>NW_026096058.1:0-1200000 GCF_023614345.1 Adelges cooleyi | reverse complement strand
TAAAAATATATAGTATACCTAATCAACCAACAGAGTAGAAAAACTAATTCAAATAGAAAAATAATTGAAATAGCTATGAACTTCAATAATTATATTGTACAAGGTTCAATAATATTTTTATGTATTTTGTTTTTACTCTGTTCAATTATGCATTTTCATATTAAATATATATTTTTCTTTATTAATAATACCTTAACTGATCTAGAAAAACCCATTAGCAAAACTTGTGTGGAATACTTTTATAGTAAGTAGTCAAATAGCAAAAAAAAACAAATAAGTAATACAATTTAATTCTTAATTTAAAAACCTGAGTTAATTTTGAGTTGAAACTAATTTTCGTTGTTTTCTTTTGTGCAAATATTTTTTGAAAATTCATTTTAACAAAAGCAAACACTACAAATCGTAATTAGCTCGGACAATTTTATTGTTCGTCGGAAGAGTCCATTCAAATGAATTCATTCGCCGGAACCGATTGAAAGTCTGTAACGAAAATGGAAAAGTAAACAAAAATACTGTTCGTTAGAAACTAATTATACGGTGCAAGGACCTTTTGAAAAAAAAACAATAATTGTTAATAGTGAAAAATAAAAAAAATAAACAGCTGCAAAATTTTAAAACATAAATATACGATTTCAGTAAATAAGTCTTGGCAAAAAAAAAATTAAAGACTTTTGACACTTAAGAATATTATAATTGTTGTGCTATTGGTCAAAGGCTGATTTGGTTATAAGTACCTACCTTTGGTGGTCAATTTTTATAAAAAATATTGTATATTTTTTTCTTTTGACTACTTATTTTCCAATTTGTTTGGTTTTGCAGTTTTTAAGTGAATTTGGTCGGTTTGCTGACGTTGTGCAATGTACAGCGTTGTGGCCCACCAAAACTATGGCCGCGAGCGGCGCGACAACCGGCAGCAGGCCCAGCAACACCAGCACGGGCACTCACCGCAGCAACATCACCATCACCAGCAAAGCGGGTCTTCCGGCGGGGGCGCTGGGGGCGGCGGCGCGCCCAGCTCGTCCAGGCAACAGCCGGCGCAGCACCCGGACGGGCGGCGGCGGTCGACCAGACACCGGAACATGTCCATCACGGTTAGGTTTCTCAACTACCTGAGACGCAGATTCAACCCGGACCAAGGTGAGAATCACCCTGTATACCAGATAATAATAATCGTAGAATGCAATTTACAATTTTTTGTTTTAAAGAATAATAAAAGAAACATGTAAAAACACTGTAATTCAATTTAAAAATTGGTCACAGTTCACAACAACAATTTAAAAGACACAATAAGTTTACAGTTGAAATAACTTATCAAACAACTGTTGCTTTAACAACCGGAACTTGGAATTTACGCCGGTTGTGAATTTCCCACAGAAAAACACCACTTAGATAAAATAACGCTTAAAGCGAAGTTGGACGCTTCAAAAATGTATTTTACAACAATTTTATCCTTAAATATATGCGTTCGGGTAATAATAATATATTACGGACAAAATATAAAACTGAAGGTACCTATAAAAAAAAAAAAATACAGAAAGCCACTGCCAACGTCATAACGATCACAGTCCAGTGCGAAACGCATGTGGAAATATAGCTGTTATGCTCTTTTTTCAATATATTAAATTGCTTGTACGTATCGAATACAAAAATATTATACACTCTCAGGAAGGTAATGTATGTAATATATAATGGATTTTTTTTTACTGGTTTCATATCTTGTAATATAGGTACTAATAAATAAACTATAAACTAATAAATAAACTGTAATATACCTACTGATAAAAAAAAAGTAATTTGATTAAATGTTTGTTTTTCTTTTAAACGGACGAACAAAATAGTTAGACAAGAAATTAAACAAAACGGCAATACTGTCGAATGGTAAAACCTTTCAAGTCAAACCGTACAGGATTTTTGTACTAAAAAAAAAAAGTATTAGTCTGCCTGTACATTAACTAAGTACAATCTTGTGGAACGTTGCGGTTAGATCTAAACGGAATATTGGACCCTGATACGCGGTTGAAATCATTCGGTTGTAAATTGACTACACGGTTTTGTTGAATTTAACAAATTTTAAATAATTAATATAGTTACCGTCGCTATTAAATAATAATAATTAAATAATGATACTGATTTTGCAAAAATAGGTGTATTTCATACAAATTTTCCACAAACAAAAATTATAATGTGTAGTTATTTTTTTAAGTATTATACATACATTTTAGCTACTTTTTATTTTACAAGACGTACAAAAATATCGTTTATATACAGTAACATTTTAACGTCGTGTACGGTTTGATCGGTTTGAAGTACTATTCCATGTGATTCGAGTATATTCCCTTAGCCGTGTACACAATAATATATTATGGTGCTCTATAACCCAGTATATATAATATGCTTATGGTACCCTGGTATCGATGCACTATATAAACACACGCAGTGTACTAAGGTGTTCGGTGGACCGTCAAGGTCGTGGTTTTTTAGTTCACACCGTTTTTAATATTACATTTCGACCAAATCGGCCGTAGTAAAATAATAAAAATATATTTTTGGAATCTTAATATTATTTTAACCCGTCAAACCAATAATTCGAGGAAGTCACATAAGCAAACAGTATCCGCCATCTAGCGGTCGTTCGCCGGATACCATATATGTATATTTTGTTCATAACACCTCTTAACCCCGTTTAGTATCATAATAAGATGTTTTGTTTGTTTCAGGTAAGAAAAGCGTACGGCAACCGAAATACATAATGTACAAAGTACACAAGACTAGGTAACTGTGGTAAATATGATGAGATTATGATTATTTTTTTTCTCTGGCTTCCCACGACAGTGTAAGAATGATGATAATAATAATATTGTAATAATAATTATTAAGGACACCGTGTGAGCAGCAGCTATACATACACAATATTAGTATCAATATAGATGTATTATAATAATATATTTCAAACGTGACAAGCGTAGGAAGCGACCCATAATAGCGCTATTACTACACCACAATAAGACAGCCGTTGTGATTGTTTTGCGCAACACCGTGTGCGGTCCACCGTAGTAAGTAACGTTTGGTAAAAAAAAAAACCGATGGTAATCTACAAAAGACATTAAGTCTTAAGACACGAGTGATCACTCATTGCATTGACGTGTAATCGATACCTATCGATTCACATATTATGTATATGAATATTGTTTGCTGTAAATTCGAAACGAATAAAAAAACAGTCGCCTTCTATGCGTTTCACAGAAAAAAAAAACATAATTGGGTACTGTATTATACATTTTTTTTATAATATAAAACAACAAAGGTCCGGAAGTAGAGTATAGGTCCGGAAGTAGATGGAGGATTTGTTAACAGAGAACGAATGCAGCTATTAAAACGTCTTTAATAAAGGCGTATTGTCTCGAAGACACTTGCCGAACGTTATAATATTATATTTGCTATAATACTTACACTTTTATTTATTCGAAAAATGCCTTCCCGTTTGAGTGAAACACAATCAAAAATAAAATAATGTGAAAATGTTGCTCGAATATTTTTTTAGTTATAACTTTTTTACAAACAATTTTGGAAGTATAAAAATGTTTAAATACAGTCAATTGCAAATTTACCGGTTTGGTATTTTAATAAAATATATAATGTGTAGCAAATAATTAAAGTGAACAAATAATATTATATTGCTCAACATTAGCGCACATTAATAATTAATAATTAATAGATGAATGTAATGATTATAATACAATTCATTTGAAGTGTTCTGAAAAAAAATCATACGCTAACGTAATACGTTTATTTAAGACATAATAAAAAACATTAATTCCAAGATTGATGTTGGTGGACCAAGATTTGCCGCCGACGCGACACGACGCGGCCCGTCAGTGCGGCTCGACCACTGCAACGGCGGCGGCCGCGCAGTTGCCGCGACTCACGCTAGATGGCGGTGTCCGCACGGCCGAGTACACGTGTACTCGCTCGTCTTCTCGCGTCGGCCGTTGGCCGGAACTTTGACGTGCCTGCTTTGTCGCCGGCCAGCGAACGTTGTTCCGGGAGGACGCGAGACGTTGCGGGACGACCGCCGGACGGACAAGCGTCGCGGCACGGCCTCACTACCGGCGTACCACCAAAACGGTCGCTGCCCCGGGACGGCGGGACGCGCGCCCCTGATAAAGAACCTCAGAACAGTGTACGGATCGTGCCTTAAACTAATGAGTAAGGAAAATTTACGAGCCTTGGTGACGCTTGGCTTTTGCAGTCCATGAACTGTTACCCTATTTTTGGAGGGGTATAGGTCGTCCCCTTGAAGGACCTGCCTACTTTGCAGGTCTTTCGGGCGATAGCGATCTGCCCCAATATCGACTCGATCTAAAACCCACTACGCCGCCATATGGCGGCATGGCGGTGATCTTAATCTGACCACTAGTAATTATTCTTGGAATGGTAAAATCTATATACAAAACGGTGCATTGAAATCCCAATAATAATAATAATATTGTGTACTCTACTCACGGCTCTTCTATACAGCTATGGTTATGATAACAGCTGTCTGATTAGATAAATGGTCTAAAAAAAAAAAAAAATCATCTGACGTTATGTCGAAATAATATTACAGTTTATGCGATTTGTTATTATCAGCTAATATCAGTAAAATAAATACAAAATAAAAGTAAAATAATTAATATCTTAGCTTTATAATAATAATTGAAGTAGACCCTAATATTACATTATATTGTAAGACTATATTATTATATTTTGAAACGTATTAAGGTGCGACATCTAGGGAACGCGCCAACAGTTGATCTGGCACTGTTTTGAATACCGACAGATGGCGTTGTAGTTACCATTTTCATTGTATTTGCTATTAAACGTTTAGCAGCTATTACTTACTAAAAAATAATCAAATATAACGGTGTTATTTTTTTTTTTTAAGGGACTTCTACACTAGCATTTATTTAGGAGCGTTTTATTTAGGCAAATTTTCACTAAAACTTAACATTAAGCTACAATTGTTGGAAAGAAGGATATATTGTGGTGTTTAATTTTTATGAAATTACAGTATGTAAGTACAGAAATTAATTCCTTATGCAAATTAGACTAGCATAATATAAAATATCTATATTTCAATAAAACCGAATGATATATTGTTATATTCGAAAGTACTAGAGCTTCCAAGTACGACAATAAATCAAATTGTCGAATCTCCCAAAAAAAGATTTATTACTATTTTTTTAGTGGGGGGGGGGGGGGGGGTTTACACAGAGGCGTTTACCATCTACTTTAGGTTATTCTGTCAATCAATTGTTTTATTGTTCAATAAAAAAACCATTCGACGATATACGACCATGGCCGTATCATATCAAAAAAATACTCCCCAAATTCTTTTTGAGGGTGTCTTTTAAGTATTGGTGTGCGCTCCATTAATCACAACATAAGTCATACCCGGGTAGAAGAGTTATTATTATATCAACGTCATAATAATTAATTTTCAAAGTATAAGTGATATGGGTATTTATTAACCGTCAAAACAATTGTGTAGATTTTTTGTTTTACTCATTGTTTAGGATTTTTTTATCGACACCCAGTTTATTATTTTTTGGCCAGATACCAAAAAATCATGTAACATATCAATTCAACAAGATTTTTTCTCCTGATTTCAAATCTGAATGTATTTTTTTCGTAAGACCATTTTTTAATGAGATACGAGTTTTATATTTTAAATAATTTTAAAATTAAAAAAAAAAAAAGAGTACCGTTTATCGTACCCATAGAGCATCCCATATGTCTCATTTGAAGCTCGGTAGAACTTTCCGTGACACTCTGTATATAATATATTAGCGAACGTGCAACATTGTACATAACGACAAAGTCAAAATAAAAATATGACAACATAATCAAATGTGAAATATTATTAATGTTCGCTCAAATATCAATCGATATTATATTTCTGTGTACAAAAAAAATATATATAACTTTGTCAGAGTAAAACGTTTTCCAATTTTATAAGAAAAACAACTGGCATGTGTGTCTGAACCATGCAGTTGTGTTACTTAACATTTTCCCAAAGTCTTACTGAACTATTGAGCGTGTCAAACGAGATAAACTGCAAAAAAAAGTGTTTTTCCTGTCGGGCCAAAAAGAAAAAACAAAAGAAAACTTCTTTTCGCTCAGCTAATGGCAAACTTATCGTGAGGAGAGCTGTTGTGTTGTCCCCGAACAAGCGATACACGGTTTCTTATTAAACTGTAAGTAACCGTTAAGGTTGTGCTGACTCGAAGAAGAAACGACACACGGTCCATTTCAAAACAGTATTGTAGTAAACTACTAAAATAATAAACAAAGCAAATTGTAACACAACGTCCAATGTCCTGTTACGGAGCTTCATAAACTGTTGTAGAGTGCATTGAGTTACCAATTATGCGCACAAACTAATAAAATATGACCAAAAAAAAAAAAAAAAACCTTTTGGAAATTGGAATAAAATTAAAACTGCATCAAATAAGATGTCAAAATGTACGTGCGTTTTCTTGTTTTTTTTTTCAACACATAAACAATATCGTTTTAACACGCTCTTATTTATAATATTATAGTAGTGCAATAATTGTGTTAAGTACGACTTCTCTACAAGAGCGTTTTATATAAATCACGACTAATAATATGCGGTTCGGTTCAAATAACAAACTATTCGACCACGACCCTTAGGGACTTTTGCCGATAAATTATCATAGAAACAGCACCCAGCCATGTACTATGTATGTATTGTACACACTATTCTATTATAGTAGACGTTTGATACGGCCGCCTCGGGGTCCTAGCATATAATATATATATATAACACTATGATGATATTATATACATTTGTGTTCTCGTGTCTTTACACAATGCCAGAAATGCGGTGACCGTTGTTATCTTCCCCTCGAGTCTGGGGCCGCACGTCCGGAGAGCTTTTGTCGTTCCCGTCAAATCTTCGGGAAAGCGTTCCCGCGCGAAACCGCGGGATTACTTGGCGCGAGCAGTTTATACTTTATTCGTTAGTTATTTTTTTTAAAGAAAATGAGCTTTTACGAAGTGACAAGAATAAAACCAATAGACTATAGCGATTTCCCTTGCAGTTGTGTGCTGTGTGAGAAATCCGCATTGATCTGTTTTGGGAGAGAGGAGTAATAAAAAAAAAAAAAAAACACAGAAACTATAACAACTCGAAACGTCGGCCACGCACTTCGGGAAAAGTTCAATTTGGTCGACACCATTTATTATATATATATATATATGTCATAGCGCACAATAATACAAAAATACAAAAAAAAAAAAACAATAAAAAACATATCCAAGAGTTTCCCTCTAAAAGCCCCGACGGCACTAGCCGGGAAGTGTGCTCGACCGAGTAAGTCGATTTCCAGCAAAAATGTCTTGTTTTTCTTTTACTCGGGAAATGCCGAAATCGAAATAAAAAAAAATGATCGAAAAAGTCCATTAACGTCAAAAATTCTTATCGCCTGGGGCACCGCTCTCTTGTCTCATTCCTAAATCTGTCAATCCTGGACAATTATTGCTTAAACCTTTCAACGACCAGTTGACAGGTACGACGGATAAATTTGGTTTCGTTTTAAATTTTTTTTTATGTTTCATTTCATCCAATTGGCCAAGAAAAGGCGCAACCGATTTCAAAGCATACGTTTTGGCGTTTACACGCAAAAATGTGTGTGGCAAACATATTTCACTTTTGAGAAAACATTACAACCATTGTCACCTTTATATATTATTATTATTGATTTTTTTTTTTTAGATACTTCTTTATGATTCTAAACCTTTATGGATCAGACTTTTGGCTTACTCGTATACTACTTTAATCGGCCCGGACGTTTTCACGGTTCGTGTAATTTATTCACACACATGCATTATAAATGCTAAACGGGATATTTACCGTAGAAAAATACCTCTATAGCTTTTATATACATGTACAAAGAGTGTTAAATGCAGAGAGAGAGAGAGAGCAACCGTCGAAGAACTTTCCAAACGAGCTCGTGCTAAAGTTTGCACTGTTTGAGAAAATACACATACACACATATACCTATATATAACCGAGGCGTATTTTTTTTTTACTCGGCGTTGAACCATTAGTGAATATTTTATAAATATTTGTATTTGCTGAATATATATAAAAAAAAACTTCTCCTCGATATAGCCGCAGAAATGACGTTGCTTTTGATATTCGTTGGGATTTTTTTTTATCAAGCATCGTTTGTTATTAACACAGATTTACTATCAAACATGGACTAATATTATTGCTACTACGGTTCTTATTATTCATATCACACCGATTAAATTTATACATTTGTATAAATATCAGTCTATTTAGCTATAACAATAATGTATCGAGCATAACACGAAAACATGGTAGGTATATTTGTATATTGATTTGTTTTGCAATTATCGTTCATGGCAGCAAGCAACAATAGTAGTTTCTTCAAAAGGTTTAATCTCGGATCAATTTCGACACCTTATCTTCTCTACTGTGCCACACAATTTGATAAAACCTTTGAGAAAATTGCTTTTTCGTTTGCGCCAACTGATCCTAGTGTAGATCGTTTTATTTTATTTTTTGACACCGAGTACACATAGAATAGCATGTTCTTCAATATTGACCAATGTCTTCAAAAACCTAATTAAATTTTTTCTTTTATTGAATTTATTCGCTCAACTATAATTATTACAAACATTACCAATACTAGAAAAACAAAATCAATCGAACAATTATTGTTTTAAAAATAGGTAGTTTTTTTTTAAATAGACATTTTTTTGGTCTATTTTATGTATATTATTATACTCAAAAGGTTACACTATATTGTGTTAATACGAACAAAATATGTACATACTAAATTTAGTGTACATTTTTAGGTTAATTAACTAATTTAGTGTACATTTTTAGGTGCACACACCTATTTCATATGATATTGAATCGCTGTGACGTTACTATGTACTATTGTTCTTTAAACGTGTAATAGAACTAATTAAACACGTGATTTTTCTTTACTTTTCTCAATGTTCTTTAATTACATCAAAACCTGATTCGTTTCAAAGTTATATGCTCTCTCGTACGCATGCATGTATGTATTGCATATTATTATTTCTTTTATTTAAAAAAAGGCTTTAATTACAAAGATTATTAGCCAACATTCAGTTAGGTATTTATAACATTGTTATTTATTCATTTTAAATGATAACCAGGTAAAATAGGGTTGAGCAAGAATAAGAAAATAACCGAGCGCCGTTAATAAGTATTTTTATGACAAGGACGATTTTATTTCTCAAGTCTCAACGCTTTTGCCAAGTACCCAATGCGAGATCATTAAAAGTTTATGGTATTTTTTTTTTCTTTCTATCAAACGACATAATATTGTGTTTCTTGGCGTTCGTTCGATAGGTTTTCCCTTTTGACGTTGAAAAGTAATTTACATTTTTTTTTATCCGGCACGTCTTCCTTCCAAGTGTTTTCCCGATTTCCTGTCCTGTCCTGTTTTTTTTTTTTTTGTAATTAATTACTCAAATTAGCCACGAACCTAACTTTGGGGATACTTCTGCCGCTAATAGGCTGTTTAAAATTCGATTTACTCTCGAGTGGAGTAAGCGAAATAATTTAAATATAACGGCCCGTGCAAATATTGACCGGACGTACTTAGGATTTTTCCCCTAAGCCGCCCCTTCGCCCTCGGCCGTCCTTTTTAAGCATTATCGTACACGTCAGTAAACTAAGTATAGGGCCGTTCAATTTCCTTTTTGGGGTGTGTGTGTGTGTGTGTATTATAACCCTTTGGAATAATATTGTGTTTGGCGAGGAGAAACTGATATTTTTGAGAGCTTTTGAAGCTCTACAAGTACACACACACACACAAGTCGTGGTGTTAACAAGTACATACATATAACTCTATATGCGTTATGTGTGGGTTGGACCGATCGACGAGAAAACTTAATTGAGTAAACAGTTAAGTGACAAAGGCCACGAGTACCTATACTGTATAGATACTGTGTTGTTGTATCCTAACAATAACACAATGTATTTGAAAAAAAAAAAAATTATAAAAAAACACTTAACGTAACACACCGTGTTAAACGTTTAGAGGCAAGTCGTATAAGTAATAAGCTTGTATGACAAGAATATGGACATGCAGGTTTGATAAGAAGTCACCCATAAAAGCAACACTTGAGTACTTTCATTTATTATTAAGAACATTTTAAACAACAACAATAACACTGATGTTTTTTTATAGAAAATGTTATTCACAATATATATAAATGATAAAAAACCATCGCCTTTTTTTTCTACAAAAACCAATCCGGAAGTGTTTATTCTTACAATATAGAAATATAAATATAGGGTATAATATAACCTGTCTGCGGATGAGTTGGAGAAATGCAAATAGTTTCCGCCATCGCAGCCGGATGCTCATAGCGTTTTACCCCTATACGAACCGTCCGTTTTGGAAATCAAAATTTAAGTATACTACCGGCTCCCTCGTTCGGTAATACCGACGTGGTGTTGTTGGATGCCTAAGTACGGAAACCGGAGTCTCGAATTTCCATAAAAACGTTTTTGTTATGATCGCGTTGGTGAAACGCTTCCGGTCGAAACGGATGATTATTTCCGTTTATACATTTCCAGTCATGGTTAGTCGGTTAGGTTAGGTCAGGTTAAATCGTACAATAAAAAAATATATTTATAAAGAGAGAGCACAACTTTTATCTAAAAAATAATGAAGCGCACTGACTGTCTACCTATAGTTGACTATTATAGTGACACAGTATACCTATCAGACGTTATTGTTACAAGTACAATTCAAAAACACATAATAAAAAAGTAATAGTGTAAGTGCTAAGACACGTTAGATAGTAGCTTGGTAAAGAGTAGAAACAATTTTTTTTTTAAATATAATTAAAAGCATGTCTGTGTATTAATATGTTAAAAGTATCCTTCGCGTTATTTCTGGACATATTGTTCTTAAGTCTTCTTTTCTGAGCATATGAGTTTTATACAAGTCCAATATTATTAATTTGGAGGCGGTACCTCGCCTTAATAATAAAACATAAATTAAAAAACTCAGCACGTACATGCGTCGAACCCCTCCTTCCTCTCCTCTCCAATCGCTTGGCTTGCAATTTTTTTTTTGCAAACTTAAAAAAATATTAAATTATGCGCAGGAAAGTCTTCGGTTTCCCAAATCCGACCTTGGTTGTTCGCCTACAACTTTTAATAACACCGACCACTGTGAGGAAGTTTCACTATATAGTTTCATCCCCATATTAGTGCTAGTCTCCTCCTTAAGAACTTTGGCCAGTTACGCCTTGTTGGAAATTATGATATTACTGACGTTATTATTACCGACTGTTATGATTTTTTTTTCTCCATCCTTTCATACCGTACACCACCTCGGTATAAAGTCGTTAAAGTTTTACTTACGCCGGCCATTTAATTGATTTTAAGCTCAAAAAACAAACCCATTAAAACACTACGGTGCGCCGCCACCCGCAGACCATAATATTAAAATAACGTCCTACCTTTGGCGGTTTGGTTTGTAAACATGTCGTTTTTGTTAATTAACCCGAGTAAAAAAATTAAAAAAACCTCCTTAGCTGCCGGGCGGTCCTTATGTCTTGTTAGGGACACAAGACATAACGTCTTGTTAGTATACACGGCCCTGTGTAATTCGATTTTAATGTACAAAATTATACTATGGGCTGTGCTAACTGATTTTTCTGAATTGCCAAATCTACTTAATAAGTGTGTAATAAAATTAACTTATATTATCTATCACCTGTACGACTGGTATGACTCGTAAGACATTATAAATTATAAGACAAATCTTAATAAAATTCCATAAAAAAGAGTATTCTTAACGCAAATTAGATAGGAAAATATTGTTATTATTCACAAGACCTCCAATAGTTTACACTATAAGTTCACCAGGATACATTCTAAAAGTTATACTTAATAATTTCAATAATGATGTTAAGGTTATAATAAAAAAAAAATTATTGTGATATCTTTGCTGCTTTTACTAACGATGTAACTATAATGTAAGGATAGCTATTAACACAAGATAAGATAGTTAATGGCATTAGCACCAAATAACGTAGACAAATATTGGCACGTAATGCAAAAGATGACTTTCCAAAAATACAAGGAAAACATTATGCATGTATTTCATTCGTTCAAGAAAGTAGGTAGCGAGGATTTTAGTACATTTTGACTTACCGGTTACACAAAGCAAACGATATGAAAGGCAACTAAACCCGTTTTTGTATCATACTAACGACGTTTAAAGTGAAAAACCGTGTGTGTTATTGTGTCAAACCGTTTATTTACTTACAATGTTTTGTGTCTAAAAAAACAACTGCGAGTGTCACCACTTTTGCTAAGACGTGTAATGGAATATTGTAATGAAACGGTCTGAGATTTTCAACAACACTTCAATCCTACAGTTCCAACGAGAGTATCGTTTGATCGTTTTAATGGTTTTTTGTGTTTATCTTTTTTAAACTATTATTATTAGTTATTATACAATGCACAATATGCTGTGCTTTATTTTTCCGTGATAAAATATAAACATAACTATAACAGCTTATAAGGACAAAACGATAGTTGACAAATTTATTTTGCCCTCGAACACATTGTAAAAAAAAAAAAAAAAACAGTGATCGACAACGACAAAAACAATTACAGAGACAACTAAATCTTTAATTGAAACAGCACGAGTGTCCTTGATTTTTGATTGGAGTAGTAAATGACCAAATAACCACTCTATAGTCTATATCGTTGGTCCCCAGCGACGGGGTCTGTCAATTTAATTAACTCCGTTTACAGTGGCAACAGCCATTGTGTATTGAATTTAGTACTCGATTGTTTTGGTCGTTTCGTTTTGTAATTAACAGCTATTTTACCGACGAGATAATAGATAAAATGCCTTTGCCCACTTCTTGTCAGAAGGAACATTCGGTATGCAAAATAAGTACATAGATGCATTCGGAATACCTTTTCACGAAATATGATAAATATATATTTTATAATGCCATTTGCGCAATGTGGATGGGAGAGCCGAGATTGAATAATTATTGAATGAATGTAGTTGTGTTTTGCTGTTAAAGTCTCAAAGAGAGCGGATTCGAATAACCAAACAAAAGTCAGTTGTGTACAGCCTTTGAGCACGCCGAAACATAAATAAGGCGATAAACTATATATAAATATATACTAGGGGCCGTTGAAACATAAAACGTGTATACATGTTGCGGTTGTAGTGAAACAAAAAGACCGGAAAAACAATTAACGAACGGCGCTGTTGGCTGATAAACGAATTAGTGAGGCAAGGCGCAAGCCAAACAACAAAAAGGGTAAGTACGATTCAATTTTTGATTGCCAAAAATGTAGTTGTATAGTAAATTTAACGAGTAGGCGATATGATATAGTTGTAAACACGTGTAGGTAATACACACGAATACAGGTACTATGTTATCCTTTATGCGAAACCGAAAATATATCAAGGGAAAAGTGCGTTTGGCGTTAATTGCAAACAAACATCCGGAGTGTAAATAATATATTTTGCGTCCACAATAGGTATTTACTATAATAATTATACCCTCAAAAATCCCACGTTATTCGGTTACGTTTGACTTAGTATGGCACAGTAATAATATTGCTCAGAGCCCCGGGGATGCAAACCGGAGCACTCGTTATTCAAAGTACTTAAACGAAACGCATTAGGTAAATCAAATGCAAAGATGGTTTTCGTGTACCGTTTGCAAAAATATTATAAAAAACAGAAATATTTCGAAACTCGTTTTACAAAACAAAGCAATCCCAACGGGGTGCGATACAAATGTATTACAGAGTACAGCTATGGTACTTACTTACTTCGCTTTGTTTTCCGAATACCTGTCAGCCATTTATTATATTATTTCATGAACAAAATATAATAATAATACAGCACCAATGCAACGTTCCGTTCGTCTGAACTTGGCAGTGCGATTTGTGCGAAATTCGTTCTATCAGGCATTTTTTTTTTTCTTTCATTTAAATATTAAAAACAAACGAATTTGATTTGCATAACGATAAGCTCGTTCCGGAGACGACTTGAGCCGTGAATTTTATCGCTGAATTCAGATAAATCGAACGGAATCCTTTTTCACAATTTTCGCCACCACTTCTCGTTTATCCTAACACACGACTAATGTCTATAGAAACGACCATCACGCCGATTGTGTTAAACGACCATACGGTCGCCACGTTCTAATTAAATATAGCCGGCATAAGAGCATTTGTTAAATGTCGAATGGGTCCACCCCAGATTCACCCCCCCCCCCAACTGTAATTTTTTAACCTAGTTCGATTTTTTCCTTTACCGAGTTTTTTTTACCGTGACGGTTTCTTACTCGCTACATCCGCGGGTATAGGTTTGTGTTCGTATATTTTGTAAATTATAATAATTATTAAACTTGGCAGAGATGGGAGAGCCAGCGAGGGTGCCGAGGGTGGTGTTCGTGGTCGGTCGCCCACGGTCGGCCGTCTCCGCCGCGTTCGCCGTGGCCGTTGAACGGTACGTAGCTCGTCCAGGCAGTTTGCGCTCGCATCCCGTCGGTTGTCGCGCCTTGCCCGCTGATCCGCGCGCCAACACCCCGGGCTGATTCCGCAATCGGTCGGTTGGCATAATAGAACTCGAGAAGTTTTCTTGTGAAGTCTAAGGATTTCCTCCTCCCCCCCCCCTCTCGTTTGTTAACGGACGACCATTTGTTTAACGCTATTTATAATCGACAATGACCGACAGCCGTTACTATCATCTACAAACGCCGCCAAAGCACGTGCAAACCGTCCACTAGGTAATTTTTTTTTTTTTTTTTTCAATTTTGGTGGGCCCAAAAATGTTTTTTTGGAAAAATAATAACACGAAATTCTCAAAACGGGGTTCACGTGAAAATCATTAGAATGAAGCTCGATTGAAGTCGTAATAAGCGTGTAACGGTTTTGAAAAGTTTTAATTTTAAATTGAAAAAAACGCCACTACGATTATCACGCCATATGTTTCACGTTATAAAGTTTAAATAATATTATATTTTTCCATTGACATTGTACGATTTTAATATCCGTTTATTACTACTATAGTTAGTTTGTTACACTACTCAGTTAAGGCAAACAATTTGGTTATGTAGAATAGACAACATTCATATAAGTCACTTTGTAATCATTTATCTTGTGTCTATGTAAAAAGGACGAAATAACAATACTAATTCAGTCTTATTTTTGTATTTTATATATTTCCCCGACGCATGATTTATGGTTTAGCCGTACTTAACCGATGTCCCTTTTTATTGCGTCCGTAACATAAACGTAAGTACTAAAATGCTTAGTTCTCCAAAAGGTAAATTGATATTGACGAAACTTAAGTAGGTAATTACTTGACAAATACACATATTGTTTCAATAGTGAAAAAAACAGTTTCAATAGTCTTACAAAAACCATCATTTCAAAATGTATAAAACTAATTAAAATATCATTTAATTGTTTTGTTAATTTTATCATATGCAAAATCCATTTTCTACTTTGGTACTTAAATCGAATATAATTAAATTAAATGTAGTTGTTATTGAGTAGGTACACTTAGAGAGAAAATCTAAATAAAAAAAATTGACACTAATATTATTTTAACGGATTAAGCCAATTAAGTTAATATATAGTTTTATATCGAGTGAACAGAAAATCAACCGTTCATAAGACATATTCATGATTTTTTCTTGTAAATTAAGAACTATAAAAGACAATTTCGACGAAGAAAATAAGGTGACGTTCAAAGTCAGTTTTAAAATTTTGCTGGCAAATAACATGAATACTGTATTCAAAGGTAACTTACCCAACGGGTGGTTATTGGCATTATATTCTGAGTTAACAGAAAATATAGTGTTTTTCAAGTGTGCTTTTTTGTGCGTTTTATATCCCACGTTATTCTTACAGCGCCTTATATATAAATACATGTCCAAAAGTATAGTCTCCATAAAAGGTTTATGTACCGTACAAAGAAATTACTTAGGAACGGTAGTTCATTTTATTTCTACTTTCATGAACTTGGCGTGTAGTCCGCAGGGCGACAGTCCCAAACAAAAGATGTTTTCACCGGCCAAACCGAAATCGGTTAAAACCGCGGTGGTCTCCTAGTTTTTTATCAACTGCTACTAAAGCAGATTAATTTGCAGGGAAAATAAAAAATAAAAGAAACATTATTTTTCTTAAAACAACGCGAAGCACGAAATACCGAAATGTTAATTTTTTTCCGCAGCTAACGCATAATAAAAAAAAGGGAAGTGAAAAATCCAAATGATCGTGTAGGTTTAAAGCCAACCAAAACGTCGTTGTGTAGATCAATATAGTTCGGCTGAATATTATGTATATTCAAGCGGATCAACAATCAAAAATGTGGGGCTGGCGGTCTTGAGAAGAGGAGATCATTCACACTGTCGGCTGAAATATGATGTTTGGGAGTAAAAAGAAAGGTGAGTCTCAAAAACTATTATATTAATTATAATAAAATGCAACTGGCATGGCCAACATTTTAACCTAACATTTATTTTTTTATTTTGTTGCCAAGTTAAAATGATTATGGCGCTTAGCGTTAGGTTCAAGGTCAATTTACATTTAACTTTTCAAAGAACCGACAAAAGGATGACTTTTGCCGACTTCTCCGTTCTGTTATATAAGCTATATACTTAAAAACTTTCGTTAACTAAAACTTGAACAACTTTTTCTAAAAAAATTTAAATTATTTTTTCTAAAACTGTTTTTTCATCCAACATTTGTCCGCTGATAATAATATAATATAGTTTTTCTCGATTTTTAAGTCGAGAAGATGTTGGTTTTACAACGTGTAGTTTGTTTTATTTTCGTTTGTTCTAACCAGGAGGTCGTAATAAGCAAAATAAAAAAAAATATGAAGTAGGCAAAAAGGCGACCTGCAGTGTGACCAGAATGACGAAATAACATTTCTCTGGCACATGTTTTTTTTAATTTGTTTCACTATTATGCAACCATGTGATACAAAACATAATATGACTTATCAGTTGGTAGTATTATCATATGAAATTTGAATTTATCTATTGGTCTGTGTATAGTTGATAAGGATTTTACACCGTGCAGTGTTTAACAGCTCATAAAAAAAAGTATTGACTTTTATTTAAAGTGGTTACACTGCTGCTGGCCAGTATAGGACGGTCATACGGTACGAACCTATTACCTGGTAATAATATTTTAATTAAAAATAAAGAATGGGAAAACGGAGCAAGTCAAAAGGTTCGTCTATTGTTTTGATTATACCTAACAAATAATTAATATGAAGATGATATGAAATCATACGCATTATAAATAAGATAAAATTGCAATTTCTTATACCAAGATCTTATACAATACTTACTATTGTGTAACAACTGACCTAACTACTGGCGCTTGGCTCCGACGTTAAAGTATATTTGTTCGGTATTTAATTTTTTTAATCTTGTGGAAAATCGCCATGTTGTAAAATGTATATAACTTAATAGTTTCTCCGACGTATATAAACTAAATGTAATTACATTTAAAGATAAAATCTTTTTTTTAATATGACAACTTTGTTATCATGTTATCATCTGTTCATTTCCTTATTAGGAGTCTGCCAACTCGTGTGTTCAAAGTAATTATATTTTAATAAGTACTTTATTTTGCCCGTTAAATAAACATGACATGACATTATATTCTGGTAACACGTCCTCGTACATGGCAAGCCTAAATCAAAAATAATAATATAATGTTAGATTCTTGTTACCCATGTATGTATATGCCAATACAATTAACAGCATTAACTTAATATGACTCTGTTATGTTTACAGCATTTACAGTGTCCTATAAAGTTTAACGGGTAAGGTTAGGAGAGGATTAGGTTAATTAATCAATTATCCCAGAAGTGTATACAAGTACAATTTAGTTTATATCCAAGTATCATTTTATAACTAACTTAAACCTCATCCATAACACGCAATATAGTAGAGTCGTTTCATCAAAACATTGATACGACAAGGGTTTCTATTTTCAGTGCAGCCACTGTTGTGGTGTCACTACTTGTGTTCAATCATTTTCAATGTTACTTATCACCGTCACAGAATAAACTGAAGGGAATCTTATAATTTAACAAAAAACGATCAGACATATTGAGAAATAGTCACAGTGATGCCAGAACGGAGATATTTCGTTTTTTATTTTTTAATCTTTGCCGAAACAATGTGGAATGCAGGCGATAGGACTAGGATAGGAGGGAAGAGGGCGCCTATCCCCTTAAACCTACATGCATGTGACGCGAGTAACAAACGGTCGGTTTGGGATTAATTCCAGAAATTACCGAAGCGAGTGTTGGCTATTCGAATTCGGTGCCGACCCGCAAAAACGACTCGTTCCCCCAAAGTTGTGCTTGTGTTGTACGGTCTGGCCTCGGGGTAAAGTTTAGCCACACAAGTCATATTCATACAGCTGCCCTACGACACCGTGCTTGTACTTACTCTGTGTACTTACTAGGGCAGGCGTATAGCCTATCGGCGCGTTCAAACAACAACTTGAACTTTGGGCGCGTTCAAACACAGATAATTATATTAATTAAACTTGCCACGGTGGTTTCAAGTGAACTTAAGTCGACAACGTGCTGAAACCAAACCAAAATAGCAAACCGTTCACAGCTCTAACACTTTAATCTTTGCTAAACGCACAGTAGTACGCCTTTTGGTTTGGTCGCGTATGTTGTGCACTCGGCCGACCATTAACTTGGATTACCACTTAAACCCACCCCCTTCTATTATTACCCGGCCGTTAAGGTTAGGGTAGCTCGCCGCAAAGACGGCGATAATTATATTTCCCAACCAATAAGAACCAAAATATGATGACCGTTCGGTTTACACTTCTTGATAATCCGCTCACCCTATGCTTTTCGACCGCACCGATTAATATATATATATACCGTGTACACGCCCCTTTACACAGACTTTTGGAATTATCACAGACCATGTACGCGAAAACGGATATAGCTGAAAGATACACTGAAGATATCAGTGTAGCCGCATGAATTAGTATTACATATTTGCGCAGATATTTTACAAACTGTTATTGTACAAACTCCTTAGCAATCATAAGATGATAAAATGATAACCGACCGTATTGTCACAGATTAGGTTATTTCTTTTTATCTTAACTGTGATGTTATTATGAAATTGTCGCTCGAATCTGCGGTCACGCTGATTTCATGGCTATCCGTTTTCATAATAACGTAGTCTGTGTAATAATTGTACAGAATAGACAACTAGCATCCCCGAAAATACACGAACACTCGTTTATAACAACTGCACACAGAATCGACGGTTCGTTAGTCATTTTTTTACCGGTAAAAATGAACGTTTTGTGTGTAAATAATAATATGCTTTTAACTTGCATTATTGCCAGCACGACTGTGCGTCTTGCACTGCGTTGTGTGACAGCATACTGTCGGAGTGGGTTAAACGAAAACCGCCCTATACAATATGATTCCTTGTTTGCATAAAATATTACATCATGTTTCTTGAATTATTCTTTCCATGAAAACACGTCGGATAAATAAATAATCCGTCGTTGCTGCTGTTTCACAATTGTTGTAGAAAAGAAAGTTCTGAAAACGATTGATGTTGTTCCTACTTACATGCACACACACAAGACAAATGTTTCGAGCAAATATTTCGCGAAGAAAATAAAATATACTTGAGCAAACATAAACGCGGTAACCCCCGAAGAAGAAAAACTAAAGAAAACTGAACGATCTAAGACGATTGTCGAACGGACCACAATGATAGATGATTGGAGCTTTTTATGTCAAATGTTGGAGCCAGACATGGCTGGATAAATCCAGCTGTTGCTCGAGTCCTTTAGAATATTATACAGGACATACACATAAGGAATGGACTCGAAGCTCGGCGTTTGCTCGTGACAACTATTATCGTTGAAAGAATACTAACGCGAGTCACTAAAGTGGGTGTACTTTGGAAAATTACTATTTAGAGACCTGGAAAATGTTATTCGGCGGATGTTGCTTTTTGTTCGGTTTATGTGCCCGCACAAACATATAACAATTCAGCGGGGCTGGCTGAGAATATATTATCGTTCTGGTGGGAAACGTTTCGATGGAACTCCGTCCGCCCACCCGGGGGTACTTAAAATGACAATAAAACCGAAGGGGATACACTATAATACATAAACAGCAGCAACAGCAGCAGCGGAAATAGATCAAGGGAACTTGTTCGACAGTAAACCACCAACAATAACATTAACTCCATTCTGGAAACTAAAGTTCCCTGTAACGATTCGAATTCCACGACTTTGGCAATGGTAAAATGGGTCAATAATTACTTTATACCGTTTACAAAAATTTCCCGTTTATACCAAATTGACTTGTATAATATTGCACTAAAATATATTATTAACACAACAATAGCACTTAACCGTGAACAGTATTAGACGTGTAAAACTAGCTAAAACAATAGGGTTTTATCTGCCACCTACCTTGGGGTTTCACCGGTAATTAGTGAAATGAAAAATTACAAAGAGAGGTCGACTTTGATACAATAATCGCGGCAAGTGTTCATGAAAAAAATAAAATGCATACATTTAGATTGTTTTACTATGTGTGTAACAAGCGTTAAATACATTTTAATATTTACATGGATAATAATTAATAATATTTATAACAACAACAATCGGTTGTATGCAAATATAATAATATGTCAATGTAGCACTAAACCTCGTTAAACTAACAATGTTATTATTATTGTCAAACTCGTGTCAAAATTACATTAGGCTAGTTTTTGGCCCGAAACGCCATGCGACGGAATTAGTATAACGTCATAAACTGTTTCTCGTTTAAAATCAAATTAGCATTTCCGTTGAAACGCCATAAAGTTTTTAAATGAAATAAATTAAAAGTAATAGGTTTTTGTTTCCAGTTGAAAATATGTACATAAAAAGTACAACGAAACAATATGACCAAAAAAAAAAAACTTAATTTTTTAGTTATCGCTAATTGACACAAAATGCATTATATTTGTACAGTATTCCTATTAAATATAGACCCTCAATCCATGTATCATGGAAAAGTAACCAGGCATTTTTACTTTCCACCGAAATTGGCACACAAAATGGCCGCATCCCAGGTGAGGACATTTTTCAATCTAAGTACGCGTTCCTTAATATTATATTGAACTGAGTGCTCGGTGCCTTTTAACAAACCCAACGGAACGCGTTAAAGTCACGTTTCCTATTACAGAATCTATGTAAAGCCTCGGGGATCAACCTAGATGGCACATATTATTAAAAAATAAGTCTATTTGCCGGGAGGTCACTGTACTATTGATTGGAAATCGTGTGCATGCAATTGCATGTGTATGTATAATTGCGGTTGTCGACGGCAAACTGTCTAATAATATGTACATCATACACATCGGGCAAGATCTGTCAAAGTTCTAAACAAAAATGAAAACCGTTCGCGGATACAGCCTTTGCTTTTGTCATAGCCCAAGTATCCAGCGAAGACTTTATTTCCGCAGTCACGCCAAAGGCCGTGGAGGATGCACGTGTACCGGCTAGTTCCGGTTGTCTGATGCGCTTCCGGGCTCCCATGCCTTGTGTGTGTGTGTGTGTTTCCGTGTGGTTCGATGCGAATTTGTCGACATGGACTTAATCCTGCGTTAAAAAAATATATATAAAAGTCGAAAAAAACGTTTAAAGAGGTAGAGCCGCGATGTAGGCCCAGAGGAAGTGGCGGTATACTGGAATCTAAACGCATATTAGGCTCCTCGTTATAAAAAAAAAAAACGAGCAAAAAAAATAAATAACTGAAGAAATTTATTGAAGAAAAATAAATGAAAAATAAAAGTGCCGGCAAAATATTTTTGCCGCCTTTTTTTCACACGCCATTTGCATATAAACCCTAAAAGGGTGTACGCCTTTTACCTTACTAACACTCCGGCTTATATATATATATATATACAATAACAAGTAATAATGCAACAACGTTATATTGAAATTATCGTTCGGTTAGGTAGGACTTAGGTTACTATAACGTTTTATGTACCTACACACAAAAAAACCCTTATCCGGGTTCGTTAAACACTACCCGGAAACACTATTTCCATTTGCTCGCTTGTCTTTGTGTTCATAACTTATAATATAAGACTTTGGGGGAAAAAAATAAAAACCTGCTGTTCAAGTGGCGCATGTCATATCAACTTTTGAAACTTAAATACATTTGATTAACGTTTTAAATTGACAGTATTTTACTAAAAACGTTGACTGGTTGATAACCAGTTTTCAACAGCCGTTTCTTAAAGTTATAAGAGTTTAAAAGTTAGGAAGGGAGGGGAAGTGCGCGCTGAAAAAAATAAAACTTAACTTCACCATTCCTCCTGCCCTAAACTTGAAACTTCACACACTTAAAAAATAGTTACCCAACCTAACCTAATCAGTAAACATTTTCAGTACATTAGTCTCAATTTAAAAAGACATTTTCGACCATTTTCTCCTAACCGACGGATACAAGATAAGTGTGTGTAATATTATGTTCTACACAAACTATTAACTAATTAAACCCGACACCGGTGTGACGGCAATCTTATTTATTGGGACTTAATAATACACCGTCTAAGACGTCAGGTGTGATGCGTTAGGAACTCGACACTAATTAAACTCGTTAAAATAATAATATTATGGAAACAACAGTGGGAAAGGGATAATAATGTTTGAAATGTATATAATATAATAAAATCCGACAAGTTACGTTGTCGCCGACGACGTTAATTAAACTTGCTCGGGAAAAACTAAAACGTCGAGACTTCTACTTAATAATAATTAATTGACATACTTTGATGGGGTAAAAAAAATTACAAAAAAACTTTTACAAATTCAATAACATTGTTCTTGGCGTTTCCATAGCGACGCTTGCAAAGTATAATTTTTTTTCTTTTAATACTTACAGACTAATAATAATATCATAACATTATAATACCGTCGTCAACCAGGGGGGTGTATTTTTTAATTCGTTTTAGCTTTTTTTCTACACAGTAGAGCACCGCTGGTTTAGTTCGATATAAAATACATTTTATTGACCATATTATTATCTAAATCGATAGGCGGAGTGCCGCGCAGCAGATTTATTCCAATAGACATTAAAAATAATAATTTGAAATTTCCAGATTTTTATACCTTGTGCAAGTCGGCGTTGGCGGAAGAGCCATAAAAACTTTACCGTCTCAGACTTCGACGGGTTTATTATAGAAATTCGGCTGGCCAATTTTTTTTTAGTTTATTACCATTTTCAACGATACAATGTACAAAATCGATGGGTCCGATGCTGTTTCTCGTTTGAAGATAATATTATTACAGTGAAAGGAAGACGTGCGCGCAAATGCGTGTGCTGAGGATTTTTACCCATTTTGCCGGACGGTAAAACCAACAGATACACGATAATATATAATATATATATATATACACTGTAACATATGCCAATTATAGCTCCGGTTTTCTAGCGTCAATTTTAAAGGAATTACCTTTGCCCAGCCAAACCATCCGGAACCACTCTAGTTTTATGAAGTGTTAATTTATCCCTTGTATATATGTTTACCTACTCACAAAGTGTGTATTATATTATACAATACTGTACCTTTAATTCGGCGTTATCCATCGACGTATGGACCCCGACTGTGTACTTTTACTATGCACTTGTATATAAGTTGTACGGTAGTAAAAACTTTTCCATTCGTAAGCGCGTCCCTCGCCGAAGTCATTAATCACCATTAACGTTATATTATGCTTTCGGATTAAAATATAATAATAATAATTTCCACGAGGTGTACCTACATATATACACATAATATACATTAGCGCCCCAACCACTCGGTTCGTTTGACAGAGCCACGCATGCATTATTGTTGTATATTAATACACCCAAACACACGTCATATTGTGTTCCATACATACAATAATATTATCATATGCACGCGATAAGATATTGTATTTATATCCATGTACATAAAACCATACTAAAAAGACAACGTTTGCTCTACACACACACATAGAGCAAAAAAATGCTCAAGGGAATACACTTACCCTCGAAAAAGCAATCACTCCCGGTGAAAATAAATTCCAATTCGTTTCACATACTCGCTTAGAAAAAAAAATAATCCATAGGTTTCATTTATACACACGATAAACGTTTATTTAATTTACCTGACCGACTTACCCGAGTACATATTATTACCTTTTAAAATTAGGTCCCGTTAAATAATTTTTAATTTCCGGCTCTCTTAGTCTTACAATCGGGATTGGAGTCGTCTGGCAACGTTGGCTTATAGTGTTCTCCGTTTAACAATTAACTGCGAAACAACAAAACAGCTGTTCGATTAAATACCTTATTTCCGTTGGGTCGTGCACTGCATATAGATTTTCGACCACTTAATCGAATAACTCGAATGCCAGACGCGCGTGCTTGCCAGGATCAGTTGTTATTAATTGCCATTGGAAACTTTATAATAATGAAGAATAAAATATACAACTGTTGCAACAGTGCTGCAATACGCAGGATTCCGGTCAAAGGGCTGTATGGTCACTCCGAAGAGGGTTTCCGAAATTACAAAAAGCCGCTCTTATCACAAACGCGATTCATGTATTA
Organism: Adelges cooleyi; assembly: GCF_023614345.1. Classification (NCBI taxonomy): domain Eukaryota; kingdom Metazoa; phylum Arthropoda; class Insecta; order Hemiptera; family Adelgidae; genus Adelges; species Adelges cooleyi. The sequence continues at coordinate 1,175,272 of NW_026096058.1, read as the reverse complement.
TTATATAAAACGTATAATGTCACTCTCCGTCTTATGCCAGAACGACTCGCGTTCCCAGTCGGGTTCAGTGACTCGTTGACCGTGATTGGAGAAGGCAGGAAGCCTGCTTATTGTAACATGTATGTAGAACTTATGGGTAGAGGGTTGGTGGCCCTTCAAGACAATAATTTGTGAGTGGGCTGAGAAGATTTTATATATTTGAAAACCGTTTTTTTTTTTTGCCAGATTAGAGGCGTACACCAAGTTATCAGCAACGGTTAGGTTAGGTTGACGCATTCAGTCCGTTCTCATTAGGGAGATAACGCGAACCAGAGATCCGATTTGGATTCATATACATATGATATGTAGGCCTTGGAGAAATGACGTACAAATGTGACGAGATAAGACTGATTTTGAAGAGACACCCGTTTGCTGTATTGTATAAATGTAATTAACCGGAATTACTCGCCGGCAACGGCAAACAGGCTGTTTGGCGAGGCAATTTGTTTGGTTGCACGGTGAAAGAAATGAAATAAATCTTAATCCGCCGGCAAAGTAGCTGCTGGCCTTTTGATTAATGACGATTTTTCGGTTGCCGCGCACACCGCCGTCGTCGATCATTGGATTGCCTTCGGAATGAAAATAACCATTTCCACTTCTCGTTGCCGCCGTCCCCTAAAATTTGAAAGAAAACATAATTTAAAAAAAAAACGGAGTAGGTATATATTAATATTATACAATATAACTCTCGAGATTGGGGTGGTTTTTTTTTTGCTTTTTTAGATTGATTAACACCGTCGAGAAACATCGTCGGGTATATTATATACTGTCGGATTCATGAAGTTTGTTTATAGTTTATTATGTAACGCTCTGTCTCGCCCTAAACAGCTACTACTCCGCGCTTGGAGCGAGCCATTTTTTATCCGCATAAAGACCAATGCCAGTCGGGCTGCTACTGTACGACAGCCACGTCAAGCCATGTCATTCGAAAGACGAAAAAACCAAATTAATGAATAAATTCGAAACGCTTTAATGACTAACCCCCCCCCCCCCCCCGTCTAGTAAAAAAACGATCTGTCAATATTTCGGTCGCCTCCGACAAGGAAAACGGTTCGACTGTCTCGGGTCTTATATATTGTACACTTATCAAATTGACAACCAGAAACAGTGTTATTGTTGTATTCGTTTCCATCGTCGGTGTTCATTATTATTAGGTTTTGTCAATCGACCATCAGCTTGTCAATCGGCTAGCGTGGGGGAGGGGTGCCAAATGTTGTGTTCGAAAAGAGAAACGGAAAGGCCGTGTTCTGCAGTGACCGTAATGGCGAACAAAGGTATATATATATATATATATAGCAGCTATCGGGAAAACCGTGTTGTTTAAGGCACGCCGGGGAGATATTCAGCGTGTCACTATCGGCTAAAGCAAATGCCACTATATACACAACGTAGGTAAAAGCCAACGGCGTGGAGGTAAAAACAAAAACCGTATCTACTTGATGACAACGGCCGGGTGATAGCAAAAGCATCGATAAAAGGATTGAGAAGAGGTTTGTATTCCGTGGTGTGAGATGATTCTTGGCAAAGGTCAAAGACCGCTGTCATAGTCGTCTAACGCGCAAAGGTCAGGTCGGACCTCGACAAAGGCGGTGCCAAGCAGATTAATTCACGAAATCGCATTCTATATACATAAAATATTCAATTATTTCACCCGGTCTCGTTTAGCGCGGAAATTATTCAAAACGGGTGCTTAGTACTATCATAATAATTTTATGTATACAGCTTTGGTCGTGATACGAACGCATAAACTGAAACATTTAACGGGTCGAGCCACGCAAACCCAGCACAGTAACCAAACACGTGCGCCTTGTTTATATGTATATATATATATATATATATATATATATGTTTGAAAAAAAAAAATAATACTACCATTTTTGTTTTCCCTAAAAAAAACTCGAAATTACCGTTTTGTGCAAAATCCGCAATGAGAATGCGAAATTTCATTTTGGAGGAAAAAAAACGGTACAGCGACAAAAAGGTTCCCAGTTATAAATTCAAACAAATCTTATTGGAATATCTCAAAGGGAATAATTTATGTAGAGTAAAATAGTCAACGCATATACACAGATAATAATATATTTAACGTCTGTGCATTTTAAACGATCATAGCCGACTTTTTATTTTAACATGGACATGTTATTGGGCTGGATACTAGCAATTTTATGTCGCCGTTTTCGTGTTACACTTTGACTTTCACATGATAACAGATAAGAGAAAAAGAGATGAGTGATAAGAGATAAGAGCTAAACACAGATATATGTATAATAAACTTGACTGCTAAGTAAGAATTAAAGTCAACGTCGGCCATTTTTGTAGGATTTATGTGTGATTCTGTGTTATCAACTTAACTTATGATTGACGATTGTTATAATCCTGTGATAAGGTTCTAATTACCACAAAGATGGCGGAAAATGGTAATATCAATTATATCTATTGGCGGCATGTACACTTAGCAATCTAGTTTGATGCTGTGATAAGGGATAAATGATAAGTGATAAGAGATAACATGTCCATAAATCAATGTTTTTCCATAGAGCGGAGAAAATAACTAGATTCTTTTTTATTGTCACAAAAACTTGACAAAAAAAATTAGGACAGAAACCAAACCGGGTACGTCTCGCACAAAATGTCCATTACTTGGGTTGACATAAAACACATTATTGTGTTCTAAAAAAATTGTATACATATATATATATACATATTCAATTTCGCGTTGAAATTAAAGAACAAAAAAAAAAGTGATGAAATGAAATTAGCCAGTCCATTGAGCTGACACGTGTTCCTTGTGAGCACGTACTACTTAGAGATTCAGCGGGTAAAGCAATTACCGTGTGACGGGATTCAGTGCAATAATATGTGGAGCTATATAGAAACCTTAAAGAGCTCGCTGGACGCTTCAAAGTCACTGCGAGAGATCCAAAGAGAGAGGCTCTCTGTTCAAGTGTTTCCGGTGAAGGATACAAACTTAACCGCATAGTGCGTTTTCAAGTACCTCAATCGAAAACTGTCAATTTGGAAAATTACTCTCACGAGTGGGTTTACAGCGGCTATTCAATAAAATCACGAGCTAAGAGATATTTAAGTCAACGGTTATAATAGCAAAGTTATTAATAATTGGGCTATGTATAGTAACGGAGGGGCCCTACTGCTTAGGTAAATATACATATAGTGAACACGAAGAAGCCGTTTACCTTTCATCTTACATCACTATAGCACAAATTAGGCATGCCCTCTTTATATTTAAATTATACTTACCAAAGTAGCCCGCCGTTTTATAATTAAAAATAGAAACAATATTACATTGTTAATACGAGAAGAGTTGTCACAACAATATCCAACAAATACTTGTATATATGAATAATGTCTTGCACAAATCTCTAAGTAGTTTTTTGAAAAAAAATTCACTGTTAATAGAAGCAAAATTATTTTAACGAGATATTATTTAGCTATGTGTGTATTTTTCTAATGAAGAAATTTACAAAAGTAAAAACTTTCTTTCAAATCAACGTCTTACAAGTGACGACAACCGGCGGTAGAGTAATTTTTCGATAAACGTAAACGTGTCATGGTTTTTTTTTTACATAGTTATCGCGATCAAAAGTTTTACATGCAAAGTTGTTTGGACAAATTGGCGACTTTCAAACGACAACACGAGAATTTTGCTGATGTGTCATCCCATCCGGCGACGTTAAAAAACCCCGCCTAAGTATAAAAGCAAAATAGTTAGGCCGGATATGAAAAAAAATGTCTTTTTTTTTTTTACTCTTCACGTCGCCTCGATATTGTGTTTTATTAGCAATAATAATAACGCCGTAAAAAAACCATATAGCCTATGTAGCCGTGTATGATGAGATTTTTTTTTATATATTTTTTTTTCAGTTTTCAACCAAATGTAATTTTTTGGCGGCGTACCAACTAATTTCTTCTAGACACGAGTTCACGGTACGCGTGTGGCATTTTTTTTTTTTGTAATATTATCACCCATGTTCTTATTGATACAGATGTCGTTTATTAACGTGGCGAATAAATTTGTATGTTTCCGCGCTGAAAACAGACCGAAAATAATATAAACATATAAATATGTATATATATATAAATGGAAAAACTAGATTCAATATGTCACGCTATGCACATATGAACAAACGGATTTATAGTGAAATTTAAAAAAAATGTAATAGGCATAATACAGTTTTTTATATTTTATATTATACTGTATTTAAAAAAAAAAAAAAAAAATTAGAAATAACTATCTTATGAAATCCGGCACAAAAAATATAATTGAGCGCCAAGATTAGATGACCTGCTTAAGTCAGGAAAACTTTAAAATAATAATAATAATTAAAAATATATATACTATATTATTATATTGTGTTGTATACTATACATTTCAAGATATCACAATGTATTAATGTTGACCTGATTATTTTTTTTTTTGTTCAAAAATATTAATAAAAATGTATCTATCTCAAGACGTTGCGGGGAAAAAAAATTAGTTTAAGGGGCCAATTAAAAACAAATTTGCTCTTCACGCATTACCCGGTCGCTGAAGGGTTTTTCTGTATTTTGAGTTGAACTAATTTAATATACAATTTAAAAATCTCCCATAGGAGAATGGGACTTTTGATTTTTTTTATCAAAAACTATGTCATATATTTTTAGTTGTAAGTCTTATAATCTTATAGGAATTGGGATCGGCGCCAAAATAGTTTACACCAATATGAAAAGTTTTGTAAGTTGCAAAAATGTGTTATCACTTATCCTTGTATGTTACAGATGGTCTGCAGAAGACATGAAATACCGTGAACCACAATTTAATTATTTAGGAGTAATTTTGCTAATTATCTTGGTCGATATAATACTGTATTCTTGTTGTGTTGTACACTTTGAATTTTGAAATATAACAATATAATATTGTTGGCCTGCTCAAAAACAGTAATAAAAATGTTTTTAGCCAGTAGGTGTAGTGTAGGTGCTTACTGGCAGACCTTGCTGCGCTGTCGTCAAAGCGTATCAAAGTGGCGGAAGAGTAGGTATGGGAAAAAATGAGAAGAAAAGCCTGGCGAAATGTTTTTTATGGCGAAACTGTTCACCTGTGTCGAAATTCGTTTTGAATCCAACTCCAAATCCAAGGGGTTTTCCGAGTATACAGTATACATGTTGGCCGGGTGTTGTACTTGTACAGCCGGTCCTATTGAATTTTGCCAAAACAATAAACTTGACCGCGGTTTCTTATAGTCACTTCGTCCAACCTCTTTACAAGTCTACGGGTCTTGTACTTGTGTCACACATTGTAAAATGTACACGTTCAACGGCAGACCCGAACAATTACATCAAACGAAAATCTACACAATATAGGGCCAATGGAGATTTAAGTTCCCTATATTATGGAACTTACACAACCGCGTGTGACTCGGACGACAAGACTCGGATCGACGGCGTTACGGATAACAATAATAATAATAATAATTTTTGGTTTTTGGAATTATTGCTGCTCGAATCGTTTCGAAACCGCCAACCTAACCGGGGCCGAGTCCATTAATCATTATGATGGCCACCGGTGTTACATACAAACCAAACGGAGCGTGACGCTCATAATGTATGCCGAAACAGCGGTGGTTTTCCACAAATAGAACGTATATATGGTTTTAAATGTACACAAGACCGGTAAATACAGTTCAGGGGGAGGGCAAAAAACCTCCCCGAAAACTCCTGTAGTATAATTAACGCCGATAAATAGCCAAGATCGCCGGGCAAACCATGATCGTCCCACTCGATACAGAGCCCTGAGGGGTCGAAAACCCCAAGACAATGTTTTAATTGGGTAGATTATATAGTAATAATAATAATAATACCTAATAGTCTGACTTGATTACTGGTTTGGCAAACAAGACGTGTGCAATAATTAGTTTGCAACAGTATAATATAATATGTTCATACTTTACGGTGGTGTTGAGCAATTACAAAATATTGTACAATGTACAACTCTATACTTGTTTCCACCGGAATAGTTTTAACTATTTTTGGATACATATTTTGGATGAATGTATTCGTATATCCGGTTGATTATTATTTGTTTAATCAAAATTAAAATAAATACATGGCAAAACAACAATTATTTTTAATTAAATCATAAAACGCGGATAGACCGATGAACCATTTACAGTAACCGACAACAATTTACAGTAAAGTTGTATTGTATGTAATATATATATATATATATATATATATAATAAATAAATAAACACTATGTATAATATGTTTTAAAAAGTACCGACATTTTTTTAGAGGTAGCTCGAAATGTATGTATTAAATTCCACAATGTAATAACGGTACAGATTAAATCAGAAGAATGTAAACAAAAATGTACCGCCATTATTTTTGTTTGACAAGATTTATAACGCATTTTATAGCTGTATTAATACAGGTACATAATTTATGTGTACAAAATATTATAATAACTCTCGCACGATGGTATTTATAATATAAGAAATCAGCGAAAAAGTTGATAAATATGTTTCCCAAATTGATTTTTATAGAGCGTGTCTAGCTGGTTAAATTCCCAATGATGTTCTGAGAAATTTAATGGCGTTTATAAACTTATTTATTTATCAAGTATCCGCTTCTGTCAGAACATTTCGACATCATTTAAAGGTATTTATTACTATTAGTCATTGAGCTTTAACTGTTATAATATAATAAAGAATTAATTTGTACAAAAAAAAATGCGAAACTTTAAACTTTTTGTCACAATAACTAATCAGTAGAATTCGTTAAAAAGTATAGTTAAAACTTTTACATAAACTAGACGAGTTTTCGGATAAAAACTTGTAAAACTAATTTTTCAACAGTACTGTAATATTATATTTTATAATTTAACGCATAAACTAATGGCGCATTACCTACTCCGGCACGTGGAAAAATCCTTTTTTTTTTTTATTTTACTCACACAATAAACGCATTAAAAACAAAACATAGTGACAAACTCTAGAGGTAATTTAACCGAGTAAAAATAATTACAAAACCATTATTTTTAACATCGAAACCGTGGTAAAAATTAAATAATATATAATAATACAACAGATGCCCGATTTCAGAAACCGTGTATATATATTTTTTTTATTTGTCATTTCACACACCTTATTTGCGCGAAAAGTGTAAAAAAAAATAAAATGTTAATCTGGTAAAAAAAAATAATGAAACCGACAGAAAACTTGGACTCTTTAAATTTTAGTTGTTTGGCTCGCCGAACCAAAGGCCGACGAAAAAGGATATTGGAACGTTTTGTTGTGCACCTATTTTTTTAATCTTCGGGTTTTTAATATATTATCTTGCACGGAAGGGCACCAAATAACGTGTTCGGGTCGAAACGGCGAAATTCACATTAAACGGACATCCGATTGTTTTTTAATTAAAATCGTGGTGACCTATATACTATTATATTTAGACTGAACCGTTGACCCGGCGGGTTCGCGCTAAACATTGTCCACATTCCGTGGGTACCAAAAACAATGCCGTTAATTTAGCGTTTTCCACTCGGCCTATATAATATACTTATGCAAAGGGGCCTTGTGCATTTAATCCCCCGGGCACGTCGAATAATCCATCCAGGAATAATAAGCGATTTTGATTACCCACCGAAAATGCTTAATAATATACACTATAGGTGGTGCTCTCCTAAGACCGAACAACAATACATATTGCATAATGATAATTATACTAATTGTTGTGTCGCGTTATACGATACACCAATGGCGAAAAATGAAATTCCGTTGAAGCCTCGGCGGCCGGTTTTAATTAAGCCATCAAGACACCAATCATCTTCCATGTTAAAAAACAAAGTATAGGTATATGTAGGTATTAAAAAAAAAACAGGACAAAAAACGTCCCCGTTTTAATGTTATGCTACGGGTTTTCCCGGCAAACATTATTCAATTAACATTATTTTTCATCGGAAACCACTGGAAACGCATCGTTAAAAAATAAAAACGGCTAAGCTAGCTGCTCTTTAAAGTTTATATACCATTCGCCGTGGTGGTAATATAGAATTTCCTCGAATTACCCGACTAATGAATGCTTAATTTATTCGAAAAGTTCACCAACACCACGAAGAGATTATAACGCTTGAAACATATTTCTATTATAAAGTACAACGGCTGCTGCGTAGGCCCAACTAACTGCATAAAAATGCATTAAAATAATATAATTTACCAACGGTTACGGTATGGTATTACTCTGAAAATTAGCGTCACATAAATTGTGACATGTATGTGAGAGTACCCACTAGTACTTACAAAATGTTATTTATTAAATTTTAACAGTAAAATATACACTTCAGCTGTTATAGTAAAAAATAATTACATTAATTAGTCGAAAAGAGAGATGATAATATATTCATCGGCATATTATGTTAAATATAAACAAGGACAGTCGCTTGATTATTTGGAAAAAAATACCAATTTTTTTTTTTTTTTGTATAATAGTTATCTCAAGTACAAAATAAAAAAGGTTTTTTTTTGCACTCATATTTTTAACAAAAAAAATATTCAAGTACAACTTAAGACGAAATAACCCTATTATATAATGAGATTTAGAATTTTAACGGGGCGTTAAAAATTAGTCAATAGTATGAGTTTACTTTTTTTGAAAAACGAATTCAAGTTAAAAGAAATAAAACGAGGAAGAAAAATAACCTAAACTATAATTGCTTATCACACGTTCATTTTTATGGTTGAGTATAGGATGCTTTTGAAAAGAGCACGTTTTGAACGCTTGTTAAAAAACTTAAAATATTCAACTCAAACTTTTAATGGTGTGAAAAAAATAAAACAGAAAAATAAGTTGATTTGGGTAAAAAATAGAGCGAGATCAACTCGGCACTCTTCGTTGAAAATGAATTGAGTTAAAAAACGGTGTTGATGTTGTTAAAAAAAAAAATATGGTCTGGCTTTGTTTTTTTTTTGTCGTCGTCGTGGCCCTACTTTTCACATGTGGTTTTTCCATTTCGGTCGAGGATATCGACTTTTGGGTTTTACCGAATTCGGCGACCAGATCAAGAGGATTACGCTTTTAGTGCTCGGACCCGAAATCCAAATAGAAAAAAAAGGTCAAGTAAAAGAAAACCGAAGAAAATGTTTTTTTTTTTTTACTTACTTCACCTCAGTTTTATATTGTGACTTATGACCCGTTGCCGGTACAAGGCATTGTTTGTTATTGTGTCGTTATGTAAATAAGTTAAATCTAAACTTTATATGTACTTAAATGGTAAATATATTATGAAACTTCGGTTTGTTTAAAATACACATTTACCCGTAATTGGCCATAGTATCTATTGTACTTTTTAAATGGTATTATTACTACCTCTTACAAATATAATACACTCAAAAAATATACTATCTTTGAAAAAAGCATACAAAAATGATTATAATAATAATGATTTATTTCGAGTTTTAATAATACAGAAAGGAATTACTGCAAATACAATTACTTTTTTCCTGTAAATACTTAGTAATAACTTACCTGACAATAGTTGAAAAACTTAATGAAGACAAGTTCATATCTTATACTTTTTGGTTACAAAGTAAATTAAAGTCACTTATACACGTTTGATTCGGACCACTTCAAATTATGTTGAAATTTCCCAAAATCGTATGAAGATTTAATTTTTAATTATTCAAAAATTGTTTTAACGTTAGAGTGGTTTATAATGAGAGATCATGTACGAATTCACACGATAACTAATAATAGTAACTGTTAAGGTTAAATATTATTAAAAAAAAAAAAAAAAAAATAGTCGTTCATATAATTTATAGTACGTTCATTAGGACGCTCATTTTATCTTAAAATAATTGCAATTTTGTAGTTTTTCTTTTTGGAGACACTGTATTTTAATTTTATTTTGTTAGACAATATTTAAAACTTTAGTATAGTAAAATAACATTAATCAAAATGTTTTTCAAATAGAAACACTACAAAATCGCATTTGAGTGCCTTATCGTTAATGAATCAACTTGTATAGACTCTAAAGGAGGGGCTTGGGCGCTTCGGTAGGCTAGTTCGCTTTAAACTAATCAAAACTCTAACTCTTGGGGTAAGAAAGGGAGAAAAGGGGGGGGGGTTAGGTGGTGAATAGCGAAATTAGAAAGCGACAAAAAGGCGCAGCAAATGATATTACTATATATATATATTATATAGAAAGCACACCAAGAACGGGGGACACTGTAATTTTCGCTTTCGTCGGTCAGGCAAAATCGATACCTGCCGGCGTCGCTTTGCTCATCCTTGTTATTTGGACACACTATACATAATATATTTATATATATATATAGGTATATAACCTGTAAATACCGTCCGTGCCAAATAAACTCAAACTCAATTCCACACCGGTTAAGTCTAGACGCACACACACGCCCTCCCGAATTTCAAGGAAAAAAAACGTTAACCTCCCCGTGCCTTAGCCCTCCCCTCTCCCCAACTAGTTCAAACGGATTACACTAATCCGGCGCGCGGGGGATCAAAAATACCGCCTAAGGTTGCCAAAAAAAAATTCACAAAGGGGGAAAAAACAATAAAGTAAACAGAACTACCGGTCAGTGTGTGCAAATGGTATATATATATATATATGTATATACAGAGTAATCATTTTATCGCGAACCGCTCAATATCTTCTCATAGGGTTGTATAAGAAATTTAGTTTTTCATATTGTTTTTATAAAAGGTGATCTAATTTTTTCTGTTTTTACACCCCCACCCAATTTAGTTTTTTTTATAGCAGCCTGTAACCTGAAAACAATTTGACACGGTCGAAATTTATTAAAACCAATTTCTTTTTTTTTTTAAATTATTATTACCTATACAAACCCCATCGATAAAAATCGCTCGCTTAACGATCCATCGCGTCTGCCAGGGGAAGTTAACACAGTGCACCGGGGCAGCGTTGTAATGTTTTTACTATGATAATATATTACATCCCCCTTACAATATAACTTCCCGTTCGACTTCCGCAGTAGTACTAATAATAATCATTGTTACTATTATTACCGTCGTCGCCGGTTTGTAATAATTAACGGTGACTCGAAAAGCCCATATTATCAAAGTGACGACCTTATTAACGTGAAACTGTCCACAACACCGCTATGGAAGTCCGCAAGGCAACGGTCGTGTCTTTTATCTCGTCCGTGACTTCTCAGAAGCATAATTATCGTGTGCACCGTACATCACAGCGCAGAGAACGTACTTATGTGCTTACCACAGTGGTTAGCTTATGGGTTAGTTACAGTTGGTAATAATACTATAGTGTTACAAGAATACATTATTACAAACATGTTATATTTTGTGTGAGGGTTTTCTCCCTTTGAAGTACACTATAGACTGTGTCACGTCAGGGTGATTATTTTTCTGTTTTTTTATTTTATGTTTTTGATAACCTACTCGGAGACCAAACGAACTCGGGCGGGTTTTTGGATTAATTTGAATAATTTAAAGGCAAATTCTCGTGTCCCAGTGCGCTTTGATGTTTTGCCCAGCACAAAGGTCTGAGGGCCGGTCGCGTACATTATAATTGGGCACCGTCAAAATATATTCACAATATATTATGCCGTTTGCAGCATTACAACATTCGGATAATTAATAACGTTATCATATGATGATGTGTACTACATTAAAACACTACCGCATCGGGTATAGCAACTCTATTACACCCGGACCCTTCAAAAGTGTCCCAAGTTGCTTGTGAATTTAGTTTGGAATAAAAAAAACCCTACTTGGGGGCTACAGCAGTTAGCTGGGTTTTTGTAAGATCTGCAATTTATGAACGAAACGAATAATAAGACAGTAGTTGCAAATGGTCTGGGCGCAAAAGAAATAAAATTGTTTGTATAATATGTACATAAGGTAATCAAACAGCGGCCAAACGATGCGTGGGCAGTTGTCCGGTGATTTATCAAGTTAGTTGGCGTATTTCGAACTAGCCGTCGACGGTTAATTACTAAAAATACCCAACACATATCATAATAAGCGGCTCGGCCGGAATGTCAGTGAATTTTCTATAAAAAAAAAAAAAACACTTCACGCCCTAGTAGTAAAATTAGAACAGTGTTTTTTTTTCTTCGAGTCATTCCATCGTTAACATGATAATTTAAAAATACAGCATGTAATAATATGTTATACCTATTCAACGTTGTGCAATTTAAAAAAAAAAGTACAGCGTATAGTTTGACCGTTCGTTTGGCGACAACAGCTGGATTAGTATACCATAATTATCTTCAACATAGTCTGATGTGTGTTTTATCTATTTATGCACTTATAAATAATTGTCACATAGAATTTAGAAATGCTATATTATATTACTTTATACCGACCTAGCTCGAATGAAATATAAGGTGATCATTTTATCGCCAACTACTAATAATATTTCATAGGGTTTATTATGAAATTTGATCTCAATTTTTTTTTTCTTTTTACCGCCCTCCAAACTTAGTTTTTTTTATAGCAACTTTTGAAATCAATTATACCCAATGTAGAATCGATTCGGCTGTAACTTTCAAAAAGATCTGGGCACGCGTTTAACGGTTCATTTGTCTTATACATTTTCTTTTTTTTTTTTCAATTTCCACCTCATCCGTCGCATTAGTTATTATTAAACGTGGCGGTAGTCACGCGATTCCAGTGTATTCAGTGTACGCCAATCAACAAGTGGTCAATCGGCACCTTCTACTCGCCACGTCGTCGGCTAACACATCTCTGCTTTTGGCCGCTGTCTATTTTTCATTTATTTTTTTACTCGTGTCCAAGGAAACCGGTCGATTTTTAATACAAAATCCATGTTCGAAATCACATAAAAAATTATTAAAAACAACAGAGAAGCGTTTTCTACATACAAGCACTCTGATGTCACAAAACGTCTACCTTGGATACACCGCAGGTGCACCTCCCACCTCACGTGTAAATATGGTTAACGTCTTATTCCAATTATATTGTGTAACATACATAAAAGTCTGTTTGAGCTCTGTTTGCCCTTAATTATTTATGTTCAAAACTCGTCCAAAGCAGACATTATTTTAATTAAAACATTTTGTTTATGTTTACAGGTAAGATCCTACAAGCTACAGTAACAACACACCGGGACGCTATCAGGTCATTTAAAATAAGTTTTATTTTAGTTTGATTAGTATAGTGTGACTTGAACGGGATTAAACGACAGTGAAGTTTACACGTGTAAGTCAGTTCGACGTCGGTCATCGCATTATCTGGTCAATCCTAGAAAGACTTAAATTTTATTTCACAATACTCGTTCTAAGGTATTAAGGGGTTTTGCTATACTGCATACATCGAAAGAGGTTTATGATAAACTTTATGAATTTTCCGAGTCTATTTAATGAAAAACAGTTGATTTATTATTCGTGTAACGTTTCCTTTTAACTCTACCCGAAGAAACTTTTAATCTTCTTTCAAGTAAAATCGAGAAATAGTTATTGAGGGGCTTGTCGAGGTAGAATAATATGTAAAGAACTCTTAATAAGTAGAGTGTGCGACGGAAAGTTTGCAAGTAGATACAAAACAAAGACATCAATATATTATACAAAGCCAAACATGCACTACCATCGTCAATCTTGACTTCGGATCTCATCTTAAACAGCGTGAATACGTGCATTTGTGATTGATTTCGTTAGCAGACCAGCTAAGTTATATATTAATAGATTGAGTATGAAAATTTCTATGACAACATAAAACAACACATATTGCTAATGTAAAAAAAAACAGTAAACTGATAAAGCTAGTCAAAAATAAAAAAAATCATTTGTTTTTCGAAAATTGATGTACATAAAAACATAAGATTTAGCCAAAATGTTTTTTTTTTAATGTATATTCAAAACGCTGAGAACTTATTTTATACTTAAGGCCGCGATAAGTAAACATCGGTAATAATAATGTACTCTGAAAAATTGTAATACATTTTTTCATAATTTTTTTATTTTTTTTTAAATTCACTTCGCAAACAATGTTCGGTTTAATCAACTCGAAATTCGCAGTGCACAGTTTTTTAATACAAATAAGTATAAGTAAAATATTAAAATAACTACATTTACTTGTATACATTTTTGGCTTTAACCAAAACCCAAATAAAAATATTAAACAATAAAACTGTCTCGCTTCGTTTTATTTTTTTTGTTTTACCATGTGAAAAGAGTCTTAACTGTTTAAACGAAAATATATTTATTTTAATGGTTGGTATAAATAATATAATATTTTTTTTAGTTAAAGAGAGAAATGTAAATTTTGGCCGAAACCCCTGTTTACCTTATCCGCGCGCCCGGATTCAGATAGATTGTTTTATTCAAAGTGATAAAGTTTCTTTAAACTTATAATATTACCGTCTCCAAAGTGGCGGTTTCTTGAGCCCCACTGTACAGCTGTTTATTTATTTATGTTGACGTTTACTTATATATTTTTAGTCTGATAAACAAAAGCCTAAAATTTCCCTAAAAAACTTTTGCTTTGAGAAAGCGACTTGAATAAAATTATCAAAAATACCATTACCGAACCTTACCTTATTTTGCAAGACTTTAGCGTTTTAAAGGAGAGACTATGAAAACCATTTGCTTCGTTATACTTAATTTCACAATATTGCAACAGATAATAGAGCTGTATAGGTTTTCGCTTGGACGAGGCGCTGAGATACTATATTTTTTTTTATTATATTACCCCTAGTGAATTTATTTTCTTCGCGTTTACCATTACCAGACTCAAAGTGTCGATCGCGTCGTTTGATCGATGAACATAATCATATAGCTGTTTAGAGCAATAGTTTTAGGGCGGCTAAAAGAGTGCCAAAAAAACAACATTGTAATATCTACCCACAACCTTGCGCTTTCTTACTCTCAGGGGGATTTTTGTTTTTACTTTTAACATACATTAGCTTCTATATGTTTGCCCCGTTATCGCTATACTTCCACTCAATCATTCGCGATTGTTTTTTATCCCCCGCAAAGGCCTAACGTTCATCTTTGCTCAGATTCGTCCGCCGCCGAGACTTAACCGTAACGTATATCATTTGTCAGGGTCCAATCTGCCCAGATCTGAGCTTAGACGGATTTCGTTTTGTGCAAACATGCAGCAGCAGAAGAAGAAAAAAAAAATATGGTATTCGGCAGACATTTTCTCTTTTGACTGCCGAGCTTTATGCGATATTGAAAATGTTGGTAATAACAAAATACAAAAGGTATATTTTGTATTTTGCACGTTCCAAATTTGCCAATAGTCAGAAAATAGGGTTTCATCAATACTGACAAGACAACTGCATATGTCGATAAATCCTTTGTTTGAGAGGTAAATCTAGTCAAAAATTGTACTGTTCGTTGTTGTGTTGACGTTTTATTAATATTATTAACATATTTTAATAAGCGATTTATCAAAATAATAATTAGGTATTCCTTGTGCGCAAAATGAACATTCAAGTACTTAAGCAGATTGGATTTGTCTGATGACAAGGTGGGTATTCTAACTTGAACAAAAACCGAACTTTCACAACTTTGCGAAAATCATAATTAATGTCACAATATTTACTGTACGGCGAGTAAATATGTAATTACTGCTAGTGTTCGCTCACGCGTTAAATTTAATTACAAAGTTGGAAAATTCATAATTTTCAAGGAAATTTTTATGCGAAATGGTATACTTTAACAATAGGAAATAACGATTCCGTTTAATTTATGACTTCTACCGTGAACTACGAAGTTTATGCTATATCATTACTAAAGTTGGATCTATAAAAAAAAAGTAATTAAATTAATCTATTTATAAGTAATTTATCCGGTTATATTCAAAGTGCAGATAAGTAGCTACAAAAACATTCAGAATGCATATTATAATTCAGATACTATTGTAAAAAGTAAAATTTTTAATATCAACTCGATAACTAAAATAGTATTCAGTTGGTATAATTTGCTTACATTAAAATTACATTGACATTCCAAGTGTTATTCCAAGCGTAAACGCCCATCTTGAAACCATTCCAATTGTGTCAGATTTATAAGCTAGGTTGTGAAAACAGTAATGACCATATTTTTACTTGAAAACTTATAACCAGTGAGATGCATTCGAAGTCTTCGCCGTCGAGAAGTCTATAAAGTTGTAATTTATCAGAAAGTATACTGGATTTTCGCTAGACTAGTCCGAGGCGTCGTTTTAGAACTAGGTTAAAAAATAAGTGTATGTTTGCCATTTATCAGACCGTTTGGTCTGCCTTTTGTCCGACACCTTGCCCCGAAAATGTCCATACCTACACCCTAATGGAGACGGTTATTAAGCGATAGCCGCAGTCGCAAAGGCGGCATACTTGTGTTTATGATTGATGGCAACGACAAAGACAGGGGGAACATTCCACGTTTGCACGTCTAAGTCGAACCGCGGGACAGCTCTTATCTCCTCGCTGATCTTCTCGCCAGAATAGATCCATAGATCCGACCGCACAGGGACGGCTGCCGTTTGTCAAACAGTAGGATCTCGAATACCCGGAAACGTGTGCCGACTATGCAAAAAGGTCTTAAGTCTTAAAACGTCGTCTCATCGCACGTCAGTCAAACGGCTTTTGGGTCGACATGTTTCATACACACGTCAATTTTCGGTTTCTATACAACCGTTATGGACCTCCCCCCCCCCCCAAAAAAAAAAAGTGCCAGGCCAGCCGAATTCTACTGAAGATTGATGGCGTTTTCGCGTTTTGCGCACTCCGTCCCAAGAACAAGGCGAAGAAATAACCCCTCCGAGTCGTCAAATAATTATTTAAAACGTCATTACCCAGACACGAATCCGAGAGAACCTATCAAAAACGTATTAACTCCACTTCCCTACTTTTAAGGTTGGAATTATTTTTATTAAATTAAGCTTAACACACCTCATTTGTTTGCGAATACCGTTAAAAAGATGTTTTTACGTTACTACCTTTAAAAACAACTTGATATGTTATTGGTCAATCGGAAAATCTGTGCGTGCGAACGCTGAACGTTACGATATATATATATAAGATTAGAGATGAGATATAAGTGATAAGAGATAAAAAATAGATGTAATGGATTACAGTTAAGAGATGGTCCAGATGGCTAAGATGGATGCAGGAGGTGAGGTAAGAGACTAAAGATAAAACATTCGATATTAGAAAGTACCAGGGTCCTATACTTGTATGGGAATTTAATGTATTTAAGAAATATTCAAAGTAGGCTTAAATGACCAATTACAGATATTATTTTATACTTCATGATCTAGTTATGAATAAATAGTTTTTCAATTTATAAATATTTTAATATTTAAGACTAATTTTTTTTATCTGCGCGCATTACTCGATCGCACTTCATATCCCGTCTTAAATTTGAAACTTAAATAACTTTAAAAATAGTTATTAGGATATATGTAGCTTATGTTATCCATAACTGTAGGTATTTAAGAGATAATGATTCAAAATTATTAATCGACTAGTCAAACTAACTACAAAATAATCACACGGTATGTTTATTAAAAACTTATAAAATTTTCACAATTTAAAAAAAAATTCCTCATGCCGAAATATGACGCTTCAAAGCAACTCTCTTGATTTTTTACGACGGAAATTGTATTTATCAAGTTACAGCTGAAACTGATACAGCTATTTCAGAGTTCATATTTTACTATTCAAGAGTCATATTTCAGCTTTGGGAATCTTTTTTTGAATTGTAACAGTTTGATTAGTTTTCCAAAATCCCCCCCCATGTTAATCAAATGCAAAAAAAAAACTCATGATCAAAGTACTCAGAGTTGAGCTAGGGATCTGAAATTGTTTGGCATTTATTACTAGTATAGACTACTATCGATTAAAAGGATAAGCCGTAGAAAAAACAAACATTCTATTATAATGTTATATTAACCTATTATGTCCCATAAACATACCCGTGTGAAACCACAAACAACCGGTAAATAAAATGTATAAGCATTGTAGAAATTTTATTTATGAACACTCGTAGAATATATACGATTTATTTATGTCTATAGGATTATAGTTTGACTGGGCAAAATGCTGTTTGTGAATAAATTTGTCTTTGAATAAACACAAGTTCAACCAACAATGGGAAAAAAAAAATGTTTATTCTTAGTCATTGTAACATTTATTATATCGGTCGATAATAATATTTATTATTTTCCAAAGCTTTCTAAAAAAAAAAAACATATTTTTAAATAAAATAAAAAAATAGTAATAATAATATTATAATGTGGTGCGGTTATCGCGAACAATCTACCCTACAGGAAATGCAAATTTAACGTTGCCTACTTCATTTTTTTTTTTTTTTTTTTATTCATGCTGTATCGTTGAATAAACAATAACCTATTCTTCTGGAATATAGTTCGGTTAACGGTGTACAACGCACACTACGGTGACACTGTCTGTCCGGCTAAAAAACAATCGACCCCGTGTAAAAATATACACTGATTGTGCGTCGAAGAGTATTGTTGGGAAATTAATAAGCGGAATCCCCTGGGAGACAGACCGCGAATATCATGCTTTTACACTTGACTGACACCGCAATGGATTTAACAACACCACTAGGAGAAAACGCCCGTAAAGGATATCGCTCTGTTTGCGTAAAACTTTCCGCTGTTGGCCGTCATCGCTGGCAATAAAAACAGTAAGTAAGTAAGTAAGTAAGTATATAATGCAATTAAACGGTCGTTGATCATAAATATTAACAGGGTTCCGGCCCGAGTGCAGTTGAAAAGTTTCAACAGATTATGACCACGCCGAATGTGCGGGGGAGTGCTTTTTGGAATTAAGTAACTGGGTCACAAGGAAACGGTATCAAAACGGCATTAACCAAATAGAGCAACTATACATTAGCTTGCAATAAACGCTGTAATCGTTGTTTAGGCAATTGGTCAACTCGAATTTTAGAGGGGGGGGGGGGAATACGAGCATTGGCCAAATCAAAAACGGTCTAGAGGTGCAAAAGATGCAAAAGAAAAATCAACTGAATTACAAATGCAAACTAGGGCAACGACAGCCGGAATAAAGAATAGTGTGACCGCAGCTGATTAATGACCGTCGGACTTGAGGTTGACAGAAAGAAATCACACGGAATACAGCGAAGACTCTGTAAACACTGGGAAACTACCTATTACTTATACGGATAAGAACATCTTAAAGTCATGCGAATAGTGTAAGCTAATTCTTCAGCGGCTTACAATTGCTTGTTTTCATGCGATGAGGTTCTAATTGCCACAAAGATGACGCAAAATGGTAACTTAAATTTTCTCTATTGGCGGCATGTACACGTGGCAATCTAGTTTACTGGTGTGATAAGAGATAAATGATAAGTGATAGGAGATAAGATATAATATGTCCACGAATCAATGTTTTTCCGTAGAGCGGAGAAAATAACTAGGCTTTTTTTAATTTGTTTCAAAAAGGTTGCTACAAAAAACGTTATTGAACCGAAAAAAAAGGTTCTGTAAAAGAAAATCACCGTGTTGTTGTAGCCACGTTTTCTCTTTGGCAAATAATGTTTTTTTTTTTTTTTTTTAATTAATTTTTTTCCCAACTTTACCGTCCTTGCCGGATGGCTACTATACACTTATTTATTCGGACGTTGTTTTTTGCATTGCATACCCATCGTGCATCGTGTGTACCTTATGTGTAGGTATTATATTATACTGATAATATCGTCTGCGGCCCACGTTCAAACCGTGTACCGACACCGCCGCCAAACGGGCGTTGTCGCCACGTGACGTCAAAGACATGGAAATTTGATTAAAAGGCAGCATTTCCTCCTTATAAAAGCAAGATTCAGCACTGATGCGCACTGTCACCGATCCGGCATGACACCCGGACTCCTCTCTACCGCAACCAACAGCTCGACAGTGCACATCTAAATATACATATATTAATAATAATAACAATAATGTTGTATCCTTATCTCGTCCTGCGTTAATATAATGACGTTATATATATATATATATATACATACAAGACCCCGAAAAGTCTTACAACACTACTACAACCACCACCACCGCCGGTTACCGCCATCAACGTCACGATATTTAAATAACGTCATAACATTTATATGCAAAGTAAATTCGTTGTTATTCGCATCTAACGCCAGTGATGGTGTTCTATAATATAATTATTTTTGACCGGACAACGAACGTACCTCGTTTGTACCGCGATGACCCTTTCAAGTGTATAGAAAAAAAAATGCGAAGCATAAAATATGAAAGAAAAAAACCGGCTTGCAATAATACATAGGTATTTTTAAAACGACAATACGATTAAACGGTGTACAGCCCTGGCTGTGAGTTAATGGGCTTTTGAGCATCGTGCCCGTGTGTACAAAAATGCATTTTTAATATAGAGAATAGCTTAAGCGCTTAACGGTTCGGACGGGCTCTGTTCAAAATGAAAACATGTCTTTAGCCGGTTAAACAAATGAATCGGCAATCCACTTACCTGGATAAAGTCTGCAACCTCTATTTCGCCATAAGGATTAGCTATTTAAAAAAAAAACCTCTGTTATATACCAATACAAACGTCTATTCTGATTTTGTCAGCGCCATTAAACCTCTTAACTGATAGTTATTGTATAACTTTTCATTTTTATTTGTAATAAAACAACAAAAAATATAAAAGTAGTATAACTAAAAAAAAACTTGTTTTGCTACTAACTTTAGGATAAGGAATTGCCAACCAGTTAACAGGGTTATGATGGTTTGAGTTTATTATATACACGTAGCTTAAATTTCATGTTGAAGTATAAATATTATACTTCCTTAGATCACTACATCATTTCGGCCATTT
This sequence comes from Adelges cooleyi, assembly GCF_023614345.1. Lineage (NCBI taxonomy): Eukaryota > Metazoa > Arthropoda > Insecta > Hemiptera > Adelgidae > Adelges > Adelges cooleyi. The sequence goes on along the minus strand of NW_026096058.1, from coordinate 1,154,418 downwards.
CCGTCTTGGAAAGTAAATCAAACAGAGTTTATCGCTATAAGAGATTTTTGATAGTAATCGAGGTCTTTTGGGTTATACATATATATATATATTATACTACACAGGTAACATGGGATTTTCAGAAACCAATTTTTTGTTAAAAAAAAAAAAATACAAATATATGTATATATATAATTATTGGGTCAGGAAAAAAACTTATAACATGGGAAATAGCCAACGTTCTTGTTATCACACACCAAAGGCTCTTCGCCTTGGCCACCATTAATCTAACTGTGGCGTATAACCCGCAACAAGACAGATGGAAGGGCATGTAAAAAATAAAATAAAAAATACTACCACTCTACGAAAAGTCAATTGGATAAAATAAAAAAAATGATAAACGATAAAATATGTGCGAACGACGAAGTTAGACTATTATCAAGTTATTTAATTTAAATAATATTGATGACGTTCATTGGTGACCTTTTTACCAAGTTTTGTTGATAACTAAATTGCTCGCGATTAAAAAAACCCATTTGCAAATTGTTCAACACTTAAATCTATTTTTTTACCCCCAAAAATATTAAAAATAAATAATTTCCAACCAAGCCTAGTAAAGAAGCCAACGAACTCATATCTTTTTTAACAGCATTAAAATCGATCCATCCTGAACTAAGTAGACAAAATTTCGTTAGGCGTTTTGGTAAACTCGTAACTCGTTTATGATTACGAAGTACTTTTTATAACAAAGCTACTAAGAAAGGTCAAATGTCAAAGATAAATAATTGAAATAAACTGTGTATTTTTGTACTGCTGTTTTTTCTTTATTAAGGAATTGATTTTGTGTTTTATTATGTCATTTTAACCAACAAAATAGCTTAAAACAGTTGAAACACAATACTTATTAAGATTTCAATGTTTATATTTCGTGTTTTTTGAACACATTAAACGGTTGACAATGCACGCAATAGCTATCAGCGACACACGTCATTTGCTCGTCTCCATTACTACACTATTGGTTTTATTTATTATTAATTAACACCGTCTGTACTGTGATTTTAGACCTAAAGGGTTGTACTGAACACCTAAAGGATAAAAAAAAAAAATGTTTATATTATCCTATAAATTTATATATTTCAAGTAAACTTATTTGGTTTTTTTGACGGATGTCTTCTAAATTGTCATATATATGGCACCTCTGTAATATATTGAAATTTGTCATGTGTTTTTATAGTAAAAAAAAAAAACGTTTATATTAAAGCTACTTGTAAACTCTGATTACAATCAATTGTAATAGCATAAGACTTTTGAGTATAAAAATATATTTTTTAATCTGTTTAGTTTGCCAATTGGACTTTTTTTCCAGAAGACGTTTTTCAATAGTTAAATTAATAACAAAAACTAAAAACTGCAAAGTTTGAAAACTAAAAATAAGTTGACACTTTTATTGTTAAATAAAAAATATGTTATTTATAGTTTAATCTGTAGCTGATGGCAAAGAGCCAGCCGGGTTATGTGAAAATAAGTGTTTCTAACCTTTATTAAACAGTAATATCGTTAGCAGTTCAAACTCCCTCGGTCTGGGCTTTATTGGTTTTCAGTTAAATAATTAAAAATTGATTTTAATCCAAACATAATAATGGTGTTAATAAATAAATAGTATTACTCAAACGTAACGTATTAATTATATTTAAACACACATGTACAAGCTTTGCTATAAAATAATTAGGTTTATCCTTACTAAACAAAAAGTGATAATCTATTATCTGTATTTTCCATCTTTATAGAGTATACCTTTTACCTTAGGTTTTTTTTTGTTACATTTCCTTCTTCAACAATAATTAAGCTAGTCGATTTACCTGTTTTATATCTTATTTGTATATACACATATATTTTGACATTTCTATCACAAGACGTCATTTCGTTTTGTATTCATTTGTTTCCATTTATCTTAGTCATATACTAATATATAGATATATATATACGAAGTCGTTATATTATACTTACCTGTTATTACATTACAGCTCGGTTTTGCGCTATTCATAAAATATATGCTTTCAGGCATTCACATAATGTATATATATGCACTGAATGAAAACGAAAAATCGTTTATTTTTCATACAATTACAAAGTTAATACAAAGTAATACACTTTAACGTTTAATAAAAACCCTATAAAACATTTTTTTTTTTTTTAATGGAGCTTCTACTCATTGTTGATTCTATAAGTAACAATAAGTGAAATAATTAATAATAATACTTTTAAATGTCTGATGATATTATTATAACCGGCACGCTTTATTAAAAATATAGGATTCGGTTTAATTAAATTATTTAAAAAATGTCTAACCTCAACATATCAGCTGAATGACAAAATGTTACAATTAAACAAAAAAACGATTAGTTATGATTAGTATTATAACATAATATAATTAAGAACAGTGAATAATCAATGTAATTAACGCTTCTGTAACAAATGGCCTTTGATGTCAAAGTTGAAGAAAGATAAATAAGACAATTTTTTTTTTAAAGTAGGTAGAATTCTTTTTGGCGGGTTGCTGTACAAATTTGATTTAGTACAAATAATATTTCTACAAAGTTGTTTCTCTGGTTGATTGATATTATAAAAAAAAAAATTGAAAGGGCAAAAACCTGTATGACAACTGTTATGGTATTTCATTGATTACCATTACACTTTGTAGGACGACGACCGTGTTGTACATTCAAAGTTCATTAGAAAATTGGATTGTTCCGTGTGTGTGTGTGTGTGTTTTTTTTTGTGCTAAATATAAGCCGATATTGACGTTATAATAAATTGGAAAATTTGCTCGAGGCAACCTAAACCGATCTAGATTGTTCGTTATATGCTGTATGCTATATGCTTCGTTATAGGAAACCGTAACCGACCACCAGGAGAACTGAGGGTGGTTACTTCGAAAATATATATAATAAAAATGATAGTAAAATAAAGATTATTTACGACCCAGGCGGGCGGTCGGTTTGGCACGGGAACATTTAATATTTCCACCGAAAATTACAATTTTAGAGGAATTTCGCGACCCTCGTCATCGACAAATCAATTGCACTTTCCCCCCAGAAGAGGTATGACCTTTTTTTTGGTTGTGGTTTTTTGAAATCTGAGTGTGACACATTGTCATTTGTGTGTGTCAAAACCAAAGTTCTGGAAACCAACGAACTTAAGCTTGATGCGATTAATTACCATTTATCGTACGGTCGTAACAGTTCATTTTCATTTTACGTACAAATCGGCTCACTCGTTCGAGTAGAGGCAAACGCATTAATAGCAACGAATTCGGTGGGCGAATGAGTTTTCAACTATAAAGATTACATTTGGTCTTGTACGCGAATTGAACGGTAAAATACCTACATTAGTATTGTACAACTGTTGTAGTAATATTATTATCAGGGATTAAATGAAACCCGATAGTGCATTTCGTGGTAAAACGATAGATTTTCAAATATAACGGTTTTTTTATTGGTTTAAACTCAATGCAGTAGTGCCAAATTATAATGCCTAAAACAGTACTATTTATAAATAATAATAACGTACACTGATAACGAGTACTGATAACAAGTAATAGATACATAGATATATTAGTATATAATAAATTAAATTGTTAATAAGTGATAAGAACGGAAGTCGGCCATTTTTGTGGAATTTATGTTTGTATAATATAATATATATATATATATATTTGATTCTGTGCTATCAGCTTATCTTGTAATTGTGATAACATTTGAAAATATATGATAAGGTTCTAATTCTCACAAAGATGACGGAAAACGGTATCTTCAATTATCTCTATTGGCGGCATGTACGCGAAGCAATCTAGTTTATCATGTATATATATATCTGTGCTTCTGGTTATTCTGAGGTGATAACATTGCAGATGTTTGATAACATTTGACCACACCGTATAACAGAAAGATTATTACTTTTTACTCACACTAACCTGAGATTGTTAAAGTTTATTTACATTTTTCGATTTTTTTTTAAGTGTGCACACTATCTGGTTTTATTTACCCTCGTGTTATTATCTGGGTTTATATAATGCGTTGACTGTCTTGGCTAAAACACTCTGCTCTGCATAAACATTGATTTTGGAGTTCATGCTGCTCCTAAACATTATACAATCGACAGGGGGAGTCATAAAGGTCGTTAAATTTGAATGCACAACATCTCGAATGGGATGTCGTTTCTAGAAAATTAAAAAATAACGCTCCGGTCGTGCGTGGGGCGAACGACAAACAAATGGGAATGGGTTTGGATTGCCTTTGCAATTATTATTATCATTATTTTATAATACCATTCGGCGCGGACGTTAGTGACACACGAGCGAACAAGTCAGATAAGTTTCCACCAGCAGAATAATATGCCCTCGTTAGATTATCATTATTGTTATTCGACGACCGTAGAAATGAGTTTATCGATCGAAACGGTGCTTCCAAAAACAAATAGTATATTGCAATGAATATATAATTTCTTATATTATTTACGTTTCTTTTTTTTTTAGTTCGTTGATAACGGATAACACGGCCGCGAGCGGTTGCAATATTAAATGTAAATCATTTTTTTTTTTGTTTTTTTTACTCTGGCGGATCGTTTTTAAATAATATTTATTGTTTCCACCTTACAACGAGCAGTTATTGTTCTTCGACCAAACCACAAATTGCAATAATTATAAAATCAATTATTTTGAATCTTAAAAACTTTTATACGACATCAATTCTACTTTGTTTTCTTATAACCTGCCAGACTTCTATCGACTTTGATAACGAGGAAATTAAAAAAAAAGTTGCATCATATGTTCCAGCCAGTAACTTTACTTTATCATTAGCATGAACAAAACAATACTCTGAAAGTTGGTTCTTTCGATTTACCAATTTTTATAAAGCTATTTTTAACGTGTTTTAATCATGTAATATTTTACAGTTAGACTTATAATTGTAATATGTTTTCTATTGTACTTAAGCCAAGAGGCCTCGGAGTGCGTAGGTATATAAAGGAGTGCCATCCGTTGGCTGTGTTCGCAGTTGTCCTGCTAAAAGCTAACATATTATTTTTCCATTTTTTCAACATTGTCCTCGACTCGATTTCACGGTTGTAGAATAAATTAACCAGACTAACAGCTAAGTATAATTTGTTTTTCTAAAGTCATCTAAGTCGTTAAACGTTAACGTGAGTTCTGCCTTTGTGCTTACCGTTTTGTTTTAGCCGTTTAACATTTCTACATTGAATCTGGTAAAAGTGGCTGTTCACCTCGTTCAGAGGTCGTTAAACGACGGTCTGTTTTGGGAATAATTGTTTTTTTTTTTCGACCGCCTTTTAATTCCGGGCAATTAATCGCGTTGGTAAAATACGGCTTTTGGCAACGTCTTATTGCAAGTATTTTTTTTTTCTCATGACGAAACCGCCACAGTATTTTACATTTCTACCCGGAAAGCGTCTCGACGGGAAAATAACAAATGTATGGAGCTTCAAAAGGGGCGGGACGTTGTGTATGGGGTCTAGTGAAGAAAACATTTGAGTACAGTTAAAAAAAAATGTAATTTTTAACTAATTTTTGAAGTGAATTTGATAGGGGAAAAAATGAAATTTATCCGTATTGTACAGCTGAAGCTATTTATGACACCGCATATCGTTTATCGGCCAACTCGGTGGAGAAATGTGTTAATTCGTGCGGGAAACCCTTATGAATGTATTATTATGATGTTTACCACCTCTGAAGGTATTGGAATTTTATGATGACACTTGGCTATTCCTTACGCACACACGGTGCAATACCGCCGCCGTCTTATAATATTGTCGGTGTCACGTTTTGCAATAACTTTGTATGTGCGACCGACATAGTTGGCGACGTCTTACGGTTATTCTACATTATTATTAATCCACAACCGCACAATCCAATTATTATTTTATTTTTTCCTAACATTAGTAGGCACGTCGCTAGAATACACAATTGTTGAAAATACATCAAAACGGCGCAAAAAACACATTTCACATTTGCATACTGAATTTATTACACTTGGCTGTGAAGGTATTACTTTTACAACGGTGGATTTTTGTGTTAAGAACAATTACACTTTGACCGTAGTCAAATTATTTCCAAGTTGCCACGTGAATCAATCAACATAGTCAACAGGTATTTGAACATGTTTTATTTGTAGCTGTACCGAAACAGATAGCGTTTATTTGAAAGTGATTTTATCAATTTCAGTTGTAATAATTAATATATTTACCGCCGGCCTCCTCTACCACCCCAATATTTTTTGTTAAAAAAGTGGACTGAATTTAATAAAAAAAAAAAACATAAATCAGGTGTTGCGTGCAATTCTGGACATACTGTATACTATGTATATTACTCATGTTTTTAGCCTAAAGTGTCTAATTTTACAAACTTTTAAGAGTACAAGTGCGCTTAGTGATTGTTTTAGATGATATATATTATTATTTCGACAAGGTTTTATTATTTTTTACCAATAGTCGACTCTAAAAGGGGTTTGTTTTTTAGTGATCCCGGTAAGCACCCACCAAAAGAAGAAGTACCGCGGTTAGTGTAATATTATAAAACGACGAATGTCCATAAACCACTATATAAGCTCCATAAGCCTCGGATTTCTGCCGGAGAGGGTTGATATGAAAAAATAAAAAACGAAACGTTATTACACCATTCGGTCGTTAACCGAGAGTGCGTCATTTTGTCTTGACAAAACCGTTAAGGGAAATATTTTACTGGCAAACATAACAGCTGTATAAACTACAATAGCTGACTGTAGTTTATCATGGACTTTTTGGGGCAGGGGGAGAGGGGAAGGGGGGATTGAGAGTCAATAGCGTGCAATGAAGGGATCGGCAATCGAACAACGGAAAATGTACATTTTAAGCTATTTTAGTGGACGCCTCGATTGTTTTCCACCGAACTTGAGACAAAATGTGTTGCACCGATTGAACAAACCGATTTGTATTCGCCACTTTATTTTTCGAGGGGTTAAAGTCAAAAGAAAACGTACAGGGCAACATACCGTCTTCGTTTTTCGTCCTTTTTTATCTTTATGTGTTTTGAATTCCGAGCGGTACAAACTCGGTACGTTTGTTGTTATTTCAAAAAAAAAACACCACGAACGGCAAACCGTCCTGTTGTTCCACCTTTGTCTTATGGTAATCCCGTCGTAATGAATCGAATCGACCCAGAAATACTAGTTAGATTGAAATAATATGTAGAATCGTAGTACACCTCGAATATAATGTAAAACTGATACAATTAGATACCTATACAACGATTTAGTGAAAGAATCCTGTGTAAAACAAAGGCAAGGTCTGATAAATGTATTTTTACCAAAACGATTGAGGTTTATTAGTTTTTACATCTCTCAAAGGGCGAATACAATATGAAGGCGAGTATGTGAGTTGAAAAATACATTTTATGATTCTTAAATTCAACCACAATGGTGTGTACATAATATATTTCAAAATAAAAATTGTTGACAAAAACCATGTTTGTAGCTATTTTCCTAACACATTAGAATACCAATAGTGTTAATATATATTAATCGGTTAAAAACTTATCAAGTATCAATGTTAAAATAAGAGTTACCCGTACTAGCGTTTATAGGTTATAGACTAATCAGAATTTCAGGCTGTTTTTTCATAATACAAGACCTGATTTTTTGCGTTTCAACGGATGATGTCGGCTTGAATTTGAAGAATTATTGTTGTTATTTTGCATCCCCAAACGCTTAGTTACAGCTGACAAACCGTTGTGCGTGTAGATATGATTAAAAGTTGGAAACCAGGTAATTTGACACGTCCTGTGTCTCAACAACCTTTTGTTCGAAAACTATCCGCACACGGGTGTAACATAATAAATAGCGTCTAGTCTCTAAACAAAGCCACGGTCAGCCATCAATCATATTCTACGTGGGCCGGGTACTGCAGCAGCAGCAGCTGTGGTCCAACGATATTATTACAACAAATCTAATAATATATTATATTAAGTGTCATAATATTATTTCAAAGAGTGGCCGACAATTAATTAGGTACAAAATATTATCCGATGACAGCTGCTGAAGACGTTGGCGCACAGCACGCACACACACTGATACTGGACAGCTTAAGCGTCATTTGATACCTATCAAACCGCGCCCCACATTATGTGTAAACACTCTTAAAGTTAAGTGAGTCAAGTGTACCGAGTTCTTTATTCAATTTATAGACACATTTGGGGGGGGGGGGGTGAGGAGCTTGAGTGTGCTTACCACCTCTAGCATTGAATTTAGCTAAATTACCTCAAAATTGTTTGCGTTCAAATAGTTAGGAGACGGAATTTTATAACATGCCCAGTGCTTAAGCCCCTCCCCCCCCCCGCTCCCCTCTTATTTTAGCGAATTGCGCCCCTGATTCAATTGTTATTCGGTTTTTTTGCTAGGTATAATGTTTTATTCAAACCACCAACACAATACCCAAATCACTGCTATAATACTCCCATTAGTAAAATGATTAACCCGGTTAAGCGTAACAATACATTTTTTTTTCAATATGACTGTTCAATTTACAATATGTACATGTATATTTCCTATTATTAAAACAACCCATTAAATATTATTTAATAGAAAACAAATTAGAGATTAAAATTTAAAATACAAGTCATTGAACCGGAATGAAGTTGAAGAGCTATTGAAAGTGGATAAAATCGTTTTTTTTTTTGGAGTAGATATAAAAATTATCAATTATAGTTGATTAATTGTGATGTTGCTTGTATTGTCTTTGTTTCAGACAAATTTCTATTGAACCAAACAGAATCATTCTTCGTTTTTAAAAATTAAAAAAAAAAAAACACATTACTCTTTATCATCATCATATTTTATATAATACCTACCATTAGCGAATCCGTTTGAAGTAAATGAAAAAAACCAATTATTTTAAAAATATTGGAACAGAAAGACTTCGTGCCAGTCTAATGTAATTGCCCAAGTAGAAAGAAAAGTTAAAATTATTTAAAACTTAAAGTAAACTGACATTGGAGGGTTTAGTACAACGTAGTTATGCAAGGGGTAAGTATGATTATTTTTTTAATTTGAAAAGAAAACAATAAGTTCAATCGAAGTCCGCACGAAAGCGATGTAAGAAAAATACAATTAATTTTTCTTCAAGTTAAAGTTTTTAAATATTGCGAAGAATAAAAACGTTTTGTATATTTTGTATTTAATTTATCAAAAAACACGACGATAGTAGTTGCAACAACTGGATTTAATTCTTTTGAAGAAATTGAAGAGAGAGAGAGTTAAGTAGGAACTTGTTTGAGCAGCAATTAATAAGACATCTCGAGAAGCTATTTGAAAATATTCAAAGACGCCATTATACAGAGCACTGTATAATATTGATATTAAAATGTTGGTTAATTGGTTAAGCTAAAAGTTAGTTTTCTAATATTTCTTTTTCAATAAACTTTTATTAAATTAATATTTACTTTTACTTAACAAAAGTTTTTATTGGATTTAACGCGATGCTTGTACAATTATTGACCTCAAGTTGCTCAAGTTGCTAATGTAAGTCCTATAATAATAATACAATTGGTTTTCTATTAGGCTATCGCTGAGCATACCAAACCTATTATGGTACATAATATTTTTTTTTAATGTACTTACTACATCATAAAGTAATAATATAATACTTCATATTCTAATTGTTTTTTTTTTTTAAATCAATTGTTTAGTAGATATAACTCCGTATACATAATTATGTACTAATATAATTGTGTTATAAAACTAACCATAAAGTAATATGATATGTCATGTTTAATACCATATCCATCATTCTTAAGTGATTACGATGTAATCTCTATAATACCTACACCTAGTACTAGTATGATATTTAGTCCTCTCAGTAAATACTTAATAATTGACAATGAAGTGTAATACATGCCCTTTATAAACGTGCTTCGGTAGGCATGATTCGCTGTGTGATTTTATTTTTTACAACCAAGAAAATCGTATCAATTTTTTTAAGAGTTTTCATATTTTTATAGCATAATACATTTTGCTTGCAAGTGTTTTAACAGTACCAGCTATTGTCTTTTATCAAAATTGGTCTCCTGCTGTTACATCTTATACTGAATTCGTACTGATTTCTTAATAACAATTTAAGTTATAATAAGGTTCCAAGAAATAATAATAATATTTATGAATTTTTAAAAGGAAAGAGATACATATCATGTATTATCTCATCACAACTAAAAATTCAAAGTATTCAACACATTAATTTGGATTTCTTTTTCTATGCCATTCCTTTTATTTATACTACTCCTTAGCCTTAAGCTTAACAATATAAATTTAATGTACGTTTAATTAAAACATTAAGAAGCATTTACTAATTTTTATTTATTTTTTTATTTCAGGTAATTATACGTTTGATGCTTCATCAAGAACACCTAAAATTGTACCAATACCAATAGATAAGTATTAAACACGTGTTTTAGTGATAATATGGAAATAATAAGTACCTACCTAAGACATACATAAGACATCATGTAGGATATATACATATATATTATAAGGATTCTATTTTTTTTGTTTCTAAATCGAATTTGTTTTATTCAAGTCTCTGGTAGTATACAAAATGGCAGGTAGGTACTATAAAGATATATGTTTACAAATAACACAAAGAGTTCGTGGAAAAACGAGCATTGATGAATAATTCTCTGAAAGGTCGTTTTGCATAGAACTTAAGAAAGCATAAAAAGTTACCGTCTTAAGAGTTTACGACTACCTAGATGTTAAGGCACCCTTCGTGAGGAAATTTTAGACCGGGCGAAGGATAATGGCTATCATTTTATTTTTTATTGAATTACCCGAGAGGTCGACACACAGTTTATCATTAGGTCAGCCGACAACTTTGACATGTGTTTGTGTTCCCATGTGCACAATTTTGAAACCATTTAGTGGAAGATTCTATTGGAAACCCATTAAAACTTAAACTACATAATTATTAAAGCTTAATGCAATATATTAAGTATATAAACTCTTTAACGCGCAAAAGTTATTTGTTTTAAACTGGTGTACTTGTGTTTTTGTCTTAATGGGATGTGAGTTATTCAGGGCAATAAAGCTTAAGCAATACTTGGCAGACTCTGTCCAATACCAATTCATTTTATTGTATTTTAATTATTTATTTGTTTGGCTGAGCTAGATAAGTGTGAAACATTTCGGCCTCGAGCTCAACAACTGTAGAAGTTATGATTATTGTTGACTCGAACATACCTTATAACTTTTGATCCTGATATGATTTCATTTGTTTTTTGATTCCAAAGCCACAGTTATTGGCCAATGATTTGGCAGCTGTTTTTATTAATATTTGTATTACTTACTGAGCGTGTCTCTCGAGCATAGTACAACATCAGATTAATCACTGGATCAGTGTCTCCGAATAGAACGGTAAAATACCTACATTAGTATTGTACAACTGTTGTAATCATATTATTATCAGAGATTAAATGAAACCCGATAGTGCATTTCGTGGTAAAACAATAGATTTTCAAATATAACGGTTTTTTTATTGGTTTAAACTCAATGCAGTAGTGCCAAATTATAATGCCTAAAACAGTACTATTTATAAATAATAATAACGTACACTGATAACGAGTACTGATAACAAGTAATAGATACACAGATATATTAGTATATAATAAATTAGATTGTTAATAAGTGATAAGAACGGAAGTCGGCACTGCCATTTTTGTGGAATTTTTGTTTGTAAAAAATAATATATATATATATATATTTATTATTCTGTGCTATCAGCTTATCTTGTGATTGTGATAACAGTTGAAAACATGTGATATGGTTTTAATTCTCACAAAGACGACAGAAAATGTAAACTTAAATTATCTCTATTGGCGGCATGTACGCGAAGCAATCTAGTTTATTATATATATATATATATATCTGTGCTTCTGGTTATTCTGAGGTAATAACATTGCAGATGTTTGACCACACCGTATAACAGAAAGATTATTACTTTTTACTCACACTGACCTGAGATTGTTAAAGTTTATTTACATTTTTCTTAAATTTGAATGCACAATATCTCGAATGGGATGTCGTTTCTAGAAAATTAAAAAATAACGCTCCGGTCGTGCGTGGGGCGAACGACAAACAAATGGAAATGGGTTTGGATTGCCTTTGCAATTATTACTATCATTATTTTATATTACCATTCGGCGTGGACGTTAGTGACACACGAACGAACCACTTCATTAGTAATGGCAATCCATATAAGGTCCACTTCTCCGGTTCTGCAAAAGCCCAGTTTTCAAATAAGCTATAACTTTATCGGTTGCGCAGTGTAATTAACTGGAAAATATTATTGGAACTTGTAGGAGCTATGTATATATAGTGTGTTGTATGAGTTTCATTTTGTGCACAGCTCAGCGGTCCGAGGCCGTATATCGACTTCCAAGACGTGCCGAGAGAAGGGAATTTCCACAGTCTGAATTCGATTGGGTTCGGCGGGATCTATACTTAATCTATCCCCGGAGAGAGCTACCAGCAATCTTCCGGCTGCTGGATTGAGCAATAAGTGTGTGGAGGGAAAGAGAGAGAGGCGAAAGAATGGGAGAGACTTTGGCACGAACGGGAAGGAAATATAGTGTGTCGTACACGGGTTTTAACGCGGTATAATAATATTGCCAGTGGAAACAATAACGGGGATAAATCAGAAAACTTTGGAAAGCCGAAATTGTTTTACTATTGACAAAAGTTTTGCGGCTTATAGATAATGAACTCGTGTATAGATATAATTTCGGATAACAATTGCGTGGAGGACCGGCGAGAACGTTTTGCCAGTGAAGAAGTTAATCCGTGAATCCGTGTATACTACATCATATTATTATGGTTTAAAACCTGGTAGGTATATGAGAAATATTGTAGTATTGTTATTCCCGCCAAAAACTTAGTTCAAACCGGCGTGCAGCAATAGACATAGGTTCTTACGGATGTTGCTCGACTCTTTTGTCTTCTTCTTCTGCTTGTCGGCAGATTAAGTATAAAGTTGCCAGCAAACGATAATGTTTTGCAAAAGTTTACACAAACAGTTATCGACAACAATTGTAAACGATTAAATCTATTCTGTGGCCGCACAAATATCAACATTATAATCAATGACCATCCCCAAAAGACCAAATGTACAGAGATTTTTTTTTTTTGGAATTTCTGCTGTTATAAAAAAGAATTTCTTTTTTTTTTACACTATTATTCAAATAACACGGTCACGACATTAAACTTAATGCGATGATATTCTTTAACCGTAGCTTTTGACCCTCGGCCTTTTATATCGAAGCTATTTTGAGTCTAACAATGAAAACAGATTTGATACCAACCGTTAAGCTCGACCATTTCCCATTTCATTGCCTCCTATTTTTTATCGCCTGCCTTATACATATTATAACAATTAATGTGAGGCCGTTTTTATCATAAATATTTTTTTCCCACCCATGTTGAATACCAGTATTAAATTATTATTTTTCAACTCCCAAAGATATTCATTGTGTTTAAACATGATAATATTTCGGTATAAGTATAGTAATAAAATTACAAACGATAATGAATTAATAATAAATAACCCGCAAAAAAAAATTGATAGTTTACTAAAATATATCTTTTTCATTTCGTTTTATTTAAATTAAACAGCCAACTAATTTAAACGGTAAATACAATTATTAAATCCCTTTAATTTAAAAAAAATAAATAAGTTGCTTACGATTCTTTTTTTTAGTGTAATGTTTTTTCAATTGGTCTCTAATGAAAACAACCCGAAAACTTTTTACTTAATTATTCTTAGGAGCAATGCAAGTTAGTAAGGGGCTTAGAAAAACATGTATAGCTGTACTTGTTGATAGTGGGGCCTTTGCTAGTTCAATTAAATATTTCCAGTTGGTTTATTTCGTAAATGGGATAATTGGGACTTCAGAACCATGCGATGGCGACTGATATGTAGTTGCTGGAAATGTCTAATTAACTAAATGGAAAACGTAACGTTACGGCAAATACAATAGGTACATGCAAATATATTATTATAATATGTCTACGGGTTGTTTCTTAATTAACAACAGAGGGGGTTGCCACTTAATTTTGGTTTAATGAAATTTACTGTAAAAAGTAAATATTATACTCAGCGGTATCAATATCTGGGTTTTGGATCAATTTTGGAATCGAAATATGTTTACCAACCATAACTAACGTTTAATCATATATTTATAAATTATAAATGAAATGAACGTAGCCAACCACTTTAAATTTTAGTTAATAGTATTTTATCAAACTTTGCATGAAGCTTAGTACGAATCCAGGTATTAATGGTAATTAAAATTTTGCAATTTGTCCAACCAATGATTTTAGTAGTGGGGTCATATTGTTTGAAAACAAATTTTTTTAACGCAGAAATATTATTCGTTGTGCTACTAAGAAATTGTGAAAATTACTCCTGCACAATGTTCTTAGAACAACGAAAATTATTCCTGGGGCTATCTTTCTCATTTGTATGGTACGTCAACTTAATTATTCTTCACTGGTGTTGTTGGTGGCAATTATTTTTTTATAATAATAATATGCTATGTATATAATATGAGTTATGAACAATGGCCAGTGGGTAAGTATTGTAGAGGGTACAAAAAAAAGCGGGTTTTAGAACGGTAAAAAATAAAGTATTATACAACGCGAGTTCAACTAACTTGATTTCGACTGCACCAGACACAGCTTTAGAAAAATGGTCATTCATCCTGATGGGTTACAGAACCTGAGTGCACAGCAAAATTAGTATTGTCAAGCGAGTAACTTATAAGATGAGTTGACAACCTCAGATCTATTCGATTTGCTCTATTGGTATACTAACCAGTAGATTACAAGGTACAGCACTCATTAAGGTATCTAATTAACTTATCATTAGTATCGCATTTAATTGAAAACTTTTGAAGTACAAATTTGCTCATCAAAATTAAACCGTTATTTCTAGACAAACATTCTTAACCATGTACACGATTGTGTAATCTATTTCTTATACAATTTTAACGATTCGGCTAAGACAAACGTAGATAGGCTCGAGCGATATGGAAAACCCACCAAGAATGTATACAGCCAAGTGCACTAATGCACCGTCCACCGATCACACCCATATTGTCCTAAACAAACAGCTATGTAGACTACACAAAGCATAAAACCGAATGTATTGCTGTTACGATTGGGTATTAAGGAAGTCAACGCGGCTCAAACGAGGCATAGGAAGTCGAGTAGTAAATTGTTTAATTTAAAGCAGACACATAACATTTTGTTACACGTGCGGTTGAATGCATTCATTTTAAAGGGGGAAAAACAATAAAATTTCACAATTAAAACAATCCAAACAAAAACAACCCTCGCGCAACCCCCTTTTTAATACAATATCTTTTTATAACAACAATTAGAGTCGTGTCGGTATTTTATGTCAGGTATGTTGTTAATATATTATTATAATATCGTTCATTGACTTGCCCAGATATTTGATATCTATTCACAGTGCTTTCCCTCTGTCCCACACCGCCGTTTGACAAGCTTCCGCCTTCTCCCTGTGGTAGATAATATAATTGATTGCCCGGGCCCAACCTTATTTTATTAATAACTATTTCCCTTCTTTAAAAAAAAAAAAAAAAAAAATAGGTGTACGATAACGCGTTGAATTAATGATACCTCGGCGGCTCGATCATTTTTCACGTGTACCTAACCGGCAAAAATGATACTGTCGTTAAAATTGAGGTGCATTTTTTTTTACTACAACGTCGTCTCCTCTATATTATATTATATTATTATAATATTATAATCTGACGGATTTATCCTAAAAAAGAAATCATTTTTATTTCATAAAACACTCAATCTGTTTAAAACAATATAACAATACCAATAATAACGTTCCCGGTAGGTATACACATACTAATAATGTTTAACGATATTTGCTAACATATTGTTTGTAAATAATTAATATAAATTTTATAAACAATTTTTACGGCCAGTTATTTATGTTTAAAGTTAGTTTGAGTTGCGGTTTCGACGGGGGGAAAAAATATAAACAGAATGCTAAAATATAACAAAATATGAATTGTAAAAAACACAAAAAAAAAAATGGCATTTTGAAGGGAAATGAAAACATCAGTCATCTCGAACGGGCTATACATAACAAAACTCATAATATTTCTCCGTAGTAAATGCGATTATATTCAAGTGGCTTCGCTGTGGACTCGGTTCTTTTCAATAAACCGTCGAGGTAGACATTTTCATAATAACACAATCCGGGGGGGGGCATGTAAATTCGCCTGTTATTTATTTACAACCATGTTTTTACCGTGAATTAACGCCAAAACGGATATGTACATCAATATTACTCTACTGTCATCGCTATCTTGTTGGCAATTGCCAACTTATGTCAATTAAAAATAATAAAAATACTAATTAATGTACTACCATTTTTTTTAAATCCTAGTGTAGAAAAACGCGCTTGTTTTTGTAATGGCGCCCCAATGAGAGGTTAAGTAAGAAGGAATTCATACTTTGATTTACTGAAAATTTACCTCTTATGTTGACACGTGACGTTTCATACCACTACTTATATTGGGCTTATTTAAAAGTCCATTTGAAAGGGGAAAAAAATACATATACTTTAAATCTTCGGAAACAAAAAGTACTACAAAATCACAACAACAACAGTCGTCCTTGTCTCGGAAAACACTCGACGAGCAAACTTAGGTATGCGTTTGTATAATAAAAAGGAAAAGTTATTCAAGTTGCGACTCGTTATTTTTTTTTTATTCAAAATAATCCAATAAACTATGAACCTTAGTAATATTATAGTGTTGCTAATGTCGTACGAACCTATCCTTAAACCCTAAGTAATATTGTTTATTTTTTTATTAAGACTGAAAACTGCTGGTATTTTTAAAGCAAGTTGTCGGTATCTATACACTCAACCGCCTTATCCTTATTCGCCTCGACAAACGGAATGGGCCGACCGTAAAATATTCTCTCCTTTTACATTTCTTTAATGAAATGTTTATTATTAAATTACAAGTATACATTTTTTTTTTCGCGGTCTTGTTGTTCATCTCTGTCTCTGTTAACGTTGAATCGCTTGTGACCATTTCAAGCCAATCAACTATAATTGTTCATTGTTTATTCATGTACAATGTGTGCACAGACAAAGGACCTTTGCCGTGTAATGATTATAATATAGTATTATGGGTATGCGTGATTTTATTTGGCGCTGTCGTTTTGGCTATCGCATTGATTAATTATCAATCGTATGACCTGTAGATAGTTACCGACGGGACTTGGAAAGCGTGGTTGAATACAATATAGGGTTTAGATTGCTAGGCACGACAAGCATGGACAGAAATCAGCAGCAGCTATGTTTGTGATTAAACTATGCGAACCAGTCGATAGGTATTTCATGAGATGCAATCATAATATACATTAAACACAAAACTATGAACGTCCCTTTTTTATATCTTGAGCTATAGTGTTTATATTTTGATTTTTAAATGGTAACAAGTAATTTCATGTCACCATTTTCGCGTTACACTTTCACTTTCAGTTAGAGATAAGAGATTAGATATAAGTGGTAAGAGACAAAATATGAGTGATAAGAGATAAATTATAATAGATGAATGACAAGAGATAACGTATCCACGGTTTAATGTTTTTCCGTGAAGTGGACAAAATAACTAGGTTTTTTTTCGACAAACACCAAAAGTAGACATTAGTTTGAGACATAAGAGTGACAAAAATAAAGCATAATATTATGTTTAATATTATTATTCATAGATGGGCACTACAAGTACACAGTTTTTAGTTTTAATACATCGTTGAATCGTATGAATTATCGACTGGTTCATATTATATAGTTTGTGAATCACTGTGTGTATATATTTTATTATACCTATATAATACTATATTGGGCGATTTCCGATCTCGTCTTGGCGGTTGTAATGAATACGGTTGTTAGTTAAACCGCCGGAATGATTTGAATATAATGTTTTAATTACACGAAATTGGCGTGGCCGAACTTTAGCACCACTTCCGGATGTCGACAGGCCGATACCACTAAATCAAATCCAACCGTTTAATTATTGCCGCATACGCTAAATTGTACATAAACGTCGACTACACAGCCAAATGTAAATACATATTATAGTTTACCGTCACCACTATTGGATAAAATAATTATTACACAGCACTAACATAATATATACGGTCTATAGAATTAATATACTTTACTCGGCAAACACCGCCAACCACTGGCATAATATGTATACAACATTTGATACGCTGCTAAATAATTATTAATATTCATAAGCGATCCAGTAAAGTGAATTGTTACTATAGTATTATGTTATATGCGAGTGGATTGCTTTTTTTATCTCGTTCCCTTGAACCGTGTGAATAGTCAGAGTTTAATACTTGAGATCTGGTGAATTTCTGATGATAAAGAATTTAAATTTAAAACGAATATGATCTATTCGACCCCGTCAATGTCATGGTAGTTATAATTAATACACAGTTAACGTAACGCAGATGATAGGCGATTGGTTTAACATATAGGAAACGATCCAAAAGTTTGGAAATAAAGTCCTTCGCTATTGTAACAATTATATGCAATATAATATTTATTTATGTCGGTATACAACATGAATAATATTATATTATATCATAATATACTCCAATCATCATAATATTATGACGACCATTTTGTATTTATTTTTTTCTCCTATGGGATAAAAACACTGCGACGACTATGTGGTACAAAAATCCTAACCGGAATATATTTTTTTTATTACACTTTGTGATTGGTAAAAATCAATTTCACGGCTATGACCAACAGCAGTAGCCGCTATAGTGACCATTAATAAACAACATGACGTTTATCGTTATTGTCGAGTCATTGCTGTAGACAGTGTCCGACCCACCCCTTCCACATTTCGGCTCTAAGTAAAGTAAGTAAATGTTCTGCGATTTAAGCTGCGTGCCCGCAGACTGATGTTGAGATTAAAAAACACTACCGGAACGGAAAGACATTAAAATTGAGTTTATAACCTAAAAAGTTGGTCGATTTTAGCTTTTTTTTTTTTATCGTCGCTGTAAATCCCACGATCGCCACCGCAAAGATATACTATTATTATTATTGTGTTTCAAACATAATTAACCTTTTGGCAATAAGCCCAGAATTCGATTATAAACAGTCGGGTCCCCGGTGTAACGCGCTGTTCTGTACAACGCATTTTCGCATATAATTTACATACAAAGCCAACCCTTTAAATTAACCAGAGCGATAAACATGCCAACTTAACGATCGTCCGTTGGGCCGTGAAAACCGGCCGATGGACTTATGAAAAGTAATTGTTTATCGTTTTGGATAGGCGGACAAAGTCACAGCCGGTGTATTATTAGTATTATTAAGTGTTAACTGTCGCATTTTTCATTTACTATAAACGTTTATTGCGTGAAATACATTTCATCATGTTAATAATTATTATCTAGTTATAACACACAGATTAACGGCCGTTAGAGTTGATTGTTAATCTTAAAAAAAGCCAGTACAGTTGGGTCGAGGAGGTCACAGCCCCACAGGTCCATATAATAATTGTAAATACTGTTAAATTTTTTGCCCAGATTTGTCGATTATATTCGCGCTAATAAATGTGTCGTGCTTAAGCGTACGTCTGAATGTTATAAATTACAAAATATCAGTCAGTTAAGAAAATGAGTTTTTGTATTATGCGTACCGACTAAAAATAAACGAAAAAGATAAAACATTTTCGGGAGAACAATTTTAATAGTATTTTGTATATGAATCGCTTAACTTGCCACGAGTAGATAAATTGTGGTTTCGCCGGCGTCTGTCTTAAGCGCGAAAAGGAAAAATACATAATTGTAGAAGGGGGAAAGGAATTCAAATCGGTTTAATTTTCAAACCGACAGTTTGTTTTCGTCGAATAAAACGGCATTTTAAATAGTTTTTCGGTTATAATTAAACAATTTGCAACTACATATCTAGCTAAAAAAAAAAACAAGCGTATTTTCAATATCTAACAAAGTCTAGTCTGACACATTGATCCACGGTCGTATTAAGTGTGGACGAAGGAAATTAATGATTTTGCTGGTAGCATTAACGGCCCTACGCCGATGAAGACGACGGTAATAGCAATTTCTACAGTACAACCGAACGCCTGTATCACTATTCTGGTGTGGATTCATAATTTTCCTCGTGGAAAAACCCACTGGCGCGTCTCTAATACGGTCAACAGTCGCCCCTAATTGAATAACTACACTCGGGCTCGACCTATTTCATACTTACATACATACATGCTATCTGTTCGTGAGTCGCATCGCGTCGGACACTGTGTGGGAAAAATTCTATTTAATTTTCCGAATTTTCAAATCCACTTGTCCGTCTGTAAATTGACATTATAATTATTAGACAACGACCAACGCTGTTAATAATATATATATTTCGTTTTAAAACAACCACAAGGAGAACTCACTGACAACGCCAAGTCAGGAGACGTATATTTGATCAAAGGCGACGGCCTAGTAATTAGAAGGGACAAGTTGTATAGATTTCTCAGTTACTTATACGTCTTACTAATGAACAGTTTCCGGGTTCCTATGGTCCTTCGCTATGACCCGTGAGTAATTATTTCAGACTATATTGCTTGCCGTTTTCCGTTCGCAGTTCATCCTAATGTGTTTCCACGCAGTTCAGACGTCTCTTAAACCGAAATGAATACAGTTCTTTTGGTTACTTTCAAAAAGAAATTTAAGTACTTTGTCTGGTATTAATGTTTTCTGTTTTTATTGCGGGGTTACACGACATCTATAAATTGTGTATAGTTAAAGTAATAGAATATTGTATCTTTTTACTTACTATTGTACTCTTAAAAGCTCATCTGTTAACTCGTATGAACATCTTTATTGTTATGTCAGCATCGTTTCGAAACTATTTTATGACTTCTTGTGTCGTGACCAGTTGAGGACACCAAAAAGCTATACAGTGCCGTTTCCGGTCCTTATTATTATACAGCGTTTATATTACATTCTTACTTCAACGATGATTGTTTTTCTGTGCGTTTAAAAGTGTTTATGTGAACTATTTAATTTTAAAAAGTATATATCTTTAATGGTTTAATTTATTTGTCTGAAAAATTCTAAACATTTTTTTCATTAAAAACATTAAACGCGATAAACAAAAACCTAGTTAATTTCTTCATTCCACGGTAAACTATTTAACCAAGGATATGTTATCTCTTATCATCTATTTTTTATCACGTGTCTCTTATCTCTTATCGCGTATATTTAACATCTGATATCCTATCTCTTATCTCTAACTGAAAGTAAAAGTGTACCTAACGCAAAAAAGGTGACATGACAATGGCGACATGCAATTTCTTGTATCCAGTCCAAAAACATTTACCACGTTAATATTTTGAAATAAAAACTCAAGACGAATTTGGAATTAGCTCGATCAGTGTCTCTCCAATGAAACATTTAATTTTCTGTTGTGTTTAAGTTATTATCCATGTTAACTTTTAGCGCAGACACTTTTCATGTGTAGTAAAATATTATGTTTTCAGCTGGCTCGCCGGCTCTCTCTAATGGAATTTTTATTGAAAATGCCCTGTTAATGCAAAAGTGCTCCTTTATTATAATGTATGATGTATGCAGGATCTAAAAGACCCGGAGGGGGTCATAAAAAATTGTTTGGGCAACAAGGACATTTATTTGATGCACACCGCAACGGGATATGTGCCATTAACCACGGTCGTATAGCAATGCGCGTTTAAAAACATGTCAACAAATAAAAAAACTCTCTTCGCTGCTTCGTTCGAACTAGGTTATTGATTTTAATTTTCGCGTTATTTCTACTTGGAATTAAATCCAAGCGCGCAGTATAAAACTCACCGATGAAATCCATGTATAACGATTGCTATAATTTTTCCATAATAATGTTAACAAAACACGTTGTCCCATTTATTGTGTCGAGTTCACATTTGTCAAGCTCAATGTTTAATATGTTGTTGCTGTTTTAATAATATCCGCGTAAGGATGGCCGTACTGTTGTGTATTTTACTCAACTCTGTGTTGACCCCTTGCGACTTGGTCCATTTTATTATCAGAGTTTTGTCCAAAATCACCGACCAAGCAATTGTCGACAATTGTTTGGAAGTTATCCAAGCGATTTCGCAGAACGTTCCTTGTGTAGCCTATATAAGTTTTTCTTCTTTAGACTTGAACGCATTTTCATTACACACAGTACAACTTTTTTCATTAACAGGTAAGCCCGTGTTAGCTAACATCCCCGTTGACTACAGCTACACCCCTACTAAAAATCCTAAACATCAAAATAAATAAAATATCCGACATAGGCCGTTGAACTGTTAGTGTAGACCGAATGGACTTTTTTTTTACTACGTCCAGTACTTCCTTCACTATAATATGTTTACTGACAACAACGCTGAAAAATTCATTTCCAAAATATGTAAGTTCGTAGAAACCGTCTAAAGGGATAACACCAAATTTACACTTTTAACCCTCACGCTGACAAATCAAGATTAAGTGTCTTTTAGAGAACTTTATGGGATTTTCCGAGAAACCATAGTGGATTCACAGGCGAACACACAAACCGAGTACGGCATTAGGTTAGTGTTTCCTTTGTTTTATGTGTCCAAAACTTTATTGCGTTATCCCGTAACGTTATTTTCGAGTTCGTGCCAGTCTTGTTTTTTCATCGAAATTAAAAAAAAAACAACAACATTATACCCTAACAAAGGGTTTCCGCTTCGTTTGTATATCATTATACTTTTAAGTCGTCGTACTGTTGCGAAATAGGCAAATTAATTCTGTCAAATTGTTGTTTAATAGCGGTAAAATCTTAAGGGGAGTCGCATTCAGTCGGTCCGAAGGCGTCTGTTGTATATATAAATCAGTTTTTCACACGGAAACTTCAATGATTTATGTGTACCGACCAAAGTGTTTGGCACGATGCGAAAGAGCGTCAAGCGATGAAGGGTCTTGCGGTCGACCGTGGGCATGGAAATGACAGCAACAATGGAGGCGGTATATAATAATAATATGTATTTTCTACCAAACAATAATACAATTGTATGGCCGAACGTTCAACGGAAATTTCTCGATAAAAATAGTTTACTTGAACTTTATCATAGCCGTCAATACAATGCACATTAGTAATTAATGTGTGCTCTCTTTTTTTTTTTACCAATTGTTTGGAGTTAGGATGTGCAAAATACATTATATCAAAATGTTAACTGCCACACGGCCTTGCCTACTGCGTTTATAATATGGAACCTTTACATTTAAAACTTGATTACATACAATTTAGAAGGGAAAATGTAAAATAATGTTTATTCGGGTAGTATTTTTTGGGCAATTTGCGAGGAACGATTATTTTAGTAATAATAGTACATGTTGAAATATTGTTAAATACAGTTATTATTTTTGTAGTTTTTTTTTCATTTTTGTTGGATAAACTTTTTTCACGGTATAAACTTTTTAACGACTTTTCAGTATTCCATATTAGCATATCTTCCTCTGAGATAGGATAAAATATGTTTGTAGGACACTAAGATGTCGTGTTTTATATTTTTTGCTAAACTAAACTTTAATGCACATTACTGCAAATAAAAATAATATATTTTAAAATTATCTCGCATAGAGTTTTATTTATCTCTTGTTTTTTTTTATTTTTAAGAAATTTGTTTTGTCGTTGTACTGTTTCGTATAAAAAAAAAATTGTTTAAGTAAGTTTACCTTTTAGGATAACCACTTCAGAGTTGAAACATAGTCAGACATAAGACGGTTTTGGACACAAATACTAAGGTTTTGCTAAGTAAGGCTTAGAGGTTAGTGTTTAAAAAAATAACATTCATATATATATTTATTGATACAACATAAACTGATTATCAATGGTGTATTCAACAACATACTTTAGAATTTGGCGTTTATGTACTTTCACTTGTCAAAGTCCAAGGATAAATGATGGTGTTGGAATTATTTCTGTGCTCCTGATAAATTTAATAAAAATACAATAATCTTTGGACTTATCTGGACCGAGAAAATCCCAAGGCGTACGATTGCCGGCATTTTGTATTTTATGCGGGTCCGATACGAATCCGACATCAATCTTAATGTATCAGTGTTGAGCGCAAAAGAAAAAACACCCTGCGGCGACAAAGCACAGTCTGCCTGCCGCCGAATAATCCTTTCCGGTATGAAAAAATAGTATATATATATAATTTATAAATACAAAGTCTCGGAAGGCAAAAACCAAAATGAGTCGCAAAAAGTCATTATAATAATTTTCGGATGTACCGTCTAACAACCGCAGCTCTAACACAACAATAATATAGTGCGCTAGTGTTTGTTGTGCACCGCTAATATTCGTCACGGGCAAAATAAGATTTATGTTCATCGTCTTAATGTAGAAAAGAAATATAAGAAGAATGGACTATGATAAAATATTATTATTATTTACGGTTCGAAAAACGTTGAATGGACCAACTCCGTGGGATAAAATAATGTTCGTTCATAACACGGCGCAATGGAATAGGCAATTTAGTAGCATAACCGCGTTGCCGGCTTATGGCGTGTGGCACACTATGTTGTATTATACTTACACTTTGGGCACTTGAACAATGTGCAATTTGCGCTTTATCAAATTAATTATTATTAACCCTGGCCATAGGCGGTACGAAAATATGGTGGGGATGACCATGATAAGATGGGCGTTTAGGTTTCTGCGGGTCCTCCTTGTGGTGTTTTGCCGCAAATTAAATAATAAGACAGTTATACTTGCTTGAATGTTGAGGTCACTGCACCTACCGGATATTCCCAACAACGCCGTGTATCCGAATTGTAATTGTTGTTATTGTCCTGCATCGCATTGTACTGTTAAATTATTCGTTTACAATATTATTATTGGACACTACACAACGACTGTAATCGAAATTGTCACGGGTTATAATATGGTTAATAGAGTGTTTACAATATTGTGTTGACAAATTGTCAAACGATTATCCAATCCAAACCAATCCGTTTATATAGCCACTATATAATAATATGTTAAAATATAATGCAAGGTGATCATTTTGTCGTGAACCACTCAATATCTCATAGGGTTTGAAAATAAATTTAATTTTAATTTTAATTTTATTTTAACCGCGGTCAAAGGTGTCGACGGTGATATAGCCGTTTGTCGATCGGCCGTCGTTTAAGGCTTAAACCGAAATTACTACATCCAACTACTTAGAAACTACCGGCTAGTTGATAAGGTTGTAAAGTACAGTTAAGTGTGGGTCATTTGTAATCCGCCGTGTGAAAATTGTACAGAGCTCGTTGTGGCGTTGCAGCAGAATTACTGGACTCAGAATTACAGGTGCACTGTATATATATATATATATACATATACAATCAATCCGTTATACCGTGAACAAGAATGAAAAATAGACCGTGCAAAGGTCATTAAGAGTAATGCCGTCGTCGATCACTTCAACCACGACCGAAAATCTATAGTCGACCCCCAAAGGCGGACAGGACCACGAAATCTATGAGATAGCGGGCCTTGTCACTATGAGGCTTTTTTTTTTTTTTTGCTAACAGATTTATCATTCAGGCTTGCCACCGGTTTATAAACATTTTTATTTCTAGTAACTAAGTGAAAAAGAGAGAATTGTTTTTTTTTTTTCGGAAACTTCTTAATTATACAAATAAATAATTATACCAGTATAGTTATATAGGTGTGTAAACCAAAATCACATTCACCCCGCAAGTATGGTAATGCAGTAAATTATTGTTTAAACGTCTAAACGACAACTTTATAGTAAGTTGTGCTTGTGGCTTGTACAATAATATTATTATACCAGATCAGTGATTAATTATTATTATTGTCGGTGACGTTCATTGGTAGATTAACAAAGGATACGGCCGTTAATTTCGGATTTCCCTTGAGTACCCGGTGGCAGGTCTCTCAGCACTTATTTTTATATTTTAAACCCTCCTATTAGTAAAACCGTAGGGGAATAGTACACACTCGTGATATCAGAATTCGCGTTTACCCACAACCACTTGTGACAAGAATGGGTAACTCTGAGTATAATATTTTTATCGCATATTAAAAATAGTATTATTATATATTCCTTTGTTCCCAAGAGAAACGTCAAATAACAAATGCGGTTAACTTGAAATTATTTTTAAGTTGGACAAAAAAACATAAGAATATGTAAATTCGGCGACGTTATTCAAATTCTAATCCATAGAACTGACATCATTAAAATAAATGTAAACACAATTGTTGTAAAACAAGAAACCTGAAAAATAAAAAAACAATAATGTAATGGAGCAAAGGAATGTTATTTCGTTTTAAATTCTAAATTATACAAATGCGTTTATTTAATTATAATAATTGTTTAATTTAAATGATTTTAAATTTAAAAAAATGTTTTAAAAAAATAATGTCTTACCCCAATTTATATTTAGCTAATACAATAATAATGTAATAACATTGACCACAATATTTGACCTTATAAAAACTATAACCAATGATTTATTAACTTAGTTTTTTGTATTATTGCTTTGTTATTTATTGTTAAAAATAATTTAAGACTCTATATTTCCAACTCATATTAAACATTTCTGTCAATTAAATCGCTTGTAAAACATATTATATTATATGGTATTATTCTAGTGGTAGTATCGATATAGGGGTATCAATTAAATATAGATAAGTAATTCAAAGGAAAAAAATATTTAGTGATTGAATTGCAATTAGTTATGTATCCTAACAAATATAATATATAATATATATTTGTGTATATTATATTTAAATTTAAATTAAATATGACTAAATCATAATTATTTTTAAATAATTGATATTTCTTTTGGACAGAAAACATTAAATGGATATATTTTTTTTGAATAGTCTATTTTAAAAAAAATATTTATACTTTTTAAAAAGTATATGAAATTTTATCAATCTATTTTAAAGGATAACAAAATAAGGGTTTATCTATTATATTATTAAATAGTCTAATGATCTTTGTTGAATTAGTATTATTTTTTACACAAAGACTATTTTAATACTTAATAATACTTAACTTATTCAATTTGGGATGAATTTAATTTGCGTGTACCTCAAACCAAGAGATATTACTGTATACACACATGTATGTATTATGAATACATAAAAATCCATTGTAGGAAATCCATGTTTTAAAATATATATAAATATATTATTTATATAACTAAACAATTATAAGCAAAACATTAACATTTTCTATTGGTTTTTTTTTTTTGTGTTACAGAAGAAGATATTGACGAGTTTAACATACACGTATCAAGGTATAGACCAGAAGAATTAACAAAACTTACTAAAATCACCAAATTCAACAAAAAAGAAATACAATTGATATATCGTGGTTTCAAGCAAGTGAGTGAAAATTGAAACATTTAAAAAAATCTAGAGTATACTTTTATAGCTCAATAATATTAATGAATAATATTTGTGATATATATATATATACATAAAGTACTAATTATTAATTTAAACATTTTTAAAAAAAATTGTTTGACTAATCAAAGCTTTTAATTAGTTTATTAATAAATATAATTTCTTTTTCGTTATTATGTGTACATTAGCCTGAATTAATAAAAGTACAATTAATTTTTAATTTTTATAAACAAACCGTTATAGTCCCGTATTTTTTCAATTATAAAATATACTTAACACAATAAAGCTAAAAATGTAATAAGAAAAAGTAAAGACAATAAGAAAGGAAAAAACTGAAAACAGAGTCATATCCAACAAAAAGATGCGTTATAGAATTTTATAATAATTTTTACGTTCTTTTCTATTTTTTTGTCTCTTTAATAATTTGATGTGCAGGTTTAAAACTGCTGTGAATACTTTAATACTAAAATAAAGCACTTATGATTTAAAATAAAAACATAACTTTCTAACTGAAAAAATTAAATTACAGTAAAAAATAAACAATACATTTTATTTCATATTTTTTAATCAAGTTTATGTAAAGTTGATTTTTTTTATTGTTAGTTCGAAAATAACTAATTAACAGTTATAGGAAACGCTACATAATGCATAAAATATACAGCTGAGTTGCTTTTTTTTTACAACATCTGTTATAAGTATTAATAAAATTCACTCACAAAAACCTAGGATTCATTGGGGAGAGAGACCATTCTATGAGAATGGAAATGGACATAGAACAGAGAGAATTTTCTGACGGAAAAACAGAAAAAAGAAAAGAAATCAACAGCATCAATGGAGTGTTTTCTTATTCTTGATATTATAAATACCAGTAAACAATGTTCAAAATGTAATTGATTGATATACTTGTTTCAGGAATGTCCTACGGGTATGGTGGACGAAGATTCATTCAAACACATTTTCTCACAATTTTTTCCTCAAGGCGGTAAGTTGACAAGTACTCTCAGTCTACAATCATATAACACATTATAATCTTTGACAGTCCATTAAATTAGCTACTGGTATAACTAAAATATTATTATTTTTAAATCAGTGGTCCCAGTAATTTACTTTTAGATATATTAAAATTGTTATAACCACATAACTAGTATTAAGTTAAATTACAAATAATACTGTTAATTGAAAAGTTTAGAAAATGCTTTGTGCCTATTTTCTTTCACCGAACAACATCCAATTGTCGTTTTAAGTATTTTCGCCAAACAATAAAATATCCAATTTCGTTACTGGCTCGGTTTACGATTATTTCTAAGCAAGGTAGTGTAGCCATACTGGCCTGATGATGAAAATAATATAGTGAACTCCAAGCTTATAAAAGCACTTTGACATTGTGGCTGAATGACCAACTGGAATGACCGCCCATACCAGTATAATATGGTTTATTATCAACTAATGGCCCCGATCCTATTGTTAGATGAATTTATTTACGGATACAGGGTAAGATTACATTACTTATTGTAAAATAAAATCCAAAACCACTAAAGTTGTTTGTTCTTGCTGTATCGGCTTTCGAAATTATCATTTAGCTTGATGCCTTAAATTTGGGTTGCAATGATATAAATATGCATCTTAATTCTGTTTATTACAAATTAATCCTAAAGATTGCATTTTTACGTTGATAGTTGTATAAGTGTGAACATTTAGCAGTTTGATGTGAGAAATTATTTGTTTGCTTTTGGCCGATTAAATTTGAACAATTAACAAATTTACAAATTATTAAATTTAATATAAAACAACTTGCCAAATGTCTCTCAGTCAACAGTTTATAAATACATAGTTTAATATAAAACAATTCCCAAGTATTTGTCTCATTTAATAATCACTATTGATAAATAATAATTATTATAGAATATTCTGGAATTTATCATTTTTATAGTCCGTTTTATCAAATAGTGTACATATTTAATAACGAGTTGCTATCGTTGTGTTATTAAAACTAACTTGAGCGTTTATTATTCAATGTATTGTTTTAAAACAGCAAATATCATTATAGTTAATTACAGTTGGTTACAGCTTATAAACAACATAACCTAACCCAAATAGAACTATGTTGACCAATTTTAATGTTACGTTTTAATTTTTTGTTACAGATGCCACTCAATATGCCCATTATGTGTTCAATACAATCAAAAGAAATCAGTCCGGAAAAATTAGCTTTGAGGTAAATATAAAAAGTTGGGATATATCATCAGGTTCAACATTAATAAAACTTTTGCACCCATAAAAAGCTATTATACAGTTAACAATTCAATTAAAACATTCATAAAAGATAACGCAATACTATACAGGAGACAACTATAATAACAGGTCTCCTGTTTATACCTACTGCGGCTTGTATAAACAGTTTTACTAACAATATTAAGCTGGCCCCCATGGTCACGAAATAAATTAAGGGCATTTGACATTAAAACTTAGCACTTTAGGTATTTTTCAATATAGCTAATGGCTATATTATATAAAAGCCGACCCTTGTTCAGTAAATAACATACTAATAGTATGGGTGTATACTTGATCTATATTGATCAATTACCTATATATATATTGTAAGAACGAAATCAAAAAGCAAAATAAACGAAAGCGATGAGAATTCTTTGATAATTTGTTGTCTTTTTGTGAGCAACTCGAATTAACAAGAACAAAAGAAAAAGACCAAGTCAAAGAAAACACAAAGTGTGCTACTTGTTGCATTCCACTGTCGGTCTTCTCCATACCGTTGGCCTAATCCTCAGTTCTACCCTCAGCGCCATTCCATTACCACCCCTTCAATCTTTATTTTCTATTACTTACACACACACAGCTGTTGTCCTGCTTGCCAGAAAATACTCGTGGGTATATGTCTGTATATTATTTTCTTACTATATTCGATCCCAGAAAAAATATATTACCGTTTCCCCCGTATACTTGTTCAATAACGATTTCACGTTTCCCATAAATAAAACACACTATAACGTTCGATTTGGCATCTTCGCCGACACAACAATATAATAGTCTATTCGTTTTCAGATATTTTTTTTCCACGACCAAAAAAAAAAAAAAACACTTCCCCAATCGTATTCACGCGCTAAATGTTCAAAATAATCGGAACTAGTGGCTTGAATAATATATTATAATGACCAAGTCCATTCTATTCGAACACAATTAAACACAATTAATTAATATTAACAATAGCGAATAAAGGGGTTTTTTTTTTTTAATTTCGCCAACCTCAACTATTGTCTCCTATTTATAACGTTAACAAGCTAAATTTAAAAACTACAATTGAAATCAATTTAAGTATTTCTGCAAATCACAGGTCGAAAACTGAATTTTAACAGCCAGATAATTCATTAAACAAGTAGAATTTTTTTATGAAGTAATTTCGGTCCAGGAATGGAAAATAACTAAACATGCCCTAGGTTCTAGAAGTGAATTCAATTTTGAAAACCGCAATTTTTACGACCCTTCTGAGAGACTATAAGCGGATAACAGATACTCGTTTTATAAGCTCTAATGTATGGATGAATAATGTATTACAAGATTATAATAAATATTGTATGTAACAAACATAAATGCTTTTTAACCTTATCCGCGAATTGGCATTGAAGCGTTTTCCTTGAAAATTAATTTATTACAACTTTTCAAGCCACGACTGAACCGTTTTCTTTGTTGGCTGTTAATATTCAAACGAGTTTATTCTTATATATAGATATTCGAATCGTATTAGGAGTTTAACAACTTCCACAGAGACACTTTTCAGGGATAAACTTCGATATAACCCGAACACATTAAATTCCTATTAAAACGGGTCTTAAACTTATTCTAAGTCCTAGTTTTCCATACTGCATATTAAAGCATTAACCGGAAACCATAAAATACATTATACGACTCGACTGCAGATCTACACATAAAAATGTTTAGGTATAAATATATATTTAGTATGTGCACACGATAAGTATGGTACACATTATATTATTATAATCAATAAGTAACCCTCGAGTACACGCGTAAGATGACTACTAAAAGTTTTAATGGGATTCGCATGTTTCCATACTATTTCGATGCGATCAAAAAAGCACGTCTTGTTGCCCGTTGTGTCTTACCATCGATTATAAAATTAGCGACGGTTTTTAAGCAAAATATAATTTTATGTTATGAGTTTCACATCAATTTTTTTTCAAAATGGCGATTTTCGTGTCATAAAATTAGTTTCGAAGTACTTCTTTTTTTTTAACATGTTTTGCTTAGATTAAAAATAAAATTGTAGTGTCTTCTGGTTTTTCCCTGTTGTACTCTTCATGTGACATAATATTTTACTTGAGTTTGAATTTTTCACATCACTCAATCCATTTTATTAGACTTTGGATTAGTATATAAAATCTAGATTCTAGACCAACGTTTAAAGATATATTAAATTGTTTTACTACAAAGTTACAACCATATAAAATACAAAAGTTTGTTGGCCACTCGAATAAGATGTTTGGTTGGAAACTAATTCAATTTGAAAAATAAAGTTTTTTCAATAATGAAACCATTGAGTGTATATTTTATATATTATACTCAATAATGAAACGTATATTGTTTACCAGAAAAAATCAAAAATCTGTTTTCAATTCCGTTGGTACCTTTTTCAGAGTTTAAATCGAATCATATCTCAAGTGAGAGATATTTTTTCATGATTTTTTTAGTCAAAAAGAATATTACTTTTAATCCCATTTAGATTACATTTTGTTTTATTATGACAATGGTGTTTGTATACTTGAAAACCAATAATTTTAAAAACAAAAATATTTAGTTGTGTTTAAATGTATTATAAAGACCATCATTTTATGCGCAGATATTTTTCAATCCGTTCAAATTTGTTTAATACTACTATCTTTGTTATCTAAGGTCCTCAAATATATGTTATAATAATATTATTGCTTATTTAATTATTTAGTTTCAACGTCCATTTTTAAAGTTGAACTCAGATAGGATTTTGAGTTAAACTTTGTTAACAACTCTAAAAATGAACACTGAAATGTGTCCAAAACGTTCATTTTTCATAATAAACAACGCCGTAAGGTGCATACCTAACACAACTGTCGAGTACAAATTATATATTATGGGATTAAGAGATATTAATGTCGGCTAATGTACTTCCAGTGTACCCATAATAGTGCTCATCCGCATAATAAATATTAACTACAGTGCGACTTCACCGTTGCTATAGAGTAATAATTTAAGGTTTTAATACCTGATGAAATCTGCGGATGTAAGAACCGACCGGTATTGTTCAATAGGTCGGTTAAATTTATATGTTTTACATTTAAATATTCAATAACGCTTTAATAAAAATTACATTTAAAACTATACTTTTATTATGAATAACTACCACCGTGTTTACCTACTCATCGACAGCCACGTTTATCAGAAATCAATTATACAATTTATACATACAATACTAGTGAATAATACTGTATTAAAGAAACTATTTAGATTGATGATAAAGCATACCCTATTTTTTAAATAGTACCCCCGTAATGCTTACGTTAAAAACACCCTAGGAAGTAGTATAATTTTTTATCCAGTGGAAAAAATATTAGTTTTTTTTTAAACCTCATCAAGTCTTATCGTACCGAGTCAGTCCGGGAGTGTGTAGCCAGAGTAGTTAATTTTTTTTTCTTGACTTGTTTTCACAAGGATAAGTTACTGTAGGGAAATATCGGATAAAAAAACTCGGCGTTTTATATTATGTTTGCTTACACAAGAAACGTATAAAACTACAGCCGAGCACAGACTATACTGATTTTGCAAAGAAGACTTTAACCGCGCATATACCTATCCAGACTTATATTTTATATACACCTTAAAATAATACATGTGTCGTTCATTGTGAATTATCTCTTTGTAATTGAATTTTTTGCCTCGATGTGACAGGCAAACAAATAAAATATACATATATGTATATTTTATAAATTTGGAGTTACACCACTTTTGCAATGAACAACCCACATAATTATATTAATATGTTTTGTCAACTTTTATCATTTATACTTTATGAAAATATGTTATTGACAATCGACCATAACGGTTTAATAAACTATATAATTATTCAAAAATCCTCGAAAGAAACGATACCATTTTACATAATATTATCGTATAGCATTATTGATCATACATAAAGTACAGTTTTTTTTAAACATTTTTTTTTTTTAGGATTTCTTAGCGATACTGTCCAAAGTGTCCCGGGGTAGTGTACAAGAGAAACTGCATTGGATATTCGGATTGTACGACCTCAACAAGGACGGAGTGATCACGAAAAAGGAAATGCAAGACGTTGTGCATTCCATTTACAGCATGTTAGGCAGACACACGGATCCGCATACAGACGATCAGTCGGCCAAAGATCATGTCGATCGGATATTTCACGTAAGTCAACACTTTCATTGGCCGTTCACCCAATGACTTGGCCAATTAAATACACTTTGAGTGGTGTATGGCTTTTGAGGTGGTCAACAACGACGCAGTGACAGATACCGAATTGAAAACAACCACTCGTTCGTCATTTTCAGAAAATTCAATCATTTTCATTGGCAATTATTTCAAAAACGGAGTTGTCAGAAAGTCTGTGTTTTTTAATTTCGGTTCTAATCATAAAAATAAAATACTGTTTTCGACAGTAGGTATACATAAATATTAAAAAATCGTTTTTTCATCCGATCAAAACCGTGCGTTATTAAAACGGATTATACAACAAAAAAAAAAAAATATATATATATATAACCATATGCACGTATTCCAAAAAAAGAATGACCACTGACAGTTAACTGACACCCCCCTTTGTGTATCCCCTACCCCTCCCCCGGCTATCCCGTGTGCGTCGTTGTCAGACTCTATACACAATGTACCTTGTTGTACTACATATTTTATATTATTTTAATTTGATTTAATATATTTATTATTTTTTTTTTTTTGTTCCGGTGTGTCACACACTTACAGTTAATCGACAAAAACAACGACGGCAACGTGACCCTGGACGAAATGGTCGCCTGGTGTAGCCGAGACGAGGGTATTCTCAAGTCGTTGGACACGTTGAATACGGTTTTGTGAAACGAGCCTCGCTCGCCCAAAATGCGCGTGGGGGGCACGCGTACCCGGGCGAGCCTG
Organism: Adelges cooleyi; assembly: GCF_023614345.1. Lineage (NCBI taxonomy): Eukaryota > Metazoa > Arthropoda > Insecta > Hemiptera > Adelgidae > Adelges > Adelges cooleyi. The sequence goes on along the minus strand of NW_026096058.1, from coordinate 1,119,708 downwards.
TTCAATTGGTGAAATGTCAGAATTCGCACATTTTTAAGTAAATAAAATTTAAAAAAAAACAGCGAGAGTGAGAAAAACCTATTTTCCGAAAATTCTCTCAGGCGGAGTTGGACCGGAAACAATCGGATAATCTTGTCACCGTCTCGATAATTGGTCATTACAAGATTAAAAAAAAAAAAAAAACGACATTGCCAATTATTTCCCCCAAGCCTGTTGTACCTACTGTGTAGCTGCTGAATTCAAGATCCAAAGTTACGGTTTAGTTATAAGTACCTACCCAAGTCAAGTCGGCGACTCGGAGGCGTCTTCGAAATACAGTAATACAATTACAGTAATTGATAGCTCGTGCCAATTTCTAATTGAAAAGTTTGTCGAAATAATTATAAAAAAAAAAAAATGTACTATTTGTTGGTTATGTAAAATATTGTATACGGACTTTTCAACATATTTGAAATTTTAACCGTTCATTTGTTATGTAAATATAGTATAATATCATTATTTAATAAAAAAATTGTTACAGGGTAATAAAATAGTACTCTTACTCTATATTATATTGCTATATAAAATGTAAAACGCAATTAATATATAATTATATCATTGGTAAAAAATATATTGTTATGCGATCGCCTCGACCAGAATAATCACCTAATTTTTAATTTTTTTTTTTTTTTAACAAAAACCTATTAAATACAAAACTAAACAATTTATTTGTTGTATGTTAATTGTTGAAAACAGCTGACCATAAAAATTCGGTTTAAAATTGTAAGTACTCTACGTTAGTAATATTTAGTTGTTCTTAACGTTACATTGGTGTACATTATAAAAATATCATACTTGAATACCTACTTCAATCTTAGAGTTCCTTTTTTTATATTTCTCAATGCTATGCTGTGTGTTACCTACTTATAATTGTTTCAAATCTGTCCGTTGTTATTGTAGACTAACTAATTTTAGTAAAATGTATAGATCTTCGTGAAATACACCAAAATTAAGCTTTTTAGATTAATAGAGTTTTTGCGGTGTTTACGGCCATATCTAATTAATTTTATCCAATTTCAACAGTGATGTCTTATAATATTATAGTACACCCGATTTTCAACCAGCTGTTATACTTGTCGTGTTATTAATATTATAAACATTAACGTTAATACCGAATAATTCACTTAATACTCCAATAATAATCACTACCATAAATAATAATTACCTAAAATAACCATCTAAAGGACAGCTTATGAAACTTTCCAATATATTTTGGGAGATTACTTTCAACATTGCGACGTTTTAATAGGGTACGCTATTATTTATTTTTTTGCTTTGCCATTAAATTCCACCTTTTATAACGAAATTCGATTTAATGTAGATAAAAAAAATATATATAGCAAATGTTCGCCAAGTCGTTTGTGATATAAACACAACAAAATAATTAATCAATCTACCAACAATTTAGATAACATTATTGTAACAAATTCCTATTGTTGATATAACTTTTATTTTGTAAAAATAACACTGAGCACATAAAAAACGAAATAAAAGCTATTGTTTCAAAGATAAATTGAAATAAACACTAACAGGCATTGTTATTATTATTATTTTTTATTCAAACCTACGTTTTCTTCTCCATATTTTGCTGTTTATTCATTTATATCGACAACTGAAATCATTGTTAACACAGATATAGCTTTGATGACTATTAATCAACACCGCATTAACCATTCCATACGACATCATAATAAAAATTAAGTATTATAAGACTTTATATTTTGAAAAAAAAAGAAAAAATATATAACATTTGTGTATTTTGGTCTCGTTTCTACTTTTTTCTATACATCTATACCTATTACTTATACATAGAATAATTAAAGTACTATAATTATTATAGTTATATATTATATGACCAACAAAATTAGACAATTTTTACAAGCTATGTTTGTTAACCACGAAACCCTATTTTAAATATTCAATGATTTAATGATTTTAAACAAAAAATATTAAACCAATATGCCAACGTGGCATGTACAGCCTAAAAAATATACACTTACATAGATGTTACATACTTACATATTAAAGTTATTGATGCAGTGAGATTTGTCTAACCCAAGATACTTAAAAAAAAACGTCCACTATTGATATAGGTTTAAAAAAAAAATAGAGATTAAGCTGTCAAAATTGTTTGTTTATAATATTTCTGTATTCATTATACACATGAAACATGGAATTATATTTGTTGATTAATTATAATTTGTACTATATTATAACTGTAAATAAATATTTATACGCTTGTATTATATAAATTACTTCCATAGACATTAATCGTTACTTAAGTTTTTCCTTTAAAACTTATTAGGCGTTAAAGAATTGATCGAGGTATACACATACCACGAGTATGCCTTGCTAATAATATAATGTGATGTATACTATTGTTCCATTATAAAAATATACATTGTTGTACCTACATTTTGGTTGTAAATAAATATTCTTTCGTTATATTTATTTGTCTGATTTTGTGTAAGTATTTTTGTTTGTTATAATATAATATGTATGGTTCTAAACTATATTTTGAAACCTTTGTTCCAAAATGCCTCTATGTTTTTCATTATCCAGTTCAACATAAAACCTAGCCGCGTTGGAGAAAATTTAAAGCCAGATTCAATTATTACATTTATAGATTTCACGCAGCGAAAAAAAATACACTTACATAAGTTGGATTTTTGTACCAAAGAAAGGCCAAATTGTGTAGTACAGTGTAAAAACAAGCATGAAAACATATTTTTACTGTCAAAACTGATGTAAGAAAATAATGTGAAATGAATAAACTTTTTTATGAGTACAAAAAAAATTAACGCTGCTAAAAAACCCGTTTTGTAGGCAATTTATTTGGCAACAGTTGGCAAAAACAATATTTTTCTAAGAACCCAAATCTGATCATTGATTTTTTTCCCAAAGTTAATAACAAAAAAAAAAAAACTACTGTCGAAAATTTAGTAATAAATACAATTTAACATGAATTTCAACAGCAACAATTGACGATATAAATAAATATCTGTGCGAACTAATAATAATAATATAGCTACCTAATGATATTTTAATCATTTTTTTTCTTATTGAGATTATATTATAATATAATAGTTATTATTGGAGTGTCGATAAAAACGTTTAAACAAATATTCGAAATAGGTATGTAAAATAGTTGTTAACGACTCTATATAGATAAAAAATAATGTTGGTATTTAGCATTGATTTTAAAATAATATTATACAGATAAACAGTGTCATACACGAGAACGGCGACCGATTTTATGCAGGATGACAAAGGTTCCCTCGTCGGCACAGTTTACGGACGGGCTGATGGTAAACCCAAACCGCTTATCTGTACATTTTATCATCAATAGTAATGAATAATTGAATAACCAAATGCCGATTCAGTAGGCATGTAATAAACGTGTAGTCGGTTTTTATGGTCTATGCATGTATCAGCACAAACACCGGGGCGAGTGAGACAATAATAATATGTACCTAACACAGGTAATTAGAATGCTGTTTTAATTTTCTTTTAACATTAATATTATTAAATTTTAACGATTTAAACTCAAAAACCAACCTACCGAGTTATTATTTCGGCTAAGACACACACAGTCCACGACAGCAGCAGATAAGTGTAATAGGTACTTACTCACATAATATTGTTATTGCCATACTAACGGTTTCGGCGGCGGGGCGAGAGCGGGAGGGGGGAACGACGGTTCATCCACTAGAATGAGAACACATAATGCGTTGCGTTCGTCACCGGTGACCGGTGACCGATTAACGGCGGCCGCGCGGTCTACTTCGGCGGCGCGCGCAACGCCATCTGTGCGCGGGCGGCGGCCATGGCGAGCGGTGTGCCGGTGTCCCGGTACGGACAGTGCTGCCACGGCCGCCGGGTCCGTTTGTCCCGCGGCCGCCGGGATATTGTGGAATTTTCCGAAAATTTTCCAGCGTACCGGTCGGAAGAGCGTGGAAAACCGGGCCGGGGGGGTCCGGGAACGTGTGGCCCGACGCCGGGAACGAGTAAAACGCCCGACGGCCGCCCGGCAAACGTGTGCGTGGCGGATGCGTCGCGCCGAGTTTTGCCGGCACTGTAAAAAGTGGTGATACGAACAATTTTTTTTAACCTTTCATTATTTACGTGAACTTTTTTCGCCGTTTATACGTACATAATATTGTCTCTCTCCCGAGTAAAATGGTGTATTCAAACAGGCGTAAGTAACTTGTATTTTTTTTATTCAATAATTGATATAACACGGTAAGCAACACGCGCCGACCGCTTCGCCGGCGTCCGACAACAATACACACGTACCTAAACATTGCATTTTGGTTTTGTCTAAAACAGATAAAACGATACGCCCGTCCATTGTTTGTTACCGCTCGGGACCAGTCGTCTGTTCAGCACCGTCAACGACCGCTAACAGCCAGTGAGTAAACAAACAGTAATTACGTTTGCTATATACCTAATATTCAAGAAAACCCGTATTGTCTTGTTATTGTTCTAAATAACGAATATATTATTTACGTATATTTATATATTTATATAATATATATTTATTATTATTATAAAATAATAAACGCAACAGCGCGATATGAGTGACGAGAGCAATCCTCGTACGCTGTACGTTGGCAACTTGGACCCGTCCGTCACCGAAGACCTACTATGTGCCCTATTCACAAATATCGGTCCGGTCAACGCCTGCAAGGTAATTCGCGAGCCCGGCAGCGACCCGTACGCGTTCCTGGAGTTTGACACTCACACAGGAGCGGCGACGGCGTTGGCCGCGATGAACGGACGTTTGTTTCTGGATAAAGAAATGAAAGTCAACTGGGCCACTACACCCGGCAACCAGCCCAAGCTTGACACGAGCAACCATTATCACATATTCGTCGGTGATCTGAGCCCTGAAATCGAAACGCACACGTTAAAAGAAGCGTTTGCTCCATTTGGAGAGATTTCCAATTGTCGTATAGTGCGCGACCCGCAGACGTTGAAGTCGAAGGGATACGCTTTTGTTTCTTTTGTCAAAAAGTCTGACGCCGAAAACGCTATTAACTCCATGAACGGCCAATGGTTAGGCAGTAGAAGTATCAGAACGAATTGGTCTACCAGAAAACCCCCGCCACCCCGAGCCCCCAACAAGTACAGTGGCTACAGAGCTGTAACGTTCGACGATGTTTACAATCAGTCGAGCCCGACCAATTGCACAGTGTACTGTGGAGGCATTGTTGAAGGCTTGACAGAAGAGCTTGTAGAACAAGTATTTTCTCGTTTTGGCACCATTGTAGAAATAAGAGCATTCCGAGATAAAGGGTACGCTTTCATCAAGTTCTCTACTAAAGAAGCAGCGACGACCGCTATCGAGGCTGTGCACAACACGGAAATCAACGGACATCCGGTCAAGTGTTTCTGGGGGAAAGAATCGGGAGACCCGAACAGCGCTGCCAATTTAGCCGCGCAAGCTGCGGCCGGAGCAGAAAACACTGGTCAGTATCCGTATAATATGGCTTACAACCAAGGTATGAACAGCTACTGGTACCCGTACGCACAAATGCAAGGACAATACGTGCAAAGCATGGCAGGCGGCAATTATGGAGGTGCCGCTGCTTACAGCCAGTATGCCGGATACCCGTATCAGATGGGTAACGCGACCGCTTTTCAAATGGGTAATGGAGCTGGACAACCTACCAACGGGCAGCAGATGTCTACACCTGCCAATATGCCGGCCGGAGTTTACTCGATGCAGTATCCAAGTCAGTGACGACCGATAAAATAGATTTCTTAAAGTGTTGAAATCTTGATCGTTTTCTCATTTGTGCTCTGTGTATATACTTATAAAAAAAAAAAAACATATAAATTAATAAAATATTAGAAAGCAAATGTATGAAAATAAACATTATAAATTTAATTTAACCTTCTGTTCCATTATTTATAGCACGTGGCCCCAATGTAAGTTTACAATTGGTTTATTATAATTTTTTTTTATACATACAATTTTGTTCCCTCAATCTTTAATAATTATATATACATTATTATATAATATGCTAGATTAGGTTATTGCAATGCATTGTTAATTCCATCTAGTATAATAAAACAGTATGACATTATATTAATAAGTTGTTAGGCGTACTTTAATAAAATATTTTTAGATGTTATTTCTACTATAAGGTTGTAAAAACACAGAGAACTGAGTAAGTTCACCCTCATCAGTTAACTCATCTGCGAATTTTATGTAATTATAATGTGCTCTATTTACTAAATATTATTCATTTATTTGTTATGTTTTATTTTTTCATAATACTTATTTAAAAATAACTTAATTTATGTTTACCTAATGTTTAATCGGGGAATTGAATGTTTGAGCTAAACATAAAATATGTTGTTGAATTAATAATTTGTGTAATATACAATTAATCACAAAGGGGAAGTATTCAAATTCAATACTTTATTATGTGTTTATACTTTGTGTAATTTGTGAACTGAACTGGTACAAATAATAATGCTCCAAGGAAAATATTATTCTGTAAACAAATAAACAAAAAATGTGACTTTCTAAATCAATTGAAATAAAAAATAATTTTTTACACTACTAGAATCATGAGTATAATTATCTGTGTATTATTGAAACATTTTATTAGGTGTCTGAATTTATTTATATAGTTAAATTGCATTTGTAATATATACTGTAAACCTCCGAGGGCTGGATCGTTTGATTAAAATTGTTTACTGTGTATTATATTGTATGATTAATTTTAATACACTATACAAAATATAATATCATGTTCAGATAATTTTCAATATGCTCTTAATTTTTTTTTTTTAAATAAACATAATATTCTTATGTAAGATTATGTTTGTTCTAGACCTGTTTAAGTCGGTTGGTTTATGCTTACATTGTATAACAGAAGAAAACTGTAGCTCAACGATTAATGCAGTTTTTTCTTTTAATACGAGCCCTCGTGTAATATTTTACTTATAAAATTGTTCAAACTAAGATGTATTTACTATACCTAATCATCTTAATTCCTTCAAAACAAAACATTGTTTAGGCTCGGTATAACATGCATTCGGCTCACCATTTATTTTTTTTTTTTTTTCCAATTATAAATTATCGACATTAGTAATGTCTGATGTAACAAGGGAGACATAATATTAGGTTACATATTTTGGTATATTTGGAATGATTCAACCGTATTCATTTCAGTAAGAAATTCAAGCACAATATATTATTATTTACAAGGTACGGATATATATTTTTATAAATACATTTTGGTTGTTTCTTTTTTCAAACACATTTTATACTTTTTATCGCTTCTAAGTAAATCAAGTTAAATAAAGAAGTGTCCCTCACCTACCGTTCTTACAAATTATATCATATTACGTTATGTAACAAATTATGTGTTTATTGTTATGTAATAACAATTAGTGATAATATCAAAAATAAGTTCACACTATAATTTTTTAACACAACTGAGCTGGTCATTTTATCGAAGTAAAAATTAATTTAACAATCTATAAAATTATGCTATCATTTTTAATTATAACGAACGGTAATTTTAATACTTATTGTTAGTTGTAATTAATAATTTAAGACTTTTTTTAATATAAGTGTGTATATATATATATAACAATAATATTATTGTCAATATCTATTGTGCTATTTAATTTTCGGGGAAATATGCATTAACTATAACTTAATTTGTTATGATTTAAACATATAACTCCAATTAGATACCTATTATCGAACTGGTACCCAATAAAAGCATAACATAAAGATAGGTATTAACTTTGTATTCTGTACATTATCAAGTTCTTAATACAAATTTAAAAGAGTATTGGTGATTACAAATTAATATTGATCCCATAATGTACAATATAGTATAATAAAATTTCTCTATACTTGTATGCAGTTAACGTTAGTAGTATGGAAAATGGAAATTATTTATTAATCATACTTGTTACCTTTGGAAAACTAGTAATTACCTGATCACATGTTTACATTATGTATACAATGTGTTTGTTTGCGGTATGATTAATCGAGTAAATGAATTCCATAAAAATTATTATGTATTTAATGTCGATGCTACAATGAAATTTTAATTGTTTTTATTTTTATTTATTTTTTTACTTTTAGTAAGGTTTAACATGAATCATAGTATATGCCTATTAATTATCTACTCTTAACTAAGCTGTTTCGTCATACATTTTTTTATTCATGATTCAATTCAAATTAATTTTTAGCATCATCATAACTCCGAATGATTTGAAATAGTGACGGACAATATTTATAACAATAATTATTATTTATTATTTTAAAATATAGAAGAAAAAAAAAATTAAATAACAATCTCAGAAAACATTAAATTGTAAATAGTTACGTTAACACATGTATCAGTGTACTTAAAATGCAAAATTGTACGACAGTAATGATAAAGCGTAAGCCGATACTAGGTAAACTTATAGTTGTTGAAATATTTTTGGTTACTTAATTGAGGTCGTTAAGTTGTACTTCTGTGTACATTTTCAATTAAACGTAAGTGTTTTCCGTACAACTTTTTATTATAAATAGTTGGTATTGTATGATGTTATGTAATATATACTGTACGTGTAGTTATAGCAAACAGGTCATGCGCTAACTAGGTACATATTTTTTTTTTTATAACATTAATACAATAAACTTGAAAAAGTTGCAAAAACAAACCATGAATATATGTATATATTAATTAATAAAACATAATAATATAGTATAAATATTTATAAATTAAAAACATTTTTTTAATTAAAATTTAGTACACATTATATGATATTATTTAGAATGAAATGTCTTGTATATGAACAAGATACGTACAACAGTTAATAACTAAGCAGGTGGCCGACAAATTAATGTATAAAACAGCTCAACTGAGAAAAGTCACAAACGTTTTAAATGCCATCGTAAAGAAAAACCTGTAAAAAATAAGAAACTGTGTTAACGTCTAAAAAAAATAGGTATCGTTAATTTGTGCTTGATAGCGATGGGAAAGTATGAGATAAAAGGGGAACTGAAAAATGAATATGCAAGGAAAAATCTAATAGAAATTACACTATATTTAAATATTATTATTTGATTAATTGTAAACTCGAGGAATGTAAACAATTTAAGAGGTACACCTCGTTGTATACACTTTAATTTACTATGTATGATGTGTGATCACGGGGAAGGAAAGTGGTACTTGCCCCCCCCCCCTTTTATACAAATAAATAATATCAATTTTGGTTAACCATCCTAGGAAATTACCAGATGGGCATTTACTTTTTAAATTCTAAACGATACTTATAAATTATATCACCTGTGAATATGAGATATGTATCCTAATGGTAGACACTAGTGAACAATGTAGGTATGTACCTATCGATTAAATCGTGTTGGGTACATATTCAGATTTCAAAGTAATAAAGTTCAATTTAATTTTGAACTATTATTTATTATTAGCCATCTTTGTCGTACCTATGTTCTCTAAGGAGGTATACTTAGATGAGACGGGAAAAACGCTGAGCATTAAAATTCTGGAATTTATTATGATTCATTATGATTACTAATTAGAATTGTTCGTCGATTACTACTACTGGACCCGTGTGCTTAATCACATAATAGATATATGACATTATAATATATATAATTTGTTAAAATATTTCAATTTGTGGTCATACTAGCTGTCAGGGTTGGCTACATTTAAGCGTGGTTAATAGCTGTTGTTTCCTGTAAGGTCCATATTATTGTTTTAACTTAAAACAATTGTCGTTGCAGACTATATTATAATTAACGTTTGAAAATACAGACATAGTGGGTATACATTTTTTTCCCTAGTGTTTTTATAAAATGCAATAGTCTGCATTTTCTACTTTTTTGAAAGGACTGCTAACCTTTCGTGTAGAAAATGTAAACCAAAAAAAAAACCATTAGTGTACCTATGACGTGTAACAATAGATAGTGAAGATGGACGGGGGACATTCGCATATCGGGCTTGGCGCAAGGTAAAAATTGCTTAAAAATATTATGTTGTTTGATGGAGAAATTAGATAAAACGGCCATGCTCGACCTTCACAAAATCTTATCAGCTCTGAAGCCAAAAATCAACCAAAACTTGGGTGTATAGTCATTAAGTACATTTTATACATAGAGCGTTTCACAAAAATACATATGACAAATTAAATAACTTTTGTTTTAGTGAACATTTTTAAGATTTTTTTTAACACATTATTCTCTTCTTCATCTTAATTAATACTCATTTGAGCTATAAACACTACGTTTGTTATTGCTCTTAACCGTTTTAATTTTTTAAATAATTTTTTTTTTTTAATTTAATTTAAGAATATTTTTACATGCGCGCATTACTCTACCACACTTCACCTCCCGTCTTGAATTTAACCTTTTACTAACTTAATAAGTAATTATCCAAAACTGGTTATCGACCAGTCAAAATGCTCGGCAAATTATTCGTAATAATATGACTGTCTTAAATGAAAAAAAAAATTGTATAAAGTAAAACAGTCAAGAGCAATAAATACCTACTGTGGTTTTTACGGGATAATAAAGTGAGTGGTGCTTCACATTTTAATCTAAGATCTTTTTTTCTTAAATTTTAGTATAAGTTTTTTGTTCTATTGTTAACTGCATAATAAAATATGTTGTATACAGGTCGTACGTCCTCTATCTTTGCAACACACTCTTAGCTTTATGGGGTTTATTATTTTATATCCTATAACGGCCATGGCGCATTACCACTTTTTTATAAGATCATTTTCGATAAATGCTAGTTAAAGATAACGCAAAACCGTGCGTAAGTCTAATATTTATTGTACTTAAACCGCACCGTGAGTTATCAGTGTCAGTGGAAACAATGACTTTTGACTACATTTGGTGCTTAAAGTCGCTCGGGTTGGAATTCCCAAGGTTAAATTCCAGTCAAGAATAGGGTTTTTTGTATAAAGAAAGCGCGAGGAAAATTAGGGAGGGAGGGGGGGTTCTCTCGAAAAGAGTAGTTTTTTTAAAGGAGGGTAAGCTATTTTAAATATTCTTCCTCTGCCCCTCTCCAGCTCATCCCCCCCTAAAAAAAATAGTTATATTATAGTTAATAGTTTTAATTTTAGCTATCCATTAGTTATTGCAACTATTGTTGCAATTTTATATTTTACTTACATAATATCATTATTATCCATTACACTCTTTTATAGGTAGGTGTGTGCGCTCAGGCCACAGCAAAACAAGTTCACTGGCGTAGACGCTATAGGACTGTTAGGGTGACGACATGTCGCCGTTTCTATAGTAATTTTTCAAGAACATAATACATTAAATATTTTTTTAAGTGACCATCAATACCGGAAAACATCAAATACAAACAGGTAAAATAATTTAATGTTTAAACCCAGTAAAATTAAATACAGCCCCGTGGATTCGTAATGTAGGTACGTTTTTTTGGAGACAAAGCGGAATTAGGTAAATAATTATTGCACAACGTGTGTTAATTGACATACACAACCGAGCTGTAATTATTCCTATAATTTGTTCTTTTTTAATTTCGATTTTTTTTTAAAAACTGAGTACGTAGGCAACTGTCAATCATAATATCGGCCAGTAGCATAATATTAATCTGTTATAGAAAAAAACCTTTAAACATGTCGCCATCATTAACGCTTGGAAATAATATTACAGTATATTTTTGGGCTAGCCCACAGCCATGTACAAACGGTGTACCTATCTGTGTGTTTACTGCTTACATTTACATATAGAGATAAAAATTACAAACATTTCACTGACAAATATCTACTATAATACTCACTATACAGTTTAGCTACGCGCAACACTTATAATATTATTATGTAGTAATATAATTATAACGCTTCCCCCCCCCCCCACCCGTTTGACCGTGAGTTAAGTAACCCAGTTTTTGACTATATATATATCCACATAGGTATTTAATATTGTTCGTGTGTATTGGCATCCGCGTTACAAAAGATTTCATAATCTTACAAAACTCAAAAAAAAAAATCCCCTTTCACTATGATATATATTATATATTATACAAGTACAGCGGCGGCAGCAACAGTCGTGCTGGGCCATAGCACAATAACATGTGATACCACTATAATATTATACTACTTAGAATTTAAACGGCGGCAATCGAACGTAGCTGGTATATCGTACCTACGGTTTTTTGTTAGTTTTAGTAATTATCATTAAACGTTTTTTTATTGGCGACGGCTTGCGGTATTATATTATGTGAAAACGCCAAATCGTTTGACCTTGACGACAAACAATTTTTTAAAAAAAAAACTTCAGCTGCGCTTTGGCTGGCGTCCCGTCCCCGGCGACTTATCGATTTCCGTGACCGTGATACCGTTTTGCAGTCTGATTAGTGATAACCAGATACCGCCGACGCTGTAACATAATATAATATGACCTCTCGGCGGTTATTGTGTTTTGTTGTTAAAAAACACACAAACAAAAGCCCATTGCCGTTGCGTGTAATCGCACTCGGTTAGCAGTTTCACGAATTGTGCAAAAAAACGTCAGCCGCCGTCAGCGTTGGCTCGGCGCGCTTGCTCTGCGACGATGGCACTGTGTCAAAGCAGCAGCTGCTGCCAATGATATTGTCATAATAATAATTGTAATAAAACCAAATAACCGAAAACAACAACTACAACAGCAGCAGCGAACTATGGTAGGTACACCGTCGTGCGGCTAAAGTCGAAAAGTGTACCCATATTAGAGCAGGCCTGGAAGACAACCCGGACGCGGTACGCAACAATGGATTCGTTTCTGGACCTGTTCGATCCGGGCTCGAGCGCGCTGGCCAGCTGCGACATATGGCCGGAGGACGATGCGTTCGCCACGCAACTGCCGCCGGAGCCGCAGATGGGCAACGTAGAGTACAAGCTCAAGCTGACGAATCCGTCGAAATTGCGTTTCGAACATCTAGTTACACAGGTAATAGTACTAGGATTTTCGATCGAGTCGTGTATTAATCAATAACGATTTTGTCTTCTCCCGAGTTGTTATAACTTATGTATTGTACTCTAGATGAAATGGAGGCTCAGAGAAGGTCACGGTGAGGCCATCTATGAAATCGGAGTCGAAGACACGGGCATGTTAACTGGCCTGTCGGTCGACGACATGCAGTCTAGTCTGTTAACACTCGACCAGATGGCTAACAGACTCGGAGCCACTACGTCCGTGTTACGCGAAAGAGAAGTCGGCAAAGACAAAATGGTAGCCGAAGTTTTAGTCAGAAAGGTTTGTTTTCAAACGTGTAACTTTTATAATAAAGTTTTGATAACTAACATAAAAAAAATATTAATTCAGAACTTCTTAAAAATGTTCAGTATATTACGGTTTTTTTAATTTTTACTTTGTTACATAATGTTTAAAAACTAGATAGATTTCATACTTTTTTTTAACTAAATAAAGTACAATGTAAATGTCAGATTAAATTTAACAAATAAATAGCTAAGTTGTCAAAATTAAGTGTATTTTAGGTACAAATTACATTATTACCATTTTATTATTAAGAATTTATTTCTATATATTTTTTACCAAAAAAAAAAATTACTTTTGTAAATTTTTTTATATTTATGTGTATACACTACATGAAGGTCAAGTTTAAAGTCAAGTCATCAGAAATAAACAAAGGAAATTATTTGCTTAGTCGACTAATGTCAAACTGAAATTGTTATACGAGTAGGTAGCAATAACAGCTGATATCGAGTAAAAGAGTCGTGTATAAACGATAAACACATAATCATATTACATCATCTAAACAATTTTCACTTCATGATGATATGATAGTAATTGATTAATTTTGTAATTTAAGCTTACAGCGGTTAATTAATAATTTTCACTTACTAGTTTCACACCATTTTTAAAAAAAAATGTATATCATTTGTTTTACTGAAATCATTAAATAATAATTATAAAACATGTTAGAGTTTTTAAAATATTAATATTGATTTTTTTTTTTTTTTAAGGTACCAGATGATCAGGAATGTATAGAAGTAATGGTTGCCGTGTTGGGCGGAGCGGACGCTGGAAAATCAACGCTGCTTGGCGTTTTGGCTCATGGAGAGTTTGATAATGGACGAGGTAGCGCACGGTTAAATGTTCTTAGACATTTACACGAACTTCGATCTGGTCGAACGTCTTCAATATCACATGAAATATTAGGATTTGACATCGAAGTATGTTACTGTTGTTATAATTTTATACAGTATGAAAGTAAAAATTGCTACTCTTATTCAGTGAATGATAAATTGTGATACTACAATTTTAGTAATGGTAATAGCTAATAATGTAATAATATGATTCCATGGTTCGAAATAGATTATTTAAAATAAGTAAAAGTAGAGAAATATAATATTAAAATGGTATTAGCTTTATCGGAATTAAGAATAGGCCTTCGGAAACACAATTGACCCTATTTTTTTTAGAGCTGTCAATTTTCTATAATCAGAAATGTTGTACAAATAAAGTTGTTTAAAAACAATGCTAAAAAAAATCTAAAATAGGGAAAATTCAAATTTTTTGAAAGTATTGATTTTTAAAAACATTTCCAAAATAGGTTTTTGTAAGTGTCTATAATATGAGTTCATATTTAAGTTACCTTTTTATTGTGTTGATAACAATAGCGTTATTTACTGACATGTTCAATATTTATTTCCAGGGTGAAGTTATTAACTATCAGAAAGCGCGTACCGCCGAAGAAATACGTGATCGCTCGTCAAAGCTTGTCACGTTTCTTGATCTGGCAGGGCACAAGAAATATTTGAAAACCACAGTTGCCGGCCTCAGCGGCTATTGTCCACACCAAGTCATGCTAGTCGTCAGTAGTCCCGCCGTGTCTTCTTCTAGCGCTACTCCTTTGGACATGACCAAAGAACATATGGATTTAGCCCTGGCGCTAAGGCTGCCGTTCTGCATTGTCGTCACCAAAACAGACATTACGCCGGCAGATAACACGTTAAGTTGGCTAGAGTCTATATTGAAGTCTGTCGGTAGCCGTAAAGTAAGCGTTTTTTTTAAAATTTTTATTAAATTATGATATAATAATAAATCTTGTTCGTCAATAGGTTCCTTTGGTAGTCCAAACAGATGATGACGTCATCACGGCTAACGCAGCTCAGCAAACGCAAAACGTCGTACCAATATTCACAGTGTCCAGCGTGACCGGCAAAGGTCTGGATTTGTTAACTAGGTTTTTGTACGTTCTACCGCCGAGTATTAGCATCAAAGAAAAAGAACGTTTGGAACAGGTCACAATTTTTATAACACGGTTCTGAGAATAAAATGACATATTTTTACTAATATTTTAATTGTCGGTGTAGGAGTGTTGTCAGTTTCAAATTGACGAAATTTTCAAAGTGCCCGACATCGGCACTATTGTCGGGGGCGTTCTCACACAGGGAGTTATTAATATTGGTACAGAACTAGTCGTAGGTATTTAGAACAAATTTTTATTTATGACACGCTTGTTTTGTAATTTTGTTTTAAATTTAACCATTTTCATCCGATTTAATTGCAAAGGTCCGTTCAACAATGGAAAATTTGCACCCGTCACTGTACAATCGATCCACAGAAATAAAGCGCCTTGTAGAGTAGTCAAGGCTACTCAGAGTGCATCGCTAAGTCTGGAACAGTCCGTGCCTGGCTTGCGCAATGGAATGGTGCTATTAGGATCGGGCGTAAATCATCAAGCGTGCATGTTTTTCCAAGTAATATTTATTACACAACTGTTTGTTGCAATTTTTTCAAACTAATAATTATTTGTTTTGTTAATTTAATGTTTTTTGTGTAGGCCAGAATCGTTGTACTGTACCACGCCACGTCCATTCACAACGGTTTCCAGACGACAGTTCACATAGGAAATATAAGGCAAACCGCCGCCATCGTAGCGATCATGGAGTGCGACAAACGGGGAATGCACACCAACGACACTGCGTCGGTAATATTCAAATTCGCTCGCCATCCGGAATACGTTACTGAAGGGATGAGGCTGTTGTTCCGAGAAGGACAAACCAAAGGCATTGGCAGAGTCACCCAAGTGTTTGCCGTACAAGTGGAAGCGGCATAAACTAGAAATTTTATTTTTAAAATTGAACGATATAAATTTTATAGTGTAACGTTTAAAAAAGTATGGTTGTTACTTTATTTTGGCTGTTAAAGTTGTGGCCAGGTTTTACGGGGGCGCATTATTTGTCGAACACGGCTAAATTTGATTTCAACTGTATAATATGACTTGTTAGTTATTGTAAAAGTGCTAAGTACAATGTATAAAATTAAAGGAAAATTGAACATTAACATAAATAATACAGTCTTATACTTTAGTGAACCAAAACGATACTCGTTGTATACTTTTAAAAAATGGAGAAGAAATCACGTGTCAAATGATTTGCATTTGTCATTTTTGTAGTTTTATTTCTAATCAAACTATTTGTTAGGTAGTTAAGTTTGATTCGAAAATTTGCAACATTAAGTACAGTTCTAAAACCAGACCAAACTCCAGTACCAAATTTCAGTTCAGTTCAATTTTACTTCAAACAGTTTGTTACGTCACTGTTTCTAAAAATTAAAACATAATATGCAAGACATGAAGGTGTTTTTTTTAACTTACTTTGGTAATACTTACCAACATAATGTACTTACCAACCTGGGCATTTTTTATTTAAATAAATAATTATATAAAAAAGTAATGTATCATTTAAAACAAATATATGTGTAGAGCATCAAATAATTTATATTTTGAAATAAACATTTATTCACTGCATCAAATACATTTTAAGTGGTAATTATTTTTAATTGTTTGTTTTTTATAGTTTTAAATCACGAACTATGATTATCTAGATACTAACTAGTATCTAGTTTGTGTTTTAAATAATATTTTATTTAGACACATTTTTATTTGACTATCAAATAACCTGATAAACTTATTTGATTTTATTATTTTAGTCATTTTTTTTTCTTCTAAAAACATTACTTAAAAGTTTACATAAAAATATATTTAAACAATTTTTTATTCGTTATTTAAATTCATTTAACAAAAAATATATTATTTTTATAATATGAAATTACTTAAATAATGCCCAGGTTTACTTTGTAATTTTATTTAACAATTTAAAATAGAGACCTTGAACTCAAATATTTGTTTAAGTACAAATCCTACATTGATACTAACGTGTGCAAAAAATTATGTCGTATATTGCGTAATATGTTGGAATTTATTCCAGCCAAACCTTTAATTTCGATTTTTATACGATTTTAAACGAATTATTTAAATTATGTTTTAGGCATTAATAATTTTTTTAAGAAAAATGTTTATTTGATTGTTTTAAATATTTTGTTATTTATATTGGCTATTTTTAAATTATTACGTAAAATTATTGTTTTAAGATAATAAATAATAGATAAATTGACGGACGAGGGGAAGGGAATCACTGCGTCAAAATAAAAATTATAAACTATATACCGGATCTGAGGCCCACAAATTTCTGGCTACGTTACTTGATATTGGAGATTATGAACTCAAACAATATGTCCTATAATAAATATGTATCGTCTGCACCATAAATGGTGATCAACTGGTGTATGATTAAAATATATTTCAGATAAACGAATTTGACTAGAGATTATTAAGTTGATTATGTGTTATATGGCTACAGTGAACTACCTTTTAGTCTAATTTTCAGACCATAAGTTTCTGAATACGCTCAAAAAAATTATATACTAAGCTGAACTTTTTTTTGTTTTACAGGCGTCATTTTAAGACCTTATAGTTGGAAATTAGTCAGAAGGTAGGACTCATGTTTATCTATAATGTATCGAATAGAGGAAAAAATCAGGACTAAAATTATTTTTTAATTTGCCGAAAAAATGGGTTTTTGGCCGATTTTGTGAAGTACGTTATAACTTCGAAAAAAAATTATCAATTTAAGTCAATGTTTTTATAGACACCTATTAAAGTGACCTTATTTAGTTTTTGTGCGTTTTTAGTTTATTTAATTTTAATTTTTTTTAACGAAGATTTTTTTGGCCGGGTAACCGCTGATCTAATTTTTTCATGTAGGTAGTTGTTTATAAAGATTAAAAAATCTATAGACAAAATTCGTTTATAAAAACAAATTTAATTCAATTATTTATCTACAATGTGGCGATGTACAAAAGTCTTAATGAAGTCTTCATAACATTTTCAAGGCATCGATCGTGGCGCGATTTCGAAAATAATTTTTAAATTCTTATACTTTATAGTAGTAAGTGTAATCTTTTCTGCGTCAAAACACTGAAATTATCAATTTTCTAAAAACTATTTTAAAGTTGTGCCACGATCAGTGCCTTGAAATTTTTCGAAACTTAAATCAGAGTATTCTTAGGAACAGTACGTTTAATGTAGAATCAGCTGTTTTCGACCAAAACTACGCAGGTGTAGAGGCGCCTTAACTTAAAAACTTGAAAAATGTGTGATGCCAACAGTTATTTGCCTTTTGTCTACATTATAAAACGATACAAATCGTATCGTCGGCTTTTGTACAACACAGCAATTCTAACTAAAATTAAAATGTTAGATGCATACATGAAAAAACAGATTAAAATATTAGGGTCGTTATTTATGTAGGTATAGGTAAAAACCACTTTCAAATAAACACACTTTGACGCGTATTTGTAGACATAATATTAATTTCCAATAATGAGCTTAAAATAGTATTTTTAAGTATTAGGGTGGATACGATTAGGGTTGAACGTCTGTCTATAATATTTTACAAAATAATGAATATTCCATTGAAATATGGTACTAATTTTATTATTTACAAATAAGTAATAAAACGTCGTAATTTTAAGTTGAAAAATATGTACATTTTTTGGACGTTACTCCTCGATTTTGATGGTAAAGGGATGAACTGTACCTAGACATATGTAAACTGAAGAAATCGGTTCAGCGAGTTAAAAGATATCGTGGGTCTAGACAAAAAAATAAAATCCACATCAAAACTAGTAAACTTAAGTTTTGTATCAATAATCAATTAATAAATAGGAAAGGTAGTATGGTGATTATTGATATATTCTAATTAATTTGTATGTAAGATAGTAAGTATTAGTTAAAATTATTTTTAACAACATATTTCATATAATAATGTATATATATATATATATATATATATATATGGGGCATTCTGAGTCAAACCACGCGGTCATCGGCCTGACCTCCTTGAATTTTGTTGAAATTTTTATCACTATTTTTTGCCCCAAAAATAGAGGTTTTTTAAGTTATTTTTTAAAAAAAATAAATTTCGACCAGTTTTAAATTTTTATCATAAAATCAGAGACTCAAACTAAATCTTTTCGTCTAATAACAGGAGTGGGCCGAGATTTATTTCTATTTTTTTTAATAAAGACATTTTTTTCTTTCAAGATCTGAAAAAAAATTAATTTCAGTTTTATTTAAAAAAAATATAACATGTCTTGATAAATTATGATTTTTTGCATATTTTGGGAGTAAAAGGGGCGAAAATGTTCCTTACGAATAAAATTAAAAATAATACAGGGGCGTAGTGTGGACGTAGTGTGCCACGCGGCATCTGAGGTTAAGCTGTGTCCCTTACTGCTTGATCCAGGATGGGTGCCCACCCGGAAAATTTTTCATTATTAAAAAAAAAATAATCTCGGCCCACTCCCGTTATTAGACGAATAGATTTGATTTAAGTTTCTGATTTTATGATAAAAATATCAGGAATCCTATGGTCGAAACCTATTTTTTTTGAAAATTAACTAAAAAAACCTCTATTTTTGGGGCAAAAATTAGTGATAAAAATTTCAAAAAAATAAGTCTTATATTAAACCAAAAGAAGTTTAAAAAAATAATGTTAAAAAAATTTGAGGTCAGGCCGATGATTTGACTCAGAATGCCCCATATATATATAACTTGTTTTCTGTAAAATAAGTGGTTTTTTAAAACGTATTAGGTTTTGTCGTATTATTTATGTTATGCTTAGAAATTTTGATATTACGGTTTTACAGAAGTAATATTTTTCCAACATAAAATATCAATTCACGAAAATTATGTTTAGTTAATAAACAAACTTGAAAAAGTTATCAGTGGTAATTTTTGTAAATATTATGGTGCGGATCATAAAAACATATAATTAATATGTTAATAAATAATATTAATTATTAATTAGTAGGTATTGGTTTCTCAATGATGTACTTAATTTTAGTTATTCATTTTGTATCTGTGTACACATTAACTACCAACTTAGAATTTTACAGTAGCATTGTTTACCAATGTAAATTAAAATACCTAAATATGATAAAGAATTCCACAGCCAAATTCAACACGATAGGGTATTTCTATTAAATTAAGTGAATTGTAACAAAACATTTTAAAATATATTTTTTTCTTGTAGATAATACGCTTTTGTACATAATACGATGCGTATAACCGTGTTTTTTTGTTTCTTTATTTGTTCTTGACAATTGACTATATATCTAGTAGTACTTTATACCTACTTAAAAACACTTTAACACAAGTAAAGTCTATTGTAAATGGGGTGAACTTCTATGTTCCTCTTTTTATGACAGTAAACTGTTTTTTTTTTTAGCAAGTTGAAACATAAAACTTTGTTTTTTTTTAAATAACAGAAAAGTTCAGCAATGGTGGGAATATTAAAATAAATGTTAAGATGCATTATATTTGGTATTCATTTTATTACTGTAATCATGTTTTTTTTTGTTAAAACAAAAAACAAATTTGCCGTATTGACTATTACACATGTGGTTAACCTAACCGTACCAGGCAAAGGCCAAAGCATTAAGGTTAAATCATGAGCATAAAGAATATAAATAGTAAATAATCAAAATTAATTATTGTATTGTATATTTATATTTGTTATAACTCATAATGTTAAACAATTGACTCTATTTACCGCATTTTATAATAAAGAATTTTAAAAAATAGGAGGAAGCAGAAGTAAAAATAAATTGTTGGAATAGATTAGACGATAAAATACAAATTTACTTATTCGGTGAATATTCTTTTTATTGGTAGATAGGTATATGTAATAGACATAATATAATATAATTTATATGATAGGCAACAAAATATATGTTATTTGAAATACATTGTTATAAGAAAAATCTGAAGGTTGAAACGCGATTATGATAAACAAAGATAAACATTTTACAATATACACATATTAGTAAGCATATGAATTTTGAGAATGTGACACGGATCTTGGATACCGCAGTTTTGTTTGTAAATTTAACTGTCGTTAGGGGGGGGGGGGGTTAGTTCTTAGCTAAATAATTGTGATTTTAAAATATCAAACTGTTTTATGTAAAATAATCGGTTATAAAATTTTTTAATTATAATAGTTAAACATTTTCAGCATTAATTTAGTCATTTGAAAAACGAATGATAAAATTACATATTGAATTATACTATTATGGTTGTGGTGCTGGTGGTGCTGGTGGTGGGGTGGGGGTGGTGGTAGTTGTGCGGGTGGGGGTAGTGGTGGTGGTTGTCTTGGATTTTGTCGTGTTCTGGAAATTACTGAAGCTAGTTGTACTGAAAAATCAAAAAAAAATTATTTTAGTATTTTATTTTATCCTAGTGCATCACGTCTAAATTATTTTGATCCAAAACCATTTAATTTTCTTATAGCCACATGTAATAACCTTAAAATAATATTATAACTGGATATGCAAAATTATACAATATGTTCATGAACATGGCAAACGTATTCTTATTTTCCACAATTTAAGGCATTTGTAGCATTTTATTTATACTTTAAGCTTTATTGTAAATAATTTTAAAACTGCTAGTAAATTTGCAAAGCCTATAAACCGATATTATCAATTAACTTACTACATCCGCTTGTATCTGAAATATTGACAAAAAAAATTACTTTAATGTTTCTTTTTATCCTTATGTATAAATTATATTTTTTAATTTTAATAAAAAACCTTTTATTACTATAGCCACATGTATTATTCTCAAAATAATATTGTAGCTGGATATACAAAATTATAAAATATGTTTATGAACTTGGCAAACGTATTCTTATTTTCCACAGTTTAAGGCATTTGTAGAATTTTATACACATTTTAAGCTTTATTGAAAACAATTGACAACTTCTAGTATATATTTTGTAAAGCACATGATATACTGATATTATCCATTAACTTACCAACTCCCGGGTGACCTAAAATATTGAAAAAAAAAAATTACTTAAATTTTTTTTTATCCTAAATTATATATTTTAAATTTTAATCCAAAAGCGTTTAGTTTTATTACAGCCATATACATGTTTCACGTATAAGTTATATATAAAATAGATGTCTAGATGTCTTATAATTTATACGTACCTATCTTTAGTAATAGATATGATAATAACTAACATGGTTGTTATAATCAGAATTACACTTTTGAAATTCATATTGTTAAAAAATATCTTAAAAATGTACTTAGTAATATCTTAGTATCTGAGCGCACGGCAGTGCTCCGGCCAAGTTCTAGCAATGCCAGTGTATCTTTACACGAACCAATTCACCCGGTATTTCTAACTCTCATATCTCTGCTACTCCTTAAGATGGGCTTTTAAAATTTGAAACCTAAACTAAGCTTAAATAGTTTAGGACACTGTCTAAAATTGCGGCCTTAATATTTAGCCGTTTTAAAATGGGAGAATTTCAAAATTTGCTTTTTTGTTACTGACTCACTCGTCATCAAAATTATAAGACACTTCCCGTATAGGTAGAAACGCGAACAAAGGTGGGTCTTATAGTGTAAGCAAAGGGAAAAAATCTGAAAATTGCAATTTTCTCAAAATTTATGCGTTAGGTGGGCATTGATGACCTTCGCCGCGCTACAGCCGGTTCAGGGCGCTGTTGATGTACAAACGATGATATTGGCTACTTGTATGAATATAGCTTAATTCTAGCTTCACTAATTTATTAATTGAATTACACTATATTAATTATGACTAATTTAATAATTACTATCGTGGTTTATTAATAAATGATTAATAGTGGCTACTTGTATAGATTCTAACTTCACTACAAATCTACAAATGATATGAATACACATATGTACATACATATGAATGTATATATGTCTACGTAGTTGTAAAAACAAGAGAAAATCTACGACGTACAATATACATTGAAAGCCTCGTAAAAAAAAAACCTCGCCCACGATACCGAAGCCTGCAAAAAGGAATGATATCCCCAACAAAAACCTGACGGTGAAAAAAGGCCAAGGCCCGAGTTACAGACCTCTCCCAAAAATGTCAGCCATGACAAAAAAGTTTGTTGTCATATTAAAAATATATTATTCATATTAAAATCTTGCAATTATTATAAAAAAAACTTTTTTTTAATTACAAAAATAGAGTACATTTTTTTTTTTACATTTGTATACTAATTGTTTTTTATGTACCTGTATACGCCGACATTATAATGAAAAATACGGATATTGCAATCAAAATAGTTTTAAATTTCATTTTTTTTAAGAAATTACACTCAACTAGTATCTTAAAATGTACGAATTTTGAAATGCAAAATGAAAATTGAACTTTTTGATTTCAAGTTAAAGTCAAACTCCAAAAATGTTAAATACTAGAGCAACAGTGCAATTGCTTACCTTATATATACGGAGATATGTGCTGCACAAAATTGTATATCTCATTTGGTAGGTGAAGGGAGTGTACATTGTTTATTGTTAATATATTATTATTGTGTATGCAGTATGTGTTTTACATTTTGTGTACTATTGTTATAAATATGGTTATAAATGTTTAATAAAACGTATTTAAAACCACAAAATTAATACAGCCAAACTATACCGTTTTTATAGCAACTTATTTATTTAAGTATCACATCAAAATGAATAATATATTATGAGTAATGTTAAGTTTTTCACTCTAGCGGTGTAAAATATGTAGGTCACTCCGTAACAGTTAGATTACAAGTATACAACTCAATCAGTATTATAAAGGACTAGGAATGATTATTAAATACAATGGCCGAAATAAATCAATTTTTGATATTGCCGTGTTTTTTATATATATTTAAGTATACACACGTAGGTTAAAAAACATGTTTTTGTGCTTTGTTATTGGTTTTTATATAAAATGTGTATTCGCTAAAATATTTGTAAAAATATGGTATTACTCGCGATTGAACTAAAACGTTCAATAACGTAAATAATTAAACAAGATATGGCCAAAAAACTTGTTTTCCATAAAAAATAAAAATAAATAACTGCGCCTCAATAAGCTTTTTTTTTTGTCCCCAATATTATGTATCGGTAGGTAAGTCGATAAAATGACAAAACATTATACGAATTTATCGAATTGTATTTTTTAGTTTTTGTATGTACGTACAGATAATTTTTTCGAATACATAAGTAACAAAAATCCGTGTTGTTTATATCCCTTCATTTTGTTTGACGTTGTACAAATATCTAAAAATGGAATACTTCTTTAGCAGCCGAAAAAAATATACTAGGGGTTATTGACTTGAGATTAAAATTATAAGTTTGTTTTGAAAAAGTTGTCAACTTCTGATTTATTATAACCTTTGTATTTTTATTATGAAAATTTATATCAATAAAATTACACACGAAAACAAAATAAAATTTACAATTTTCTACATTTTTTTTTTTTAGTATTTTTTTTAACTGTTGTCATATTTTGTTTTTCTTTTAACTTTTAATATTATGTACATCTTAAAGTTATTTTTCGTTGTTATAATAATTCTAAGTATATAATAAATTAGGATAATAGTATTTATAATAGATTAAGTTAGGTTCAGTTAATATAATAAGTTGTTTAAATAGTATTGTATAAAAATAAAAATTAGAAATTAGCAATCAAATTGTTATTAATCTTTTTCTTCGTCTGATTTTATTATTTAAAATAACGTTTTATACAAAAACATACTCAATTTAGTCTACTAATAGGTGATTTTTCGGAGTCTTGGAAGTATATAGGGGTTGTGCTTTAGGTAATGTATGTGCGTACTATTGAAAATTAAAAAAAATGCCTTTTTATACTAAAAAAGACACACTGGACTATTGCGGCCTGGTAAATTATTGATCAATAAATGTTGTATTTTATCATTGAATAATAACACACAGCTGTTTACAGCCGTGAGGCGAGCTGGTCAGATTTATTGTTACCGGGGTAATAATAAATATTAACGCATATAACAAAACCGTAATGGTATTTTGTACAATGTTGTATAAACTTTTGAGCGAAAACGTGAAAAATTTGTATCGGGTATCGTGTAATACATAATATAATAAAAAACGGCCGTCATATCCGTCGAGGAACGGATCCGTGTTTCTTAATTGGACCGTTTGGTGTTCGAATAACGCGACCCGGCGGCAACCGTCTGCTGCTTATTCTGCGGTTACCCTTCTCTGCCGCCTCGAGCAGTTCGAGTTTTTCGATTTTTTTCCTCGTCTTGGCCGACGGGCTGGTGATCAAGTGGTTAGCAAAAAATAACGACATCACTGATATCAGCGTACCGCAAAATACAATACCGATAATCTGCACCATGGTGAACCCTGTTGGGCATCCGGTCACAAAAAATGCATTATACTTAGTACAAGTCATATATATAATGTCCCGATAGCACCAGTATTCCACCGAGGATACACTTGCCACTACATATCCCAAACAGGAGATGTCCTCGCTCACTCCATACGCAAAACTATGATTCCGCTGAGACTGTTGTTAGTATCGAAGAAACAACACTACTCTTGTGGATTCCTTCCAGACTTCCTACACAGTGCCAGCATGTACTTTCACAATTTACACTTCTGTAAGTGTCCTCTTGGAACCTTGGTGCTATTTAGTGGGCGGTTTTAGTGTGGAAAGTCACCTTCGGGTTTTCTGAGTGTCAACGCTATGCTGACTTCTTCGGATCCGGACGAGTCAAGGATCTTGACGGCGCACGTCCAGTTTCCGTAATCGGACTCGTCCACGCCGTCAATGGTCAGTCCACAGTGGCCCGCCATCAAGCCCTGGCCTGAGTATGCGTATCGCCACGGTCTGCCGGCCGCGGTGGTGGATCGCTCGTCCACCGCGAAACCAACGAGCTGCGGCGTCAAGAAGCGGCAATACGCGATAGGCTGCCGCTCAACCGAGTAACATCCTAGCGTCACGTCGGCGCCTTCCGTTGCGTATAGTTCCGTCTGGTAGGCCGTGATTACCGACTCTGGAACAGTTTTGTCCGGCATTAGCGTGGTTTGTGAATAGCTACGTGCACGGACTGCGCTTGGTATAAGGAGTTATTAGGGAATTTTCGCACAACGTTTAGTGATGTATGGTATCGGCGTTAGCGGAGAACGCTATTATTCTTTAACACGTAGGCGTATATTGGAAAATGGACGTTAGCGTTTTATTAGCTAAGAGATACCATACATAGTTGTACGTTATACAAAAACTCCCTAATGAATTAATTTGTTTACCGGTTACGGTGACGTTGACCGACCCATATACTTCTAGTCTGTCGTTCCGCAATCCTAGGGCGCACAGCCAGGAGCCGGTATCGTACACAGACGCCTCCCAGACGGTGACGTAACACTGGCCGAACGAAAGGCCTTCGCCAACGTAACGATAACGACCGCGGTCGTGGTCGTTGGGCGGCGCGGTCACTGGGACGGCCGTGCCGTTAGGATGCCGCAACCAACAGTAGTCGAGCTCGGCCGGGACAGCGCACTCGACGGTAAACGCGTTGCCCCTGGGCACAGTTAATGGCTTTTTGATGGCGACGGCGAGCGCTGCGTTATTTTTATCTAGAAATATTAACGGCACATAGGTAAGGTTTAATAATAATCAGTCGTTACCCATGATCGTTTTTAAACGGCGGGATATTATTATTTCAATGTTCCGGTTTCTCACCCGTCGCTCGGTCGGTGGTCTTCACAGTTACAAATCCTCCGTAAACCCTATCGGTCATCGAGTTCATGCATTTCCAACGTCCCACTTCCACCGGCAAAACCGGCTTCGGGAACGAAACGCCGCAGTCTCCGTGGTCGGTGCCGTAGTAAGCGTATCTGGCCGTACCTCGGCCGTAGGCCAGCGACAGCGTTTCCGCGTCTTCCGGCAGGGACAACTTGCAGAACAGCGACCGGTTGCCGGCGGACGCACCACCGCCGGCACCTCGCACGTTGCAGAACACCCGCACTTCGGCAGGCGTGTCGTTCCAACCGACGTCCACGACAGCTCCCTCTGCGAACATGACACGTTGAACAATACAATCGATCAATTATATTAACTCTTCACTGCAATCTGCATGTAAGTGCAGATATATTGCAATCATTTGTTGATCATGGTTAATAGTAATTTTGTTATATGTCGGAAAAATAATTACTGAACTATAGATTTCCAAAACGATTTTTATCGATAGAATGCAGTAAACACATAAAAACGGCATATATATATATTTGTATTACAATATTAATCATTGCTAACTTTTTCATGAAAATAAAAAAATTCATGCAGTGAAGGAGTCGATTATTATTACTAATGTTGCGTTCACCTCGGTACGCTTGTAACTGCACCGAATACTGAACTTCGGCGGCCGACTCGGCCGTTACCGACCAGCACGTCCACGTGTTCACATGGTGAGATCCGACGGACTTGACTCGTTCCGTGCATTGGCCAAAGTGACGGGATACGTCGCCCGAAGGACTGGACATGCGGCAATGCAAAGCCGATGGAGGGCCACACGTTACGTTCTGCGCCGTACCGACCGGCACCTTCAAAACGATCTCTTTCGGCCATTTTTTGGCTAAAAAAACAAAACATTTTTTACAATAAATACGAAAATAATATAGGTACGCCTATCGCATAATGTGTGTACTTACAAATCTATATTATGTACACACATACATAGCGGCATGATTAACATAGGGGAAGATATGGAGATATATGTACCCCAAAGACATTTTCTCATGCATCATTGTTTGTACAATATATGTCTACAAAATAGTTATTGAAAGTTTCAGCACCATCAGCAAGCGATCATAGCCACATGCTGAAGGTTAAGCTGATAAAATTCTTAACTCACAGCTCTTACAAACTATCTACTCAAACATGCGTATACTCCTAAAAATATTATGTACGAGTATAATACCAGTTTCTATAATATACAACAACTATTGAACGTCAAGAGAACAATTTCACAAAAAAAAATGGACACTATACATTTTCAATAAGTTAATAAAAATGTGTTTTATCATTTAAGTATCGAATTTTTCCTTTGCTTTCCTTTTGGGAAAACCATAAGATCATTAATATGTCTTATAGAAGGCCATAAAACATAAAACTGATTTATAGATGTCCCGGGTGTAATATACACTGAAACTAACAAGGAATTTTGTCCATGAATACGGATGATTTTCAACTGATAAATTCATACTTTACATGAGACCATTATTTAGATGGACGACAGTGTTGGCTACTATAAAAACAAAAAGGTTAATGTCAACTATTATACATAAACTATTATATTACTATTAGTATTATGTATAAAAATATCCTTTTTTTTTGCTATTTAATTATTTTACTGTTTCTTCTCAAAAACTATTAATAATAACCGTTGGTCCATTTTAACTAATAAGCTTTTTACATTTTCAACGAGAAGTACTTAACGGCGTCTTCAGCGGGCTCTGATTTAATAGCATTTTCGAATTTTGCAGGGTCCGGAATTTCTAAAAATATAATATTTAATAATAATTAATATGGTAAAATATACAGCTCGAAATAAGCAAAAACAATTACTATTAAAGTATTTGTACGAATACTATGTCGTTTGCAAATCGTGTGTGCGATAGTTAATATTATTATCATTTTGCACGGTTTTTTTCACGGGCAACCCAAACGGCTCTCACGTTGTCGACCGTCGCGAATCACTAGAAGATTTAGACAATAAAAAAATCGTTTATACAATTTAATACACGGTATAAGTACCGCGACTCGTAAAATCTTTTTTTTTTTTGAGACTATTCAAAGGATACAAGCGTGCGTGTAGGTATACATTACACAACCAGTGTAAAAGTGCACCGCAGTGCGAGTTGGGGTGTATCATACCTCGTTATCGTTTGATCCCAGGCCAATGTATTACATTATCATAAAGGTTTTTTATGAGCCAAACAAACAAATATATATATATATATTTAAATCTGTGCGCACGCACCATCATCGTTCGAGACGTTCAAA
The DNA here is from genome assembly GCF_023614345.1 of Adelges cooleyi. Taxonomy (NCBI): domain Eukaryota; kingdom Metazoa; phylum Arthropoda; class Insecta; order Hemiptera; family Adelgidae; genus Adelges; species Adelges cooleyi. Next base: position 1,090,434 of record NW_026096058.1, on the reverse strand, counting down.
AATAGGAAGAGCGAGTCAGACCGCCGAGGCCAAGATCATAAATAATGTTCCGCGACCAGCCTGTATAATATATCGATGGTGACACGGCAAAGGGGTCTAAGCGACATATTTCATAGGTTTCAGGATAGCCACTAAACGTTTTTTTGTGATTTTACTATTTTTTTTTTTTTTTATTTATATTACATAGATGAAAACGTTAAAAAATTGTTTACAACATTTTCAGTTATCTATTAAATTACGAAAAATACAATATTTAACCGTTTTCTAACCAATAGCATAAGCCTGGTTGCTTAAACCCAAAGTGTCGCTTAGACCCTTTTGCCGTGTCACATGTGATATAATATATACAGGGTGATTTTCTAAAGTCGTTCGCTCGATATCTTAGCTAATATTTCACAAACGTTCGTGTTTTTAAGCCTCTCTCGAGTAAATATTGAATCTTAAATGGTAACGTACGTACTTAATTGACTTTTTAGATTAACAATAATTTACTAAACATTTTTACTGGTCGAGAAACCCCCTGCGAGATTCATTCCCACATTTTCTTATAATATTTCCTTATTTTTAACGATATTGCGGTTGTCCTAATTATCTTAATGTAGTATTCATTCAACCCTTCATTTGACTGTGGTCCGTGCAATTAAAACGGACCGATTCTATTTTCTACAAAAATTATTGGCGAACGCCCAAAACGTCCAATTTGTCATCTTTTAATACACTAAAATGGGCAAATTATAAATAAACTTTAAGAGCCTATAGTATTTATAGATAAAAATGTATTACCTTTTATGTATTTAAAAATGCATAATAATAAGTTTTATAATTAATAACGAATGTAAAATTATTAAATAAGATCGTTAAACAAACAATAATTATTTGCAATTAAATAAAGAATTATAAAAAATGATGAGGATTTTTTCTCAAAATGAGTGCCAAATTCTACTTTAGACGACGATCAATAGCGATAACAGAAAGTCTGAGAAAGTCTATATCTTGAGGCAGAGAAGACTGTGTATTTTTAAATTGCAATCTCCTCTAATTACCTTTTGGGTTCACCAAAAACGAAATCCTCCTCCTTCTCCTCTGAAATGGATGACTGTAACATTTTTTATGTAAGTAGGTACTATTTGTTTTTAAAACTTTTGGAAATCTGTTTACATAAGAAGTCAAAACATAGTGCCGAGTTATATTTGTATACAAAAACATATTATTGTTGTCATCGTGTGTCCCTCCCATTCCCTCTTTGCCTTGCGGCCATGGCCCGATTGTCATGACCTCGTCTCACACAGCCAACGACAACAGCCGCACAACTTTATCCAACAATAATATTATTCTTATTTCCATTGTTGAGTATAATAATGCGAGGAATAGAACATTTTTGCTAAGCTTGGGATGCAACCCAACCTAACCGCGGGTATTGCTGTTATTAATGAACTTACATATTATTAAAAATACCGAAATGACCGTTGACGATCGTTAATATTTTTGAGAAAAACAAACTTATAAACAAGTATACGACTGTGCTTCGACGCTTTGTCGGACCGTAAGAATAAAAAAAAAAAAAAATAATAAAATCACACTGTTTGGCGTACACGAATTTCGACATCCAACGCCGAAAGCTTTTTACCAGCGAGTGGGAGTGAATTCTCACAGAAAGCAAAGGGATGAAAAAAAAAAACCATCCCTTTGGCACACCGTGTAATAGTTACCAGACCAAATCCTATTGATCAGAATTTATCCCGTACAATTACTATGTCTAGACTATATAATGTATTATAATCTATATAGTCTGTTAAAATGTACGCTAAGCTGAGGGCTTATGGACATTTTCCTTAGCATTAACATTTCGAGCGGTGTCATCGAAGCCAGGTTGGAATTCAAGTCGGCCGCATAGGCCGTCACAGAAATTGGAAACGCAACAGCAGCGTCGAGACTGAATAAAAATGAAAAATTAACCACCGGATATGTGCTTAAAACTAAAAAAAAAAAAAGGGGATCGTTGGACAATCATTCGATTCGAACAAATTAAAATGGTGATTAAACAACGTTGTTTTGCAGACTAATTTATAATATAAAATTGTCAAGAAAAACTTTGATCTCGATGGATTACTTTTGCTCAGTAGTTTAGTCATTAGTTTGTGACGGATGAAAGCAAAGTACAAGCTTTACAGCACGTTGATTGAGTTTCATTTTTTTTCCAGGCACAACGTTTTTTTTTTTTTTATGCTTTAATTATTTTCAGACAGCGCATCGTTCTGTTGCTGGATTTAATAGGCTTTTCAATTCCGACCGTATCAGCCAACAAGTCATTTCTCAAATAATTTAGTCAAAACTGACCGCAGCGTTAATTTGTTATGGTCCAAACGAATAAAATATAGTTTTTTTAAAAAAAAATAAACTGTGCCAAATCGTTAGCACATGACTTACTCAAAAACAAATTCTACTCATACGAGAAATTAAATAACGAGAAAAAACACAAGAATATAGGTTGCAGTTGTAAAATAACCAAAACAAATCTTTTATCAGGGTGAAAAGGTATATAAGTGTCCCAGTCCGGCCACATAAACTACTTTGTAAGGCTACTTTGATAAAGGGAATTATGTCCAAAATCGAATTTAAAGCTAAAATTGAATTGCGTGTAATTATAAGTATAGTACTTAGAACTTTTTATTGGTAATTCACTAACGATGTTTTTCTAAAAAAACAGTCATTCGCCTTTTAAGTACATAGCACTAAAAAATTGAATAGAAAAAAGTTTCTTGGTATTTTGAAAAGAAGAAAACTTAAATAGCGTGCACTCTCGAAGAGATTTTTTGCAAGTCAATATTTATGTTTAAAAATTGTTTTTTTTTTTTTGTAATTTATTGGCAAGTTTAAACCAAAAACTTATCATGAAAGTCAAAAAAACTTTTAAGGGGGACATATAATGATACGAATCTTAATCTTTCTGCATAATCATCGAAATAATAATTTCTCTAAAAGTGTCAAAATAAAATGAAAACGTACAGAAATGTCTTTAGGAATGTCAGGGGTTGGAACCTTTTTAGGGGTTGGAACATTTTAGGGGGGAAATAATGTGAGATCGACGAAATATTTTTTTTTTAAGGGAGAGAGCGGAATGTCAACTATTATACCCTTATTTATTAGTCATCACTCTTAAGACCAAGAAAGATCATATAAGTGGGAGTATTACCGATGCACGTGACTTCGTTGGTGGACTGTTCCCGTCGGCCGTCCACGGCGATCGCCTTGAGCGTCCAGTTGCCGGTGCCGGGCTTGACCAAGTTGTCGGCCCGCAGGCCGCACTGTCCCGACGCGTAACCGTCGCCCACGTACACGAGGCCGGTCCGGGCTCCAGCCGAGGCCGTCAGGGTGGCCTCTGTGCCGTCGGGCAACACCGCCGAACAACGGGCCAACGGTCCCAGTCGGGTCTGCCACTTCAGGTACAGCGTGTCGCCGTCGGTCAGCAACACGGATCGGCCGCATAAAACTGATCACAGTACAATAACATATCAATAACAACAATATTATAAGCGTAAAAGCCAACCGCGATTTAACAATAACGACAATATTCGTAATACCATTGATGTTATTTATTACCTTGGACGGAAAAGGTGGACAACAGAAATACGGCGAGCGCGGCCGTACGGTCCATTTGTCGCGAAACTGTAAGCGCGCACTACGGCCAGCGGCTGTAAACGTGGACACCCAACACTGGTGTCCCGCCGCCGCCGCTGCCGCCGTCGTCCCACCGGCCGAGTGGGAGATTAAGGTTTTTATATTTAGAACTTGTCTAGTCGATTAACGTTTGTCATATTTTTTTTGGCACAGGCCGTCGATAGCGAGCCGAGTTTTTGCAGCGTGTCAAAAACGGCGAAAATATTTTCAAAAAGAAAAAAAAAACACAGACAACAATTGTTTATATATATATATATATAGGAACAACGAAACGTGTATATTTTGTTTTCATGCATTTTACATGTACAAAGGTAAACACCTACTTAGGTAAAACACTACAATATGTAAATTGTAATAATAATAATAATGTTATACATAGTAATGACAATGATATAAGTAGTGTAGAGAGAGAGAGAAAAAGAGAGGGAAGAAAAATGAGTATAAACTTAAAGTATTTTTATATAGTGTAAGATAAGAATATAAAAGTATGTATGTACTAAAAGCGTAAAAACTTTTGCTTAAGTACACTGTGACAATACAAAGACAAAGCATATAATAATAATTAATATTATACGAATATTTTAAAAGTGCACATATAATATTATAGTATATAACACGAGATTCGCAACTAATAAAATAAGAAAAAAAAAACAATTAAATACAAAATAATCTTACAATATTCTACTTAATATGGATAATACATCAAAATATAATGTTATATAATGTTTTCTACGGGTAACTGTATACAAAACGATAGTAATAATACATAAACTATAGTTGTTTCAAGTATTATAAATTATATTATATTACAATATAAAGCGAAAAAATGCATTTATTTTGTCTTAAAACGGAATAAATTTTCGAGTTGATGGTTTTTGTTTTATAACCGTTGCCTTGGGCGTAATTTGCCTGGAATGTTTAATTAGACAAATAGCGCATAACGCGCAAAGATAAAAAACAGAAAAAATGTTTACAAGCTTAACTCGATTAGCTGGTGTTTTTTTTTTTTAATTCCGAAACACCGCAAAACCGACGTTACACAACAAACGGAATACATCCGCATAAAGTTTTTGGTTCCAAATTTTGTTTATTAATAGGAAAAATTTAAGGTTACAATAATAATAGTTTTGTAATAAAAATCTAATGAAATCGGATGGTCGAAAAATGCAATGGTCGCGATTTGGGTGTAAATATTAAAAAACAAACAACAACCCAATATTGTGCACTGCCCTCGATTAACGCTCTAATACTCAAACCACAAATACACACACAAAAGTATACAATAAAATATACAGTTATATAAAATTATCTAAACGCTAGTGACGAATAATATATTGTTATTAAGATTAAATAATTATCGTATGATAATATACTATATTTACTAAATTTATCACTCGATAATTTACAAGACATAAATTATGTAAACATAATGAGCAAGTAAAAAAAAAAAAAAATGGTTTCTAATGGAATCGTTAAGCTATCACAGAAAATATAATATGCGGGGGCGCCAAAGTAATAATACAATAAGTATCGTCAAATGTAATAAAACAATCATGAAGCGTGTCGATTAAGTAATTTGAAAAAAATCTTGGAAAGACTGAAATTACCAAAAGCATGCTCGCGACATCGATTGGACTTTTTAACTAATTGTAGACAATCGGGTGGTTTTTTTTTTATAATTTTATAAACTGTACAAATTAATGATTAATGCGTTTTTTCTCGAATTATTTAACACAATCGTCAATTGTTGACAAACCGAATTGTTCAACTTTACAGCACATAATATAATATTTATTATCAATGATTTGTCGGTTTAATTAAAAAAAAAAAAAAATTGTACAATTATTATGATTGTCAATGAGTTTTATTTTTCGACCAGAGGTCTCGTTCTTAGGGTTAATTTTTTTTTTCAATAAAAAAAAAAATGATTTACTGTTTGAAAAATTACCAGCCGGACGCGGCCTGTGACAAACCAATTTTTAAGCATTTTTATTTTGACTACTAACACACTTGGCGGAGGAAAATCATCGTTTGGAAAATCATATCTAAAAATACACAGGGGCACGTTTACGCGCTTTGCAAAAAGAGGAGGGGAGGTGCTCCTCCCCCTCCCCCCGTCCGGACCCGGCGCTTCCGTTCAGCCCGAGAACGGAACGGACGGGAATGCCACATACACACTACACACTCAGCAGGAGCAACTGAACTCGACGTGGGACGAATTGTAATTAGTTACATAACAAAACATACACAATAGGTACAATAATAACAATAAAAATAAAACAATAATTATTAGAGAGACGCTATACTGGAGTTCACGTGGTAACCGTGGTGGAGATCAGCGGAAGAAGCATTGCGACAGCGGAGGCCAGGGCGACGACGGTGAGCGCGGTGGCACGCACGACGGCCGCGCCGCCGCAAGCCAACTGGTCGCGGTGGTACGAGACGGTCAGCGGCACGTCGGACGGTGGCTTGCACCTGTCGCCCGGCACGGTGAACCTGGTCTCGTCGCACAATTCTTCGCAAGCCGGACACACGATCACGCCTTTGTGCAGCCAACCGTTGGCCACCAACCGCACGGTGAGCTCCTGCCCGGGAAAGTAGCAAGTGAACGTGTGGTTGGACACCTGAGAACAAGCACGTAAAATAATACATTTAACGTTTTGTACAAAATCGCATTAAACAAATGTTTACGATTATTACTAAGAGGACGCCACTCTGACCATTTATTAAGGAGTTGTGTGTAGGCAATTTTTTTTTACACAATCTTAAAGCAAAGGTTAAACTGCGATGTGTAATTATTAGTTCACTACTAATTAGAACTCTTTTTTTGGCAGTTGAATTATTTTTCGGACTATTACAGCATCCTTGATAGAGATTTTAAAAAAATTGTTTCAGAAATAACTGTCTCCGCTTTCTCGATACAGCTCTACCAAAAGTTGTTTGACAGGAGAGTTACTTATGTCGTCTGAAAATTAATAACTTTATCTGTGTCGCCTCGACGAGATTTTTATAGTAACTCAATTGTTAAAGCCAAAATTAGTACTTAAAAAAAATCTCCCTTTTATACAGTAATCTTTAGAATGTATCCTTGAATACATCCTCGAGTGTATAACAAATATTTTAAATACAAAAGCAAATACTTTCCATTCAAAGGAAATGTTTTTTTTAAATTGTTTGCTAATGTTTAGGAATTTCAGAGTAAAAATAACTATAATATATTTTGTCAAATACAAAAAAATCAATCGCAATTTTATTATTGCACTTGTTTTGTGATGTGTTGAATTATTTCTGACATTTTCTGAAATAACCATGTTGTTTATATGTTAAAAATAAAATACTAAGATTTAGTCAAGCCTGGTAAAAAAAAATCAGCTTCGCGTTGCCTTAATCTTAAGCTGTTTTTAAATTATAAAATATTTTGAAGTGTTCTTTCATAAAATCTCCTACTATTCAACCAAAAGTCCAAAATTTGACAGTAAAAAGAAAATATTGTTGTCAAAGGTTTCAAAGGAAGTAATTTAGCGTGAGAAATATTGTCCGTTTCGCAAAACGTTTCCCGGTCTTTTGTGTGCTTTCTGCAAAACAAAAGATTAACGTAGAAGAGTAACTGGATTTGCTTTAACTTACCACGGTTAGATCTGAATAATTGAAAGTTTTCCGCATAAAAATAAATTACTAATTTGATTCTAGTAAAACCACCGCTATGCGAGTAAGGTTACGAATAATTTGATTTAGGAAAAATATAAAACAGAATACAAATGTTTAAGTAAAAAAAAGTTAGCGCAGTGGGGGGTTTGGGGCAAAGTGGGGGTTCTCCTTTTTGGAACCAGATTCTACTTGTGACAATACCTAAATAATATACCACACAAGTGTAAAAGTAATTTTAAAGTTTTTGACAATCGATGTGTTAACTTTTAGGGTGTTTTTCTCGACGAGGCAAAGCTAAAAAACGTCTTGGCATTCAGCAAAAAGGTTTCCAACACACTTACGACTATGTGAAGTCTTCCGTTTTGACAGGTATATTCGTAACAACCCGAGCCCCAGTGTTGCCATTGTCTGACCTGTTTACACGTCTGTTCCTCCCACATCTGGTTGGTGTGGTCAAAGCACTTGGAGTTGTCACCGTACACTTCCAACGCAAAGTTTTTGTCGGGGTCTGCAAACATAAACATTTATGTATAATATTACATATATTTTACACGCATAAATTTAAATATTTACTTATAATTTCAAATCATTTTTTTTTATATTTATTTATGTACGTTTCTATTTTCCTTCCGAGCCCCGTGTAAAAAACCAAATAAAAAGACCCTTGATTTATATACCGCGTGACTGTGTTATTTTAACACGCTCTACGCCGGGTTTTTCTTAAAATTATTGTAATTCTGTAGGTTTTCTTTTAAAAAAAAAAATATTTTTGTTTATGCTATACTGTAAATATTAGACAGTACTGCCACTTTTATCTTGTTTATTGTTTTCTAGGGCTTAATAAACTTTTAAAACTTAAACGGTAACATATCATATGTTTAATTACATTTTTAAATTAAGAGAAACTCGCTACAAAATGTTTTGAATAAATATAAACAAAAATCATCTCCAGTATCGTCCAATGTTGAAAACCTTAGGGGCGTCTATGAGTTAACGGTATGGATACTTACGAGGGTTGTTTTCTGGATACTGACAATGAGAGCCCCTGATGACGACGCTCTTGGACCGCCAAATGAACTCTTGTATGTACGGACAATAGTCGGCCAAACTAACTGAACCGCCGTAATACGCTTCCCGGCCCGGAGTAACGTGTGGTATGGAGTCGAAATTCTTAAACAAATCGTCAAGAAAACTAGTTAGCCAACTATAAATATATATTATATTATAATAATAAAGCGCAGTATACAATTTTTATAAATAATAATTTGTTTTTGTAAATTAGCCCCAAATTGCCATGTCACAATGTTTTAACAGGCGTCTAGTATAGGCAATAAGTTAGGCTTTCGAGTAGCACAAATTGTATTATTACTACAGAAACGGCGAATGGATACTCATACTTTTATTATAAATCGAATCATTTCAGACGAGAAGCAATCATATTTTTTTTTTTTACTTTTGTTTTTTATTATACTTAAAAATATAGTACACTACAGTATTACAGTGTACAATTAAGGAATTTTCAATATTCATCGTTTGCTTTCAAATCATAATTATCGACTTATGCATAAAACGTTTTGAATTTGATTATATATTGCACTTATAATTAAAACAAATTATTCAAAAATATTCATGATCAAAAAAAACAAGTAGTTGCAATATAATAGAAATTATACAATACAAATGGTTTGAACAACCTTTATAGCAATCCCAACGCATTCAGATGAGTATAAGAGGTTACATTTCCAGTCGAAGGATTTTAAAATTAATTCTTGTAAAACTAAATTTATTTAAAATAAGAAAAACGGAATTTGAATTGTCTCCACCCGTAAAAGCTTTGTAGTTTTATTGAATATATAAACGTCACAAGTACAAAGAAAAGTGAGACAGAGTATAATTTTTATCAAACGAACGTCGAGCGTTAATTAATGGTTTTTTTTTTACGACCAAGTAATTGTATAGTTTTAACCGATGGCATTTGTGCACAACTTAAAAGCCCATTGAAATGAAAAATAAAATAATCAATAATCTTTCAAATTAAAAAAATAAATTATGGCGAAGAACGCTATTTTGCAATCGCCCGTCTGATTTTTAAAATAAAATTGATTTGAAATATTAGTGTGATAAATGATAAAAGAACAATTTCAATGCGAACGAAAATATAAATAAAAATATATTTGTATATTAGTTTCGATACGAAGTTGAGAAGATGTATTTTTTTTTTACTTAAACACATCTGAAAAAAAAAACGTTCAACACTGAAAGCGGCAGTTTCCGTTAAAAAAAACACTTTCCATTAAAATTAATTGTTTTGAAAGTTCTTTCAACGCTCACCACTCGATTCGCCATCGTTGGGTGAACAAATAATTAATAATAATCGATTAAAAACAACAATCAATACAGTGCGGTAACTATGAGATATTTAATTAAATCCGTATAAGTATTTTATGAACCCTTTACAGGAGAACGCCCACGTGGGACTTGCCGAAAATCATTTTACGTCATACGAAATAAAAATACATCATTGTAAATTTCAACCAAAAACAACCCGAATAAATACAATAGTAATAAGTTGTATACTTAATCTATTATAGATTCGTTTTGATTTGTTTGTTTTGGATGTTTATATACGACGTTCGATAGTGTGGGAGAGCGATGTTTTATTTTTGATTTTAAATTTATACAAAAACAAGGGGTTAGGTTAGGTTAACATAGGTTTTCGTATATTATACATAATGTTTTTTTATTGTCATTAAACGCTACCTAGTCCAATCAAATGGCGTTGAAAAAGGGCTTAAAGTGGAACTTTCTAGTGGAATTGTTTGTAATGGCTTACTTGGTGGTTATTTGGAGTTGACCAACAAAATTTTCCACGGCAAATATGAAAAATCATCAAAAAACGATAGAAATGTTGTTGGTTTTTGGCTAATTACTTAAAAAGTAAAATCTTTGCGCAAAAGGTAGCTCTACACAAAAATAAAGAACAGAAAATTACCTACAATTTATGTTCTTATAATGTTTTTGAAAAAACGCCAAAAATCAGCAATTTTTGGGAAAATAGCGAAAACACAATTTTTACCGCTCTTCCGTTCATAACAACAGAAGTGAAATATTTAGGTATTTATGAATATAATTTTAAAAAATCATCAAAAGTACCACTTTTAAATATACCTATTTACATAATTTTTTTAGCAAAAAAAATCTCATTTTATATTGAATACTACCATTTGACTGGACTAACACTCAAAATGAAGAGTCGCGACGTGACGTCGAAAATACTAAAACAAAATTTAAAACAAAACTAAAACAAAACTATTTTACTTTCCCGATTGGTTTTTCGGCGAGACTAGAACATAATTTACATATTTTTCTTTTGTCTTCTTCTCCCAGCTAATTGAGTAAAGTTTAGATTTTTAATATTCTTTCTTTTTTTTAAAGCTGGATTTTACACTAACTTTGTCAGTATCAATTTCAATTACGTCAGACGCGTCTCTTCTTATTTGGCGTTTCCCTTAACATTAATTTCCATTATCTTTATTTTCTCCGACAGTCTTTCATCACTCATCCGTATCCTGTCCTTATAAACTTGGCCAAAAGACCTCTCCTCTTTCTCTCTCTCAATCTTTCTCTAGGATAGGCACCAACCACAGACTAGTATAATTAACTATTTTCTCCGCTCTACGGAAAAAACATTGATAGTCACGGATATGTTATTTCTTATCACTTCTCTATCGTTTATCGCGTGAACGTGTAACGCAAAAATGGCGACATGAAATTTTATATTGTATCCAGCCCAATAACATCATACCCATATTGTTATAGTATAAACACTGATTCTGTGCCTAATTATGTCATGTAAGCAAGATGAACGTAACCCTGCTGTGGGAATCGTTATTAATTCATGGACATCATCGTTCAGATACTACTCGATGTAACAGTGGATTATCATTATTTACCTGGTAGAAATTCGGTAACGGCTGCACGTGTTCGACTAGATTGCAAAGGGCAACCGAGCTCCGGTCGTCGGTGCACTCGGTCTCCAGAGGGTCTCTCTTCACTTTGTTGCAAAACGGATGAATGGACTGTCCTTTGGCGCGTTTCATGTCCATCCAATGTTTGCAGCTTTTCGTCACAAAGTCACAACCTAAGTTCTTGCCCCAACTCAGGTCCTGAGCCAGCGAGTAGTTGGCTCTGTACCAGCCGGTGTCCTCCATCAGCGCCAGGGTCAGTCGCGAGTACACCGGATTCTGGGTGTGAGTTCCGGTCATGGCTTCGTTCTGTATTACAGGGAGAAAGACAAAAAAAAAAAGATTAAAATTGATTTGTTTAGCTATTTTATTAGCTCAGCTCAACATAGGCACACCTTGTTAGATTTTTTTCTTTTAATTTTGTGGTACAGGTAGATCGAAGAAGTGGACAGACGTGTGTGGAATGAATAAAGAAATGACAATGGATAGAATTTTGAGAAAAGAACTTTGTCGAAGAAAGATTTGGCCCGTCCGACCTCATTTGTACAGCGAAGAAGAACTCCTCAAAAAATAAAAAAAAAACGGATCCACGTGACCATGATTTTTCACATAAAACATGTAGAAGTTTATCATAAGTCTTTTGAAAGAGAAACTTTGGAATAAAGTTAAAACTATAAACTTAAGCCTATCAACGACGTCACCCGAATAAAATAATTCTGAAATATCAAACCAGCTGTGACCATGAATGAGTTTTGTAACGGACCGAATACCAATTTAATTTAAAAACTATTCTTTTATTTTTATTTTAACATTTTTATCTGTTTCTCTAAAATAAAGTTCCTTTAAATTATTTTAAGTAGTTTTACTGATATCATTCTGTGATTACTATACAATAAATGTTCCACAACAGGAGATTTGTGCACAAATTTTTTTTAATGTTTCTTTAAGTTATTAAAATTGGTATTTTCTACAAAAGAAATTTTGGAATAATCTTTGATTGCACATACATCATTAACTGAGTTACTTTTTAAAACAAATTAATTGTTCTAAGAAAAATAAAATATTGAATCCATTGAAAAACGTTATCAATAACCTCTTTGATAGTTTGATAAGAAAATGAGCAACCCAAAGTCGATTTATAAATCTACCTTAGAACAATCAACACGGGAAAAAATTCAATGGTACACCAAGCTGTACAATAAAAAAAATCAAACTTTCATCATTTTGGAGAGCTTGTTTCATATAAAAACTCGTGTAATTTCAGTAACTAGTCTGCCTTCTGATGTTATTAATTTTGTGGTGCTAATTAATACAAAATTTGATAACAAGTCGTCCAAGCAAGTTGACTGAACTATTAATTCTAAAATACTGTACTCTGTGTTAGCAGTGTCAATTATGATATGATTTATTCTATGCACTGTGCTAAATAATTCTCGTGACAGACAAATATAAATCATGATTTGGCGAAAAACAACCAACACGTAATCCTTTAATAAATAAACTATAAAGGGCCGTTATGTCCTCTGAATGTATTTCTAACGAGGAGGGATATAATATGCATTGTTTATTGGTTACAATTAGTCAATGTCAGTGTTTATATTTCATTAGTAAAACAAAATTAGTGCAACAACTCGATTAATTATTTGGAATTTACAATCATTTGGTACTTGTTCACCGATAAGTGGTAAAATAACGACGGCAAATCGGATTTAATCATTAATTATTTCCGTTATAACAACAATGCTATCATACACAATACACACATTATTGTAAGCGTTCTACGTACAAATTGTTAGAAATTGGAATTTATTACCTAAGTCAACAAAATGTTGAAAATAAACAATTTGCTGCATATAAAGAACGATGGAAAAAGCCAGCACGGTGGAGATGGACAGGTCACAAATCTAATGGAATTATTATTACTACAAGTGATTAAAAAGTTGACTAAAAGTGATTAAAAAATGTGTTGTACAAACTATTCAATAACAAATCAGTTTATAGATAATAAGTCGTGTTTATAATGGTGTTTTTTAATTTTTTAAGTTTTTCTTAATTAAAAAATATAAAACTGCAGAATTAATTAATTTTGTATTAAAATTTTTTTTTTAAGTTGAGAATTAGCTATTAAACATTTTAATAATCGATTGGAATATGTATAAAATGTTAAGAAAAATTAAAAACCGAAGTACCTTTTATGTATGATTTGTAATCTACAAACTTGCTACGCGAAGAAAACGGTCCAGCGGTTTAACGTTATCGTGATTTCAGACACAAAAATTAAAAAAAAAAAAAACATATCATTATAAAAACAAACTTCTTAGCTCTGCACCATATTTAATATACACGTTTTTGTAAAATAGCCTAACAGTATTTTAGTTATTGTCAATGAGTAAGCGATGAGTAAAAATTATAAAAAAGGAATTTTATTTGTATACGTTAATGGTTAAGTAAATACCAACCAGCTCACGACTTAGTTAGATACTGCAAAAACTAATTTTAAAGTAATTAAAGCGATTCCCCTTAGGTATTTTTAATGTTAAGCGACGTTTGATTAATACCAGTAAAATGCTGTCTCGCAAATTACAAAAGTCTAGGAAGTTTTGAACACCTCAGTTTCAAATTGAATTTTATCGAAGCAGAGTATGTGAAGGGATTACTAAAAAGTAACATAATCAGCAATACAATCAGACGATATCTCCCGAGAATGAAAAATAAAACCTATAAAAGTTCAAGTACCTGTAGTTTATACAGAGAAAGTTTTTCATTAGTTTCTAGAAGAGGTAGTATTTTACTGGAATGGGTACAGCTAAATTACATTTCCAATGCACAATAAAAAATAACCGTTATAAACATTAACAATACGACACCTTCTAGTGTTTTTATTAAATATTTAATAAGGAACTTAAGTTTTTTTAGTCGTTTGTTGCACTTATCCATTATTATTTATTATGTTAGCCAGAAAATCAAGTGATTTGTCGATAAATACAATTTTTTTTTAAATATAATTTTTAAAAACAAGTCACTGAAAGTTAATATATTTGCTCATACACAGTGAATTAGATTAAAATTAATTATAAATAAATACCTCGAATATTCTTTTTTCCCAATGAGTCAACGCGGTGCCGTCTTCTCCTTGGTCTTCCAACTCGGCACCTTCCAAGTACGAACAGTTGAAGTGTCTTCTTACTTCTTCTACCACTCTTGGCGTGACCATCATTTGCACTTCTTTGTCAACCACACCGCCATGCACGGTCCAGTTGCGCCTCACTACCGTCTTGATTACTTTGTCGCTCCACTGTCTTGCTTGAAGTCTGCCAAACAAATACGGATTGATAGATTAATTATAAATTATAATATGTCACTGTTCAAATGATGCACGTCATCATACGTTGGCGACCCCTAGACTTATTTGCAATTTATTAGGAAACTATACAAATACATTGAAGAACATACATACTCTTGAAAGACCCTCGTGGCTAAACCCGATGAATAACATAGAATATGAATGCCAAAGTTTGTACGGTTGAAATTTAATGGCCCTGGACGCTGTTAAATAACCGTGGCTGATTTTGAGAAACCACGATGGTGTGCGCGGTATTCAAGGATATGTTTAAGACACGGTTACGGTTATTTAAACTATAAACGGTAAAATTCCGGTTCAAACAACGTTTGGCAAAAACGAATAGCTTGAACTTTTATTTTATCGCACATTTCCGACGTTTCCCATTATCCAAAGTCTCTAGTTTTTAAATTATGTATTTATCGTATCGAAGAAAAGGGCGGGTAGATACAAACAAGGCAATAATAATTTGTCATAGCCATACGAATAAATAAAATTATAATTGTCATGAAAATTGGCAATTGTAATACTCTTGAGATTGGTTTCTCCTTATAGTTTGTTGCATTTATAAATTAAATATATATTATAGATATAATATAATATAGCAAAAGTGTATTGGGTCAAAACATGTAAATTTTACACGAGAAAAAAAATTATTTGCAAGTTTTGCAACATTTTTTTTTAAAAAATACCTTTTACGTAAACTTTTTAAGTTAGTAATTTCGAAAAACAACTTTTGAATGGGGGAATTAAAGGAAAAACAAGTAGGTGTCAATAAATGATTATTATTCAAGGCGGATATTATTACAAATAATATTTTGGCAAATCACTTTTAAAAATATTACTAACACTAAAAAGAAAGTTTAAAATTAGTATAAAGTAAGTATAAAATTGTTTTTGTAATTATTTGTATAATTACTAAGATCATCAGCCCGTGAAACGAATGAATAGTACGCATGATTTTTAAAACAATAAAATGTAGTACTTTCTTATAATTAAAAAAAATATAATCTACTTTTTTTTTTAATCTTTATTTATTTAACGAAATGCAAATAACTTTCGGAAGTTCTCTATATCAATACCTTAGAGCTGTATTACAAATTTAAAAAAAAATGATTTTGTATCACTTACAATACAAATATTAATTGCATAAAAAAGTAGGTATATGTGTCATATTATTCTAAATTGAAATTTAACTTATTACAAGTTTATAAAACAAAACAAGTTAAAAGGAATTTTTGAAGAAAAAAACCAAAAATCGTACATATTCATTTGCATTTTTGAAAATTGAAAGTAGCACAGACATGATGAGGTTATAGACATATTTCATTTTGAATATTACTTGAAAACAAATACTTTAAAAGAAACGCATTGATATTATCAAAAATACGTTGTTTACCCAACTACGCTTCGGATATTTTAGAATCTAAGTATAGTGAGTACACTATTTTTTCATATGGCAACCGCAGGTATCGTGAAAAAATATATATATTTCTATGGGCGTATTATTTTATTTTACGTATCGTGACCGTGGCCGCTTTTCGTTTTGAGTTTATTCGAGTGAAGAACTTTTAATATATCCTATATCATTGTTTTTACTTAAGTCGTGTGGGTCTATCTGAAAGCCTTGACGCACCTATTGTTTACAGGCTCGTGCGTCCCGGCAAACTCGGTGGCTAATACTCCTGACAATACTGTGAAAGGATTTTGTGCTCATTGTAAAGCTTTGTAACTTAACCTCATATAATATTAATATACAAATGGACATTTTTTTTTATTATTAACTATTTGATTTATGTATTAATTCAAAAACCTACTATAAATTTAAAAATGTCGGCAGTCCAATTTTGAACGCAAATTTTTTTTTAACCATGTAATCGTTGCGTATTTCATAGCCATCAGACTAGCAATACACACACACACAATATAACATTAAAAAAGGCCGAGTCCGATCCCGCTCAAGAGTGATCATATTATTGGACTTGTGCCGTGTTGCAACTTGCACTCATATTATTAGTAAATAGATAAGGCGATGGACAGTTACTTTTCGTTGAGTCTGGGCTTGCCGTTGTCTTCTCTGGGCGTGAGCGGGAAACCGTTGGCGTCGCGGTAGAACGCGAACAGGCTAACGGAAAATCCGAGGGCGTGCAATATCTCGTGCTTGACCGTGGACAGGAGCACTTCCAGTTCCTGCGGCTTTGTGCTAATGCTTTCGGGACAGAGGTTAGCGTGGCCGGCAATGGGACGGTCCAGCGACGACTCCTGTTGACAGTGGGCAGCGTAGGCGACCGTCAGTCCTTTGTGACACCTTTCCGTCTCCATGGCGCTCACGTAGAACACAAAGTCGGCCCCTTCGATGCCCACGCCCGACTGGGAAGTGCCCGTTCCGCAGTCCATACCGGACGCGTTGCAAGTCTTGCAGGCCTACGGAAAGCAATGACCAATAACCATAATATTATTACATGTATATATCAACGTGTCCCATAACGCCATTTACCGATTGCAGTGTTTAAATATATTATTATTTACACGTATTCGGGATAGTGCGGTCAATCATTTAAGTAACACAAACGATATATGTAATTGTATACTTTGTAAGTACTCGAAAATCATCATACCTCCAAGTGTTCTTCGGGGACTTGAACTTCGCCGCACATCGTCCGATCCTCGCATGCATTTTTGCAATAAGGATGCGGATCGCCTTTCCGGTAAAACACTTGGTTGTTAACACATTTCCTGCAAGCAAACACATTCGGAAAATTATTTTATTAGTAAATTTAAATCGTCAAATCATAGAAACGAGTTTTCACGTATCACTATGGTTTACTACGCTATTACTCTTTTAGTTTCGTTTTACTAATAAAATAATAATAGTAGCTATTTCATTATATTGTTCTATTTAGTATTTACAACGAATTTAATTGCCATATAAATCTTGTTTCTAATTAAAACTAATAAAAGAAGCTTTTAAAAGTTTTAATGGTTTACACAAAGGGGTTAGCTTTGGATGCATACCGACAAACTCGCTTGTTAATTTCTCGGCTTGAGAATTAGAGACTTGTATTATAGCGCTTTACTTTTAGTTTACGTTTTTATCCTTTGTATAATAATAATAATAATAATATATATATAATATATATATATATATATATATAGATAATTATAATTTTAAAAACTGTCAACGCACGCAGTTGGAATATTTAAAAAATACTTTTAAATTAAAAATTCATAGGTTTGACGTCACTTAACGTCAAGTCTCAATTTACTCTAAAGTTAAAAGAAAACATTATTTTAAGGGGAAAGGTAATTAAATTTAAATATTGACAGAGATTTTTTCAAGTTTCATGTCATTTTTTTCCCGTACACCCGTCTTTAATTTTTTTTAATAGAAAACGCTAAAAGTAGGATTTATGAGTTCCCGATAATCGTAATAGGTACATTCATTCAGAAATCCGAATATATTAACTTTTAATCTAAATAAAAACAACCTATAATTATAGGTTATATATTATTATATATTAACTCCATGACCGTTTTGATATTTATTCATAAATAATTGTATGAGCTCAGTAGTCCTTCAAAATCCTCGTGAACAACAATATCGGCTGCAATACTGATTATGGATATTACTGCCTGGATTAACTGAAAAGTTATTATTGTGATTTTTTTTACGACAAAATATCAAAAAATAAAAACGATAGAACAATAGTAGTTAGTAATTATCGTACCATAATAATATTATAGTAATTATTGAAGAAGTATATAGTTGTTGGCCTATAAACAGCCTACGCGCATTGTCTTTACATTTTAATCAATATAAACAATCTGATTTTCTATTACACAAGGTGTACAACAAACCTGATGTCGGTGCATTATGGTGCAAATGCTTAATCTGTTTGCGTAACCGTTACAATTACCATTCCTACCTACTAGAGATATTATTGAGTATACTTTTTGTCGTTAGTAGAGCTATGCGGTGATGTCATATTAAAATATGTGTAAGTAATATATATATAAGTGACTTTTTATCGTGTGCCAGTCAATATATCAATGTAACAAGAAAACTTACCTGTTTAAGCGAATGACATTTTCGGTTTTTCGTACCATCAGCGCCTGTTCCCAAAACCGCACAGCTTCCGGCAAAATTGTATTCTGAAAAAAAAAACAAATTATTTAATCGATACCCAACTAATTACTACAGGCGAACACCTTACGATTAATAGAGCACGTATTGGTCGGTCCCTAACAACGACATATTATGCTATTATTATACTATAATCCATTGGACAACAGTAGGTATTATTCGTCTTGTTTTATTATATTTAAACGGTCAACACTTTCTAATGTCCTACGGTTAGACGAGACACGTGTTACGCACGTTTAGAAAACCGTTATTACTCATATTATATTATCATGATCGCATGAGTTTATCCCACGTTTTTATCGTACAAGCGTTGGCTGCATGTGCTGTTAAATGTTAAATAGCAATAAGAGTAATATGGGATTGATAAATTTAGCATTTGAAAATTGTACTTGCAAAGAGCTTGTGTATGTGCCCGTCACGGTCTATGCGTTTTGGAAACGTTAAAAAAGACATAAACACAAACGCAGGAATTCGATTGTCGAAAGCTTGTGACTTGTGACAATCATTTTGACTCGACGTTTTTTCCTCGAGTATGCTCGGGGAGAAACCTGTGCAATATTTATTTAGCTTTAATCCGCAGCTGGGAATGTATTAATTTTACAACGTTGCGTTTACCTTAGGTATGTATGTATTATAATAGTAACGAGTGAGCAATTTGAAATTAAAATCATAAATAAACAGGAATTTGTTCGATTACGTTAACAATGGCTCATAACGCAGATTATGTGTAATTATGCATTTCATTTACATTCCTATCGACTATATTTATTTTATGAGGTTTATGTAAACTATATTAACATATATATTATAAATATGCAACGCATAATAATGATCGCCTAACTACTATACACGGTTTCAGCTATTTTTTTACCTTTCCTTTTTTGATTTGAAAATAGGATGTCAGTTTATGAGAACTACTTTAAATGAATCGGTGACCGAGTGGGTTAATGAGATCGTTGGTTTAAACATTGATCATAATAGCCTGAGTACAAAAAATAAAAAGGTGACAGAAGATATTGGATTATTTTTCTCATAATTTCAATGTCCTGGATACATCAAAATTATTGCAATGTATTAACTTTTTGTTGTAAATAATATTTTGTTATGTGAAAACAGTCTATGACTACGAGTATGTAGTTTCGACAAACTAAACCATAGGTGAGATTGAACTGTTTTTGAAAATTTAATAGGCCCTCAAAATGTATAAAAAAACATGATATGATATGTACAAGAACTACATTCTATTACAAAAGCAACTATTGAATACTATTCTATTACTAAAGAAATAAAAAATTTATAAGTTCTCACATACATGTGGTAAGATAACGTTAATAATTATTGATGATTATAAATAAGTAAAATTCATTCAAAAAACCTGCAAATATTTCCTTTTAAAGTTATATTATGTTCGTCTTTTGACGTCGTCGGAAAGTCGTTTCTTCAGTGAATATAACAAAGGATATTAAATAAAATTACTTATACATATAGTGATAAAATAGATGTACTTATATATTAGAACAAACATCACTTTCACTAAGTCCTATACTAATAGTAATCCGAGGCTTTTTATTAACGGCGGAAGTTGAAAATCCAGAAAGCCAGTACAAATATTGGTTTATCGTTCAATATCGCGTTAGTAAAGAATAATAGAGTTCTGATTTCATTAGAGATTATTACGGCAGCAAAGAATTGCTCTTATTTGAAATCAGACGAGCTCACTAAAATCGCCTACTCTAGTATATTATTCTTGATAGGTTAGACCATACGCATGCAAGTCATGCAAGACGAAGAAAAAAAGGCTTTTAACAGACATTTGTTTCATAATCAACATGCTTATTTTGTATCCTCAAGCCAAGGATGGACAATAATAATAATAACAACAAATAAAGCATTATTTTGAATAGGTTTTACAAATTATTTATAATTTTCGTTTTAAGTAGGTTAAAGTTAATAACTAAAAATGTATTTAAATGCATTTTTATTTTATGAACAAAAAAATGTATATACAATTATTAGTATTGGTACTTTATTGAAATAAAAATTAAATTTGATTTACTATTTGCGTTTTTATTAAAATTAGAGTTTCGAATTTGACATTATATAAAATAGTGTCAAAAACTTTTATTTTGCTACTAGTACCTTTATAATATAATAATAATAATATGACTGGCTATTATGTTTTACCATCATATGTTGCATATTAATCAACGGTCGTGACGACGGCCGTTGTTTTGTTGTAACCATCAACTTGTCTTAATTTTACAGTGTATTTGTTTTTGTGTCTATCAAATTTAAATTGTTTATGTAATATTTTTCTTGTTTTCTATTTCCCTTGTAAATTAATAATTATCAAAAATCATGTCTCCAAAAGCAGTGTCTTTTGCGTACAATGTACTTAAAGATGGACTTTCAATTGGAATATATAGTCTTAGACTCTATCGCGGATACCAAGCCCGAAGCGAATATTGAAATAGCCAATGTCAACTTCAAACCTACCTACCAAGCCAGCGGAGACGTTGCCGTCCAACCCGTGGATTTTTTTCTTATTGTTTTTGGTATTACGCTCATGTTGGTTGTATCCATTATTTTTTATATTCTTCTGTCATAGTTACTTTTGTATACTTCCTTTTGATTGTTACTCTTTATTGCCTTTTTATTGCTCGGAAATTTTTCAAGCCAATATTGTTTAATATTGTATGTTTATTGATGATTGTTTATTATTTGACGTATTTCGCTATTTTTATGTATGTAATTGCTATTACTTGTCACATTATTATTTTTATCACTTTAGTTTGTCTTAATTATTGCATTTTGATTTCTTATTGTATACTTTTGTTTCCCATAACGCTTTTGTCGGCCGCCAACAACTAGACTTTCTGGCCAGGCTCGTGAGGTTAAAGGCCATCTCTATGAGCTTGAGAAGAAAACCAGTTTACTCAAACATATTCAACGATAATGGATTTCATTATTTGGAGTTTTAACATACCCATTTACTGTAATTATTTATTTGATTCATCTTAATATTATTGTTATACCTTTCTTATTAATAATTTTGTATAATTATACTATCATGTTTCTTATTTGTTTATTGTTTTGAAGTCGTTACCATATTATTCTGTGTAAATAAAAATTATTTTTCATGATAAATAAATGTTCCATAATTGTGGGGCGACAACGTAAAACGTACTATTGGTATTTTTGTCAAAATCCTGTTTTATATCGATCTTTAAGCGATAAGAAGTGCGACGAGCCGATTGGAGTTAAAAAATTAAGCTAAAACGCACAATTTCTTATTAAAAAACAATGTTAAAATTCTCTTTTGTTACAAAACGTATTTTTGGCAAAATATAAATGTTTGAAAACTAACTATTTACTCTTTGAATTAAAACATACTGTTTGTTATGGATTTCGATAAGGAAAAATATTAGTCAAAACTTACTATCATTACATCAATTTTTATTAACTTAATTGATTGCAAAACGTAGTTTTTCCAAAACAAATATCTTATATTTTAATTTACTGTTATATACTTTATTAAATTATATGGTTTAAGTATAAAGCGGTCTACAAAGCGATTAATCACACAAAAGCAAAAAATCAAGCCAATACAACAAGTATGTGTGTCAGAGTTTAATGTAAGACTAGTACGGATATTTCTCCCAAATGTACGCACTGAATAAGATAATTAGAAAATTAGTTAATCACAGCATAAATCACTATTTGGATTAATTTGGTTTTCTCGTTTACAAAAAGCAAGACGCACGCAAACAATAGTAATTCTCATGAATTCCGGTTGTTCCATTCAACAACTAAAATTGGCGTAATTCAAAGTAATATTTATTCGAATACCGTTTTAGTATTCTAGATATTATATTGTATAGTTCTAATTATGTGAATGTATAGTTCAATCATTAATAGTTAAATTAGAAAAAAAACCGTTAAATAAATAAAAAAATCGCCTTTTATTGTTTTCTATAATATACAAGAACTAAAATTATAAAACACATACTACTGGTATTTTTAGGAAGCACTTTTATGATAATAAAAGACGTGTAATACATTTTTTTCTGTTTTAAAACGAGAATGTATACTTGAAGTCTTCGATGCTAAATTTCTACACCATTCCATAAATAAAGCGGAAATATTACACAGTTAAAGAATAAAACATTGTTTATACACTGCACTATTTTTATTTTATTTAACATAAGGATACCACCAAGAAGTAATATTACTATACTTAATTTTAATTAACTAATTGTTAATTTTTATAAATAATAAAAGTACAAATAACATGTAGCATGAAAATTGTTATTTTAACAACAAATGAAACTTCAATTAGAAAATATAATTTGTATTGTCAAGTTGAAAAGCGTAATATAATTATCATTTGTCGTTGTTTGTTATTTACGAACCGAAAAACGAGTACTTAAATGGAAGTATAATTCCAACCTTTCATGAAAAAAAAAATTAAAATTCATGACTTTTACTTTTATTATTAAATTGTTTTTTAAGTCGGTCGGTCGGATAACTTCACGTAACGCTATAAACCAAACGAGTCTCTTTACCGCTTGTTTGTATTTGTTATTATTTTTTAAATAACTAAAGATTCAAATTTATGTACCAAGTAAAAATATTAAATACAGCTCATAAAATATAAAATAATACGTCCAAAAAAAATTGTAATTACGAATTTCCAAAAGTAAAAATGTAACTTTTTAAGCTCTTATTGAGGGTATTATCTATTTTAGAGTAAATTTAAAAATCAATGCTAATAGTAACGTAATGACTAAAACGTTGATTTTTAAATTATCAATTTATTTAAATAGGATTACTGTCTATGCTATAATTAGATATTTACGTTTTTAAAATTCTGATGTGATCTGGAAAGACAATTTTTTTTTTTTAATATAAAACAAAAGTTACTCAGCTGTATATTATGGTAAACTTGAAGTTTTTATAATAAAACAAGAAAAACACCTTTTTTATTTAATTTGCGAATTTGAATACTCCCACTTGAAAATTAGACGACAAAACATGTACTGAGTGGTGAGTTCGGACTAAGAAGTTTTTACAGATTTCGCTTCTTTTTAATTAGTTTTATATTGGCCAAAAAGTGTACATAAAATATAAGACAAACCACTAAATAGGTACAAGGTTAAGCAATAATCAGTCTGATGATTAGTCTGACTCGATGAAAAATCTATTAAGTAACTATAATAACACAAATTATTTGCCGCTTTTAATAAATTGGTGATGTATAATATAGTTTAACGATAATTTTTCTTCAGGAATTTTCAACTGCGGATACACCTGACGAGGGATTATATCAGTTTTAACGGCTATGGTTAATTGAGCAACCCGTTGTTTACTTTAAGTTACCATTAAGGCGCATTAAAACCTACGATAAACGTGTTAATTTATTCTCAACAGCTTTGCGTCGAATCTAAAAATGTTTCTCAGAAAAAACGAGCGGTTCGTTTAAAACTGCCCAATAAAATAACAACCAATATTATAGACATATTAATAAAAACGTCGTTTTCTTCGAAATATTAATTTTAAAACGTAAATTTCCTTACACATATGTAAACACGTTTAGCAAGACAATTAAATATTTATACAAAATAATATTGTGTTCATTTAGTTATTTGACAGTGTTAATTTTGATTTCACCGAACAAGAATATTATAATATAACCTGTCAAGTAAACAAAATATGAAATACACAGTAAAGCGGAAATTAGTTTTAAAGGGGCGAACGTTAACTGGAAATACTGTAATAATTTAATACCAAAGAAAAATTCTTATTGAGTTAAATTCACAATAATTGGCAAAATTCGTGTAAATAATAAAAAAATCCAAAAAGCCAATTAAGATTTAGAGTGTAATTTATAATTTTAAAAATCCACTACAGTGGGGACGGGAAGGTCACAAGTCTACAGGAATTTTTAAAACTGAAAGTGATAATATCCCCTTTATATAAACACTTCGGTTAGGTTAGGTTGAGAAACCAGGACAGTCCAAACCAAGGCCCGAGCACAGGATAAACCATCACAGTAAGAACTAAAAAGTATTATACATATGTATGTGAGTAGTAATAGTAGTACTGATTGAGTAAGTAAGGTAGGTCCAGTATTAACAGTATTTTTTTAAATTTTTTTGTAAAAAAACCTAACCGGGTCTCTTAATTTAAAATTGATTCAACTTGGAGACATAACGTCGCGCTCGTCATAAATATTTTAGATAAAATTTCCCAACGGATTTTTGTGCGACCATAATAATATATTTATTAGATACTATTTAAGTTCATATCTAATCTCTGTGTGCGCTCCGTGTAGGTGGAAACGAGCCGAAGTGACCGCACGTGACTTGATTCCCACCAAGACTGTAAGGCGACGACTCAACGTGATAATTATTTTTCATTGTGTAATAGGTAACATAATATACTATTTGGCTTGGTCGCCAAAAAAGGAACTCTTGAAAAATAACCACCACCGCCGGTCGTGAGGACTTTCATTTTTTTAAACTGGCAGGCGGTAGGTACTATAGGTACACTTTAGCTGTCGATCGACTCCATCGAATTGTGTGTAAACTGAATCCCTATTGCTTTGTTTTGAGTAAGTTGAGTCCCAACTAAAAACAGGTACGTAGTGAGTTGAGTGCCGATTAAAAATTATGATTTATTTCTTTCACTTTCCATAACTTCCGTTTTTATACACAGTAGCAATAACAACCCTACAACATGCGGAGTTCCACTAAAATTCTAAATACAACTCGGACATAGTATAATATTTAAAGTGCAGTTTTTTTCAGTAAATGGACTTTACGGCTGTAATATAATACAATACTGTTTTTGTACATCTTTAATACCTTTTATCAGAGACTAGAGTAATAATGAATGTGTTGAAATTACACACATACGCGATTTATGCAAAGCGACGACAGTGAGCGTTGCGCAATCAGAATAGGTACAAGTGTGCAGACACATTATAATAAATATTATTCAAACTAGAATCGGATCCGTCGTGATCCACTTACGTGATACGGCTTGAAATATTGTTCAGGACCGGTTTGTGCCGACCACGGGCATGTATTATACCTACGCTTATACTGTTATACATAATAATAATAATAATATTGCTGTTCACTCTGTTGTTACAGACCGAGAGGAGTAGCACACTTCCGGATACGGCGCATGCACGACGGAAACAACAATCGCGCGAGAGTTTACATCGAAAGTTGAAAGCGGTTAGATGGAAGTGCGCAGAGTCAACAAAAGTTAACAATTAATTAATTCGGTTGTAACTGTAGACAAAAATATATTATGTATTAAGCTTGGTTAGAGGTGACGTAGCAAACTTGATGCTAACAATTTCGATTTGAACCGCAAAACGGCCTTATGCGGACTCTTAAAATAAAAGTGTTATTATTTACACTATTTACACAACTCGCGGTTACTCCCACTTGAGTAGTTTGATTGGTCTACCAACGTTTCGGAATACTTGCACATTCCATCTTCAAGTTTGTCAGTCTACAGGAAACCACGGTACGACCAACATCGAACAGCAGCCCTGAAGATGGAATGTGCAAGTATTCCGAAACGT
Source organism: Adelges cooleyi (assembly GCF_023614345.1). Taxonomy (NCBI): domain Eukaryota; kingdom Metazoa; phylum Arthropoda; class Insecta; order Hemiptera; family Adelgidae; genus Adelges; species Adelges cooleyi. The sequence continues at coordinate 1,064,059 of NW_026096058.1, read as the reverse complement.
TGACAGACGAGTCAAACTACTCAAGTGGAAGTAACCGCAAGTTGTGTAAATAGTCTAAATACAATATCCCGCTAAAGTTTTAATCATTTATTATTACTGCTACGTTCTTAAAATCAAAGTTCTGTAAAAAAGTTTTCTCAAAATTATTTACGCAGAAAAATTGTTTGTATATAAGTTATAATTCTTAATGTGTTTCAAGTTCTAGTTGGAATGTATAATTGGTGGTATAGGAACAGACCATATCATTTTGAAACGTTATTAAAAAACTATGGTGTCTAATATTGATTGTTTTTTTACAGAATTATTATGTTATTCTACAAGGTGGCACAAAAAGAACGCATGTTTTTCAAACAAATGTAACCTATTTATTTTTTATAAAAAAAAACGTACACCAAAAAATAATTTATAACAAACATAGTTTTGAATAGTACAATGGTTTTTAATTTCGAGAGATTATGTCGGAGAGGTGTCGCCCTTGTTACATGTGGAACTTTTTTTCGAATTTCTGAATTGCTCTCAGCAACATCTCTTGTGGCACAGCTGCGTTTCCGTCACGAATAGCAACTTTTAAAATCGTACGCGATATCAGATAGACTTTCGACTTGAGGTAACCTCGCATTAATTTAATATTTTTGTTAACAAACTAGTCGATTAATGCAAATTTCTGGCAATAGTTTTTGGTCTAATCCCACTTAATGTCAGACGATTATTATTGTGTATAGCCACGAGCTCCATGGGGACAACATCCTTTACTTAAACCCGTTCCTGGGATTAACAAATGAATCCCTGGCCCTGTTAGGTCATTATATCCGACTGTGATTTTCAAAAATCAAATCCTCTTGGTCAGACTGCGCTTTGCGCATTCAACCGTATTCAATTTTAATCCTATTTATGTAAATCACACTATTGTTGTGGTATATTATAGTGTCGCATTACCATTCAGATTTACATATGTATCACCGATATGGCAGCTTGGCCGATCAGAAAAAAATACAACAATTCCCGAATTACTAGTTATATACAAAATATAGTAGTTTATAGTATTATAGCGGTATTATGTTGGATTGACACCCGTGATTAATTATAGCCATAAGGCTATTGTAAATTGTTATTAGCAGAATTATCACTATCGCAAACAGATGTATTTTATATTTCAACTTTACAGCAAAGTCCTATTACGGATCACATTTAGCGAACGCCATATTCTTGTAAAGTATTACGAATTTATTACAAAGAAATATAAGAAGTAGATAAAACAAAAAAAGTCTTTATAAATACTTTATAAGTTTCCATTTAGGTTATCAGCGTAAATTCGCTAACCTTTACAGTTTACCTTCGCGTTTCACTAATAATAAAGCGAGGTTTAACTCGGGATTCATATTAAAGTCTAGAAAATGGAAATTTTTCTTTTTAAACATACATAATTAATGCAAAACTCGTAATTTTGTTGAGCCAAGAAATTGTTTTTTTTATTTTTTATCGAGAAGAATATACAAACTGTATAATTTAAAGCATAATAAGTACGTGTTATAATATAATACACTAGCACTGGGATATATTTGATAAAAAAGTCGCCCATTAGTGACACTGAAAAAAAACTATAATCATTTTCAACATTATTTTAAATGTGATCTACTATAATTTTATATTCGAGATGCCAAAATGACGTGGAACTAAGGAAGAATAGTTTATTGCATCATTTCCATGAAAAAACAAACTTCAACCCATAATAAATATTAATGGCTTCCATTAATTCGAACTTGCGTTTTACAAAGTTGGATTTATATTTTATTGTTCGGATTTCCAACTAAGGGAAATGGCGCCGTATTTTGCATGTCATGGTGACGAAGAATTAAGAAATATTTCTAAAATAATTGTTATCTTAAATTAACGTTGTAAAACCTGCAGATCTGAGTTCCCACATGTAAGTACGCCATCCACTTCAAGATTCTGACACTCAGATAGAATGTTTTTACAACGGCTTATGAACGGTAACTTTAATTTTGAAGCTTACGTGAAAGTTTTTTAATTGGTAAAAAATAGATCAATCCGGGAACGATTCAGATGAAAAGCTATTTAGAATAATTTTATTCATTACTTAGTTTGATTTTATTTATTACTTTATTTTTATATATTGATTTGTATATAATATTGTTAGCGAATAAAAAAAATATCAATTTTTTGTCAAATAATCTTTTAATTGTTATATTATATTTTGAAATATGCACAACTTTGTGCGTAATTCATACAATGTAGATACAGTTAGTATACATGCACGTGAACAAAAAATCGCCACGTATGAAAAATAATTAAGTAATAACACTATAAAATATAATATATTTTTAAGTTTGAAGAAATCGCAAGGTAGGTAAAGATTTTACGGATTGTACTTATAATTATAATTAAGGTCCGAAAGCTGTTGAAAATCTGTCAAACCGTAACGTATAATTGATACAATTTTGTAATAAAAACGAGAAAAACGTGTAATTTTTGTTTTCGCTTTAACGCCGATGTGTGTGTCGATCGTGACCACACCAGGTCAAAAGGGTCTGCACGGCTGGACACACATACACATGCCGGCGAAAGGACTTAATACTTAATATGTACTTCTACATTGACTACATACAACTGGCAACGAGGCGCGTGCCTGAAAAAATACTAAGTTGTGTTTCGCTTGTACTTATAACATTTTTTGTCAAATACTCTAAAATTCATAACAACGCAGTATATGATGCATACAGAAGATAACAAAAGCATAACCATACATTCTCACATAGGATGATGACACAGGTCACCATATTTGAGTTTCCAAAAGAAAATTGTTTAATAATAACTAGATTCGTTGTTACACCAAAACCAACCAATTCACCTGTAGTTCTTTTACAAGAATAATAAGAATAATTATTTCATGTAATACTTTTTTTGTAAGACTCCTCCTTCCCTCCAATGTGAATAGTAATGGAGGAATTTAAAACAACGTTAAGGACATAAAGGGAACACATATTTAAAGCGAAGCGATCATATTTTCATCTGATAAAGCTAGCGAAACTTATCCCGTAAAACGTGACAAGACGGTCTTTGTGGTGATTAGGGTGACCTTTTGACTATTAATAAGGGATGAACGTAGTTCAAGTAATCTAATGCCATTATCGTTACAATTCGAATGACTGCCAGTATGACATGAATTGCGATTAATTTTAAGTGTTGGCTAACCAAACGCTCGTGTATTGAACATTTCAGAGTACCTTCTTATAATAATTTCCGAGAGTACATATACATACATGCAAGATGCACACAGATTCAAAATCTGACCATAATTAAAATTATCAAATAAAATACTATTGTAATAATTTAATTGCAAAATATGTTTTTTTAAGTTAACATGATTGTTTTTATTATTTCCGCGTTACAAATTAAATCAGTTCCGGTGTTTGATTTGGTAGCGCTATGAATTTTATCGTGACTAATTCTCTCTCAAAAAAAAGTGACGATGCCGAATTGTCTCAAAAAAAAAAAATGAATTATACGGTTTAAATGAAGATTCTCAAATAAATCATCTGGGATAACCCCGCTAGTATAGTTGGATTACGGGGTACCATGGACGTTTTTTATTCGCTTTCATTTTGAAATGATAAATATACTTGGATTACAAAATCCATAAGTACTTGAAGAGTTCAAGAGAAAAAAGTGACAACTGATAAAACTGAAAAATTAATTCAGAAAAAATTAAACTAACAAAAAAATCATTATTTTTTATAACGTCTTAGAAGATATAATATTATAACTTTATATTTTTATAAAAGTATAGCACAACGAATATATAAAAAAATAACATTATTATTATACTAACACTTTTTAACCAAAAAGTACGTTTTTCCAAAACGATTGGTACAATAAAAAAAAATGTACATTTTAAGGTCTCCAATATTAATTAGACTTGATATATTTTGATCAGTTTGTTTTGTAACACCTCTTTATACCTACTATGCCATATATTTATAATAAAAACAATTAAAATATTAAATTGGATTTAGAGCAAAAACACAGTATGTCATATAACGTGTCAGTTTTAAGGATTCGACGTAATGGTTTTTCATTAAACCGAAAGTATTCCTACATAATTAATCTTAAGAAAACCGTTTAATTTTCTTTTGTAAACCGTTGACACTTGCAAAACAGGGTAGACATTCTTAAGACATATTGTAAAACACAGAAGTCAGTGTTTGTTTTATTGTTTTAACTTTTCTAACGTGTTTTAAAGTTTAAGAATATGTTTATTATTGTTCAACATTAAAAAAAAACGCGAAATATATTCACAAAAGTGATATGGAAAGAGCTCACATTCTATTTCATCATTTTTTATTATGACAAGTGCAAAATCATTGAGGGATAAACGAAAAGGTTGAGAATAAAGTCCGTTGTGCCATAAGTTTGGGAACATTTGAAATGTGAAAGAGTGACGGAAGGGGAGAGAGTACCAAAATCAGGTAGGTATGGCATGTTGTTAAAATGAAAGAAATGTATTTACGTCAAGCATCAGTTCATAGAAAGGGTCTGATTCCCATTCACCCTGTTCAATATAGTTGATTGATCATAGTTTTATGGCGGATGCAAAAAAAAATATCTTGGGGTAGAATATAATAGAAAAAAAAATGTTACCATGAAACTCAGTGGAAACGGTCAGTTATATATTTTTTCTGCTAGATAATTTTATGAAATGAGTAGTTTCTTGATATCGTTTTTTAGACCATTTTGACATATTTTGCTACCCATTATTACAGTATGAATTATGTATTTAATGATATTCCACAGTGAGTCGCGATGGAAATTTTATGTTAAAGAATCGTTGTGAAAACAAAACAAGCTCACATTCAAGCTAAAATGCCTACACTACAACGTTTATTCTAATAAAACGAAACACAATAGCTTTCCACGCGACGTTTTTAAGTTCGGAAATAGGAAACGCTACTCTTAGAATAAATCCATTTTAAAATTAAATTACCGTGTCAGAACAAAAGCGGTTGTAAGCTTCTTTACAATGCAAATGCAGTCGTGCCATGTCTGTAATAGCGACAACATCCACCGTTCGGCATATTGCTTTCTTCTGTTGTTCTACAACTACTCATCTCAAAACTGGATTTTTTATCTTCGCTAAATACACGAGGTCAATATTCCTCTTTAAATTATAATACAGTTTTACCATTGTGAGAATAATACAATTTGTTAAACGTTACTGTCATCGTCTTTTATTTCAGGCGACACTGTACATTTCCTAAACCGGTAAATGTGTGAAATCAGTTTCGGCAGCAATGAATAATTTGTAATAATCATTGACTGTAGCTTCTGGTTATTTTGTGGACATACTAGTAAACGTACTAACTCTAACTTTCCTAATAATATTACATTCAATCCTAAAAAAGGCACAAACATTACAACTAATCGATACGAACCAATCTCAATTCCTGTCGAAAACGAACCTATGTCTACCGACGTACCACAACATCAAGTAAACAGTAACACGAACATTTTCTATATGATCTCCTATTCATAATAAGTCTGATATTAAGTATACTATTTTTTGTAATAAACTAAAACAAATTATTAATGAAACTGGCTTTGAATGCAAAAGCTTCACGAATGTTCTAAAATTAAACACGTTCAGTCCAGCGTCCTATCGAGCTGTAATTCAATTTCTCAAAGACAACAAAGATTCATTTAACCTGTCATAATCATCACCTGTTATCACCATCGATCGCAGTCGACTCTCGTTAAATTAGAGTGAACAACGTAACGGTGTTTCGGCTGTACGACTTCCACCTCATGTCAATTATTGTCATTGTCATTATTATATAACCTTATTGTTATAAAAAAATACTTATTGTTAAAAAAAACATATTGTAAATACTCATAAATAAACGTCAATTAATAAATCAAATTTGGAAGGCATGTCTGTAGTAGCAGGCTTGATTTCTTTTGTTAGTAAAAATATGGTCAAATAAAAAAACAATTGTACCGAGTCGAATTTTGATCAAGGCCTGAAAATTGTAATTAAACTTAAATAGTTCCATGTACTACATTGAATTAGTGTCAAGATTTTACTGTAATCCCAACACGAATATCGAATATCATTACAAAAATGTTCGGTTTGAGATAAGAAAAATAATTAACTTACGTTTATCAGCTGGAACTTTTCTTCAGTAAGTCTGCAAAATAAATAAGACAATTAATTACTAATGTAATTTACAACAATACAAATTAAATCCAACGTTTAGTATAAGCGTACGCCTTTATTATTCAAGTCATATACATGTAACTAAATACAGAAGCAAGGATAAATAATTATAAACTCGGAACAATTATAACATCTCGGCGGAACTCAATTATGAGCAACTAAACGGATTAAAACAATTATAACCGTTCACTATTCTAAGGAAGTATAGCATTGCATTTAAAACTTTGTTAACACATTCTCCATTATTATACGCTTTACGAGAGTCGATATCATCTTAAATATTTATAATAAGTAGAGCACTTTAATGGAAATGCCCCTCGAGTGGACTTAAAATAAGAATTCAAATCCACTGCTGTTTTATACAAAATATGTAGATAATACTACAGCTTGTATAGTGTCATCATTTTATACAAGGAATGAGTTGTAAAGAACACGAAATATAATAATGTTGCTTAAGCTGAGAACAAAGGGAAGACAAATATTTTACCTTAATTTTTATTGGCCTACGCTAAACCATTATATCCCCAGTATACCCAATAAAACAAACCCGGTTGATTTATCAAAATAATTATCGATATAGTTAATTAACATTGTTGATTTCACAGTATCCCAAACCCATTTGGATGCATGATGTATTATGTATTTTTTTTTTATATTATATAACTTACATAAAAAATACAAATATTATTAGGTAGTTCATAAAAAGAATTAGCTAAATAAATCAATGTTTTACACAGTATGCTCACACTACCAGTACAGGTCGATTTCACCTACTCGTCTGCTTCAATGGAAAAAAAACCACACCGATCGTATTTTACAAGTCAAACGCGTATGATATATGTTACCAATTTCTATTAGTTTCTGTTACCACATTGAAAAAACAAAACAAGCAGAAAATCAAATAGCTGCGGTGAGCGAGCATCGTCGTCTCGTTGAATTATTAAAAACCCATATCGATTTCTATAACGTCAACATGATAATATTGACTTACAATTTGCAAATAACCTAATTTCATTTCATTTTACGCACGATAAGGTACGATAACGTTATTAAAATTATTTTATTCTATTGTTCGAGATCGAAAAAAATAAGACCAAACTATAAATAATTATAATCTCGTTTCAGAAATCGATTCGTGTCCGTGTGGATTTGACCGCTGCCTTCCGCCGTTTAATTGGACACATCCTCATTGTTCCGTCGATTGGCCTACAAAACTATATTAAATATATACACCCGGCAAAATTCCAAAATTTAAATAATAGTTAATTTTCGTTAATTCCCACTGTCGGCTCAGTGATTTTCTTATTACAATGTATAATTCGTTATTATTAACTTTAAGGCTGTTTAATAGAGTTAACGAAAAGGGACTCTTGTACGGAATGTAATTAACGCGCCTATCGCATTCCTAAGAAGAGACGACGCGACCAGACCGAAATCCTTTGACCAGAAGGTAAAAAATAAAATTAATAAACGTCCACAAAGTCTAAGATAATCTCGTAAATCATTGCAACCCGTAATTTAGTACTCTGTAATTGGACTTAGTAACCCGACTTCCAGATAACAGCAGTAATACTGTTGTACATTGTTTACTGTTAAAACCTGAATGAAGGTCTAATCGGTTTAAAACAGATTTTTGATAAAAAAATCGCCTAAATCTTCTATAGTCACGTATTAACATGACAAGGGAAATCCATAATGATGTTAACAACAACAACACAATTGTTTAGCTGTTTTTATAAATCAATATTTTTCAGAAGATGAAGTTTTCTGAGGTAATGAACACTTAAAATCTCAGTAATAGAACATCAAATTTTACACTAATTTTGTAAGATTTATCTAACTTTTCCCTGAACATTGAAACGGTACTGATTTGCTCAAAAAAACAATTAACGTTCAACAAGTTCGCTTAGCCTACCTGATAATTAATTCAAGTCACCCATATTATATACATATACTCTATACGGGTCAAAAGTCAACACATATTGTTTTATTCATATAAAAACAGCTTAAGTAGATTTTAATAGCGCGTGTAGTCATTAAGCGTGTTGTATACTGTAGTTTCAATGGGTACTTTTACTTTGATCAATGATTAAGACATTGTTGGCACTATCTGGCCAAACATTAGTTGCGTAAGCTTTATTAAGCGAAACCATTTAAACGAATATACAGCCTCGGCCGACTGTGCATAAACCACTGTATGTAGACGGGTCTTCTGACAGCACAGTTCACAACTATAGATCCGAACAAAGTATCTAATTACAGTACCAATTGTAATATATTGTGTATGAATAAAACGCGGGAGTGCGTTTGCGACGTTTTTAGCTTTCCGAATAGACACGTTTATCCTTCGAGTTAATTAACGAACCGCGTACTTATACTATCCAAGTATAGGAACCCGCAATGAGATTTTTACTGAACGATGACATTGCACAAAATTCGTTTGCCCGCCGGCATAGGTATTGGTCGGATGTGTGACGTGACGCGAGAAAAATCCCACAGCTAGGACTCGCGTTTCCGCATTGGGCTTTTTGACCGAGCAAATTTTCTACCGCACTAGTCATCCACTAGTAGTCAACTAATAAATTCATAAAATGCCCCTAATAAATATCGTTTACACTTTTACATCATTCATTATTTCTAATTAAATTTTAAAAACGTCACCGGACATACTGTATGCTGTATTTTGATTTATTTAAATTAACTATACGCATGCACTGGAGATGCGTTCACATGTTTTGTGAACAATTTTACTTTAACTGTAAAGTCTGTCAAACTTTAAACCCCATGAAATACTTTTTTTTTATTAATTTTTTTTTTTGATATATATAAACACTAATACCAATTTTGTAATCGTCATTAAATAGGTAATGAGTATTTTGAATATTTAAAAATACGTTTAGCAAACACTGTTTAAAAATGAAATCCGCATTAATATCCAAAGCAAAGGAAACGTAATTTGCTAATAAGACGTGCAAAAGGTTTCACTATTGTTTGATTCGATGGAATAACGTGCTGATCTCGCATATGCCAACATCTAGTGACATTTACCAATAGTCATAATACTATATAATGAATAAATGCGGGAGCATGACTAAAGACAAAATAAAAGCACATAAAAGCTAGACTATGAGATGCAGTACAAACAAAAACACACTATACGCGCTTTATTTATTTAAAAAACAAAACGTTATGATTATAATATGACTTTGATTTTTCAATTAATAATCTTCAACGTCCGGTCAGAACAATACAAATCTGTCCTTTTTTATTTAAAGAATCTAATTCATTCGTTAATAGCGGTACGATGAATACTCTTGAGTTTATAATGCGAATCAAAGTGTCTCTAGATGGTTAATCAAATAAAATGATTTTACTGATGAATTGCACTCAGCCTAAACCGGACGTCAGCCTCCAGGCAAACGCCATTATTGTTGCGTACAATGTCTGTATAAAATGCAGACCATTCTATGCATTAAATAGCACTACTCGATAAGGGAAAAGGGCTGTCTATGTTTAACTTACCTACAACAGTAAATCACTGCTCTGTATACAATATTCCCGGAATTACCATTACTTCGTCTATAGTATAAAGTAAACTAAATTCAAGGCAAATCACATTTCGAAAGACTTTTCACGGGACTTTAATTTATGTATCTAAACAATAGCGCGTACGGAGAAATAAGGAATAGTGATAGGCTGTAAGAGATTCGGAACGCAGACATAATTTTCAAGTAAAAACGCAAAATAATAGTATCTGACACATCGTACAATATTGTTTTCCGGTCGGATTCATAGTTATTTTAACGTTACATCACATTTAATATTACTTATAATAATTTATTTTGTGACACTTTGAAACGCATTTAATAGGTATCATGTCGGTAGACACGAACTAAAAAGTGAAATTTAACAGCGGTTTCCCTATTATTGTTAACATTGCCGGTAATTAAAAATCTGGGATTCATAACGAAATTCTCACGAAACAAATACATAACAATTAATTTATCGCCAAATCGAAAATCATCGATCAAAATATAGTTACATCACGTTTAAGCTAAAACTATCGAGGAAGTACAAGAGACTGAATGATTATTATACGACAATAGTATATTACTATACTTTGTTCATTTACTAAATTTAAAAATCGCTAAATTTCGTAGCAATAATAGTTTAAAAAAGTAAAATAATGTTTACACCCTTCTTTACGATCCAAATGTTTCTTGTTTTTATAATAGTTATACATTTTTTTTCAAAAGACAAATTATTATTTTCTGAAAATAACCTTAAAGTTAATCCATAAACTCGAGTTAATTTTAACAAAAAAGTATTTAATTAAATTTAAAAGTTAAAATAAACTATACTTTTAGTAACCTGTAACCTAACCGTCTGATATTATCTAAAAGCAATTTAACGATATCTTCGCCAGACCATACACACACAAACTTAATATTATATCTCATCAATACACATAGAACTTTTAATATAATAATAAATACATACACACTCAGACAGAAGTGATTTTAAACTTTAATATTATACAAGTAATCCAATGAACGTAATTGCAGTTCTGTAGTTTTTCTTTTTGTTAATGTTTGTTTATGTTATTTTGCAATATTGTAAAATAACAAAGCATTTATCTATTTTTCGTATTTTCGAGAGCTCTATACATTTTTTAAACTCGAATAGTAACCTACATATTTAATTAACTTTATAAACTGAAAATAATTTGGTGAAAATGTTGACTAGTCGATAACCAGTTTTGAATATTAACTTTTAAATTTCTTAAAGTCAACAATTTAGAACGGAAAATGGAGTGCAATCGAGTAATGCAAGAAAAAAAATTGAATATTGTAAATAAATATTCAAAATCAAAAAACTACAAATAATTGTAATTAATTTCAGAAAAAAATAGTGTTCTACGTTTTACGTATTATATTTACGTACACTCATAAGTACAACCCGATTTTAAAAGTAACCAAATTTTCAATAAAGGCCCGACACAGTACATTTTTTTTTTATTATGCATTACCCAATAAAACCTATAATTTTTAGTCTTTCGTTTTTTATTAAATAAAATTAATTTCAAACCGCTCAAATTCAATACTAAGAATGTATATACAATCAATCTGAAATTATATACAAATCGTTTAACTACACATCATTTCTACTCACTATAGGTACTAGGTAGGTGTTATTATTTTTGTTCCAATTCACTTGAAACTCATAAAGTGTAACGTGTTAGTAGGTACTGATATTTAACGAAGCCCGTCGAGCATGAAATAATGTTTAGTCTCTATAGATCAGATACGTTCAATTCAATTATTTCTATTCACAAGTTGAGTGCAATCGTTACTTCAATCGGTAGCGTTGTCGCGAAAGTCGCTTTAAATGTTGAACGCGTACCCTCCTATCTATATGGTGTATTATGATTATCATTAGCATTGTACAAAACGATGACAATACGATTTTACATGTAACGATATAAATTAATTATAATCATCATCCAGCAGCGGCTTTGGAGCCTTCTGTTTTGCGATAGATGGGTTCGCCGACAAAAGCAACGCGATTAATTGGATTCGTTGCTATTATAGTAGGTATAATACCTATAGTAAGTAATGTATTATACATTTGCCGACTGACTTGACGGCTAACCCTTATAACTCTTTTTTTTTTTACACATATATATCCGCTTTCAACCACCAGACGCACAAGTCGGCTAATCGACAAAACGAAATCTATCTCTATATAACTAACAGCCTCCATATTATGTATATGTTAAAGAATGAAACTGTTCTTTTTTTATCAATAGTCGTCCGGGTTCGTTAGAATCGCATTGTCGACGGTCGCGTATAGCAAATATAATAATATATATTATAATATTATAATAATAACATCTCTCGGCACTGTAGATACGACTGCGCCGTGGGAGGGGTGCAAAGATTTGATTTTAATTCACCGGTCAAAACTCAAAAGAACCGCTGGCAAAAGGTCACTTGGCTAATGGTGTCTGAGAAAGACGGACGTGGAGATAGTAGGTGAATATAATAATAGTATAATAAAGTGTACAATGTCTATATACAAGAGACTATAAAAAAAAACTCGTTCTTTTAATGTGTGCGTTACGATGTGATCAATTTTGAGTCTGACTGGTTTGGCCGCGGCTCACACACACACAAAACCGAGACGTGCCATTTGGCTTAACAATGTTTTCTTCTTTCCGACCTAACTTCGTTTCCTATTACTGCATGTCCCCCACGTAGAAAAGTTTAAACCATAATTCCACCACGCCACGTGTAATTTGTTAAACACATTACTTATAGGTATATAAATAGACGGTGTTTATGTTGTAAGTACCGACTACCGTATTATCATATATTGTTCGATGGAAAAGCGGCCACAAGTGAACATCTTAACAGTATGCTTGTAAATAAAAGTGAACAACCGTTAATGAAATCTGAAAACCGCGATACGTGTCGTGGAACAGATAAAAAACAATTAAGAACAAAGCGTTTGTACATAAAATGATTGAATAATAACATTTATACAACATTCAATCTTGTAAATATATATATATATATATATTAAATAATAATACTAGTATAGATTATCGATAATTATCGCTTAATTAACATACCTGTCAAGTGCAAATAAAAATAAAATTAATTAAAATGTTTAAATTATATAATTTGCCCTTTTCTAGCTAAAAAAAATATTACATTAGACGATTTACGTAACTTAAACAATTTAAAAAGTAAATATAAATTAATCACGTCGTAGGGAAACTAAATTGTTTTTTTTTCATTCTACCTTTTTTTAAATGTTTTCCGTGCTTTGTACCAGTCTTTTTTTTAATTACTTTATCCTATTACCATAACGAATATGTGTAACTCAGTTTGAAAACAAAAGTGATATTATAATGACGCTTACGCGCAAATACGGAGAGCTACTCGACTGTCACAGGGTTTCAACATAATTGTATATTGCTATAATAATTAAATCAAATAAATGAGCTATTTTGTTTTTTGCACGATTTTCATGAAAAAAACATTACAATATTACGTTTATTAATGCCATATAAATGCACGAAAACCCCAGGAAAAAAAATGTAAACAAAAAAATTATTATTATTCCACTAACCGAAAACTCGACGGGTGTTTTATTTTTTTTTTTTTGTTCCATACACATGTCAAGTAAACATTTAAGTCGCGGAACTTGGGTTCAGAAAAAATATTCATATTTTGTACAGTTATACATGCTAATTCAAACCTAACATAATTCCATAAAATTGTTTCAATTCTTAACGTATTAAAAAAGCACGGTAAAATGTATAGCCTAAATGACGAAAAAATTAATTTGATAAAAAAAACCTTTAAGATCTCCAAGCCCGCGAAAAGTAATAATAGTATACATAATCAATTATATACAATATTAAATTAATCGACCAAACAGTATAATTTTGAGGATTGGGGAGTTTTGTATTCAAATACCTCAGTAGAACTATTGATAGTAGAGCTCTCAATACAAGTAAAGTAAGATAAGATCTGGATGAACGACATATTTTCTTAGATGGGTTTATTGAAAAATAAACAAATAAAAAGTATCTTACCCTACCTAGCGAATTCCTACTATTTCTACATTTTATGTACTTATGTTGTTACAAGACTCGTGGCGTCCATGTAAATAAAACACAATAAAAGTTTAAATTGTTTAGCAATAAAACAAAATAATATTACAATGGAGTGAATTTTAGGTATAAGCAACCATTTCTTAATCGCGCGAACGTTCGATAAGACGCGTATAGTTTATTTTTGCTGAACAACTAATTAAAACTTTTCCGGTATTATTATTTTTTACATTAACGGATTACAATAGACAATGGATCGTGGGAGGTACATACTAAATTGTACACTCGATTGCCCACGTGGCCAGAACTGCAGTGAGTAGTGACGACCGATGATAATAATACACGGAGAAAGTCAATAATATACAGGAAAAAAACACTACCGTTGTTTACCCTTATTTGGCCATTATTGCATATAGTGGTCCACGATAATAATATTAATACACATAATATATTTTATTTTTACAATTTACAAACACAATAAACGTAAAAGTAACGTAAACCGCATTAACACATAGCTGCAATGACGTAAAACCAGATTACAATAGACAGAAAAACTGCACTGCCGAGATGAAGGCATTGTATCAGTTCTCTAGACGGTATTCGAGTTAAACGTGTCCCACAGATATGATCGACGATTTCGATCATTTAACCCACAGACATTATACAATTAATCAATGATCTCGTACCGAACAAAGTAACAATACCTTTCCAAACAGAAGATGTTTTATATAAATCAATGACACGATAATGAAATATATTGTGACAAAATATAATAAAAAAGAAGGCAGCACAGTGGGGCAAGGGCATAGTGAGAACGAGGAGGTCACAGTTCTTCAAGATTTATTATATAATCTACTCTGACTGAATTATTATAAAACTAACTTCGATGCAAAATAATTGTAGATGTTATTATAAAATATAAAAATAATTATATAGAAATATACAATGAACATGTTTAAAATAGTTTTAGTTGATATTTTGGGGTTTTCTAAAAAAAAAAAAAATGTAACTTTAAATTTTTTCAAAGAATATTATTTTTAAAAAAATCGTTATTTTATTAATTTTTCTCGAGATATTTTTTTTTAAGTAACTTAAACACAACATCTAAAAAGTTAATAAATAATATTAAACTTAATAATTCATATCATGTAAGCAGTACCTACGCGAACAAAGGATTTTAAGATACGTGGAAGGTGAACAAAACGTCGAAAGTTTTAAGTAAAAACTCGATAATAATTAAATAATTTCCATTATTTTATTTAAAAAGGTTTGACGAGGAAAAAACATTTTGTGTGAGCACTACTTTAAAATATTCTACACAGCAATTCTATACAGAGTTTGAATTAACTTGTTCAGATCAATTTGTATACATCGCAGTACCCGGAAAACGGAGTTAAGAGAACAATTCGTTTAAACTCTTAAGTTTCAATTGCACTCCACGACACTAGGTAATTGTAATTAAGTGGGGTTCAATCGCGACTGAATAAATTTACATACACATTCGTACCTGTTAATTTAAAAATTGATTTTTAATTTCAGTCGGTATCTAAGCAGCTAAGATAATACCGAGTTGTTACGTTTGTTGAACGATTTGATTTTTTTATTCAAAAGACCTCACACAATTATTTGCGGTTGAATAGAAAGAAAACATATAAAGCGCGCACGTTCTGTTTCGCAAATACCGCCCGCCATCGTCGCTACATAATAGATAACAAGAACAAATGTGCCACGGTCGTCGTCTTAAGTCATATTATAGGCAGAGGATATCGAGGAAAACAATGGCCGTTCGGTGAAAGCATCTGAAGGGTATGAAACGAACCTTTTCCAACAAGAATTAATGTCGTTTACATCGTTTGGATGCGGTCGAATTGCGTGTAGCGTTTATGTGGTCGTCGGTCGTGACCGTTTTGGCTTCACCCTTTTGCGATATTCGTGTTCTTTTTTTTTTTCTTAGAGACATAAGAATTCAAATTAGATCACGCTGAACATACGAGAAGGGCAGACACGGTGGACGCTTATTATACAGATAAAGCACACCCGGTTAGGACATATTATAAATGATCATTTAACGCGTTAAACGTGATCAATTAGCGCTTTCGAGGATCGAGCTTGTAAGTTGTAAAACTAGTTATTTCCGCTTATAAAAAAAAAAAAAAAGATACGACCATATTTACAAACTCCAGTTACTGTCACCGAGAATAGAAAAAATATTAATATGTATTAGAAACCCCCCCCCTCCCCTTAAGTTAAGAATTTACATTTTTTTTTTTATAAGCACATAGGCCCAGGGGCTGTATTTTGTTGTTATTTCTCCCCTACAAATGGATTATCGTCTTTAGTTGAATTGGTCATTTCAAAAACGACATAAGTCACCGATTTTTCAAAAATTACTTTTTGTCAAATTTGATAATTATATACTTAGTTACGCATACTGTGAGAAAACTAAATTTGTCAGACTCATATTTAAAACAAATGTTGAGTACAAGAAATTAGAATCGCTGCAAAACTAGTTATAAAGTTTTTTGTAGCTAGTATAAAATTTCAAAGATATATTATTCATTACAGCGCATATTTAAGCATTTTTAATTGCTACGTATTCCTATCCTTATCAATAAGTAAGATCAGAACAGTTGCAACATGGTATTGTATAACAGCTAAGAAAATATACGATTAGTTTTGTTTTATCCACGCGATAATCTTAATTGTAAGTTAAATCCATGTCGGTTGTTCGAATATTCTCGGCCTTATGTTCAGATGATAATCACGACTTAAGACTAGGTGTAACATATTTTACCATAGATAAACCGTAAAACAAATACAAGTTTCCGCTTCTAAATTAAAACGTTTTATGTACAATATACGCGCGCCCGTTTATTGTAGTTGAAATCAATTTACAACGGCCAGGGAGGATTATTTTTTATGTACATCTGCTTTTAGTACACCACGGTTATGTTGTAGAGCGACAATATCTAATTTGATGCTCAACACAAAAGAATGTCGCAGAACAACGCGCCGAAAAATATATAATTATTATGACAAGGGGTCATAAGTTCGAAATCACTTTGTTCGAATAGAAAGTGTACAAACAAAATCCGGGCTAAGTATTGGTTGCGATAATGTAGCAGTGTGTGACAAGTAGTGTTCACATTATATCGCACTTAATAACTGGTCTTTCTCTTTAAAATCGAAAACAAATAAAAATAAATGTATACATATTTACACTTTTTTCGATTTTAAATTACGGCACATTAAACTTTAAAAAAAAAATATAAATATATACATTACAGACTTGTGAGAAATATTCTATTTAGGTATAACAATTGAGTATCAATATAGAGTGAAAAACCAAGAAACACCCGTTTTCCTAGAGAAGGGATAAATCATTTTTTTTGTAGCCGTAGTTTTTGAACGTAAGGTGTAAAATATATTTGACTGTAGAATTAGATCTAGTATATGAACCAACGAAATACCAACTTTTTTATAAATCCCTTTTTATTTTACGAGGGAAAACTCGAAAAAAAATTAACTCATTAATGCATAAATAAACTTGAGTGTTTATAAAGGTTTTAAGTCGAAAACACCGACTTTCCAGGAAGAATATCTTTAGATTTATAAATTTATTATAAATCCATTTTTCATATTTAATAATAGATTTCTTTTATTATGTTAAAAAAATGCTAAAAAGTCCAATACGTTAAGAATTTATAAGACTTTGTGCACTTCATCACAAATCGATTAACTAAAAAAAATCAATTAAATATTTTCGATTTTTTACACTACAGGATTTTATGTTAAATTAAACACAGAACACTATTTTACAGAGCACTGATGATGATGAAATTGTTTTTTATGAAAATGTTATTTATACAGTAATTAAAAATGTATTTCAAAAAACCGTTTATTAGTGTTATTTAAATAAAAAAATGTCCATGTAGGCTTTAACCTTTCGAACAGACATTAACTATAGGTTCGAACTTTTGACACGCTCCCAATAATTGTCGACGTTTTTCATAATTGTTATTAAACAGGTTGGCTATATGTAACCGTTATTGGGTTTACATCGTTGACATATGGAAACGTTAGTAATAGCGTTCAGTTCTTGACTCTTAATTGTTTTAGGTATATCCACATAACAGTAACGGTAAAGAACCCGAATCTAAACCCGAGGTTGAGAAGGATCAATACATAGTAGATACGTGCAAAGCATACCTTTGCTATTCACAAATAAACACAGCAAGTATATTAATGCTAGTATTAATCGAATACATCCCGTATGCGACTATTCTAGTGATGTCGAGAAGGCAACTTCAAAGCCGAAGTTCGTGCCACGACTAAGCAAAACTAAATTTAACGGTCAGTAACCACCGTAATGCATTTCATCAATTCCCTGTACCTCCCACTTTGATTCGCCACTGAGATAAACCATAAGTTTTTCGGAAAGTGTTCGTTAATTATGTACACTATTATAGTACCTAATTAATAAAAAAACCTAGCCACCTAACGCAGATCCTAATGGTGAGTGTGGAAAAATATAAATATTAAGTCATTTACTGTAGTGCGCAATGCTGCTGTGAGAAGGGACATGAAATGCTCTGTCGATTAAAATTGCAGATTTAGTTTGCAGGAAGAAAAGAAATTAAAATTAACAACCACTGTCGGCACGCAACAGTTGTGAATAATTCTACTAAACAATTTTTTGCCAGAGAATTTACACGCATCAGCACACAAAAAAAATATATGTTTATTTACAACAAACTATAACCATCACATGACCAGCCTATTAATGTGTATAACAGTTATAACATAATACCAACGATTTATGTTTAGATTTTTGTCGGCTCGGTTCTATAATAATAATAATGCAACCTGTTCTATTATTATTATAATAAACATTTTATTCAAACAAACCGCACAAATCGCCTGACTTCCGCGTGTTAAGTGATCCTTAGAGTTGTGAAAAATAACAAATTATAAATCGTATTGGCTTGATAGAGTATGGGCTGTTGTATTTCTATGCACGTCGATTGATTTCTCCGTAACTGTTGGAACATTATGATTTAGGTACGTTACCTACAACGTGCTGGCATCGGTTGAAATTCGCACCCCCTTTGTGCCTAATTCTAACGTGTCATTTCCTACTGGAACACGTCAATCCCTAAAATTATAACTGGTGTTGTTGTTATTGAAAAGTTGTAAAGTATATTGTTTGGACACGTGTCAAACGTGTACTGGATTGTGTTTACCAAAAAAAAAAACAAAAACTCGACTCGCGTTACTCAAAATAATTGATTTTGGATGTATAATCGTTTTTTGAAGACTTGTGGTAAAACAACAAGAGAAACCAACGCACGAGAATATACTACCGAAATTCCTTTGGAACATAATTTTTACAAACCGTTTACTCGGTATTCGAGTTCAATCGAAACGTTTCGTAAGAAGAGAAAAGGTGGTCACCGTGAGTCTTCCTAGTGTGTTCATGATCTCCCAACGAACCC
Organism: Adelges cooleyi; assembly: GCF_023614345.1. Lineage (NCBI taxonomy): Eukaryota > Metazoa > Arthropoda > Insecta > Hemiptera > Adelgidae > Adelges > Adelges cooleyi. The sequence goes on along the minus strand of NW_026096058.1, from coordinate 1,044,708 downwards.
TGCTCATCTCCTCGTTGCTCTTAGAAAAAAACCATTACTCTATAACATTATCATTCTAGACTGTTTTTCAGAACGTCATACCGGGTGATTATTAGAACGCCCTACATTAGTTTACTCCTAAAATAATTGCAATTTTATTTATGTCTTAGTAAAATAATAGACGATATTAAAATTTTTATCTTTTTTAGTATTTGCTAAAGCTTTATCAACTTTTGTAACCTAAATGATAACATATATATATTTAACTGAATTTATAAATTATGAATAATCTACTGAAAATGTTGACTGATCAACTTTTGAATAAATATTTTTAAGGTTATTTAAGTTTAAAATTAAGGACGGGAGGTGGAGTGCGGTTGGGTAATGCGTGCGGATAAAAATATCTCTACTCTCCACCATTCCTAAAATTTAAACTTTAATAACTTTAAAAATATTTATTCAAAACTGGTTATCGACCAGTCAAATTGTTCAGAGAATTATTCTTAATTTTAAAAGTTATTAAAATGTATACATACATTTAAGTTTCAAAAGTCCTAGAAAATACTAAAAAAGATAAAAGTTTGAATATTGTAACAGCATAAATAAAAAAGAAGAATTACAAAATATAAATTATTTCGAAAGAAAACTTTTGTAGAGCGTTAAAAGAATCACCCGGTATAGACCACTGCATAGTGAATAGATTTATAATATTATTATCATTATCGAGGTACACTTTTCATCACGGTTCCAACGACGTTATGTTATATACCGTAAATTGATTGCGTTTAACATGGTAGGTATATACTTCGGTGACACTGTAAAACTGACACTCTATAATAGAACGTTGCATATTATTATGCGCCGCACAAATGATTGAAGGAGGACAATGTTCACAAAAATCATCTCAATGTATTGCTGCAACGCGCTCTTTTTAGAGAAAAAAAAATTATAATAATAACAAAAGCGAAACTACACACGCAATAGCATCACACGTGACCGAAAAATTATGATTATTTAAAATTAATTTGTCCGTGCGATACCGCTTACGACATCACGACGTTAAATTATGATTAACCGAAATTAGATCATTGAAATATTAGACAACAGACGAACGACAGGTAAGTGGATAAAATATTAGATTACTAAGCACAGCGTACTTGTATAACACAACTTTAAATAACATGATAATATGTAGCTAAAATGTATGCAATATCTCTTGATTTGCACGCGCACAATCCCCTTCTACCATCTCCGGTCAATACTCCCGATAATCGTCTTCCGTTTCCCAGAGCTAACGTGAACAGACAATTCCCAACAATAAACCCAGACAAACATGTTTGCTCTGTTATAGCGTGGAATATTTTCCGTTGGTTTCCAATCGACGTCGTTAAATGTGAACAACAGAACTGTACTTAAACTATAGTTTTCGAAATTAATACCGACAACGCTTGCTTGTTTCAATAAATTAACGTCGAAAATAAAAAACAGAATACTATAATTAAAAACCACAAGCCCTACTACCCGAGATATCGGCGCAACTAGAAGTAAGGGAGTTAGAGAAGTTCAAATCATTCACTCTAAAAAAATTTGAGCACTTAGCCATAGCCTCCAAGCAACGTTATGCATTTTTACCGAATTTCAGAGGGAGCTTTAAGAATTTTCATATGGTCTGAACACGGGGCTACCCTTCACTATACTTAAGCCAATGCGAGCCAGGGTTAGGATTTTACAAATAAAGCCTGAGGGTAACACAGTAATTCATTTAGAAAAAACTTAGCAACTTATAGTTATATTAAATAATAAAGAAATTGATGTATAAAACACTTAACCATAAAAGTTTTTACGCTTAGGTATTTTAAATATTAATTTCTTTATTACACAGTAATTCATCAACTATGCAACATACGAAGATCCGCTATTCAGTTTTACGGGAACTCGCCGTGAGGAATTACAATATTATCGTGTCAAAGTTTAATCAACTATGATCTTCCATTAGATTTACAAAAATTACACCGTCCGCCACGACGGGTAGCCGCAGATGACATTTGAACATTTCTTGAGGATATCCTTGTGCAATTAATTTGTTTTCATTCACTGACAAATCCGATCACGCCGCGCCGGGCTGATAAAATCGTTCCGGCTGTCCAAATAAAATAATGTATTATGATGGATAGTCGGCGGTAAAGCCCGGGCGGTGTGTCACGATAGCGACTCGGCGGTCGTCATGCAAATACATACAATCAGGTATAGTCAATTAAATAAACAAACGTCACGACCGGCGCAATATTAATATTATAATATAGCAACCGTGTGGCGTGTGGGTAATCCGTCTCTGTATACTAGTTGAGAAATCGTTGTGATTGCCTCTTCAGGAGCGTGTGACAGCGTAATAACAACAAACAGACATAACCTAAAGCGGAATTATAAATTTTAAAAAACGCTCTCATTTGTGACTGGCGTGCGATAATACATGCAACGATTTTTGACCCGTCGAAGGATGACTTTAATAACTAGTTACTTTATTATTGTTACACGATTGTCATAATATAATATAAACACACACCTGTACACGCTCTCGTCGTAGTAGAGAAGAATGCGGAGAGGCTGATTGACGCTTCTCTTTCTCATTATGTGCGCCGGTTCGATGTGCACTCCGTGGATGACCTGCAAAAATAAAGACAAATTTAATAATCTGTTAAGAATAAAACATATTTTACAACACGATTCTAAATTGTGATGTATTATGTGTAACGCCGAACGACTGCCATGCATGCACAACATACACGAAACGAAGGTGCATATCGTGAATTCGTTAAATACATATCGTAATGCACGTACAATAGCCGAAACGGATTTAAGTTGCGTCACGGCAAACACCAAGTTCGTTTAGTCAACGCAGTAATAACATACACAATCACTACACGCTTCTCGCCGTTTTGTTAATTGGCAATGTGTGTCTGAAGTTAAGGGTGTGAAAAAAATGTCTTAAGATTTTGATTAGTTGTGCGGGTAAAAAGGTAAAAGTAATCTGTTAAAATGATTGATTGGATTTTACTAAGGAAAAAGTTACACTTTTCGTTTCCTCTAAAGAGGATGCTACGATTCCCTGGAAAATTTTTTCTTCTAATTTTGAGATAGGAGCAAGGCCATAATATTTATTCTTATCAATTGTAGAAAAACTTGGCATTCTGTATTTTTTCCAAAACCGGAACCGAGGTAACCGGTATTGGCTCGATGGACGACTATGATGCAGCGGGTCCTACGCGCACTTCGATTCGGGAAATAAGATGTCTTCAAAGTGCACTATTTTATGTATATACACGTGTATTCTCATTGTCGTAGAATTCATGGCCGCGTTCAACGCCACCAAGTTAAAATGAAATCGAAAAAATACACAATAGCCGATGATAACGATGATGAATAATGAAATTATTTGTATGAAAATCTGTTCAAATTCTTTTTAATGAAAATGTCATTTCCTCCGGAGAACCACGAAAATATTTTCCAAAACAGTCGATTCCGTTAACTTTATATGCGAACACGTCGGCCGTGCAAAATTATATGATTTTAACATTATTCACACCTGCACACACACGTGACAATTAATTCTGGTTATATTTTTATGAAAACTCGCCGAATGGCGTAACCCGTTTTTCCTATTATGAGGGATGAGAATATTGATGTATTACGCAACGGCTCAGAATACAAAAGAACAATACCGTTGTATAATGACTCCGTAATGAAAACGAGCGAAAAAAAATTGTTACCCGGCCGGATCATTTTTCGATTTTTTCATACCCATTTGTTCTAAACCGGAATCGCTTAAAAACGTTGTCAAGGTAGATTGATCACAAGCCTGGCGAGGAAATAAAAATAAAAAAAAGGACTCATATAGTTTTATTAAAATATATTCAGCTGAATATTAGGTATAACTGAATCTGACACATTCGATTTCCACTATACAGCCATGGTTAACGCACAACTTTCGAAAAAAAAAGTTAGGATTTCCGGTATCAAAAACTGTTTTTTAACGCATCGAAATTCAAAAGCGAACGATAAGATAGTAGTCAATGCTAAAATAAAATAATAACTGTTCTAGAGGACAAAAAAAAAACAAATCAGGAAATAAAAATCACAGCAGTTTGACGAACACTGGTCTGCGTCGAGTTTTTAAGTTATTAACGATTAAAAAAAACAAAGCTAATTAATTTTCTCGTCCGTACACCGTCCACAGTCAATTTCGCCATATTACTATAATATAGTAGTCGGATTCGCTTAAGAACCATTTTTTTTTCAATGACCAATATTTCACTTTCGTTTGCGCGACATGAGCAAGGAAGTTTTTTTTTTAATCAGTTAATATTTCACTTGTTTATGAAATCTTTCTAAGCACCTATTCATTTTATATAAAAAAATACATATTGCCGCAGTTTTCATTACATGAAGCCAATATGTCGGTTAATTATACCAATATAATATAAATGTGATGTGAAATGCAAATGTGCGTGTAATCGGATTTCGTGCGTTTCGGGTTTTCCCCAGTGACCGTCAATCCGCAATAGCTCACACTTTCATTATAAAAATTATATTTTTCCCTAATCTCGATTATCCAATTACAACACCCATATCGCCTATTAGACATGCAATATTTTTTAAATAACACCAAACGTTAATAGACAGCCGGAAAGTTCTAAGGTCGGCGAAAGGCTAAATATTGACCAGTCTCCCACGGTTTTTTTTAAGCTACGGTGTGAGTGATACGGCCGTACGGGGAAAGTTAAACAAAATAATAGTCCTAAGCCGAGAAGTATACAGAGATTATGAAAAATCAAACTCGGTTATAAAATTACCATTAAACATAGTTGCTAGTTGGATATTATAATCCATCTTATCTAACAAACTTAATTAAAAACTGTGCAAACAATTTTAAAAACTTATTCTAAATATAAAGTTAATTTTTTTGTTTTCGCGAATACGTTCAAATTTTAACGTATAGTTTTATTTTAATATTACATAAACCTATGGCTTCATTAGAAAAACGGGTCAAATTTCGATTCCCTGCTGATATATTGAAATTTGTATAAACTGGACACATACTATGTTTAAGTAGTGTTTATTATGAAGAAATACACACACAGGCCATGTCTAAATAAAACATGTTTATGCTATTATTGATATTTATACCGATTTAAAACAAAACTACAAATTAAATCAGATTGACTCCCATTGGAAATAATCGTGAAAACTTTATTGGCTTATAAAAAACACATTACTCAGAAACTTTTCGTAGCAAAATCGCGGTACTTTTCCACATTGGAAAACAAATGACAGTGCACAGCGTTACTTTACTCTGAAGTGTTTTTTTTTTTCAATCTGTCGCGACGGACGTACATTATTGTTTGAGTGCACGACCAGTCTTCACTATCAGTAGCACACGGGAAATTAATAAGAACAGGAAATGACTTGAAAGAACATAAATGTTGTCCTATTTCATCTCAAAACTTCGACTGGGCGCATAACGATGTAAAATGTATTTTTAAAATAGCATGAAGAACAAATAGCTAGGTTTCTATTCAACTCGAAAAAGATAATGACGGCCTAAGTATTTTGATGCTGCGCGATAAAAAAAAAATACGGGACTATTATGGGAGAAATACACGATGTGAGCATAGAATTTTTAGCGTTAAAAATATAAAATAGCCTATAAATAATAATGAGTACCAGCTATTACCAGAAGTAGTAAAAAACGCCTACCCGAATAGTGCTATTCCTAATTGAACAATTTATGAACTACCATTTTCGTACATAAAAATTACGTATTGTTCGACCTTTTACGAAGTCAGGATATCATAAATGGCAGACGACGAGCACTTTCCAACCGATAAAATAGGTCTGGATCAAACATAATTACTGACCCCAACGCACCTGTTACCCGACGAATTTACACGACACTACACGGCCCATAACATAGTATGATACATACGGTATAATATTATGTTGTACATACATTCGATGGAAGATAAAAATCGCTTTACCGACGCTGTTAAAGTCGTTCGGGGTTAAGTCGGTTAAATAACTATACCGACACTTTCATAAACCCCGAGAAAGTATAAAACGACATAATATGTATAATAGGGTGTTTTATTTATGGTATTCAATCAGTATAGGACGACCGGGTCTGAGCCTAGGTGAAAAAATTAATTTTACTCGTACATTTAAAAAAAAAAATTAGTAAAACTGATAAATTGATAAAAACAATTTTTTTTTATATCAAATGAAAAGTACATTTTCGATGGAACACGTTCAAGACCGATTAGGGGCGGTGATGATCCCACCCTTGGGCCATGTAGTGAATTGTTTTATAAGTTATGAATACACAACTTCAAAATTTATAATAAAACATTGTTTCCGTATACTTATTATGGCTTTAGTTTAGGTTCTTAATTCCCCTCCGTCCGGGTTAAAAACAGCATTACACATGTTGTAGTGACAACTAGATCCCGGACTTATGCATTTGAATGTTTTCTATTAAATTTAAACATGCACGCCAAAACAGATATTTGAATTATGTAACAAAAAAATTAACAATTGATAAAAGTTTTATGTTTTTGGGGGAATTATCAACTTTTTAATAACATATTTATTTTGTAAATAAATATAACATGTTACAAAGAAAAAAATGCATAGAAACACGATTCAATAACATAAGGCTGCTACCATAGGTTAATTAATATACCCTCGTGTTTAATCGATGCTAGTACTAATCGCATTTGTAAAGATTTGTTTGGGGCAATATTGGACATTTTTTTTATATTTTTGGAAAATGTTAAGGTATTTTCATACTTTTTTCAAAAAAATATATGTTTGTAGGCCCTCGAAGGTTTCGAACCTAAATGGTTGACTTACAAGCTACACATTTTTCTATTGTGTAATTAATTGTACTAAAAAGCACAATCAAATTCGCGACAAAAACATAAGTTTTTATTGTTATTTTTTTGTCAGTGCGACCATCCGATTTGAAGGTCGATTTGTGACTGCTCTGGAGTGTTTGTGCCTAATGACAATAATTGCGTCACCGGTCGTTTGTAGTTAGTACATTAAAACCCGTTACGCGGAGATTCATCACGTACGGATCGACCTGGCTGTGTTGCAAGACCGTAGGCCGTCGCCAAGACACGAATATTATTGTTCGTTTCTTTAATAATTCTTTCCTTTAAGGTATGGTCAGCGGCTACTCGTACCAGACGTAACGGAAACCGTCTATTTCATTGAGAAATTATAAGGTACACGACAAATATTGCGCAGACACTCCCACGAGACGGCCGAAAATAATATTCGATATCGTGATGTGCATTTACGAATTCAGCTGGTGTTCTAATATAAGTCGTGTAAAAAATATTAACAACTACGAATAAAAAAAGTCTGCAAAGGTGGGCGAGGCATGGTGTGGGGACGGAAAGGTCACAAATGTATTTGGGAAAGTGATAAGAGCACTTTAAAAAAAACGATTCGATGCGAAACTGTGAAGATAATAACTTTTCATTTCAAATGTATAGACAATACAAATCGTGTTTATTGTAATGTGATTTCAATGTCTTAATTAAAATATATTGTTTATACAAAAATTAAAATTTTACAGAAAGGTAATTTTTAAGTTTTTCCATTACATTTGTCAACAGTACTTCTTTAAACTTTTTATCGGTTGAAAAATAAACTATTTTATTAACTCCGTTTCTATGTAGGTATTTTTTATTGTTTTATTAATTGCCATCTTTAAAACGGTTACCAAACTATTGTTTTAGTACAAGTGGTTTTAGAAAAAACGTTTTCCTAGGAAGTAGCCCTGGCAGTCTGTTAAAAATAGTAACTACCAATAAAGATTCTTCATTACAACAAATATGCACTATAGTTTTGATGATAAATTAAAATTATTTGAGTTAAACTCAGGTCCAGATATTTATCAGACAAATGTTTTTTTTTATCTGGATCCTCATAAGAGTTTTTTACTTTTTACTAAGTCATTATCAACGATATACTTTTTTTTAAATAAATACACTAACCAATTGTTATTTTTTATTACAAGAAATCCACTCTTCGCGTTGTAAACATAACGCGGATAACAAGAGTAAAATTAAGCAAACTGATGAAATTTCTCTTGAACACATTTTGCAAAACAGATGGCAAAAGTGCATGGTCTTCGATCCACTGCCACGTTGTAGTGTTAAGTGTCAAGTTCTCAAAAATAACAAACTCCCAAGGAATGACCAAGCGTATTTTGAACGAGTTTTTGTATTATTATAGTCTCTGGGATATTATAACACTAGCCCATAAAATTAATGAGAGTCTAACGAAACCTATAAAAACAAGCGAATGCTCTGTTTGCTGTACCTACATTAATAGTCACTGTGTGCCGTAGTAGAAGTTTTACAATGTAACTACTCAGCGTTACGAACGTTATTATCTTTGTCCATCGTGCAAGTCTGGCGAAAAATGTTCCATCAATCTTTTGGTCAAATAGCACGTCCGAGTAATGATGTTATATTCTATAGTTTGTAAAAAAACACTCGTCACATGAAATTTTCTTTGAGAAACAAATCAATAATATTTTTTTATCTAACAATTCATAAATAATTAGCGCTATAAAGCATACAAGTATGAGATTAACCATACACAGCTTGATATTCATGAACTTTCAGTAAAGATAGACTATTTTTTATGTTTAACGTCTGCATAATATTCCTTATAAATTGGAGCTCAGGTAGTTTATTCGATTTGGTGAGCTGGATTGTAGGCTAGATGCCAACCTAAAGCAAGTGGCGCACACAAGAGAGAGGCGATTACTTTTAGCATAAATGCGTTGAAATGAAATTTAGGACCAACTCGTGCTGTAAACGTAAAGTAAAAATCAAAACATTTTTGCTTTAACGCTAAAATAATTTATAATAATAACAACTACAGTCTACAAAGAAATCCAATTTATAGACAACAAAGAAAATTGTATTTTTTACAATAGGCCAAATAGAATAAAACGTCCAACGCAGAACTTTTTTTACTAATAAATCATTTTTTATTAGATAATTCTTATAATATAATGCGAGCAATAATTACATTTACATATATTTGCAATTTTATACAGCGCTAACTATCCGTGTGGAAATTAATTTTCAAATACATATAGTATTTTTTGTACATAGGCTTGAAATAAATACAACACATATGAAAAATAAATTTTCAGTTTTTTAACCGAGCAAAGTTCGGTGTCTCTGGTAATTGGTATTATAAGAGTATATGCTGTTTATATTATATTATAGCTAACGTCTATAGTTAAATTAAAAAAGTTCTATACATGACTTGAAAATATAAGATAAACATTTGTGCTTATTGTGTCAAAAAGTAAAGCGTCCAGGAATGATGAAATAAAATAATGAATAAGTTTCTCTCCGAAGCAGCGGAGGCATTATAAAAAAAAATAATAATAACCTAGATACATTTCAATATGATTACCATGACTGCCCCGTGCATACACGAATACTTGTGGTATCACTTTTTCAAGAATCCACGTTCGTTTATTCGGTGCTTTTGTTGTCCAGAAAATGCATTGTTAAGAATTCGTTATACGTGTATGACGTGCACACACTTTTCATTACCAAACTCGTTGTCGTCCATAGAATTTCTATTTATTTTATTCCCAAATCATCTTTACTAAATTCCCTCCATATGATACATGAAAATTAACAACACAAATATCAAGACCGTATCATAATAAATTACATAATAAACTATTACACTGAATATTAATTACGAGCGTCTGCACGATTAACGAACCATTACTATGAAGTCTATTCGGATGTAACTAAAACTATAGCAACAATTATATGCTATAGACATTGAATTCAGAAAGATTATATCACAAATTACGAACAAGACATATTTTTTACATACACATATTATATAGGTTACATTATAACTTAAAAAACAATGGTGTAAGTCGCAGACAGAACAAAAAATGATGTAGTGTTATTCGGTACTTCTTTAAGAATACGGGAATTGGTCCTGGTCGCCAAGAACAATGCACATCCGGAAATAACAAATCTGTTATTCCATGGAAAAAAACAATGTACGACGTTACGTTATGTTTGGGTAATGGATTTGAGAGATGCATTTTAAAATGAACAATGGCGTTTACAAATCACGGTCTTGTAATTCTAGAAAGAAAGCACGACAATTATTAACGATAGTGCTATAAAAAAGACGTCTAATCAACACGGTAGCACTTATCATTATTTTAAACGTTATTTTCACCACACCGATCTTGTGGGTGTCATCTGTACAAAGGGTAAACCAGACCTAAGATCTTGATTTTATTCACTAGGTCCTGCTCGTAAACCACCCCGTGAGTTTCTTCTATGGACATGCACCGATGGAGAATCGTCACAACTATTCTAAACAGCAATAAAATAAATGCAAACCGCAATTTCAATAGCACTATTTAGTATTTACACCGGCTAATAAGTGACACCCTATTAGAACACTGCATTGATCTCTACAATTGGCATTAATGATAAAAATCGCCCATAGCGTACAATGCTTGTACGTTTTCACCTAATTGTTACAAACATAATTATACAAATATCTAGAGTCAACTACTAGAAAACGGCAGCGCAGCGTGAACTAAATGGTATAAGTACACGGCTGTTAACTAAAGTGATGTGACTTTCAAAAATCCGGATTCTCAAAAAAGATTGCTTTAAAAAGTGGGTGGGGGAATTGTTGAATATTGTTAAATCATTTTGTACGATACTATTGTATAAAAACAAACAATTTAAAAGAAAAAACTGAACGAATAATTGTTGAAATCAACAACCCTTGCATCTGAAAGCGATTTTTCTTCTTTTTAACGAGTTTTCTAATAATTAAATTTTGTATTATTAGCTATGGATAGGCTTACAAAAATTCAAGTTTTCGCAAAAACCAGTATTTTAGCCGTATAAAAGTTTTATTAATATTCTTTTGAAATTACTTTTGTAGAACTCATCTAAGCTTAAAACATTTTCTGAAAGATATGATTAAAAATTCAAAACTGAATGAACAGTCTATAAAATTCGAAAACTTTAAATAATTAAAATTTTTCCGTTCATTATTGTTTGTAACAATACTCTGTCTCTTCTTCTTCTTTATCTTCTCCTTACACTCCTAACTACATGGGGTCGGCCACCCTAGTCCTACACCTCCATAGACAACTATCTAACTATTTTGACAACTATTTATTAATATTACATTTTTTCAAGACTTAAAAATGGTTACATTTATTATTTTATTGTTAATCTGGATTTTGAGTGCCCATCCCCTACTATAAATCTCTGTTTTTTAAAATGTATCAAAAAGCTACTATGTCCATTTTCAAATTTTTAGAAACAAAATTTATAAAATGTTTACAAACCCGGTTTATGTTTTACAACATTAACGTTTCACGATAATTATTCCAACTTGTTGGTCTTAAATTAAAAAAAAGCAAAGAGTATGTAATGCTCTTATACATTATTTTTAAAATCTCTACGCGATAAAATAAATATTATACTAATAAATTATAACATTAGTTAAACCGTTGTGGTATTATTTACACTCTTAAACCCAGCCTTGGGTGAATTTGTAACGGTCCCCGAGAATGTGACCTATACTATAATGGGGGTGTTAAGTATTTATTATCCCAAATGTGTACATAATATAGTGATAGAAATGTATAATAAACAAATCTAGTGTAACAAATCAACAATACCGTGATGAAATAGCATAATATTAAGTACACTATGGATTATAATAATAACTTTGAATGCGCCGATAAATACGGAAACGTTTTGAGCAGGTAAATCGGCAGCGGTGTTGAAATTTTTTTTTTTTTTTGAAAAACAATTAAGCCCAAAAGCTGTTGAGCGCATTAACTACGGATATCTCGTGCGTGTTTGTGCATGACAATTTTGTCTATTGTTAAATATTATATACCTTTATGAATGATAATAATATTAATAATATGTATAATATACATATTATAATAGACATGAGACCTGCGCATTGTCTTGTCCGATCCAAAAAAACAACGACCATATAAATTTGATAACAATGACTGTTTATATATTGAAGTAAAAGCGCGACAAATAATTATTATTTATTTCATGGTATCTGCCCATGTAAGCGTCCCACGAAGCGAAATGTTGTGTCAATATATGTGCTATGTTTAAAGATTTTCATACTATATTTTCCCATAAGTTCCTCATGTTATGTCGTTTTTTTTTTATTGAACAACAAACTACACCACATAACAGTGGTAGTAGTAAGTCCCAATAGTTTGGTGTTTTTTTAAAACGAATATTAAGGCCCATACATTTTTTTATGGTGCTCTTCGAAACCAATTTACTGACGTTCCAGACAATTGAATTTCGCACATCGAACGATGTCATGGAAATGTTCAATGCGCCAACGTAAAAATGACATTGATCATTACAGCCAATACCTATTTATAGTTATTTTAATGCTACATGGTGACTATCAGGTCTCAACAAACCGTTTTTGAATAATTGCAAATTCAAAAGTGCAATACGTTTTTTATAACTGAAATATGTCAAATAATTACAACTTTTTTATTGTTTAACGCAAACTACCACTATTTGTATCTGTACCTACGATATCTTCTAAACCGCTGAACCGTTTTTCTTTATTTCAATTTTTCAAGCAAATTTTTAGAGATTTAGATCTGAAAATTAGACCAAAGGTAGATCTAAAATGGAACTATAACATATACAATTTCCTCAAAAATCTGTAGTCGAATTTTTCTTTGATAAGGAAAAACCAAAATAGGAAAAAATTGCACTTTAACCGTCGTCAGTTTTTAAGTTACTATGTGTGAGTCAATCAAAAGTCAACAGGTAATGAAAATATTTTTATTATATTGTTATTTACGGTGACTATGGCAATACATCTTAATAGTCAGACGATCAGTCCTATTCGTATACACCCTAATATAAAAAATCAGACTGTACTGCAGTACCCAAAAGTTTTAAAAAAATATTAGAAAACATTAAATGTTGAGTCATGTATAAGAGCATTTGTAATGTATATTATTTATAGTAATTATTTTAAGTAATCATTAATCAAACAATTTTGCAATACGAACCAAAACATTAACAAGAATTTTATTACGGATATTCACATTTATATTTTATAAAAATGTTAGATAATTGTTTAGTGAAACAAATAAAAACAAATAGTTTTAATAGTAAAAAAATTGTTTATTTTAAATTGTATCCTACTGTAACACTACGGTATTAAAATCTGACATGCTTTAGGGCCGGAACGAGTTGGAAGTTATGACGGTTTTTTTTATAATATGTGTCAAACGCCGTTCACGTAGTTTTATTATTATTTATAAATGGCGCCAGTGTAACTACTCGCTGAAAAACATTTAACGATATTAATTTTTTTGTGCATTTAGTTTTAAGATTCTCCTTAACGCACACAAGCAAAGCATAGTGCAAACGAGCTTCGCCAAACTTATTTACCTTTGTGAGTTGCAAATCAATTTTAATACAATTTTCACAGTATTACATAATACAGTAAATGAAAAGTGAAACCTAATTCCTTCCAAAACGGAATCAAATCATGATCATATAAAAATTAATTGAATTGCTAGTAAATTTCTTCTCGACTTCGCAAGCTAGGTAATAGCTGGGTCAAAGTTAGGCAATTGAAAAAACAATTTCAATAACTTTTACTTTTATTCAGAAATCTTAGCTTAATGACCAAAACTATTTCAATATTTTACAAGTTAACCTATTGATTATGTTGCTGTGAGGCGTGTTAGAAAAAAACAAAATATTTTTTTTAGCGACCTCTTCAAGTTGAAATTATATGAATATAATATGAAAGTTCTTTTTGCAATACAAGTGAACGTATAAAATTGCCGTCCAATGTCGAATTACATCATTCATTATAGATATAATATTTATTAGCACACCATGTTGCATACACGTTTTGCTTGATTAAATAATTTGTTATATTCCTAAAAACATAACAGTCTACAAATTAATTGTTTTAACACCTCCTTAGGTGTTTGCAGCTATAGAAATATACTTCTAACACCTAATACTAAATTCGGATCTTAAAATAGAAAAAACGCATAACTCATTTTAGTTTCAAAAATAAAAATTGAAATTTCGTTTATTTGTTAGAAGTAAAGAAACTTTAAATTTCTGAACACTCATAATGGAAGGTCATTTTTTTATCTGTTAGATAAATGAGCTGATTTATGACATCGGTCTCATTGTCAAAGTTACAGTGCAACCACACTCATTCAATAAAACATAATATATAAATCACACTACTCGAGGTGGAACTTACAGTAGCCACCTGCCGGGGCTTTGCGCCGGACAGACAAAAGCCTTCGGTTAAATTATAATTATTATTATTATTTCGATTGTTTTTTTTAACAATTCCGTTTGCGTACTGTTTTTATATAGGATAAGACCGCAGACGTGAATAACGGGTCAAAAAGTCACATTGTGGAGACCATGAAAACGAAATGTATCGTTATAACGTCTTAAAGTGAGCACAACTCGAAGGCCGCACAGATACCGATCATTGTTAATATTGTTATCGGATAACAATATTGTCGGTGCATCGATGTATGTAATTTTAACACAAAAAGCAATCGGGGTCAGTGCCAACAGATTGTCGTTGTTATTATTTCGGACACCGTCTAAAACCAAGTACGCATGTACGCCTGTTTAATATAATTACATAAAGGTTATGTAATTATGTTTTGCAAAAACAAAAACGTTCCGGGAATACTTAACTGCATCGAGTGCCGTTAAGTTCAGACGTTTGCCAAGTAATAACAACCAGAGCGGCGTTTATACATTTTAATTAATTTCGTCATAAAACACACGTGATTTTTCCCATCGCGCTCATTCGTTTTTTTTTTTTAAATAACGATATCGCGGTATAAGACTTTCACCGAAAATATATTATATTGTATTTTATTATTATTATAATATAGGTATCTTCCCACACGGGCTATCGATGCAGAGACCAATACACGACTGTGGCACGACAACAGAAAAATGGAATGTCGATGTTAAAAAATAATGGCTGTGTATCTCGGCAGCCTATACAGCTTCGACCTTGTGGAGTTCGCTACAATGCAATAACCATCACGACGTGAAACTAAGAAGCAATGATCTTGTTTTCATTTTACCGCCGTCATGCAATCGATAAAATCATAGCGAAGTATTTGACATTTGTTTTAATCCCCATATGGATAGTAGGGGAGTCTCGAGGGAATATAGTTATGATAAAACAGAAATGATATAAAAAGCCGAGGAAATAAAACAAAACGTAAATTGCCAAAACTTCCTCAAACCCGAATTCTTCTTTTACTAGAAAATAAATATCAAGGTCTAAAAGTTTAGAACAAGTTTGACTGATAAACAGTAATAAAAACCCGTAATAGGAAACTGTAGTATACAATCTCGTATATGGTATGCACAAAGGCTCGTTTTTCTTCTTTCAGACCACAGTGTTTGTATTTATCAAATTTAATAATATTTTATGTGAAGCCACACACGGCCGCCGTTCATAGTTTATTTTGGATTGAATTAATATAACCGTTTACACGTTGAAAGGATCGCGTGAGACAAACGGTCATTGTCCATATATGTGTATAGGGAGTACAAATATGATGTCCAATCTAGCCGAAACCGGATGTCTTGTACTCGCAACGAACCACACGACAATAATACATACATTTTAAAGCACGGTTCTCATAACGAGACAATTGATTGTGAACTTATATAGGCACTGCGGCAGTTGCACAACCGGCAGAGAGAAGTGGTGGGATTTTGCAGACCGAGAGTCTTATGGGCTATCGCGGTGGCGATTTTTTTTTTTTTTTACTGGTTCAGCTTTTACTTTCCATAAACACTCACTAGCACACGTCGTCGATAGGTTATTTAATAGGGTATATAGTCTAGCAACGGTTTATACTGTATATATATTTATACACACACAGGAGGTTCCTTATTAAATCTACCCGAGGCCATCACGACCGACCACGGAAATACGAGTGCAACGCCCAACCGACTAGAGCGCATAAACTGTTATTATAATACAATAAATATAAATATCCATACGATATGCAACAAGATCATTGTTAGAGAGTAGTAACAGCGCAGGACTAGTCAACTAATTAAAAACATAAAAAACGAAAAAATAATAATGATAATCAGTCGAAATAAATTATTTAATAATTTTTATAACCAGTCTAACCGACCAAGGTCGACAAATAACCGACACGTATAGTTCATATAGAAAGTATATTGTATACAAAACAAATACAACAACAAAAAAAGTTAAAGAAAACTATTAATTTCTTAGCTTTGCGTCGATGCTAAAATGAACAACACACGATAAAAAAAAATACTTTTACTTGCGTTTTAATCGATTCGTGTGATTTACTTTATTAAAAAAAAGTAATTGAAATTTTCAAGTATAAAATATATTAAACAATAAAATGATTCGAGAATTATATTTAATTAATATAAAAAACAATAATAATTATCTATTATGCAATGCTATGATTTAATATGTTTGCAGTTCGCAAACCGTTTAATTGACGTCGCTTTAATATTTTAACTCAAATTACCTACATTTTTGTTTTTAATGTATTATTATTAAAACTATGTATAGAGACCTGGAACAGGTTTTATTTGAATAAATTAAAAAACGTTACTGAGGCCTAACCAAAGAAAGAAACGAAATAAGTAGGTATACAAATCGGGTTAATATTGATTACTTCTCGTACGCATACAGTTAAACAGAATATTAATTATAGCAACTACTTTAATGGTAAGAAATATAATAAACTATCTCTTACGACGAGCATAAACAAGCTAAAAACGTTTCAAAACACATAAACAAAAAAAATTTTAAATATACCTATTTTTTTTAAATTATTGTCAACTGATAAACGTTGATAATACTTGGGGAAACGACAGATCAGGTAGGACAATGTACGAGGCGCAAACAATATACACAAAGTATCCTTTAGGATATAACTATTGGGTATTTAAATTTAAAAAACAAGTTCGCGTTTTATGATTGACTTTTTATACTAATAAAAAACGTTATAACAAGTTTGTACATAAGAAAATGTACACCGTACACGATTTATTCGTGATCAAATTTTCGATTGAGTAATTTTCAACGCATCTCTCATGATCTTAAAGATTCGAATGAGTTGCTTCATAGGATAATAATTATACACGTATCTACCAAACGATTGTAAAGATGTTTGATTTTCTAAATACGTGAAATCAACTCTCATGTGACATTAAAACTCGTATTTCTGGAGGTCATTTCTAATATTATTTACTTATAATGTATTTACTAGTATTCCTGTACGTCCAAATCGATTTACTAAATTTACCTCAGAGAATTTTAGCTATGTTAAATGTATTGGAAAGGGTTATTTATTGAGGGCCAAAAGGTATGTTATATTTTACATACATTTTAAATGAGACAGCTAATTTACCTACGTGTATTGAGGCACGAATTAAAATACACTAAAAATATTTAAAAATCTGTTTATGACTTACAATTTTGTATAATAGTAATATCATAACTAATGAAATAGACTATAACAATAATTCTAAAAAAGATATTGTTAGACAAAAAATTGTTTTTCAAAACAATTTACAATGAGTAAAAATAGAATTATTACTTAAGATAGAAAAATAATTTGACGTCACTAAAAATTCAATTATAACATGTAAAATAATTCACGACATTATCTAAAAATGAACTAACTAGCGGAAATAGTAAAAAAAAATACACAACTAAGCTGTACATTTTTTGCAACAGATAATTAATTTACACATTTTAAATAGAAATTTCGTCTCACTCATCACTCCGCATAAGTTAATGGAAAAAACCTATTTATTCAAATCCGTGCCTAAGTTATCGAGAAATTTATAAAAACAAAAATACTTTTGTAGTAAACATTATTTGAAGCATATATTGAAAGGAATTTCAAAGCTTATAATGTTTTTTAATGGTGGTCGACTAAAATCTGATTTTTTATAGTTTCAGAAAATGAATTAGATACATGATAAAAAAAATTACAGATGCTTGTGTTTCAAACATAAATTAAAAATCGGCTTTTTAATCTTTAATTTGTATGTAGACATTAAAAAAAAAATTATTTTAAAATTTCTTCAAGGTAGACAGTTTGAACATTTTTACTCTCCTTTTCTTTTAAATAAAAATTGTAATCAAATTTAATTAAAAATATTGTAAGTCCACAAAGTGCAACGCTGAAAAAATAAATAATTAAAATGATTACAATTTGTAGAAATTAATTAAGTTATTTTCTTTTAATTTAAACTTGAGTTTGAAATGTTCAACAATTTTTTTTAAATTTGAATATGTATCCAAAAAGTATTGTAAGAATTTGGCTAGTTAAAACTTTAATTCCACGGAATTTGAATGTGTTAATTTTAAAATAGAAAAATAAAAATCAATCAATATTATCGTATAGCTATTTTTACTATTATGATTTACTACAATATATTGGTCTATTGATACGTACCTACCTATTCGTTTTCGAACAATATAAAGAGAAGTATTTTTTCTTGTAAAAAAAAAATCGCTAATAATAAAATGGATACATTTAAAGGAATGTCAAAATTGGAAAAAAATGTTAACAATTGCAAGAAAAACAGCCGTATCTCATACGACTTAGTCCTGTAGATTGACAGATGGAGATTGAAGACGAAACATTCAATCACTCCAAAAAACTGAACACAATAGGCGGGCCACCTACGTATTTACAAATCAACGGGTTTTTCTAGTATTTCCAATTTTTATTTTTTACTTTAGCCGCTTCCATTTAACTCTAACCACCTTTAATTAGTTACGGTATCATAAATACATGACGAGTGACTAGTGGCTACACAACAAAAGTATTGCTATTATGACGTTAGGTACATCAAAGCATCAAACAACAAGTTTTTTCGACAGAGCAGATTTCCTAAAGTATGATTCCGACACACAACACTGGATGTTATCTGATATTATCCTCGTAAAATGGTAATAATCATATATCATGTTCAAGCAGTAAATTGAATAACAACTGTCGAGACATTTTACGCTTCGAGAGAACCGTTTTTTTCTATTAAAACGCCTATTATTCCTTAGACTGTTTTTTTTTCTGTGTAAAGCGACATATTTATGAATCGTTTTCTTTTATTATTTATGATATGTATTATTATTAAGAATAAAATAATTACGACGGATGGGACAAGACTCGTGGCGAGATTAAACGTCATAAAACATATTTTAACAAAAAAATGTAGGTAAAGCAACATTTTCAAATTACTTTTTGGTCTCGACTAAAAATTATTTTTAAGCTCTAACGGTTATTAGATTCAACGGGCGTCAAGATAAACGAGCGATTTCTTCCATCCTGTAGCTTTTTTCCAATATCGATTATGATTAGGTACCTATTCCGGTCCTTGTGACAATTATTAATTATATTGTTATTATTGTAAACGACCAAGAATCGCCTACTTATTTTAATATGGAAACCCGAAATTCCGGTAGAAAGTGTGCTGCAACGACGGAGGCGATGAGTCGGTTTTTTACTGAAATATTCGAAACACATTCGTTTCACGCGCACCGCAGAGACTGCAGTTTGAGCAATAATTTATACTTATATATTAAGATATTTTTTATTTTCGCGGAAACGAGTCTGACTAGTATGGAAACAGCCTGACCCAACTCTTGACCGTCGCACATCCGATGGAAAAGATAAACGATGCAAATTGACCCCGATTTCGGTTTCGGTTTGGTAACGATATTCGATAATTACACAATGATTATCCTGTTAACCTTGGTATGAAAATCTATTAATTGCACAGCCATACGTTATTACACTATCTGCTGGAATTCGTTGGTGGTTAAAAAATAAAAACATAACAGACTCGAATAATTTAAAATCTGTTATCGTGAATAACAATGATGAATTATTTCAACAAACAAAAAACCTTCAATAAATAACAACTTCCGGACATTAACTGTCCTCAAACAAACCATCGAAGTCACAGATTGCACATATTATTTGAACAACAATTGTTGAGGAGATTTTATTACAAAATAGTTCTCTTAGTTTATGAAAGGGTTTAAAATAAAGACTTATCAATGTAATATGTGTAAAATACGAACTTAAAAAAAAAAAAATTATCTACTACCTCGTACGAACAAACGTTTACAAAATTCAATTGAAACATTTTGTATTAAATAAAAAGACTTGGGTCTATACGTTTCGACTTCGAATGTCTTAGCTCTTCGGTTTTCGACGAGATACCGGTGCATCTAACTAATGAGAGCCAACATAATGAATTGCATGTAAATAATACTAGAAAACACATAAATTTATAAAAAATTTCCAAAAAAATAAATAAGTGTAAAATAATTTTTTTTTAAGAGATTGGTAAACATTTTGAGATAACAAATAAAATAATTCTACACGACTTCGTAAGACATTTACACTACTAGCATCAAAATTAATAATACATAATAGCCATAAAATAACTTACAGTATAATACTTATGATATTATTATTATATTATTATTATATATTATTATTAGTAGTAGTAGTAGTAGTATAACATATAATTACAAATAATAAAGTGCAATTCGTAATTACTAATGTAATTACACAGTTACATATATTTTATCAAGCCGATAAAAGGTTAACACCACTTTAAAAATTTAATAAGTAAAACGTTTTTAAAATAGCATTACAACATAATATAAAATAATTTATACCTACTAAAAACTAAAAAACTCGATATATTTTTATCAACTAGACATTTTATTCCGTACAAGTTTGGTGGTTTGTAAATAGTGTTTATTCCCAGTTGACGCAGGTTAAATTTATTTTAGAATAATGATTTCAATCAGCCTAATTTTAAGTTGTTGAATTTTGGAATAAACCATCAATATTTTGACATAGAATTTACAATTTTTGTCTACTATTGTTCAGAAATTTTACGATTTTTTTTAAGATTTCAATCACTAAATTATACCTTTGTTATTACAAGGTATTAAATATGTGTTATCATATATTTTAACGATTAACATGACAAATAACGAATAAACGTGCATGAAATAAATTAAAATATAATATTTGAACATCATGTGTTGATGATGAACTTTAATCTTCGTTACACGAAAAAAAAATGAGGTAACAAAAACAAAATAGTTTATTGTTTTAGTCGACTGTTATAAGACGACGAACAATTTAGATAGGTATTATTACAAAACAATTTGTATAAAATAATCCAAAAATTAATTACTTATCGTCGGTGTCGCTGGGTCAAATAAACACACAACATGGTATGTTAAAAAAAACAAATCATGATTTATCGAAAACCGTTAAGTGAGTCAAGGAAGCGATAATCGATTGTTAAAAAGAGTATTTTAGCTTGAAGCGATTATGCAAATTTCAATCGTTAATAAATAAAACTCTTTTTTAATAGTGGACGATACAACGATAGGTATAACATTACACAGTGAGAGTGATTTGAGAGATAGACATACCAATTTTGAGTAGTTCAAAACTATTACTAAGTATTATATGACCAAGTAGCTAGAGTAAAAATTTCTCTAGAAACTCATATTATCGGCCTAGCCAGAAGCAAATAAGTAATATTTATATACATTTTTTTTTGTGTACCTAATTAAAACAAACGCATTACCTACTCTCTTGCTCTTGTTCATTAAAATCAGTTAGAGTTTAAAATTTCGATTATTTTTCCAGATAGCAAAATGTAGAATTAGTACTACCTATAAAAAAATCGTGAAAACGTTACAAAAACTACAACTTTTTTTGTGCTTTATGTAAACTTTTAAATTACAACATTTAGAGATTTATTACATACATATTAGATAAACATACAATTATATTAATAGTTAATAAATATGAAATATTTATTAACTTGTTTTTATTAATAAACAATACTAAAAACAAAAAATTCGAATTTTTTTTAATTTTTATGATTTGTTTTTTAGATTGGTCCTAAACAAATTGTTTTCGAAAAAAATCGACAAATTTCAGTACGATACATATAGTGGAATACATAATTTTATGAAAATCCTGATTTTCAGTATCCCACTCGAAACTCCTAAAGTTAAGTACTTGGGCCACAACCGACCTGGGCATTATTTAAATACAAATAATTATTTTAAATTAAAATAAAAAACAAATAAGAATTACAAATTTAATTTGTATTCAAACAGTACTGCAAATAATAGTTTGAAACTTAAATTTAGACCAATTAAAAAAACAAATAAAAAGTAATTTCTTATTATTTTTCAATTTTAACTAAATCGATTTTCTATTAAATAAAAACTTAAATATTAAATAATTTTTTAAGAAAATGATGCGCTAAATAAAAATGTATTTTAAAAAACTTTATTTTCAAATATTTACTTGTTATTTAAATTTAAAAAAAACCACTTTTGGGTCATAGTCACGTTAATAGGGATCAACAACCCTGTTCCAGTACCCAAAATATATGTATACCAAAATAATAGCGATCCTAACACTTACACTTTCTTTTGTTCAGAAAGATTTGTTTTTACTTTTTTTGCTCAAAATATATAGTTGAACATTTCTTTAGTTTAGGATTAACTTGCGATACATCAATAGTAAAAATTGTAGTTTTTCGGTTCTTACAAGACACAATAGACGGGTTTTTTTTCATTACTTAGGAATTAATTATACTCGAGTCATACCTATTTACCAAGCGTTTATAATATCATAATATACTTGAGATTAATCTGTGTCATTTCATAATGAAGTCGATACGATTTTCGATTACACCTAACCCACTAAATGTCACATCCAAAGGCAATATCCAAAGGACTTGAGACCTATTCGAAACTTACACCGGTGCACCGATGATTCACAATTGGTCAGTCCAATAGCGATATGATATGCGTTACTCATATAATACAACAATGTATGATGACTCACCTCGTCGGGTCTGGGGTGCAAGTGATTGCAATGCCTTTGGACGAAAATGCCTGCGGTCAGTTCGACGGCCAACACCAAAAGAGCCGCGCATACGGTTTTCCATTTTACTTTGACCGGCATGTTGATAATTGTAACGTTCGACACAATTGTTATCTACGACGGGCCACACTCATTTATTTTTCAAAATAAAATCAAAAAACCTTACAAGACGTGCAAGTACTTGGGAAATATCTATTATACTACTATTATTATTATACTTAAATGAAAATATAACGATTGCACGTCGACACGGCACACCGGATGGCGGATGTGAACGGGCGATACAGCTCACACCGGAGACACCTGATAAGACACTGAACCTGTGCTGTGCGTCGTGTGCGTGCCATCGATACCAGATGGACGCCGGACCTTGTTGTGTACGCCGCGCCGCTTGGTAGGGAGTGAAGTGCGGGACGAAATTCTCCCACTCCACCACGGTGTCACGTGCGGAACCTAGAGCCGGTGGCCGCGCGGTCCAACATTGATAATATAAATTATTGTTATCACCCGTCTAGGAGACCGTGATCATTATTGTTGATGATTTAATAGTTGATTTTGTTGCTGATAACATATTTTCATCGAAATAAACAAGTTTCTAAACGTTTTCGAACGCCAATCCTTTTGAGAGGAAGGCTATGGACTTTGACAGTCCCGACGTGGAAAAAGATTTCCCCGGTCTGTACGCGTCTTCTGACATTGGTCTCAAGGACAGCGACGGTAAGTCGAGATTTTGATTACGAGACGCGGCCATTATGTCGTATTAAGCTAACAACTTATCATTCTGTGGTTTGCAGGCAAACGCAAAGATAAGAAGGACCGCGGCTACGCAGCGTTGGAAGGAGAGAGTTCGCCGGAGGAAGAACCCGACGCCAAGTAAGTCTTTCCTTGATTGTAACAGTTAAAGGAGCGCCCAAGGAGATCAGAAAGCATCTTCCCGGTGTGTCGACCGATTGTTGGACCTAGGGCTGATTTAGTTTTATTGCCTGTCAGCGGCCTGAAGCTGTATTGTGAATCGGTACTAAACATATGGTATAAATTTACTATACTTGCACACTTTTGTTTTTGCTATATTTCTTTTACGAAACGATATGTTGATTATGAAGCTCTAACCAACTACCATTAATTATAAAAAAACTATAGTGTTTAATTTTGATACAAATTTGGAAAAAAATCACTTAACAATGCTCTATTTACTGAGATTTTCACAAGCTTACAAAAAAAAAAAAAATTAGACTGATAGATGAAATATCCAAGACTAGATTCAAATACTGCGTGAAAAATCAATATCTTTTTTTCCTTGTTATAGTGTTTTAATGTCTATCTTTTAAAACTTTATATTATTGGAAAAATAATTTAGTGGCACTTATTGAAATTTCCAAAAAAACAAATGATTTATTTTTAAATTTCTCATTTAGTAATGATAAACTATGGGCTGGACTTACCATATTTTCTTAGGCCGATTTAATTGACAGTGTGCCACTCAATGGAGATCGGCTAACATAATTATTGATAAACAAAGATATTTATATTGTATGCCTCACTAAGAAAGTTTTATATATTATTTTGTTTAGAAGCCCGTCAAAAATTAAAAAAATTAAACCATTTAAATTTCCATCAAAAAAAGAGAAACATGAAAAACTTAAAGACAGAGACTCAAAGGATGTACAGAAAGAAAAGAAAAAAGATGAAGTAAAAGGAAAAAAGAAAGATAAATCTAAAGTAAAAATAAAAGACAAAAAGAAACAGAAAAATGTCGATGGAAAAGATATTATCGATATCGGAACCTTATACGGTGATTTGAAATATGTAGTAAATAAAAATGTACAAAGCATAAACATACAATTTTCATTTTAATATTTATTTGTAGAGAATCAACCGATTTTTGGAGTTCCATTAGAAATATCATTTGAGCGAAATCCATGCCATGATGATATTCACTTGCCATTGATTCTGCGGAATTGCATTGACTATGTACAAATAAATGGTAATATATAAAAAAAAAAACAAGTATACATGTGTATTAGGGTGGTTCTTAAATTGTTTTTTTTTTTAATTCCTGATTGGATAGCTATCAACCAGCTGCAATTGTCAAAAAACAATTTCTCTAATTTTTTCAGATTTTTATTTCATTCCCAGTTTACACGTCAAATATATGTATAGTGTATACAGCGCTGACTGTTGCAGAGTGATAGTATTCATTTGTTGTGCAGGGAGACTAAGGGAATGAAATAAAAATCTGAACAAAATTAGAGAAGTATTTTTTCAATATTTGGAGCCAAATGATAGCCATCCAACGTCATGTCACATTTAAGGACCACCCTAAAGTATATAAATAAATTTTTTTTTTATTCAAATTATTAATATGGAATCTGTATGTACTAGGTTTGTGTACTGATGGTGTGTATAAAGTACCGGGAGTTAAGTCTAAAGTTCAAAATTTAAAAGTTCAATACAATAAACGTCAACCTGTTAATTTGTCAGAATACGATCTAGCTGTAGTGACTAGTTTACTTAAACAGTATTTAAGGTGAATATTTCTTTTGTTGATTTCTATAATTTATAAAATAAATAAAACAATTTACTTAAAAAATGCATTTCATATTTAGAGAATTACCTGATCCAATCCTAACGTCAAGTCTTTTATCAAAATTCGAAGATTCCGCTGAAACTAAAAATGTAGAAACTACTAAATTATTGATTGATGAACTTCCCCTGTGTAATAAACACACTCTTATATGGTTAATAGTTCATTTCACTAATATTGTTGAGAACGTAAGTGCTCGTTCTGTAATAATAAAACATAGTCTTTTCCACAACAATACTATATTTTTAATTTTCAGGAAAAGTATACTAAGATGAACACTATAAATTTCGGCAGCGTTCTTTGTCCGGTGCTTCAAATGTCTCAAACTTTATTTACGTTTTTTGTTACTAAAAAAAACGAACTTTTTCCTGACGCAGTGTTGGGCAAGTACGTACCACCGTTGAGATGTGCTAGTCCGTACCTACCGTCTAGCAAACACGAAATATCAGTTGAATTGAAAAAACAAGAATCATTGCTCGGATACATTCATCGAGAAATGAATGCCGGTTTTGTGTGCAAAACCAAAGAGGAGGAATTGTGGGATGTTCAGAGAATCATTACACAGTTGAAAAGAAAGCTGAAAGTTTTAGAAAAAGACATTAATAAAGCTAAGAAGAAAGAACAACTATCGACAGAAATCGGAAAGTACGAAGAAGTGGGTACTCAAACGGCGTTGGATAGGCAATGTTCTGATATAAGTACATCAGGTCAAGCCGAAATTACTTCTATTGCTAGCGATACAATGAACACGTCTAACAACGATGAGTCGCTAGTCGATGAAGAAATACAAACCATAAGTTCGGGTAATCATATGTTCATAGGATATATATCTACTTCTTCTTCTTAACAGCTTAACGGTCCATTAAGGACCTGCGCTGCCACTAGTAAGCCTCTCCATTTTTCTCTGTCCAAAGTCCAGTCTGTCGCGTTTCAAATCTGTCCATCTCATATCCTTTTTCTACAGTGTCTTTCCATCTTATTCTTAGTCTACCAAGTGGTCATTTATTATTTATTTTTCCTATTAGAACATTCTTTAGTACATCTCTTGTCATTACACATTTCTACTAATTTTACATATGTTTGTGGGATTCCAAAATGTGTCGTAACTTTCCATAATTCACGCTGTCATAAGCTTGTTTATAGTCAACAAATACCATGTGCAGTTCCTTATCGAGCTCATAATATCTCATGATTGTTTGTCTTAAGGTAAATATGTGGTCGACGGTGGATTTTCTCTTTATAAAGCCACATTGATATCTTCCTACGATTTCCTCTTCGTACGTTGTTATTCATTCCAAAAGGAACACCAACAATAGCTTATAACATGTATCCATTAAGGAAATTCCTCCATAGTTTTTTGGGTCTAATGTTCCCCTATTTTAAATATCATACATGTACTCATAATTTATCCTAGGATAGAGTACACAATTCCTGTTTTGAGTACATGCATGCATAACAAAATTAATTTAAACAGTTCTACCGTGCGATTGAAAAAAAAAATGTATAAACTATTTTTTTTATTTTTTTAGATAGTGATGGTGATGAATTAATTCTACTATATGAATCTGAAGAACTAATGTCTCTCATTGCGAACCTAAAGGATAGTATAATTCAAGAGAAATGCGAAATCAGTAAACTCAGTGAGAAGTTAATGTCTGCTGGAAAGTTTGTCAATGTTAGGTTAGTATTAATGGGTTTTTAGAATAGATACACAAAAAACTTCTTAGTAAAAAAAAAATATACAACATAAAAATGTCACAAGACTTATTGATTTTTTACATTGTTATAAACAATTTCCGTATTATATTATTAATTTTTTTATTATTGAATTTTGGTATGTTTTATATTTTAACGTTGTCTGCCTAACATAATGCTGATCATAAATATAAAAATTAAACAAAATTATGACTTACTATCAACATCTTAATAAAGACACGTTGATGCTTCTAAGGCAGACGGACAACTATTGGGCTTAAATTCCTAATAATTGTTAGCCACATTGAAAATTTTATACAATTATACAAAAAAATTGTTTTAATTATTCTAATTATTTCTAAGACTGTACATATTTTTTTACCGAGCCCTCCTACATTTACCTGTAATTCATTGGTATATTAAATTATTAACTCTTCTATTTTAATAGGGACTACTTCATGCAACCTTTAAACGAAGCGACAGTGTCAAACCAAAACTTGTTGAACGAGTATAAAAAGTTAGAAGTAAGACTTGGGTTTTGATACAAATTGATAATTATATATTCTATGTGCATATTAATCAATAATTGTTTTTTTAGTTACAGAAATTGAATTTACTAAAAAGCATAGTAGAAGAACGAGAAGCTATATTGGGTTTAAAAATACAAATAAAACTAGCTCAACGAAATCAGATGGCAGCCACATAATGTGCATAGTTGAATTTCAATCAAAATTTGTACTTTTATTCATGTTAGCAACAAAAGCAAAGACTATAAGTGCATAGTAGCTACTTAAGTACAACTACTATATGGCTTTTAGTGATATGAAAGGATATTTAGATGGTTGCAATCCAAGGAATATTCTTGTTTTTTACTGTAATTAACGTAGAATATTATGTTTGTAAAAGTATTTTTCTTTTATAAAAAGCGTTTATCCAATAATTATAAATACCATCAATATTGATTACGGAATTGTGTATGTTCCCATAATGGTGTTTATAACCTTAAACTAAATAATTTGATTGAATTAACTTTTATTTATATATTTAAGTATAAGTAGCATAGTAACATTATTATAACAACCTATTTATTTAAAACATCATCATTGCATTATTTATTGTTACGATCTTCAGTTTAGCATTTGTGAATTATAGCTTATATCATAAAATTAGTTTAGTTACATATTTATTTGTTTACTAAATTTACATGTTAATTTATTATTTTTCTCATACCATAGATTAAATGTACTATTTAATCTATGCTCATACCAATCAATGAAACTTATGTGAGAATTCAAAATTATTGTGATAAGACAAATATTTTTGTTTATTCTAATTTACATATCTTAAGATTAACTATTTTATCATTATTATTATTATAATTTCTATTATTATTATTAATTGAGAATGTATAGATACTTGTTGTTTATATGAAAACTGAACTATTTATAACTAACAAATGTGTGTAATGTATACAAATTACTAAAAGTTATTATCCGTAGAAATAATCTGACCAAAAATTTGTGAAATAAATAAATTATAAATGTGTTAAAGTCAATGATTGAAATATAACGTAGATAGTTTTCGGAAGTATCCATGATTTATTTTGTAGACTCATTGCAAAGTGACTATAGTCTATACTGTATAGTCACGACAGCCCAACAATGACTATTGCTCTGAAAATAGACTTTGCAACGAGTCCAAAACGTCGGCTAATAACTGAAGACATCCGAAAATTATTCCTATAATAAGCAAGTTATTATTTTTGTTAATATTTCTTATTCATCTGTAAATAATAGACACAAAAACAAAATTTTGGCTTCGTTTCTTATTTAATAGTTACAGACCTAAACGAGAAACCCTTAATAATATTAATATTAATTTGTAATTTTTTACAAATTGTATTTTATTAATTAAACTTAAACAATAAATATATCTTTTGAAAAACATTTATCAAAATCCGATCATTCCCTATGTCGTCTTAATTCCTTTAAAGCGAACCTGGGCATTTTATTTAGATAAGAAACAAAATTAATTATTTGAAAATAATGAGCTATTTAAAATGCATTTCTAATTAACGTATCAAATTTTTTTTTTTAATTCCTCATTCATTTCAAATTATTTGGAATAATTGATCATTTGTAATTATAAATAATATTTTAATTAAATATATTTTTATCCAAAATGTTATTAAGAGGAAATTGAAAATTTGTTGTTTAAGTATATTTTTAATTGTTCAAATTTTTTCAAAAAAATTGTATTATTATTTAAAGTTGATTTAAATTAGTCCAGATCTACCTTAGGCGTTTTTACCACTAAAATTCTACCCTAAAAGTTAGGTTAGCTTATTTAAATTAACCTAAAAATAAGTAGACATATTCGTAACTGGTTAAAATATATTTATATTTTATTTATTATCAAATATTGCCTAAATACATTTTTGGGACTCTTAACACATAAATATAACAATAGTGTAAACTTATTATAGTACATTGACAACAATAAGCTGTTTGACGTGGAAGAAGAAGCCACCGAAAAAAAAAACTTTTCTAGTTTATTTAAGTCATTCATTTTCATTTTATAAATTATATAATACTAGCACTCTCAAAAAATGTTACCGGTGCTTTTAAACTTTCATTAAAAACGTATTAACTCACTCCAATGGCTAATCTGTGGAAATAGTGTCGGACCTCACGGCAAAAAAAAAATTAATGAAAAAATAATATATATTAAAAATTCAACTCTTCACCCAAAGCCTTAACAGATCGATAGACACTGATATAACCTACTCAATTTATGGTTTTTTTTTTTTATCAAATAGGTATTAAAAAAAATAATAATTTGCAGGTATATTATATTATAATCTATGTTATTTCAACGTTTATATTGTATTATGCATAACATCATTATGCTGGTGCACGTTGTAATAATAATAAATAACAACGTATGTTTTGAACAACACACATTGAAAATGAGATCGATCACAAAATATAATATAATACAATTATATTATTTTTTTTTTTTTTTTACACACGTTCATACATTTTTTTCTTGAATTACAAAAAAAACGTAAATTATAAATATAGTAGTCGTGTTTAGTGTCATGGTCCGCATGGCAACAACACCGCAGCAATAAAATATGAGTAAGTATTGATTATAATTCATTACACGCGGTGTTTTCTTTAGACAATAATTGAATGTCTGTCACTTCTTCTCTTCGGCGAATAAGTGTCTCTTGTTTCGACGGTGGAGTTCATGGCGGAATAATCGATGGGAAAGAATTCGGCCGTTGGTCCACATTTGCCAAAAAGCCATTGCCCCGATCCATTAGGTTTGGTTCCCAGCAACCAGTTGGCAAAACACAGTCCCCAGCAATCATGGTCTAAAGGGAAATCGCCATTCTGTAAAAGTCCATAAAAAAATGTATACAACGTTGATAAGAAAATAACACACATAAACATGTTCTCGCCGGGAAAAAAGGTTGTACTCGAGAGCCAAAACATAATAAGTGTAAATCTGGACATGAATATTTCTGGCAATGGATTAGCACACCTAGCCGCATTTAAGATATCCAAAAAGTTATTCAATTCGTCTACACAACTGAAATTTCAAACCTAACCTGTATTCTGTTTACGCTTTATTGCCTCGTATGGTGTATATTCTGTGTTAGTGATCTATTAACTTATAATACCTATTGTAAAAAGTATTTTTCATTATTGCATCTATGTAATTTAAATGTAATGTAACCATGCGAGTTGTGACCCAACACATGATGTGATAAATAAGTGCAAAACGATTATGAGGCGTTGAAATAATATGCGATAATTAGAATTGTGGATTTTATTACAATTTTTTTTCGTCAAAACAATATGATTAGTAATAATTGATTACTGTCGGTCGGCTACGTCATAAGTTATAGTAGATAACAAATTTGAAAGGAATAAAAAAATACTAAAAAATTGTAATTGTGTCCACGAATTGTCCGGCAAATAAATGTTGATTCTTTCACCTTTATTTTGGTCTATGTGTATACAAATTTGGTTAAATAAAACTTTATTCGTTCCACAAAAGGATAAACCACGTGCAAAGAGAGTACATACGCAAAATAACAGACAATATGGTAAAGGTTAATTTAGATTTACTGGGTTTATAGTCTCATAGAAATAGATTATAATATTAATAGAATATTATACTATATTAGAAATTCATCAGTTAGTACAATAATTAATATTAAATGCAACTCACTGAAGTTAGTGATTTGTATAGAGTGTCGATAACGGTTTCCTTGGCTTCTTCGCAGTTCGACTCCAAAAATGTACAAAAAAACCTTCGTAAATTATCTTTTTCGATTATACCATTACCTATGTGAATATAGAAACAAAATCATTCGTTAAGTCTGCTCGATAGGTGATATTATGTCATTTTTAATTGCAGTTAACACCCAGACTTTACACTGTTAAATACAACATTGCAAAATATCTTGGGGAGTATAGGCATATTACTACTGCTAGGAACCACTTGACTGAGTAGTAATATCGTTTTTTTGAAAGAGAAACCCCCACAAAAATAATTTATTTTATTATTACCATTACCCATAACGGAACTTACCAAATTTAAAAATTCAACCACAATTTTTTTTTTAATTTTAAATATGTTCTCATAAATATGGTATTCAGAGGATGGAAAGTTTATGAATTCCGTGCATGGATTATGCAAAAGGATTAACACGAAGCTCAAACGCATATAGTGAAACATTTAAAAGCACATTACCGCGTCATACATTTTGAATGGGGCAAAAGGTTAACTTTAGACAGCGTGTTGTAATTGCACGGGACCCTCGGGCTCACATGACCCAGATCGACGGCCATACCACTAGATTGTTACTATTTGCTTCAATTATTCAACAGGGTGCAACAACTCACCGGAATCTAACGATTTGAACAGTATGTTTTGCAAATACTTGAGCCACAGAGGTAGTGTTGATGTTCCTGTACAACGGTTCAAGGTACTTTGCCACGTTTTCAACCAGTCCTCCGTCGACAGACTGACGAAAGCGACGTCTGCGCTAAACAAAATTCCAGTATAAATGTCTTATGGATAAAGTGCGGCCA
This sequence comes from Adelges cooleyi, assembly GCF_023614345.1. Taxonomy (NCBI): domain Eukaryota; kingdom Metazoa; phylum Arthropoda; class Insecta; order Hemiptera; family Adelgidae; genus Adelges; species Adelges cooleyi. The sequence continues at coordinate 1,012,214 of NW_026096058.1, read as the reverse complement.
TACAAACTGACTTTGGCCCTCTTCGCAGGGAAAAAATACTCGAACCAACTCTTCCAAAACTTGTTTTAAAATTATGTATTCATCGCTGCTTGGCGACCAATCTGCAAACCGCCTCAGCTTCTACACAATCAATAGTTATTATAACATTAGCCCATTCAATAGTAATAGTAATTTTTATATTATTCACTACTATTATACTGTGACATCACCTAACTAACAGTAGCGCAACTAGCTAATAATTTGGGCAAGTTAGACATGGGAGCCTCCGAGGAACAGTACGCCTGGGTTAACTAATATAGTATAGAACTTTTAGGTAACCTAAGTATAAATTATAAATAATTAGCTTGATCTTAACTAGGCATCTACTTATAGAGCAAAGCTAGATATTGAAAGTCTCCACGTTTTTCAAGATTATTAAAATTTAGGGTTCTGAAGTTCTAGTTGCGCCTCTGATGTTTAATCCACGTTTTAAAATAAACTAAATACTTCGTAAATTGTAATAGTGCCTTAAAATAATAATAACTTTCAACTAGTACGACTAACTGAGGTGACACCAAGGAATAGAGCATATTATAGAAAGACAATTTTTTTAAACTTAAAATCGTCAACAACCTGGAATTTTAGTTTAACTGTTTTAAATTCATATTTTGTTAATAAAATTGTGTAACGACGTTGTTTTTAAAAAAAGAAAAAATCAACAATTTTTGTTTACTTCTATAAATTAATTCGACATATTTATTTACAACCGGCCCACCTAACCTTCTTTAGTGTAATAAATCTTATTTATAGTGTAGAAAGGTTAGGTTAATTATTTTGGTTATCTAACAAATGATATTTAATCGATTTTTTTTTAATGGTATTGAAATTGTTTAGCTTAATTTCCGTTCCACAATTGTTGAACTTGCTCCATTATTTTATTTAACATCTAGTCTCTAAATGCATGTTTTATTTCAACAATAGAGGTGATATAGAAAAAGCAAAGATTTAGAGATTATAAAAAAACATTAGACGTGATGCAATAACAGCTATAAGTGTGTATAAATATAAAACAATGTAGATACTGTGTACAAACTATAGCTGAACGTAATGTAGGTGTACAGCTGTAATACTGTAGCGTGAGAATAAAATGAAATATGCAATAACGAAGAAAACATATTTGGTTTTTTTTAAATTTCTAGTGAATATATTTTATTTTATACCTCGACGAACTGGTGAAAATCGTGTTCGAATACGAACCCGTCACAATCTCCATCTAAATAATACTTGAAAAAATGCAATAACTTATCCTCCTGTATAGGAGACAATTCAAATACGGGATCCACCGTTTTCGATTGACCCCTGTCCGCACAACGCTTGACCCAAGTAGCTGTAACCAATAGTTATGGGTGTTTTACATAATCATGTACTTAACATTATGTGAGTAGGTATATAAACGTAAGTAAGTAAGTATTCATTTTGTAAATGTTAAGAATTACGATTGTTGTCTATTTAAAATAAGTTCTCAAGGCCTAACCACTCCTCTTTCTGACTTCCTTCCAGGTTCAAATAAAACTATATTTCAAGCTTGGCAGCACAAATGGTCCTCCCTACCTCCTAACTTTTCCACTTGGCATCGCTCAATCTGCCCTATCATCCCTCGCAGGCCTTGGTTTCATGGCCTCAATCTCACACGTAAAGAAATTTCTTCCTTTTCCCGTTTAACATTTGGACACAACCTTCTTCCCGCTTTCTCTTTTCTCATCTCTTTGACTCCTCTCCTCATTGTACCTTGCATGATTTACCAGCCATTTGTGATTTTTCTCATTTCCTTTTTCATCGTCCCACTCTCTCTCCCCATAGAGATATCCTTTTTAACCTCCTATCCTCTTTGGGTATTAATGACCCTAACTCCTATAACATTCTTAACTCTCGCTCTGTTCCTATCATCCAATCTATACTCAAATTCATCCTTGATGCTGGGTTTCATATCTAATTGTAAGTAAAGCTATTTTAACAATGTGTAATTTTTGTATACATATTTTTTTTCCATTATTATTTTAGTTTGTATATACTATCTTTAATCTGTGTAATTATTGAGCTGTTAAATTTATAATAAAGGCTATTAAAAAATAAAAAAATAAAAAATAAGTTTATCCTAGGCCACTTGATATGATTGGATGCTCTGAAAATGTATACGATTTCGGACAGGGGCAAATACAAGAGGAAGGGGTATGGGGACTGAAGCCCCTCTCTTATACATGCTTAAATTGTATGCATAAAAAGTGTATTTTTTTGTTAATTTTTTTATAATATAATATATTAGAATAATTTTTTTTTCCTATATAGGTAAACTTTTACTCTATAATTATTACTTATATATGTGTTTGAAGTGAATTTTATTTCTAGCCCCCCTACCCTTTTCATTTCTAGATCTGCCCCTGATTTTGGATGTACATATGGAGATAAATAGTTATGATAAGTACATTTAAATAGCAAAATCAACTTCTTAGTTATACATTTAAAATTGTATTCCATATATATTTTAATTATTTTATGAGTACTTAACGTTTTTGTGTGACGTGTGTACCAAGTATAAAATATTATTGTAATTTCATCATACTTGGTCATTCATCCATGTATCTATCACTTGTAGATAATTAATTATTTTGTGTTAAAATCCATCAATGTGTTAAAGTAATATCTAATAAAGTCAAAATTTGTAGTTAGAAATAATGAACGATTTGATTTTTATTTATTTAAATCTCGAACAGAATTGATCACAATTTGGACCATATTACCAGTCAGGCCACGGTAATGATAATAATTAAATTTACTTAGATAACCACAAAATTGTTCAAATTAGATGTAGAATAAATCTAGAAAATTTGAGACACATACAAAATATGATTGAAAATTATTGAGTCGATTTCAAGTGTCAATCCACCTCTATAGGAATGATAGTTGTATTGAACTGACAATATTGACATTTTCATACTGACCTGTATGACTGGCCAAGTAATAAATGTAGCAGTAAGCTAACGCGTATTAACTTTGCTTGTTTTAAAGTACCAAGATAAATTGTAGCCAGTACTATGATAAATGAACGAGCAAACCAATGGTCGAAGGCTCTTATTGGTTATGTTAAGACTGAGTGTTGGTGTAAAGCAGACATTTCTGATGGGATGTTATCTACAGACTAATGTAGACAAATGACCAGTAATAATAACATAATATAGCACACACAAAAAAAAAAGATTTGGTTCATATTTTAAATTAGTTATTTAATATATATCGACAAATACTTTTTTCAAAATAAACAGCCAACAAACGTACCAAACACGTGTACTTCCAACGTTGGAGACGTGTACTCGCACTCTGATTTTTGTTCATCAGCTTGAGGAACAGCTGCAGCATTCTTCCATGACATTGTTCTTCGTAACAGTTGCTTTGTTCGATCTTTGGTTCTATCACATGCCTTCAGCATAATGTAAATCATAAACAAATTTTAATTTGTATTTATTAACACAACAGTGAGGATTCCTTATTGGTAGTTATTTTTACATATCTACATGTTCCCTTTGAAATAATCCAAAGTATACATAAAAATAATCACTCAATTAACACATAGCGCCAGAAAAGCTTAACCCACAAATTCATTATTTCAAGAAGTAGCGTATTTACAGGGGAGTGATTAGTGTGGTATATCACCCCTAGAGTCTTAAATTTATAAATATATTATCAATAATCTATTTGTTAAAAATGGATAAAAAATTAATTTTGTCGACGACTAAACAAACCGTAACCAGTAAACAGACTGTATGCTATGCTTAAAGCAAAAAACATGGTTGAAATTTTTCAGTCCGGCCGCGAGGTCAAGACTTCCACAAAGATGAGAGGGGGGGGGGAGCTGACTTACCTGTTTCCATGTGGAAGTGAATTTGACCGCGCCATGTACGTTCTGCGGGTCGCTACTCGCGCAAGTGCTTTGCGTCTTCGGCTTGTCCGTCACCACCGTGGCCACTTCCGGTAAACTTCTCAAGCTGTGTGACCGGACGTGCTTGCCGTTGACCGGGGTCTGTGCTTTCTTGTTGCCGCCGCTGGCGGCCATGCCCGCCCTCTGGCAAAAACACAGGAATCCTGTGACGGGATAAGCCTGGTAACGCCAGGCGACCGACTCGACCGACGCCTCGAAAGTGTACTGCAACGTTTTTTTCACTTAAGCGCGCTCTGAACCTACACAAAGTCAATATATACATAGTGCCCATGTAATTGTACTTACATAATAATGTATACTAGTGTGTGTGTAAGTGTTTGTGTATAACGCACGCAGCGGAAGAACAAAATAATTTAATCGTTGGTTAGCTGCGGAGGGCAGGGGGGAGTGACTGTATAGAAAAGGTGCATGATAAAGAAAGGCGCAGTATTATTCAAATTTGGATGTTTTTTATTTTATTTTTATTTCCACTGACATGCAATGTCGTTTACACGCGATCGGCAGGTACGGACAACTAACATTATCGCAGTGCATAATAATATACATGTTGTGCCCTGGCCTAGTATACCTTGCAGTAGTTGGTACAGGTGTGGCAGTAATAATATACATTAACAACAATCAACAAACATCAATAAAGTTAATAATATTTTACGAAAATAGAAAATTTAGAATATTATGCAGAACAACTAGAATAGTTTAGTCAGAGCTTCTGATGTAAATGTGTGTTATTAAATAATTATTATCAATTGAACATTATAAATTAGAACTTAGAAGTGTTATTAATTTTGTCACAAACTACATAAATTTTCCACAAATTATTATGTTTCTAGCCTCCTCTCAATCTAGTTTTTTTGATAGCAACTTTTAAAACTTAAATGTTAACGTATATATTTTTTTAAATGTTTGATTGGTCAAAAACTGGTTATCGACCAGTCAAAAATGTTAGTAATTTAATTTCGCAAGATGGCATTGAAGATATGAGTAAGATGGATGATTGCCTTCTTAGGCAGCTCTTTAAGGATGCGTGGGCTGATCAGATCTTGATAACGGAATTGGACGCAACAAGTACAATAACAATAACTTGTTGTAAAGGTTATAATTTTAATTAAGGGTTTCGTTCAAAATATTAGGGTTGCCTAAATAATATAAGGCGTAGTCCAAGTATAGATACCGGTTGGGGTCATGCGAACTACTGAAAAATTTAATTTTCCATAGGAGTTACTAACTAATGGGTGGGGTATAGTTGCCTAGTGACCGGTGTTCATAACTTCTGATAACATAAAGACTGATAAAGACAATACCTTATACCATTGCAAAATAAAAAAACATTTCAAAATATTAACGAATGTCGAATAGGTACATATTATTATTAACGTTAAACTTCTAATTTAAAATTTAAATATACTCCTTCATTCACCCCACACAAATTATTTAAAGGGTAAAATAACTATTAAAATTTTATATCTAACAAAACATGACGTACATTTTAAATTATTTAAAACTAACAATCGGTTATCAACTATCAGCAAAATAATGAACTAAATGGAAACCAACGGGGAAGAAAATGAACGTGAGTACAATTTTATTTCTATTTGAAAATAATCAATCATATTATCATACCTATATAATCATTTGTAGAAATTGTTGAAACTCGATTGTCCCCGGGGCACCGGTCAATTACGTGTAGCATGGCAAAAAGGCAGCGGTACATATCTAGCAATAGCTGGCGCCGATCAATTTGTCGGTATTTACAATCGTTATGGCAAATTGATTGAGAAAATCAAAATCACCGGGTAAAATTTAAATTTGTTATTGGTAAATAAGTAATTTTTTTTCTTATTATTTCTCTTGTTTTATAGATATTGCATTGACTTGGCCTGGGACCGAGATGGTGACTTATTAGGCATCATATGTGACGGTTTGACCTCGATCATTTTATGGGAGGCCAATTCCTCTAAAACCGAACAAATAAATCCTGTTTTCAATGATAGTTTAACATGTATACTATGGTCAAAAGTTAGTCAAACAGTCGCAGTGACATCGTCCAAAGGAAATTTAATTATATACGATTATACAACTACAAAGTAGGACACTTGTCATATTTTACTAGATACTTTTTAGATTGAATCTATAGTTTTTGTTTTACTAGTTTTAAATATCCAATATTTAAGAGAGTAATAGGGTGGTAATAGTAACTACCAATTAAAAAAAATTGTACTAAAAAAAGGTGTGTCTGGGCAGGCAATGTGTCAGATTTATACCCAAGCACAAAAAATTGAAATGTTCGAAAAATAAAATTATAAAAAATAATGATTTGATGTTAAATATTTTTTTAAGACGAATACCTGTACTTGGCAAGCACTCCAAAAGCATAACATGTGGACAATGGAATCGGAACAATATATTAGCTCTAGGCTCTAAAGATCAGACTGTATCTATAAACAATATTGAAGGAGATACATTAAAAATCATAACGCTCAGAGGCGAACCATCTAATATTAGATTTTCTACAATGAAATCTGATCGAAAAAAACAATCGGAAGAAACTGTAAGTGACGTTTGTTTGTTAATAATGTTTAAATTGTTATTTATTTGATTGGTTGATTTAGGTGAGTGTTTTGGTTAGTAATAAAACATTATATCTCATCGATCTTCAAGATACTGACAACCCGTTCGAGTTAGCATTTAATATAAAATACGGATCAATCATAACTTACCATTGGTACGGGGATGGCTACATTTTAATCGGTTTCAGCGAAGGTTATTTAATTTCAATATCAACACATCCAAAAGAAGTAGGCAAAGAACTTTTCCAAGTACGAAATCATAAAGACATGTTGTCTGATGTGGGTCTATCTAAAATTGCTGGAAAAGTTGCCACCTGTGGCGAGTATACGTATGTATCAATGGTGCAAAATAGACTGCATTCTCAATAATAATAATTAATTTCCAATTTTTAGCATCAAAGTACATGAAATTGGCAAATTGCAAGAAACAACTGCTGTTTTAAGTGTAGAAGAGACTAGTGTACTGGACCATGTCACATGGAGTGAAGATGGACGACTGTTGGCTGCAACAACGTCCGATGGTTGTGTTCATCTCTACTTGGGTGCTTTACCTATGTTGTCGGCGTCATTTAATAATTGCGTGGCATTTTTAACGTCGTTAAATAAAATTACCATTCACTATTCTTATCCGGACAAAGTAAGATTTTCGTGTACTACAAACTATGAAAAAAAAACCAAGTAAATGATCGTCACCTTTCTAATATTATAGAACCAACCGACAGATATAATTTCCGTAATGGCTGAAATGGAACCTACTATCTTGGGCATTGGACCATTTAATTTAGCAGTTGGTATGAACAATACTGTTTGGTATTACCAAATAAATACAAATGAACCTAACAAGTTGTCGACTACATTAATCGGTGATCAAGAATATTTGAAAAGCGTTAAAAGTATATGCTTGAATGCGGAATTTGTATCTGTTCTTTTCGAAGGAAGGCTTCAACTTCACACGGTAATTGGATATTTACTAGTTATAGCATTAAAGCTATACATTTTTAATTTAGAATTACAATTTTTTTTATGGTTTATATTTTATTATGTATGCCAAATACGTAAGACGCATATTGTTTAGCACTCAATGGCACTGGTTCAACACTCTGTATAGTCCGTGACACGAAAAATTGCGGGTGGCCGCCGTCTTATTCCGGGGCTTACCCAGTCTGTAAACAGTGGTTCTCATTTTACAGCGACCATCTGCCGCAGCGCGTGCAGCTGTACAGTGAATAATACTTATAGTGCGCTATTGTACAACTTCAAATTTTTTCATCCCCCCGTTTTACTTTGTGACCATGCTTTCTTTGAAAAATTATTTTGAAAATATTTGAAAAAGCGTGGCAATTGATTTGGTAGCAACTATTGGGAAAAATCCGGTTAGCGTGTGGTGGTCATCCGCCACTTTTCGTGTTGCGGTGTATAGCGAATGGTTCCATTTTCTGTGTTATAAACCATCTAGTTTAAAGGAGCCGACAAATCCCTCCTGATTTATATAGGTATTCCGTATTACACAAGGCTTTTAACTGACATATTTATAATTTAGGTTATTTAAAATGACTGTTGGATGTTCTTTAGCAACAAATCATTCATTCATTGAACTATTTAATAAATTTAAAAAATTGCAATAAAAACCAAGAAACATTAAAACCTTTTGGTATTTTAAAGTGTTTTCGGTTCAAAGTGTTGGTATTATTTATGAATTAAAAATCTATTAACAAATATTCTGAAATACATTTATTATAAACTGGTTGGATTATTTGTTTGAATTTAGTAACTTTATTTTCAGATTGATTCTGTGGTATCTAAAGAAGTCAACGATAACGTATCCAAAATATTTCCAATGGAAAAGAGTAAAATCATTAATAATCATTATTTAACTAGTGATTTTCTTATCTATAGCACCGATGTAAGTCATTGACATTTTGTGTAATATTATAATTAATAGTTGTTATACTTTAAAAGAACATTATAATATTAAAAATAAAATCATTTTAGACAGGTATCATCTACTATTTTTATCTGGAAGATTGGACTGAATGTTTTACTTACAAACACGAGTGCGGCATTGTGAAATTATTTCCAAACCCAGATGGGATAAAGTGTCTGATTATTGATGCCAAAAACGAAGCATACTTATATAACCCTGTGAGTTTTATATATATTATTGTTATTATTATTACTAATATGAATCTATAACTGACACAAACTTATTTAGGTATTTGAAGAGATGTTACCTATAAAAGACTTTCCAACATCAATTACTTCTGTTTTCTGGGAATGTTGGCCATCGGAAAATTATGTATTTGTTGGCTGTGGCGACAAATGTGCTTTTACTTTTATATATTTAAGGGAATCTATTAATGGTACTACCAAAATAATTATGTTTTTTCCGTGATAATTAATTATTGATTTTTTTTTTTTTTTTTGTGCACACTACTAGGTAGTGTAGTACGTTATATTGGTTCCACTAAATTGCCTGACAGACAGATACCGCTCTTCTTATACCATGGTGAACTTACCTTAGAAACTTCCACTGGTAAATTAAACACCATTACGCTGTCTACACACACAGCGTTGTTATTGCGACCGGCAGCTGCTACGCTTAGTCATCCGACCGAACGACTGGAACAGGATTTAGACAAACAATTAGCGTTGATGCGTTATAAAGATGCATGGAAGACTTGTCAACTATTAAACAAAAAGGAATATTGGGAGAAACTGGGAATGAGCTGTTTAGAAAATTTTGATCTAGAAACTGGTATGACTTAGGCTTGAACTTTGTGTGCTTGCTTATTGTCCTAGTATATTAATGTTAACGTTTACAGCTATTCGAGTGTACACTGTTTGTGGTGATGTTTCCATGGTCTGGTCCTTGGAACTCATAAAAGATATAGAAGACAAACATCTGTTTGCCGGTCATGTGGCAATGTACTTGAAAGAATTTGACAAAGCTCAAGTAAATAAATATAAAAATGATTACGTTGACATTGTTAATTTTAGCTTTTAATTTATAATCTAGAAATTATTTTTGGATTCATCAAATCCAATACAAGCATTAAAAATGCGTCAAGATTTATTGCAATGGGACTTGGCTTTGGACTTGGCGAAAATATTGGCACCCGAAAGATTGCCTTTTATATCTTGTAAATATGGTCAACAGCTCGAGTTAATGTGAGTACACGTTACTTGTGAAACGATATTGCTTCACAGTGTAACTACTCCCGTTTTTATTTACTTGCATTTTACAGAGGTAAAGCTTCTGAAGCAATGCAGCAATATGAAGAAGGCCTCAATGCTGGAAAGGACAGTAACCAATTAATACTTTGCCGTGAAGGCATGGCTAGATGTTTAATTAAGTGTGGAAACGCGAACAAGGGTATTAGTTTAGCTTTGCAAGTCGAATCTAAGAAATTACTTAACGAATGCGCTGAAATATTGGAAAATGTTAAGGTTTAAAAAATAAATAATTTACTTAGCGTTTTTAAAAAGTATATTTAGCTTATTATACTTTCAGAGACTAAGCGATGCGGCTGAACTATACGAACGTATTGAAAACTGGGATCGAGCCGCTTCTTGTTATATTCGATTAAAGAATTGGGCAAAAGTCGGTGAATACGCTAACCGAATTACTTCTAACAAAATTCACGCTCAATATGCTAAAGTAAAGTTTATTGTGATATTAATTTCAAAATAATCTAATATTTACTCGAAACAGGCGATGGAAGCAATGGGAAATTACAAACAAGCGTATTTTGGATACACTGCGGCTCAAGATTACAACAATGCTATTCGTATAGATTTGGATAAACTAGATGATCCTCAAGATGCCATTAGAGTCGTTCATGAACATCACAGTACTGAAGGGTCTAAAATGATTGCCAGGTAATTTTTACAGAGTTGGCAATTATTTTGTTTTTATTTAAACCGCCCGACCATGCCATGTTTATTTGCGTATGTGTAAACCCTATAAAATGGATTATATTTTTGGTTAACTACCAAATATTTGCTAGGCTTTAATAAAAAAAAAACCAATAGGTTTATTTGGGTTTGGGTTTTTTTACCATCTCTGAATTTTCATTTTCAATTAATTTTAGCTTGGATGCAAAGCTAAAAGTATTAATTGTTTGTTTAAAATAATTTTTTTGTTTTTAGATATTTTCAAAAAAACAATGAAGTCTTGTTAGCTATTCGCTTTTTGACAATGTCCCATTGTTTTACTGACGCATTTAGATTGGCTTGCGACCATGGTCACTTGGAATTATACGGAGATGTATTGATTGACGAAGATGAACAAGTATCAATTCCTGAATTTATCAGCCTTGCCAAATACTATGAAACCCAAAACGAACCAGCATTAGCTGGCAAATACTATTACCATGCTAAAAATTATCAAAAAGTTTGTAAAATTATAGTTTTTTTGTAATTTAATGAGTTCAATATATTGCTTATTATTTATTTAATTTATATACTTTAGGCGCTTAATTATTTGCTTGAAGCGAGTAAAAAGAATTCTGAAAATGACGATATATTATTATTGGCCATAGAAGTTGTTGCTGCCGCTAAGGATAATATGATGGATGAGCAACTAATACAATTATTGTTAGGTGATATCGATGGATACCCAAAAGTATGTGACTTATTTATGTATTATAAGTTTTGTTATTATTAAGCTTTGCAAAATCTAAAATATATTGGGTTGTGAGAATTATTGCTTGATCGGATTCGGGTTGAGGTCGATAACCCTCAAAGTAACCAACAAATCCTGAAAATATTTGTTTTGCCTTAAGGCAAAATTAATTTTCAAAAAAACTATTATTATTTGTTATTAATTTTTTAGAATCCAAAGTTTTTATTTAAACTGCATATGGCCAGAAGACGATACCACGATGCTGCCAAAGTTGCCATAATATTAGCTAACAACGAACAAGTTAAAGGTTACTTTAATAATTTACAATTATAACAGTTTTTTTCTTTTTAAAAAGAGCTTTAAAGTTAAGAAATTGGTTACATAATAGTAGTGGTGTAGTCACAGAATATACTATTACAACTGCACCTCATCAGACCAAACCTACAATTATTTAATTTATTATTAATTTATTTATACAGTAGAATGTATTTTTGTTAAATAATATATTATATATTTGAACAGGTAACTATAGACAAGCGCACGACGTGCTGTATAGTACTGTTTGTGAATTGCGTAATAATCAACTGAAAGTAAGCAATGAGATGATGGCCAATTTAGCTCTACTTCATTCTTACATTCTAGTTAGAATTCATGTAAGACTAGATAATCATGACAAAGCCGCAACACTACTGATTAGAGTATCCGAAAATATAGATAAATTTCCATCACGTAAGACTTTAAAATATTTAACTTGTTACTATTATTGTTGTCGACACAATAAACAGTTTAATAAATAAATTTCAAACAAAATGATTATAGACGCTGTTCAAATACTAACGTCGACCGTCATTGAATGTTATCGATCAAACATGAAAGAAGACGCTTTTAAATTTGCGACCATTTTAATGAAATCAAATTATAGAAATCAGGTTATTTACAGTATATATATAGAGTTCTTCAAAAAAATAATTTTAAAAATGTACCATTTTGTAGACATTAACAAGTAACAATATATGTTGTTGTTTTAGATTGACGAGAAGTATAAAAAAAAAATTGAAAGCGTTATTAGAAAATCCCCTAGAGGAGCTCTCCAATCAGATATGGATACAATTAGTGTACAACCATGTCCATACTGTGGAATCGACTTAGCCATGACAAGTTTAATGTGTACCAATTGTAAAAGTACAATACCTTTTTGTATAGCATCGGTAAGCAAAAAACAAATAATAACGTGTAATTTAAAAGTTTCTGAACAGTGAATTTAAAAAATAAACAGATACTAATAACTTGAGTTAGGGTAGAATGTTTTTTAAATCTTTTTATAATTTTTCTTTTAGGGGTGGCATATTACTAAAGAAAACTTGACAATTTGTCCAAACTGTCAATTCCCTGCTATATACAGTGAATTTGTCAGGTAAGTAATTGGAAATGTTAAAATAAAAGAATTTAAGTCTATACTCAATATATTTTCTCAACAAACAATTTAGCACGATTTATGTTATCGCAAATCCACCTATTAGGTTTTTCCAAAGTAATTAAGAATAAAGTTGTGAGAGATATTCATATTTTACTGTCTTACTAAAAAAACAATTAATTTTATTTCTATAATAAAATATGTTTATCTCAATTGAACAATCATTTTACACTAAAAATAAAAAATAATTAAAAAAATTTCTGTTGAATAAAAATGATTGTCCAATTCAGAAAAATATCATTCATTTTAGAAAAAGAAAACTTTTTTTTATTAAGAGAATCAAATGTGCGTTTTAATTTTAAATCCACAATTTTGACTTATCTGCATCTGACCAAAGCTGAAGAAATATTACATTTAGTATACATACCCTGTCCAAAAAGTTTGCGAAATGATGCCATCATTTTTTTATTTTCGATAAATCAGCTAAATAAATTGCATCTCCTTCAAAATACTCTCCTCTTGTTGTATTGCACTTGTTCCAACATCATCGACACAGCATGTGAAGAGCATAGCTTCTTAGAAGACTTCTTGTGATGTCTTGAGCAATGAAATCAGAGCTGGGACAACTGCATTGCAACAAATTAATGGTATTTTGAAGAAAATGAAATGAAATTAGCATGATTTATCTAAAATAAAAAAAATTATGGCATAGTTGCGTACTTTTTGGACAGATTTTAAATTTTATGTAAAAGTAAATACCATTTATCCATGTTATTATTCTAGGTTACTGGAATCTGGTGAAAACTGTCCAATGTGTTCCAATCCAGTTAAAGTGAATTACCTACAAACGATAGAAGATCCCAGATCACTTTTATTTGCCGATGATAACGAATAGACTAAATTATTTTTAATTTTTACTGCACAACAAATCTTTTCTGTAAGAATGTGTTATTTATTTTTATACATAATATGCCATTACTACATAAGATCTCTTGCACTTATTCTTTACTCAATTTTTGGAAATCCTATCAATTTTTAATTTTGTTTAATTTACAATTAAGATGTATTTAAGCAATTTAAATGTTAGCATTCATGTAATTTTAGTTATGGATAAAAAATAATATAGTTGGCACTTCGTGAAGCAATTGTAACTTAATAAATTAACTGCATGAATTTTTATATATTTATAGTTTTATAAAACTTAAGTCACCTTAACTTTAGTCATTTCAGAGGAAAAGTATGACTTCAAAAATTAAATTTTTTGACAGTATTAGGCATTGAACTTATTCAACTATCCAAGTTTAAAATCGATTTTAATATAAAACAAATTAAATCTTAATAATAAAAATATTTTTTTAATTATTATTGTATACGTATATAATAAGTTCATTATAAAACAAAATGACAAACAATTTTAATTCCAAAAATAGAAATTTTTAAGATTTGAAAAGTTTTACAACATATAAAAATGAATTACCATTCAAATTTAATAACAACAAAAAAAAATCTATATTTAAATTTTTCACACCAACAAAAAATATAAACTTATGAACAAAACATGGTAAAAAGCGTATTTTGTGTTACCTTCAATTTAAACTGTGGAAATTAATTTTGATATTTAAAATTATTATTGCACATATAAATTATACAAAAATAATTATTTATTACCTCAACATATTGTTTTTTTTAATTTACATTTAAAAACGACAAAAACAATTTTTTTAACAACACTAGATGTAATAAAGTTTTTAATAAATATTACATAAATGAAAAAAATAAAATATTTTTAGAAAACAAATCTATAGTAGATACTTGATATGTTTACTCAACATATTGATAGTTATACATTTAGAAAAATGTAAAAAAAAAAATTACCCATTAGTAACATTTTTAACAATGTTACTCAAAATTAATTATTTTCCTTTTGGTTTAAAATATTTTTTATTTTTGCATAATTAAAACACTAATACACTTATATAAAATAAAAAGGGTAAATGCTTAAGACTCATAACTCTCATAAAGTTATTAGTTTTCAATTTATAAAACAAATAACTAAAAAAAAATTAGTTTTTTAAATGATAAAAATTTTAAAAACAAATTTGCCTACTTGAACACTCACATTTTATCAATTGAGGAACTGTAAGTCAATATAGTATGATTTTAGTAACTTATAAAGTCTATGAATAAATTTGTTATTGATTAATTTATTAATATAGAATGCATTACCTACATGAAACTAATAGAAGCACATATTACAATTTTTCTTGGTACTTCTTTTTATACATAAAAAATAATTCGTTTATAGGTTTTCATTTTTTTTTAAACATCCAAAATGAATATCTAAAACTATGGAAGACCTTCAAATGTGTAAAACAAGGCCATCAATTTAAACTTTATTATTAACGTTACGCACCTTGAAAATATTTTTAATTTTTGGAATTAAATATTTTTTAGTAAATTAATGAACTAACATTACTGCAAAAGTTTTTATTTTAGATAAATTAAAAAAAATATAATTATTTTATTAAACTAATGTAATTATTATTTTAAATTTGAATTGGTTTAATCAAGTTAAAAAATAATAGTAATAAACAAGTATAATATAAAATATATTATTATTTACAAAGACTTTGGCAAAATGTGTTTTTATAAAACGCGCAGCATAACTTTAATTATATTTTATTGCAACACGCTAACATGTTTATAAATGGACTAGTATAATATTTCATTATGTCTAGTAAAATATGAACCAAACTAGTAACAAGAAATATGTCTGTTTAATATGCATTATAGACGTTTTTTTTCTGTCCATACAAGCTAATACAGTGGTGTAGGTTTTAGTGAATATACTGTGTGTACCCACTTTTCTGAGTACATGATTCTCGTTACAACTACATGCAAAGTGGCAGTTGGGTTATACACAGCATACGCCTTTGCTTCGACTACACCACTGTTATACAATAATAATTTATGAATGCTTGGCTCTCAAAAGAGTGTAAAAGTATTTTGAAAAACTGTCTCTAACATATTGTGAATCAGTATCACAGTTATTGAAATGCGGAACAACCGTGGTGTTAGGACCCCACACGATTGGCGCCATGTCGGCCTTGATAACTGCTTCCATGTTGCTATCAATATAATGGAAACTTTCACGCTTGAAGAAATTATGTAAGTAACAACATGCCTTGACGATGGTCTGTACTTTTTTTGCTTCTAGGTTGACAGGGGTCTGTAGAACCCCAAACCTCCAAGCCATAATTGCCAGTGTCTTGGCTGCCCGCTGGTTTGCTCTGACTAGTTGACGATTATATAACTTGTTGGCTTCGCCTCCTTTTTCATTCACTGCTCTATAAGGTACCATGAAATTCTCCTGTAACTTAAAAGAGTCATCGCCCACAAACACATAAGGTAACTGATTAGGATCTGTGCGACATGGTAATGTTGCAGAACATATTTTGCGTTCTAGTATTCGATTTGGTGGGTTGGTTTCAGATAAATGTCCACTGGGACATGTATCTGCCAAAAGAAACTCGTAGTTAGCATCTACCATGGCTGATAACAATACACTAGGTCGACGTCGTTCATTCAGGTAATCAGAGTCTGCTTTAGAAACTTTTCGCAGTTCAATGTGACGAGCACAAGCAGCACCGAGACATGATGGAAATCTTGTAGTGCGTTCAAAAGTCATCGACACACGCAACCATTCTTCTTCACTTTGGGGGCACTGTAGGAAAATACCACAAAATATATATTAAGTATGGCTAATTAATTAGTTATTAAGTAAAAAATATTTGGTACCTATTAAAAGATTTCAATTTCCTATTCAAATAATGTATTATTTAATTATTAAAAATTTAAATCCCTAGGAAATTCAACCAAAAAGAAACATTTAAACACAGTGCAGTAACTAAAAACTATAAATTCACTTATGTACCAAATACCTAATATATTGATTTTGAATCATATCTACCTTAATATAATCTGCAAGTGCTTCAATAATACATTCACAAGTTTCTACAATAATTTTGGCCAACATTTGTGGTGATATGTGAGTATCAATTTTAATTTCTTGCAACGTTGAACTGGTGGCCAGGAATCTAAGCGTTGCAGTTAGTCGTCTGGCAGAACTTATCTTTTGTCCATTTTTAGCGTTTGTCATAAACGGGTGCAACTTAAACAACAGCTTGTGGAATGTCTGTCGGTCCACGCGCAATCTCCGGCCACGATCTTCTTTTCCCAGCCAGTCGAGCTCCTTTTCCAGTAACGCATCCCTTGTATGACCATCACGCTGGCCAACATGTAATTTTTGTTCCATCGACTGGATAGACGGCTGTGATGAGTATGATGACGAGCTACATTCAGATAACTCTTGTCTACACTTGATTAATATTAGAACAAGAATTGCAGCTAATACAGTTGGGTCACACCAACCGTTGTTAGTGGCCGTTTCGAGAAGATTCAAAAGCTCGGTAGCAGTTACCATGTCATTATTGGGCTAAAGAGCAGTTGATATACTATCATAAATATGTACCAGCACTCTGTTGAGTTTAAAACATTTTAATTCACTAACAAATATAATAATATGTGTATCATTCAGTAGCACACTATAACAAGAATAAAACAATACTTTAAAATCAACTGTATAAATATTACATAAATGTATATGTATATGTATATATATTTATAAGTACACTATATATAAGCATATACAAAATTATACTTATTGGGAAATTATAAAAATAACAAAAATTATTTGTCGAAAATTGTTATTCCAAGCATATTATTTCATAAAATAAAATAGTAAATACCGAATTACTGATAAAGTTTATTCGGTTATCAAGCATGATTCAACATATTCACAGTGTAGGTCTTTATAACATAAAAAAAAGTATTGTTTTATTATAATTTATAGCATGAAGAGTGAGGACCCTTAGTTAGGGAGTAATCAGTCAAGAATTTCGAAATAGAAAATATCGTACACTTAATATTATATAGTAGGTATTATACGGTTATATTACATTATTAATTATTATACGACAAAGTGATTAGGTTAGATGAAATATGAAAGTTGGGAAGGTGTGTTTGTCAAATGAATTAGAGAAAAACCGAAGGGTTGAATTTTTTTTACCTTGATTGTTAAAAAGTACCTTCGATAGACGATTTTTAATCTATATGATAAGACAGACTTAAATGAAACCTGTTTAGTCGCTAAAAACTATCTTGAATCTAAACCTCCCACCCTCCCAAAAAACATTTTGTAAGACCAATCTAATCTTCTCATGTAATATCATTTTGATATTTAATATCATTTTAATACCTTTTTAGTTCTTACAACCCTGAAGCTGTTAAGTTTTGAAAACTGCTTAAAATATTGTAACGGTTACATTTTACTTTAGATTAACCAATTTAACTTTAGAATAATTATGTACCAATACATCATTATGAGTTAGATTCAGTCTAGTGTTTTTAAATGCTTCTGAAAATATTGAAAAAGTTAATCATAGACATTTTTGGCACTATTACATTATACTAAACTGTATTTTCAAGGAACTCAAGTTTTCAGAGAAGTGGAGCTGGAATGGTCTGAGTGAATACTAAGTGTCGTCGTTTATCCCAAAAAAATCCTGTTTAAAAATTTCAATTTCATTATTTTATACCTAAATTCAGATAAGAAAACTCCGGACTCCCTGTTTCATTAAAAATACTGCATTATGAGCATGGTATTATATTATTATGTGATTAAAACCATAAAAAACCTTCCATGTTTATGTTATTATCAGATTTAAAAAAACTCTTCTATGTGCCAGTAAAATATAATTTGTACAAATGAGTAGTTTTGTCGAAACTATACTCATATTATTTTCTTACGTTGTTATTGGTATTATGTTTATAAACAAAAAACTACACAGTTTATAATAATTTGCAAAAATTTTAACTCTTACCTAAGTAAATCAATAACTAAGATAACTGATAAGATATATTTTTTGGACGATATTTTATACAAGCAGCCCAATAATTGACCAATTGAATTTTGAAAAAATCATTATTTTATTGATATAATAACTTATTCTAAGAGAAAAGAACAACCAAAAAAGCCGGATTTTTTTGTTTAGCTTCAATGCGAAACTGAGTATTTTTTTTTTATGGTTTACTGCAATACAAACGGTTACGGGTATTTCTTATAGTTATTAAGTGTTATTAGTTATTATGTTATACTTACTTACAATTTATAAATTCTTATGCTAATAATAGTAATAATTTTCAACGATGCGAAAAACAAGAGGGACCTCTAATCAGTAAAGCTTTTTAAGAGAAAATGCCAAAAGATACGCAAAGTATTACTGTTCGCAAACTTCAAAGTGCAATAATTAAGTAATTTTTTTTTTTTTGCTATAAATATGTACCTGGTCTCAAATTGTTCAAAAATCAACCAAGATTCAGAAAATGCTACTAACTTAATTTTAAAAAATGTCGCTTTTCAATTTTCGCATCACAACGGGTATTATTATTATTATTATTATTGGTTTTATGAAAAATAATAATTTGTGTATGTGTAATTATTGCATATATGGACACACTGCAGACGTTATAATATACTACCTTTAGGAAAATCAAGAAAACCCACCCACACATTTAACCGTACTTAAAGGGCTGAAGTGGAAAATCGATTTTCATGGTGGCGCCAGCTGATAATTCCATATTATGGTTATCACCGTGTAGTATTATACTATTGCAAAAACTAGAACAATTATTAAAAATCGTACAACGTATATTATATTATTCAAATATACCTACTTTCATTAGTAGTGTTTATAGTAACACATTAATTGTTTTTTACAAGGCAAAGGCGGTGTATCATTTTTCAATAATCCAAGGTAAGTAAGTATACCAATATAAGTAGTACCACTACCAATGATTCCTATGTAGTACAAAGTGCAACAAACTGTTTATTGTTCATATCGTAAATCGTAATTATTATAAGTAATACATGTATAAATATATCAGTCCTGTATGATTTATTGTACAATTGTATAGACACTTAAAAACTACAAATAGATTTATGTAAAATAAGTTTAACTGCAATAAGGTATTATAGTATTACAAATGTAGATGGACCTATATTATATTGATCACGTATTACTTTTTATACTGATTATAAGTGACTAACTAAAGCTAGTTATACTATCAAACATAGGCAAGTACCATTCCAGCCAATTAGTCAATTATGAAAATATGATAAAAATGAAATAAATATTAATTTATTTCATCACTATTATTTGCTTATATTTATAAAAAGTATATACAAATGTATTGATTAATATGATTATTACTGTTTAAAAATGTATACGCGCAAGGAAATGGAGATACGAATGGAACGAGGGGTCAAGGGATTAATATATTATTTTCTTTTAATATTAGAACATAGGGGTTCTAACCCCGGAATCCGGATACGTATATTAACATAAAAGTGTTAAAACAAAATCATACACCTGATACATATCACCTATGTTGCTCATTCAATAAAATTAAAAAAAAAACAATTCATTGACCTTTTGTCTTTTTAGCACAGTAGGTTTACCTATATACAGAGTGAACAATATAATGTAGGTCACTAAATTGAATTTAAAATTATATATTTATTATTTTCTGTTTTTTTTACAAAAATGTTATTTAAAACTACATTTTTTTGTTAATTATTCGGATTAAAATGTAGAAATTGAGTTTTCCAACATCAAATAGTGCCACTTGATAATGAATAATTATTACTTGAAAAATTATTAGAAAATCCATCTAAATCTAATGTAATATAAAAAAAAAAATTAGTCATTCCGGACAGTATTGCCATTTTTAAAATGGTTATTTTCATTGTAATAAATCAACAAGTTTGTTTTTCGTTTATTTCCTTAACGAATTCGACTACAAAATTATAGCTTTAATAATACAATAATTACTCTAAAATGCTACTCTATATATTTTTAATATAAATAGTACACGTTAAGTATTGGCTCGTTTTTTTTTTAACGTTTATAGAGTTTACTTAGATAGTTTTATCGATTTCTCTTAGCGTTTTTATTATAAATACACCGACGTAAAGCTCGTTAAAAAATAAACTTCATTTGCGTCGATTACGGAAGTTTACACAAAAAACGCAGATCACTTGACGTGTGAATGTGATGATAGAGACTAAAACCAGAGGTATCTCTGCCAACGTTGAAATTTTATTATAAACATAACGAATATATTCGAGTGGTGTGTGTATGTGTTGGATTCACTTAACAGACACACGTTATGCTAAGAAGAGCGATTTTTAAGGACACTTAAGTGTATAGGTATATGTGTATAGGTAGGTATATAGGAAAATACACAAATAATATATTATGTAATTTACGTGCTAAATGTTTTATTAGTTTTTACATTTAAATAATGCCGACCGATTCGAACGTGTGTTTTTCTCGACATCAACTGTACGCGTTTAAAACGGTACTTAACCAATCCACCTACAAAGATACCTATGTTTTACCTATGCTTGTATGTTAATTGTTATCTTATCAAACGCATTAGTTTAATATTAATTTTACAAGTGTGTGTGTCACCAGGCGTGTTATCATTAAAATTTGCAAACCTTTCAAAGCAGCGTCCACACTGCCGGGCAAAACATTTAGCGCGAGTTAAACTTAAAAACCCAAGTAATACTGACAAACGTTTGCGAACGTTTTGCGCGGTAATGTAGACCCGGCTTAATATAAAATAATATGTATAACAAAAAAAAATATGTATGTATAAATTTATACTTATGTAATTTATTTATAATATATACTGTGGTCAGATAACGCCAGCCGTCGCCGCTCTTGTATTCGCGTATGTAATGCGGCTGCTCGTCGGCAATGCCTCATGTATCGACGGCCAGGGAGAACAGTCACAGCGATAGTCGTCTTAAGTTGTTCAACGGTCTATTCCGATGGAAGAAAACGGAAAAAGAAAAACAAAAAGGTACCCAACGGTCAACACAGACTTGTACAATATACTCAGAATTTTGTTTAGTATGCATAGAACTATTAGACTGTGTGGTAACTGGTACCGAACTATCATATTTTGTTACCGACTACATATTTGAACCGCTAGGGTTTGTTGTACAAAGATTTGACAAATGAAACATATTTTGTTCTAGTGAATATTTTTAAGATTTTTGTTTAAAATTAATTTATACTCAATTGCGCTTTAAACATCACCAAATGTAAAACAGTTAGTGCAATTAAAAACATGGTGTTTGTAGCGCAAATGAGTATAAATTAATTTTAAACAAAAATCTTAAAAATATTCACTAGAGCAAAAGTTATTTCATTTGTCAAATCTTTGTGGGACACGCTGTATGTTTAACATATTACTGTATCTTCGGTGCTTAGTCGAATGGTGTTAAGTGAAAAACATCGACTTTCAAGAAGAATATCTAAATAAATAAATCATCAATTCTTGTAAATACATATATTTTTTTCAAGTAAGTCAACTTATCGTTTTCAGTTTTTATGGTAGAAGTATTTAATAAAAAAAAATACTTATATGATTTTCGTGTACTTACTCATTTTGATTTGCTAAACAAATTACTTGATTTTTTGGAAAAAATTCGACTCGACTAATTTTGACCAAACACCGAAAATACATATACAATATACACCTACCTATATACGAGCAACGTGCTTATACTATTGCAGCCAGGCAACTGAGCAAAAGTGAAGTGTGCATTGCCACGAAAATGTCGGTAAAAACGAGAAACTCGTGCCCGGCGTCTCCAGCTCTGTCCATACCCAGGTCCAAAGACGTTTTCCAGGACATGGAGGCGTTGCGGATTTCCAGGCACGACAATCCCTACTTACAGGTGAATAACACACGATAATTTATTTTTTATTTGTTACCATGGAAATAAGACCTTTAGCTGTAAGCTGGACATATTTACGGTGCGCTGTTTTTAAAAGTAATTCCAGTTTGATTAGATTGACTCTAGTTTTAGAGGTGAAACTTATTGTATACATACAATTACGGCTAACACATTCAGTAATTAACATTTTCAAATAATTTTTTAAAAAATAGTGTAATTTTATATAATTTATCTATAGTTGTCTTCACGTATAGTTCTCTGATAATCGGACTTCTTGTTTCAAAAATATAAATAAATACTCAGAAGTCAACATTTTCTAATTCAACAATGAATACGCACATAACCGTTAAACCACAATTTTTTTTTTTCAGAAAAAAATTTTAGCTAGTAGAGAAAGCTTGTTGGACGATAATAGTATTGATCATGTATCAGTAGCCGATGACATCGACATTATGGCTCAGGTAACAATTTTTTTTTTTTTTAAATATCGCGAGTGGAATTGATTATGACCTTGTGTATATTTTTATGACACATAAGTTAGATCAAAATAAAAAAAAAAATTCATGCAATATCTTTACAGATATAAATGCACTCGCATATTAAACGATATTTTAATTTATCATTTGTTATTTTCAAGGAATATTTGGCCGATATGGCTCCAGGTGCTCTGGTTGAACTTCATCAGCATATGGTGAGGAGCCCTCCTCCGACCACGTGGCCACGTATACCTGCTATACTAAAAAACAATGAAAAAGATCAAGTTCAAGTAGTAAACATTAAAATAAACATGTGTACTTTCCTACTAAACATTGTTGCTATTTTTCAGGATCCTTTTGCAGATAGGTGTTTAAGTCCTCACGGTGTTCGGTCACTCTACCATAGTCCCTGTTCAAGTAAGTCAATATTTTGTATTATTGTTATTTATCTTGCACCATCTCACATGTACATTATACCGTAATAACTAATAATTTTAATCAAAGTTTAACTTAAAACTTGCCTACAAAATACGAGTATAGATATTTGTTTTTTAGTTTAATAAAAAAATGTAATGTTGACATCGTCTACTATACTAGCTAATAGACGTTTTTATTTGGAAAGCATGCTAATGCTCTTAAAAAAAAATGTAAAAATCTCCCCTCTAAAAAATAGTGGCCTCTCTAAATGTTGGATTGGTCATAATTCAACAAAAATTATTTATACAGAAATGTTAGACCTAACGGATTTTTTTTTCCAGGCGGTTCTTCGAGTTGTGTTGTCTCGCCACGTTACAACCACCAAACTCGGTGCAGCCGATCGGCAAGTGAATCTCGAGGTAAACTTTAAAGTTCAACGGTTAATACTTAAGTCAATTATCTTTGAAATACCATTTGTATAATATAATGTTGTGTGACCGATACAATGAACGTTGGGTCTGATGTGTAGACCGAGAAAGGGGCAGCATAAGTTCACTGTTCAACCCGTCGTCGTTGCTGTCTTTGACCGACATGAGCCGTTTCCATCATCATAGTCGTACTGCCACCGAAGAAAATCAAAAACTCGTTTAAAAAATATAATTTATGTTCTCCATAAGGTGTAAGGTGTATATTATATTAATTATTAATTACCGATTAGGGGTTGTGCTCACAGGCCACTAAGTCTTATACCGTATACGATCCAGTCTATCTGGAAAATTTCTATTTCCTAACCGGCAATTTAGCCTATTATAAGAACCACTGTATTACATTGTGTGTTTTACGTTTTTATTCACTCACAAATTTTATGGATTTCCAAAAAAAATGTTTTTATAAGTATTTCAGACATTTTTAATTAAATATACTTTACCCAATTTTTCCTAAAAAAAATTACGGGCTTTTCGGAAAATATATTTTTTAGCAAATTTTGAACCTTGACTTAAATAATATAAGTATATATATTTTTTTTAATTGCCTAAGAGCATTTTTATTTAAACGATTAAAAATCTTTATAAATATAAATCAAAGAAGTATTAATACATACATACGAGTAAGATATATATATATATATATATACAAAACGTGTGTGGTTCTACTTCCAGTGAAAGTAGTCCCATTAACTAAATAATATAATAATATTATGATGGACGACTAAACGTATTTCAACTAATTGAGGAGCTCCCGTGAAAAATCACCAAGTCCAAAATCCCTTTTTTTTTGTTTTTCTACAGACCTGCAAGTAAAACGCAACGCCTTAGAGCTGGTGTCATCAAGAGGCCTTGCAAGGAACTAATCTAAAAAACGTACGGACATGGCGTTTTATTAAGCCATTGGCGTTGCATTTTACTATAGGTCTATTAAAAAACAAAAACAAATAATTTTAGACTTAAATGCTTTTCCACCGGAGCTCCTCGATTGTTCAGCTAATTTTTATTTTACAGAGTGTATCATTTAAAGTTATAAACAGGAACAAACATTAATCATATCCACTCAAAATTTGTTCAGTAATTGAATAGTAATATTGTTGAAATTATATTTGTCGTTACTTGTTTCTCTAACACGTCAAAGTGTACGAACAATATGCATTTATTGGCTGGTACTGAACACTTAGAGATCACTTAGAGATAGTCTTTTATTATAAAAAATATCGTGCACGTGTTAGGACTGACGTCAGAAATCGCGTAAGTATAATCCACATCTTCCAGGTGTTTTATTCATTATGCTGTAAATAGTTTTCAGTGAATAGCTATTTTAAGTTTTCGACCGTCACTCGATAATCGATATTCAATCTCGGTCTCGCTAATGATTCGCATTTCGCACATGGAAAAAAACATTGGTAAAACAATACCCAGAACCTTTTATTTACGAAAATAACATAAATCGGTTGCCTATTTTATGTTGTAATAATATTTTGTTGAAAATAAAATATTAATTATGTTGTTATTTTTGTTTTAAATTTGCAATTACCTACACAATACAAGACTTAACGCATATAATAAATCGTGCATAGACTTCCAAATGTAACTTTGCGACAAAATCAAATTTCATGACGACACAAATTTTAACTGTTAAATCGTTGAGAAATTGCCAACTAAATTTTTTTTTAACATTGGGAAGTTAAAATGTATAGATAACCTAGAACTAGAACGCATTATATTCGGCTTAGCATTGGTCGATGGAAACAATGCAGATGTTAAAATAACTTTGAAGTGTTTTTATGAAATAGCTATTAAGAAATACAAAATATTATGAAACAACTATTGTAAATTATGTTAGCAAAACACATTTAACAGCTGGTTGTTTAATTTTTGAATTAATTAACGTTATTACTTATTAAAAACGTATATTCTATTTAAAAAAAGGTACTTAGATTATTTTCTATAATAAATGAAACTGATCAAATAAAAATAAACACAATATTTTGTTTAGTAGATAATCGTTTTATGTTTTGTATTGTATTATGTTCAATGTTCAATGTTTAAAACGTTTATTGTTTTTAAATTTGTTATATCAATTTTAAATATTAATTTGTTTTACTGTTTTAAATTACTATTATGTTAACTCGATACCTAAGTTAGAGTTTTATTAATTAAAAATATAAGCTTCGTTTTCCTTAAGACTGCTGACAATGTATTAGATAAACCTATTGCAAATACCATACACCATTATTTAATTATTTACAAATATATTATAACTTATATTATAAAACTAAATGATATCTAAATTCAATTTTTTTTTTATTAATATATATTCTATATATTATTTTTTCTTTTGGCTTTGGCAACTATTAGGCTATTAACTGTTGGTTGATTCTTACTTTAAAAAAAATGTTGTTAATATTACTTTGGAGTTATAAAATGTAAAAACTTTTTAAAAAAAACTAACATAACTACACTGAATTTTTATTAGAAACATATGCAAAATTGTAATGACCGCATCGTCCAAAAGTAATATATTATTAATTATTATATATATTTGTTAATCCTCATTTGTGTAAGTATCTAGACGTTTAGCAAAATTATTGTTGTGATATATAGGTATATATAATATTGTTTTATTATAAAAACTTAATGTAATGCGTGTTAATACCATTCGTAAAACAATGTACGCAATGTATAAAAAAACACCAAATTATAACTTACAAAAAACTTGTATAAATCATTTTAAATATTTAAAAAAAAAAACCATTGAATCTGCTTATTATTTATTATTGATTTGTTAATTTGGTTCTGCTTGTGATTTTACGTTACCGTTGTTTTCAATTTACTGTTTTATAGTATAAATGTGTTTATTGTATAAACTATGTTATTTGTTGTCCATTTTAATTTAAAAATGTATTATACATTTAGGTATGTTTGTTTATTGTGTTATATATTTGATAATCTGTACATTTCTATTTAATAATCGTTTCTTAGTTAAACAAAATGTAATTGTTTTTTTATTTGCTAATACGCCAAATAAAGCCAAAAAATTAGAGAAAAAAAAAGAGTAAAGAATTCGATGGCGATTGGATTTTATTTTGTCGGAAATTTTTCATTTATCTCCTGAACTTAGATGTCTGAAATTTAAACAGTTCATGTGGGTGTGTGAACTGAAATGTTGTAAAGGTTAGATTGAAAATTGTGTTACCAATTACGACCACGTGGATTAACTAGATTTTATTAATTATGACTATTTTTTATGTTATCAGTCAACTTACCTTATACTTTTTGATCTAATAAATTATTATTTTTTGTTATGCTAGCATCATATTTCAAAAAACCAATTCTATATTAATAATTTCTATTATTTTCTTTAATAACCAATTTTAGAAAATCATTAATTATTTTGTGTACACATTGAGTATTATTCTGAAAAATGTAAATTTTATTTGGGTAAATGAATTTAAAAATTGTAAAAGAGAATTTTTTTTAATAATCGCGATGCCAATTTTATAAAAATTCATCGAAATAGATTCGATTTTTAGAAAACATTGCGCTACTGATTTGGCAGCAACTTTTTTGAAGTTTTTTAAATAAAAAAGGCTGATTTAAAAAAAAATAATAATTTAAATTAATAGATTTATCCTTAGTCTATTTCCGGACCAAAATCATGCCAAAAAAAAGTGTATTAAAAAAAAGTTTCCACTCTTTCATCTTGTACTAAATCTAAAAAAAATTCTTTACAAATTTTGATTTAGTTTGGACTATTTAAGAAAATATAATTTTGCGCCGTGTAATATTAAGTTGAAAAATATGTACCTACAAATTTCAGAGATGAACTACATTTTGGTGAACTTTCTAAATTTTTGCTCCGTTAAAGTATTTTTCGTGAACGATTTCTGATCTAAAGACTTGGTACATGAATAAATTGGTTTAGCAGTTTGAAATATATTTATAATTACCAATAAATTATTGTCGCTGCGTTCTGTTGATTCAAATGGTGTAAACGTTCGATTTTTAATAACTGCCACAGAATAACGTTATTGAGAAACTGTGTTGAATAACAATAAAAATTATTTTAACAAATTTTAACTAACAATTTGGTCCACAGATAGAAACATTATTTGAATGAAGACAATTAATATTTATTAATTATTAATACCTATAGTATTTGCCATTATGTCGTTACTTAGTAGCTTTGAACAACAGTATTATTACTATATAAATTGTATATTGTACGATACCATTTTTGATTCTTATTAAGCACCCAACTCCCCCCCCCCCCCAAAAAAAAAGCGTCCTAATAGATTATAAGTTAACCAGGGTAGGTAACATACAATTAAAACTTACAATAATAGCGTGTCATCGTAATATTTTATCCAAAAACAGTTTAGTAATATTAAATAATCAAAAACAAATTCCACGCGATTAAATTGCTGTACTTATGAATGATAAAAACTTGATTATCAACTATAATTGCAGCTTTTATAAGTACTAACTAATATGGTTTCGTATTTTTAATAAATTCTTTGGAATACTCAAGATAAATTGTATACCGTAAATAATTTGTTACAATTAAAAAAAATAAAATATGTAAACTAGTAAAACCGTTACAAAGTTTACATCTACTTCTACACATATAAATTCGCCTATAATAAATATTTATATAAAAAGGTAAAAACACTAGACAAAAATACTTTCAACCGCCTGCACAGTTCAAAAGCAAAATAACAACACAAACAAGTATTTGTAGGTAACCTAAAAAAACAAATTTTAAATATTGAGAAAAAATATTGTCATACATTTAAATATATAATATATAAAACGAGTGGAGGATAAGGCCAAGGATAATGAAGATTTATATTTATATAAATAAAAAAGTGAATATGTATATATGTATATATATATAAATGTATATAACTGAAATAAAATTGTTATTTGTAATTTAAACAACATTTATCCATAGTAGTTAAAAAAGACTTACCAAAGGAACTTAGTATTACCTAATAATCTTAAAAAAAAAAAAAATTGTATGAATAAATAATTTTTTCCAGCTTAGTGCCACTTCTGATTTTACAATAGTTAATAATAAATAATAATAATAATCATTTTTACAGCAAATCTTACAGTCGTAATTTAATCGATGGTCAAATTCAAAATACTTTGGTAAGTTTACCTCGGGTTACAATTTATAATCATTAATTAATTTTGATTTTTTTAATAGTTTCATATTTATTATTTGTAAATTGACATACAAATTTAGTTTACAATAGACAATAGTTTGTAATGAACTGTAGGGTTTAAAACAAGTACTATCTTATACAGCGGAAAAATGTAGTTAAGCCAATTAAGACACAAAACTGACAAGATAGGTTTGATCCAATGTAATTTAATTAATAAACTTTTAACACAGACAATAACTTCTCTGGTTAACAAGATAAACAATAATTGAATATTTACTGATTCCTTAGGGTTATATACTTATATACTAAAAAGAGTACAAACTAAGCATTTCTTAATAGTTGTGGAAAACAAGTATCAACGTCATATAACAAAAATTGTTAAATGCTTAAATACTAAATAAGATATAATACTAATTAAGTATTATATCTTAATTATAAGTTGCCCAAAATATTAGTAAGCATAAAACATGCTCCACGTGCCATGGTCATTACAATATCTGAAAGAGACCTGACCATTACAGTTTACACCCACCCCCCCCCCCCCCCCCGATAAAATGAAAAACATAAGAGAACAAAGTAAACAGTGTTTTTCGTACTGACAAATAGCTGAGAACAGACGAATTTATTGTTTTGTACATTTAATATACATATATTTAATAGTATTATTTCTGTTCTAGACGTTATTGTAATATAATGTACTATAATACGTATATAATGTGGTTAGAAATATGTGTTAAATTAATTACTTTATCATAATACGTATTTCCTACAAGTATATTTTTTTCGTCGTCGGTCATAGCATGTGCATAAAAAACATGTTAAATAAAAAAAAATTACACCCATTCGTTCGTATCATAATTATTAATAGTTTGTCAACAGCTGCAATAAAAAATGTTTTTTTTTATTATTGTTCCATTCCCAATCATAGAAATCATATTTATTTATTATCGTAAAATAGTGTTGAAACGCTCTGTACGATAACCGAATACATAATTCCTACTGTACATTTTGCTACATTATAAACATGTCATTGTGAGGTTATTTTATATTTTATTTTACATTCAATCTCTTCCTTAATATGCTCAGACAGTAATAACATTTCAAAAATATCGTTAAGAAGCATAGGTTAAGATTACTGTACTTACAAAATATAATATTGTTTTTGTGCTGTTTTGGGGGTTGAACATCATGGTTTCAAAGTCGTTAAATAAACAAAAATATTATTTACCCTTTCCTCTAAATGTGTTTAAATATTTCTGTTTATTTTCATTTTTTTTTTGGCTGAAGTCACGTGGCTGTAGTTTTTGGGCTTCATAACTGATAATTGAATCGATAGTAAATGGAGATGTATAAAAAATACATTTTTGGTATCCTGAAATTTATTATGTAACAAAAACAAAAGATAGATTATAATATTTTTATTTTATGGCTCATAAATACATTTTTTGTATGGAATTCGTTTTTAATGGCGTAAACAATAACGCCAAGTAAATATTGACGGAATCGCTAAAATCCGTTGTTAAAAATTGAAGGCAAAAAACTTTTGGAAAATAAAGTATTCAAAACACCTGTTGTCTGTAACCCCTCCACTGTAAAGAAACCCAAGGGCGCCCACAGGGGGGGCAAGGGACAACTCCCCCATGGCGTCTAAAAACTTCCAATTAGCTAGTGAGTGTAAAAATGTATATAATATAAAATACATAGACAATTTGTTTATAATAATATTTTTTTTTGAAAATACGCATTAATAATAATGTTTTTGTTTTTAATGAAAATTAACGCGGTTAGCGCCCTTGAATAAACCACTAAACCCATTCCATTGCCTGTGTAGTTACTAGTTTATACAGTTTGTTATTCGGTGGAGTAAATAAAAATAAATTCGATTTAAGGAATTATGCTAAGGAAGTATTTTAATGCTGTTTTCTAAACCAATTTGATATCCTTCTTGCTACCATAATGTAAAACAATTTTTTTGGTATTTTTCCCAACATTTTATATTTGTAATTTAAAATTTGTGAACAGCCGCTTCACTACATTAATTCTGAATGCAATAGACAAATCGAATATGTATTTTGCCATTTTACTTTTAAGGTAACCCTTTATACCTTATAACTACCCTTTTAAATAATTTATTTAATTTAAGCAAGTATTTTAAGGGGACTTTAGAAATAATCGTAAAAACGAGGTTAGTTTCTCTCGTCGTTTTTATAGAAAATTTAAATTTTACTTTAAATACAAGCATTTGAATATGTAAAAAACGTCAGAATTAAAATATTAAGTGTGAATGTAGGGTAAATAATAAAAAAAAAGCCGACGAGAGATAGTTCTAGATAGTTCTCATTATTTTAAAGATGTAAAAAAAATTGTCTACGATTATTATTTAGCCAATAATAAAGAATATGCGTAGCTATGCATAGATGAAAAAAAAAATTTTCATTTGCTGCCAAGAATGCTGTGAAAGTCCGAAAAATAAATTAAGTACCAAAAAAGTGTTCTATTACTGAACTAGTAATTACAAATCAGTTTTACTGTTAAATTAAGTTTTTGTTAAAAAAGTGCCTATTCCTAACTGCTTAATAAATGGCGGTAAGACGTGCTCTTAATAATTTACAACAATGATTTTATTTTAAAAATATTTTGCTTAAACAGTTAAAAATTATAAATTATGTATAAAATGTCTGTAACATGATATTGGGAAAACATATTGTATTCTCATAGTCAAATTGTTTTTTTTTGCAGCAGCAGCAGCAGTAGCATAAAGATATAGTATAGTCATATTATGGTATTATAACAGTCGTTGCTACAATACGGTGTGCTGCCGGTAAAATGATAACGATAGTGTTCATAAATATTAACATGGACCGTTTTATAATGTTTTGTGTGTTACCCATGTTATTTTTCATAGGAAGAAACTGCCGGCCGGTCGGTCGACTTACACCGGCCAAAACGTACAGCGGAGATGGCGGTTTCAAGGTTAAAATCGTACACAACCACTCGTGTACTGTTTTTTTGACGATGCGGGACTAGCCGGCATATTATATTATACGGTATATACATATTGTTGTTGTTGTCTACACTCTACACAAGATACCAACGCGAAACCATAGACCTGTTACTTTGTATTTATAGACCTAATGATCGAGACAAATTTAATATTGTCTGGGTCTATGCTAGCCGCTAGGGAGTAGGGTGCTGGATGTGTGTGTGCGCGCGATGAAACGAAGACAATATGTATACATTTAAAGAAAAAACTGAAACTAGCCGTTTTGTGAAATTAATAAAAACACCTTATCCTCGAGGAAAAAATAAATATAATGTCACGACCATAGTAAACATGAAT
This sequence comes from Adelges cooleyi, assembly GCF_023614345.1. Taxonomy (NCBI): domain Eukaryota; kingdom Metazoa; phylum Arthropoda; class Insecta; order Hemiptera; family Adelgidae; genus Adelges; species Adelges cooleyi. The sequence goes on along the minus strand of NW_026096058.1, from coordinate 979,867 downwards.
ATTCGATTTGTTTGGGGTCTTCTGTTTGTAGAACTATAGCTGTTATTATTCCATAAAAAATGATACAAAAACGTGATTTTTTTGTTTAATATTTCTATTGATATTTGATCGTAATACATGGAAGCGAGTAAGAAAGGTAATTTTAAATAGCCGTTCAAATTGCTGTTACAAAAGGTTGTCGAGCCAGCTTGAAAGGTATTTATGTAGACAACACAATACCATGTTATTCCTATGTGAAATAACTATCGTGTTAAAATACTAATAAGTAGAGTATAGAAAAAGTATTTATAGTTTTAATGAAAAACTAACTATAAAATGTTATTGCTCAAATGTTAATTCGGTATAACAATAATAAATTAAATAATATTAAAATGTGTAACAATTCGAAAGCGTTAAAAAAATATTACCATTCAACCGCAGTATGAGTTAATACATTTTATTTTTAATCTTGCAGTTTAGAACAGTATTAAAATCTAATACTTGGTAAAATTCGACTTATTTAAAAAATAAAAATTGGTTAAAACTGCCCAACTAATAATTACCACACTAGGGGACCAATACAATTATTGAACGACAAAAATAAGACAATAGTCCATTATTGAGTAAAAACATACAATGACAAAATGTGTGTTCAGTATTTGAAATATTCCTACTTCCTAGTTTATTTTAAATATTATTAGTTGGATAAAAAATATATAAATCGCGTTATTAACAAACAAATATGAAATATAGGTTAGGTTAGGTTAAATACGTATTAATATATGTATTGTATACAATGAATAACAAATTATTAAAAAAATATATTTTTTTATGAAGGCTATACATTTTAAATAAAAAAATAACTACAAAAAACGCTTGTCGTTTCAATTTAAACAGTAATATTTAAAAAGTTGCGTTAATATTATCAACTTGCACTGAAATATTGTTGCCATCTGGCCGCGCATCGAAAAGTGGAGGCGAGGGGTGGATTAGCAGTAGCCGGTGGGTGCCGTTGGGGTGGTTATTGTAGGGGTGGAAGAGGGCTGCCGGCCTCCGGGATAGAAATTTCTAGAACGCAATTGAAATCGCGGCAGCGGGCAGTTAGTTGGAACCTCCTTGTTCCAGCGCACCGGCATGGAGCACCGCGCTGACCTTGATATTTATTATTGTTTACATCGCCGCTCAGCTGTGGCCAATCGCAGCGGCCCGTCGGCTTACTGCGCAGTTTGTCTGGAAGCGGTTTTGCGTATCGAGCATATTGAAAAAATATAGTAACGCATTCGGCGTATTACACCTCTCCCGTCACGTATACCGTCATCGCTGCACCTAACCAAAATCGTTTGAAACACTTACAGAGTTGCCATTGTCGATTGCAATATATGTACTATAGACAATTATAATATTTCAATTCCATTGGATTCGTTTTGCGCACGCTCTGGCCCGACAATCTAGTCAAAACCCGCCGTTGTCCGGGACATCGTCGTTGCCGCATAACCCGCTGGAAGTAATTACCGTTTGCCGGACACCGTGTGTGTTGTGCGTGCGAGCGCGTGCTGCGTCAAAGCTCTTCACAGCAACCGGCACCAGCAGTTCGAAGCCGGCACGCAATGGCCGAAGTAGACGACGCGGTGATCGACGTTGTGGCGTCCGAGGTGATCAACGGGTGCACCATCACCGGCGACAGCGATTATTCGGACAAGACCGGCGACGTCTCGTCGGTGGAACTGCGCGTCAAGCGCAAAGCCAAGAGACTGGCCAAGTCTCTATCCCGGGACAGCGGCATCGTCAACGGTCACGGGGGCACGGCCACCGTGGTGCAGTTGAAAAGGCGCTGGAAGAACAACAGGAAGTCTCGAAACGGTTTCAACAAAGCCCGTGGAGACGCCAAGAAAGGTAAGAAACGCAACTCGACAACGCTTGGTCACTTTGGTGCCGCATTTTCGCTCAGATAAAACAACACTAGTTTTTTAAACCGTTTATGTGATTTTTGCATTTGGTTCTTTCTCGGTAAAGTCGTTTCTTCCACATAACACTTTTTTTTAATTTTTAATGTAAACATTAAATATAGCTTGGTATTTTACACAACAAATCTAAATGTAGTTCATACTTTACCCATATATAAATGTGAAATGGACATAATAAATGTATGCATGTTAAAAAATTAATAGAAATCTTAATTAGATTAATAAGAAATATATCTTGATTGTTACATGATATTTAATACATTTTATACCTTATTTGAGTTCAGTATTTTAGAACAAACGCATACTCGGCAATTTCGTAATGTTCGTCATATGTAGAACTGTTTTTGTTTGATTTCAATTAACTTGGCTCTTTTGATTAAATTATATTCTTGATCAATATACTCACCTATTCACCTTTAAAAGATAATTTCCTATTTTCGTAATAATCGTAAAACTGAATTGATTTTAGTTGATCATAATTTTATTTAAAAGTAGTTGAATAGTATTATATTATAATATAATATTTTGTGTACTGATATTAACATTTTAATATATAAACAGTCCTGTTAACCATTTTATCCATGCAATCCGTCGTTGTTGTGTAATGTTATTATTATATTATATTCTGTCAGATAAATAATAAACTATTTATAACTTTTATCTCTGATTGCAACATTCATGTATTACAAAATATGAATTACAAGTATATGTTATATTCATTGGCATTTAAGAAATAATTTTATCTTGTGATTTAGGTGGTGCTGGAGGTAAAGGCGTTTGGGGAAAATTGGGCGAAGAAAGTGATATCGATCCTGCTATTGACGTTAAGGACCCTAACTATGATAGCGATTTATTGGATGATGACAATATCGTTCTACGTGAAATAACACCGGAGGCTTCTGATGAAGAACTCAAGGTAACTTTTTCAGTATCTACTTTTAGATGTTTTACAAATGTTTTCAAATTGTTTTGAAATTACAGAATTCTATTACCTTCAATATTCTTGAATATTATGAACACGGTGATACTGAAGAAGCTGCAATGGTGTTGAGCGAGCTTAACATTATAAGCAAATGGCATTTGGTAAGTCAAATGTGAACAAATTTATGAGATAATATAAATGCCGAGATATCTTAATAAATAATATTGATAATTTTTGCTAGATCACTCAAGTTGCCATTGAAGTAGCACTTGAGCATAAACCGTCGCAAAGGGAGATGACATCCATATTGATATCTGATCTATATGGACGTCTGATCAAGCAAAAAGAAATCGCCCAAGGTTTTGACGTAATACTGTCCAACCTTCCTGATCTCATTCTCGACACACCGGATGCTCCAATTGTCGTTGGCTGTTTTATAGCCAGGGCTATAGCAGACGATTGTCTTCCTCCAAAGATTATAGATTTTTTCAAAGAGAAAAACTATAGTGATCTGGCAAAGTAATTTTATTTTAAATTTGAATGTAACGAATTTGAATACTTAAATTGTTTTTTTTTCTCTTAGTCAAGCGTTGATTAAGGCTTATAACTTGCTAAATATTAAACACGGATTAACTAGACTGGATAACGTGTGGGGCGTTGGCGGTAGTCTTAGACCAGTGCAGTACCTCGTAAGGCAAATGAATATGCTGTTAGACGAGTATTTGTGTTCTGGCGATCTTCAAGAAGCTATCAGATGTATTCTAGAGTTGGAAGTACCGCATTTCCATCACGAACTTGTGTACGAGGTAACTCGACTTTTATTATTGCATACGAGTGGAATTGCCCAATTCCAAATACAGATTTTAGACATAATTTCCTTCCGCCCTGTCTCTTTGTTTCACATTCGTGTTTTTTCATTATCTTTTAGGCTGTTGTTGATGTAATCGAGGCTATGAATGCTCATACGGAAGTAGCCATGTGCAAGTTGCTGAAGGCATTGTATGATGCAATCATTATAACTCCGGAAATGATGAACCAGGTATGAAACTGAATACAAAATATTTATGGTCTGTATTTTAATGCCTACTATCTTTAGCTATATGACACTCTAGTTAGTCGATAACAAAAAAATGAATATACAAAGTAAAGTTTTAAGAGTTTTAATGACTTAAATAGATTATTTGTACATCTCTAATATGAAAATGTGTTAAGTTTGATATTGCTAACACAAAAGCCAATAAAAACATCTAAAATAATATTTTATCACAGGGCTTTGACAGAGTGTTTGACGTTCTCGATGATGTAACTATTGATGTGCCATTAGCGCCGGCTGTTCTTGAACGCTTTTTGGACAAGTGTGTCAATGCTGGCTTTTTACCTAAAGAGATAATTCAAAAGATACCAACAAGGTATGATGATAATTTTATCCTTCAATTTTATAGTAGAGTTGGCAAAGAATTGAATAAAAAAAACCCAACGTTTTAGCTCGGCAAATGTAATTGATATGTACCAAATATTTGGGTTTAAGTATATTCAAAAGAACTATTGAGTTGAGATTTTTTTTAAAGAAACGGGGTATTGCCAACTCTGTTAGTGCCTAGTAGAAACTTAAATCATTTTGTTTTATTTTGCAGAACGTCTCGCAAGAGATATGTGTCTGAAGGTGACGGCGGTCGTCTCAAGGAAGCATAAAACACAAAATATAACATCCTAAAAGCATTGTACCCTTCTGCAATTTCTTTTTCTTGAGTACAGTATTTTTTTTCAACAAATTCTATTTTTTTTTTTTACTCGTTCAACATTTGTTTATTATTATTATAATAATTTATTTTCTAGTATTAATAATTTATAGATTTTTTATTAAGTTGTGTAATGAGTTCAATCTAACATTGATCATGTTAAGTCCATTAATATGTTGCGGAAATACAATAAAACGTACTAGAAATTCTTTAAATAAAAGATTAACTAAATATTAAGATTTAATATCTAGTTTATTTTTCACTATACTAACATGGGAAAATATTTTGTAGTAATTATATAATAATAATAATAATATTTGACGTTTTATTATGTATACTGTACTCGTTGCTTAATACATTCTAGTGAATGAATTAGATTGTTTAACTATTGTAGGGTAAAATTGCTTATCAAACAAAAATATTTTATTGCAAAATGCGTATTGGCTTTGTAAAGTAGTGATTTTTTCAACTACTTTTGTTTAATGTAAATTTTTATGAAATTTTAAAATTTACTATTGTATTCACAATAAGTGTTTTCTAACTAGAACAAGAGAAAATTGTCGGTAACATTTGTAATGAAATATTATATTCTGTTAGTACAAAATTTTGTAATTGTCATCGTAAGCAATAAAAGATGCCTTTGTTTTTTCCTATTAAAAAATAATTTAATATTTTTGAAATGGTTCACGTTTAACATTTAGTTTAACAACAACTATATTTACCTCATTTATTTTGTAGTAATTTTGTGAAAACCATATTTCCATGTTACTAAATTGCAAATTGTGAAAAATGTTTTATGTTATAAAAATTTTATTTCTTATTTTTTCTGATATTTCTATGTTTTCTCAACATAAAAATTATTGGTTTAATATTTTTTTGTTTTTTTCTTTAAGTTGTTATTCTTTTGTACCTCTAATGATTATTGCATTGACCATGCATAAATAGAATGATGAATACTAAAAAATTATAATTGAATAATTAACGACGGGATTAAAGATGACATTTCCTATGGTTCTTATAAAAACCATACTGGTGAGATTTATATAAAAGGACGTGTTCTAGAAACCTGTTAAAAATTTTTGTTTAATCCTCAAAATATAACAACAAAAAGTGTGTCTCAATCCGACTGTTGTCCAAAAGTCCTAAGTTGTGTTTGTAAAAAAAAAAACCTACTGAAGATCAGCAGGTTAACAATTTTTAAAAGTAATAGATAACATAATGATAATAGAACTAACATATTCATCCTTGAGATGTTTCTTCATAGCAAGAATAAATCTAGCATGCTGTCAATTGCTAAACTTATTGTTAGTTATTTCACTTTTGTGGTTTATTTAAGAAAATAAAGGAACATTTTTTTTTAGTGTGGTTCGTAATGTGTATTTATTTTCAATCTAACTTTCTAACTGTAGTATTGGATACATAATTCGTTTGAAATGTGTTTTTTAAAAATAAAAATTGCAACGAACTTCCATTTAAATGCTGAAAATAATCAGTATTTGGTCTTTCGAGGGGTAAAGGCTAATTTATCTCGGAAACGCCAATATATGTATTATTATATTGGAAATACGATAATAAATTTATTAAGTTGTAAAGTACCTATGGACGATTTTTTAAAACAAGTTAATCATCTAACATTTCAGTAAAAAAAAATCTACATTGTTATTCTGAATCGACGCAGTTGTTTAAGCCATTATTGTAGAAAGATAAGTCGAGAGTGATGCGTTTTGTTGTTATGAACTGAGCGATTTTAGCGTAGAAATACACCTATACAATTATAATAACCGACCTAACCTTTACAGCAGAATTATTGAGACTGTATATTTTGACACGGCCGAGTTTGAAGTTATTTGGATTCGACTTTTAGGAAATTGTAAAATGTATACACAGAACAGGTTAAATCTACCTTTTAACTGTTAATTAGCTCTTAGTGTACTGCTTAAATTGATTAGTTGCTAAAAAAAACACATCTTCCTAAACACGTTTTACACGCAATATCTGGCGGCGGAGGGGTCCGAATAGTCGGGGAGAAGTACATAATAATAATAATTATTTAGCTCACGGTAGATTAATCAATTGTGTGATTACAGCAGTTTCGTTTGTCATTACAATTTATATCGTTGACCGTACTGCGCAATAAAAAGGGAAAAATTAAAATGACGCCGGTACGGTTAGCCGTGGCATCCCCAAAACGTTTTTTGTCCACTGTGATTGGCTGTAATGGCAGTTGTGAACGCTATCATTGGTCGGGCCGGCGAACAGCTGACGGTTGTAAACAAACTGATAAAAGGCAGGTGAGATAGTGTGCGACTTTCCCGCGCTTAAACGTTGGTGTTCTTTGTATTTGGCTACGTTACGAACCTATAAATTATGTTATTCGACTGTGAGCTGACGGAGTAACTGTGTGTGTGTGTGTGTTTTTTTATGTAGTGTTGTCATTTGTATTTTGTTTCGGCATTAACCGTTTTGACTCCAGGAGAAAATAGATCAAGAATAATCTCCAAACCGTTTTATAATATTGTCTTGTTTTTCTGCTCAACCGTCAAGTACCTTCTTATTCCCGCGTTCTACCGCACAAGTATCAATCATGAATGCTGCTGTCAACAAAGAAAATGTTAATGGCTCGCTTCAAAGTCAGGTAATTTCAGATCAAGTTTTTATACATACTATAGTTTTCTTATTATAAAGTTTAAAATCGATGTGCTTTTCGTTTGCTCCATCGTCTTCGAAATTAAGAACACATTAATGGGTATATGTTAAAAATCACATTTTAGCAATAAGTAAAATACGGTAAATTATTTATCCGTTTGTTTGAAAAATATATTATCATTTTGTTGGAACAAAGTGAACGTCATATTTGGTTGGGGAATGTATATTAAGTTGTACTTATAATTTTATTTGTATTTTGCAGCACTCTATACTCAAAGGAAAAATAGTAAAACCGCCTACACAAGTATTGAATGAAGTCCACCAAAATGTATTGTCCCAACTGAAATCTCATGAAAATGGCCAGGTAATGTGTACATGACCGTGTTTTTACCATTTCCTAATGTTAATAAAAAAAATTATAACTTATTATTTTTGTGTAGGTTTTTGATTACTTGGAGTCGTTGGCTAAGTACAGAGTTAATTTTGATAGTACAATTGAGCCCTTGCTGAAAGAAAATCCGAGACGATTTGTCATATTTCCCATTATATATGATGATATTTGGGCAATGTATAAAAAACAGGAAGCTTCTTTTTGGAATGTCGAAGAAGTCAATTTAAAAAATGTATTTTATTTTACATTTTGTTCTTATTTTTTTTTCGGCTTTATTTAAGTTACTTTACCACCAAAATTATTTCCCCTTGTTTCTCTTTGTTCTATCTTCTTGGGATAGAATTATAAATTACATAATATTTATATTACACCATTTTTTATATAGGATCTGGACGATTGGGTTCAATTAACTGATGATGAACGCCATTTTATTTCTCATGTATTAGCATTCTTTGCTGCTTCTGATGGTATTGTAAATGAAAATCTGGTCGAGAGATTTTCTCAAGAGGTTCAAATTACTGAAGCCAGATGCTTTTATGGGTTCCAAATAATGATGGAGAATATTCATTCAGAAATGTATAGTCTCTTAATTGATACTTACATTAAAGATCCAAAACAAAAGTAAAACTATATATAATGGTTTTTATTTATAATTAATTTACTAATGATAAAACTATAAACTTACTTTGTTTAGAGACTTTTTGTTCAATGCTATTGAAACTTTACCTTGCGTAAAAAAGAAGGCTGACTGGGCCCTAAAATGGATTTGTGATAAGAAAGCAACATTTGGAGAACGACTAGTTGCATTTGCCGCCGTAGAAGGAATATTTTTTTCTGGAAGTTTTGCAGCAGTGTTTTGGTTAAAAAAGAGAGGATTAATGCCCGGTTTAACATTTAGCAATGAATTAATTTCTAGGGACGAGGTAAATACTCTATATATATTATGTCTTTATTAGTTCCTTTTAAATTATTTTTGTTTAAAAAAACCTATATCTATGTGTTTTAGGGCTTACACACAGATTTTGCTTGTCTATTATTTAAACACTTAACCCAGAAACCACCTCAAGATATTATTATTCACATCATTCGAGAGGCTGTCGGTATTGAACAAGACTTTTTGACAAATGCTTTACCGGTTAAGATGGTTGGCATGAACTGTGAAAAAATGGCAACATACATTGAATTTGTGGCTGATAGATTATTGGTAGAATTGGGATGTCCTAAGGTTATAAATTGATTTAGTTCTCATTGTGTACATTTTTTATTTAATAACAATTTTTAAATTAATTTTCATGATTTTTTAGATCTTCAAATCGTCAAATCCATTCCCGTTTATGGACTTAATATCTCAACAAGGAAAAACCAACTTCTTTGAAAAGAGAGTCGGTGATTATCAAAAAGCATCGGTCGCAATTCCTGATATTCCTAACATAACTACTATGAATATTACAAATGAAGACTTTTAAATTCCTTATATTATGTTGAACTTAACAAGACAATTACCATAAAAATCGAGTTTTATGAGATGTAAATTGCTATTTGGAAAACCATTAAGCATATAAAAATGTATATTATAGAAACAAAGAATTTTATATTGTAGTTGTGATTAGTTTTATGATTTTTTTTTTTTGAAAAATCGCACAATGCATTTGACTATTATATGTTTATATAGAACATTAATTATACGTACAAGTTGTTTTAACAACTAAATTAATATCACGGTAGTATTCTTGGTAATTACAAACATATTTATTTTTTTTTAGTTTTGCATAACTCGTTATCTTATTGATGTATAGTTTTAATGACAACATGATGATAACCAATAGTTCCAAAATATGTATTAAGAATATAGTATACTCGTATAATTACTTTCTAATTTAAAATGATAAACCATTTAGAAAAGGTGTCTACAAGGATTTTTGTGGTGTACAAACGGAGATTGATAAATAAAAGTTAGTAATTTTTGTAGTTGTGTTATTTCATTGATCTTTTTTTATTTTTTTTATAGTCAAAATTATGACCAACTGTATAAGTATGTCAAAAACTTGTGTAATGTATTTTTTACAATATGTTTGCTGATTTTCTCTCATAATAAATATATGATCGCCTGAAATACTGGCAGCCATTTTGCTGATATCGCAAGTTGCTGATTTACCTGTTAATTTTATTTTGTCATAGCTAAATTAATATTCCCAATACGATTTATGAATAATAATTGAGTTATTAACTTGATCCACGTTCACTGTAACCATGGTTGTTATTTGGATTCGAATACTTGGTTTTTGAATATTCGAATAATTATAAAATTATATACATTTCTAATTGGATTGTAATTCCAGATAGATTTCAAAATATTTTCAGGCCTATTCTACCCATCCCGGACTGATCTAGTCTAATAATATAAATGTAACTGTCTGGATTGACCTGAACTTAGTAGAACTGAGTTAAAACTATTTTTTGAAACATCAAATCGAGTTGGGTAATATTTTTTATTGTTACGCTATCTTAAATCTCTAGTTTTGCCTGATTTTTTTTTATCTATTTGGTTCAGATCATGTGAAAATTAGACTTGTATTATAGAATTTATAAATTCAAGAGGACGTCATAACCCAATTTGTTAACGTTAAACCATACCTACGCAGAATACGTTTTACTCGCTCCATGATGATTTAGAGCAAAAATATCTATAACAAAAACGAAAGATGACAAGACTTTTATTGCATCATTTTTGAACATAATTTCATTTCAATTTTCCTCTTTCCTCTTTAAGTTCTATTAAGGATTCTGATTTCTGGCTTTATTGTGGTTAATTATGTTTCGGATAGTAATAACTTAATACTATTTATTATTGCCATAATGGCTACACTGGGCTTCGGCATCAACCATCATAACCATTTTAACGACGGTCATAACCATAGTGGTAACTTGAACAATATATATCATCAACCGATGACCGAACAACAACAAAATTGTTGAATTCAAAATGTTTGTCCGTTAAGGCTTATCACTAAACATGTTATAGAGGGAAAAATAGTAATACAATGCAACGCCAATAAAATTATTTTAATTGATGCGCCGTGTAAAATTTATTGTGTTTACTATTCCATTTAATTTTACTTTTTAGTGTCACAAAACTGATTGCCATTACAGAAATATAATAATATAGGAGCCGGATGAGTGTTCTTGTTTATGGAAGTGAGTTAAAGAAAGTTAACAATATAATCTACCAATAATAACATTTTATTTATTTAAAAAGTAGTTTTTTTTTCTTTATACGCTTGGTTTTCTAATTATTATATTAATATAATGTTTAATGAATAATTTGTTGGTTATTCCAGTTAATTTAAGATCTGAAGCATGGAAGTCGAAGATGACACATCTAACATGTCTGATGATTTAAGTAAGTACACGCCTACTTATTAATAATTAGGTATTTTTCTTGCACTTACATTTTAGTGAGTTTATATTAACTTGAATAACATGACAAGTTTAATGTAAACAGGTTATTAATTGAAATGTTGTGAATTAAAATATGGAAAAAGCATAAGCTCTGGCTAATAATACTATTAAATAAATACCTACCATAACAAATTGTTTTTTTTTTTTAAATATTTTATTTAAAATATAAGTATTTTTGTTTGTAGGTTATTGATGATGCATTTCACTTAAAAAAATAATAACTATACTATAAGATTCGTAGGTTTAAAGAAACAATCATGTCTATTTTTTAATTCTTTAGATTACTTCAATTATGATGATATTGATGACATTATTTTAAAAGACAATAATGACAATATTACTGTTACAAACTGTCAAAATGACCACAATTAGAATAGTATTTATCTTAAATTTTTTTATCAACGTTAATTTTTTGTTATTCGTTTTTGCAAGCCTATAGCCAAAAATCTAAACAACCTTTTGCATCATGCTAATTATTTAAGGAGGAAATTTTAATACAATTTTTTTTTTAAAGGAAATTAAGTGTAATTAGAAAATTGTGTAGGTGTACATTTTTTGACAAGTTGATGTTTGTTGAGATAAAAGCAAAAAACCTATTCTTCTCATATTGAGCAGAGTAAGCATACACTTAAACAATGATGAATTTTAGTTTGGTAATAAGTACCCTAAAAAGAACAGCTGAATATAATAAACAATTACTTATCTAACATATTATGATTTGTCATTTTAATAGTGATTTATGTATTTACTGTTTTTAGATCATCAAGTTTTGCAGGAAGCTGGTGAGAATAAAAAATTTAATGCAGAATCGTCGGTAGGAAGATTTACGAAGGATTCTTTAACTGCAAAATCGAGTGATTCTTCAATCACTACTAATATGTTGATGGATACTGATAGCTCGATTGACACTATCGGTAAGTCTAATGGTTTTGTTAATTTTATTTGTTTAAATAGATAGTGGTAAAACGTAAAAAATTACTTCATGTTTATAAACAAATTTTATTTAACAGCGGTTGTCATGATGAATTATATTTAGGTAAATTTCATTCAAAAAGTTGAATGGTAAATACTTGGGTTTATTTATGAGTAAAACAAAAATATTGCGATTTTATGGTAGAGTAAACAGTTGAAAATAATAAACAACTACTTATCTAATCTATATGCCTGTATCTAACATCTATTATTTTTTTGAAATTTGAATAGTGATTAATATGTTCATTGTTTTTAGATCATCAAGTTTTGCAGGAAGCTGGTAATAATAAAACATTTAATGCAGAATGGTCGGTAGAAAGGCTCTACGTTGGAATCTTTAACTACAAAATCAAACAATTCTTCAATCACTACCAATGTATTGATGGAATGCTGTGGAAATCCATCAGACACACTTGCTGGTAAAGAACAATTTATGGTTGTTGGGAATATTACAAAAACTGACTTAAATGAATCAAGTTTTCAACTAGATGACACTAGACATCAATCAATCCTTAAAACTACAGCTTTTCAAAAAAAATTTAAACTGTCATCTCATAACTTTAGCAATATGTTTGATAATATTTTTGATGATGACAGCCAAATGGAAATGACACAAAATAGCACAAGTATAAAACCATTTCATAAACGTAAGCGTTTGCTACCACCAAGCGATAATAATGACTTCAGTATTTCGAGCAAATGTGACACTACTGGACAAGATAGTTTAGAGCTTAGTATCGCTTCTCCTCGGTTGCGCTTCTCTCATAGAAATAAAAATAATAGTAAGGCCGACATGTTAAATTATAGTATGTCCTCTGTAGAAAATGGCTCTGCTAATGACGATCGGGAAGTTAGTGTCGAGCAAAGAAATAAAAACCTTCATTCAGATTTCAAAAAACCCATTGATATATCGTCACTGGTCGTTGATATCAATACAAATGATAATTCCAGTGTTTTAGACAAAACTAACTTGAGTACTACTCAAACGATCACTGATAACTCAAACAAAGTATCTGATTCAAGTTTAAATAACACTACTAGTGGTACATCTGATATGGAATTAAACTCTGAAAAGACAATGTTTAATAATTCTTTAGTGTCTAATATTAATCAAATTTCGATGTGTAGTTCTATAGATATTCCTAGCCTGAATCATACATACGATATTCAAGATAATTGCAATTCAACTCGTATCAACTCGCTACACGTATCCAAGAGCAACAAAACAATGAACATAAACTCTCAAGAAACACTGAATAATGAAACTTATGTTTTAGAAAATACTAATAATAAATCTATACATAATACTGAAAAATCAATTTCCGATTCATCTGTAACAAGCAAAAAAAATGTTCTATCTGACACTTACACTGTTGAAAATAATAAAAATGAAACTTATAGTGTTCCGAAGTCTGAAGACAAATCTTCCAATAACTCAACAAAAATGTTGCATGATATGTCTAACATTTATGACCAGCCAAAATTGTCCGAACGGAAACCAAATTTTATCCGAAAACTCCAATTAGGCACCGAAGTCATGGATTATAATATTGAGAGTACCGATGTTGATAATAGAAATAATACTATGTGTGATAGCGTAAATGAAACAGGACACCAATCAAGAAAGTTTAAGCCAAAGAAAAACCTCCGTAACGCATATTCTGCTGCTTTCGATAACATTATTAATAAAACGCAAGATGACAATGATCAAACTATGAACGAAAGTGTTAAAATGTCTGAATCGTTAAGTGGTCAGCAACAATTATCCGATTCGATTCTGATAACTTCTGTCAATAAAAGTATGGTAAATGATGTAACAAATTCATCCTTCATAAAAGATTCTAATGTACTATTGGATGCAGCTATTGAAAAAGAAATAACAATACCGGAAAGTTCTATTTTGTTGAATTACAATATCAAAGGTCATAGTAGTTTACGCAAATCATCAAGTAAATTTAACTTCAGTAGAGTAAAGGATAAAGACTTGACCAGTACACTAAATTTCTCAAATGTATCTTCTAACTCACCGAAGAGGTTAACTAGCAAATTTGATTTTATTAGTAAAAAAAATAGTACTCTGGTAATAGAAGAAGCACAAGACAATGACATTTTTACAATTTCAGTACATTCTGCATCAGACCTAATGTCTAACACAAGTAATAACGAGACAAAATTAAATACTCATAATTTAACTGCCGTCCAGAGTAATGAAAGTCTTATGAATGGCTTATCGCAAACACCAGCTCATCGTTTTACTAACAAACATAATATAGAACCACAGTCTGAAGTATTCAACAATTTGATTGACGATAGCTTACCGTGTGACGTTTCTCAAGATATGTCTAAGCGTATGAAGTTTAATCGGAAAGAGGTGTTAGACAGTAACTCGTTTATGTTTGATGGAATAATTACTGACAGTGAAGAAACCAAATCGGTATTGCAAAATGAACCAATTATAAAACAAGATTCACCAGTAGATGAAACTGCAATGGCTGAATCTAATATTTGTGATACTAGCAGAAATAGAAGTAAATCTTGTATGGAAACCGAGGAGAATAGCGAATCTCAGTATCAGTTGTCTTCGCCTGGTTTGTCTCAGACACCTAAAAATCGTTTTGTTAATAAACCTAGTATTGGCCAACAGTCGGGAGTATTTAGTAATTTGATCGATGACAGTTTAGATAGTAACGATTTAACTCAAGATATGTCTAAACATATCAAATTTAATCGTAGAAATGTGCCAGATAATTCATTTATGTTTGATGGGATAATTACTAATAGTCAGGAGTCGAATACCACAAAATCAGCATCTTTAATTGAATCAAATTCTATACATGAAAAGAGTGACTCTTATGCATGTGAAACTGATGAACATTTTTCAAATGAAAGTACATCTGGCAAAGAAGCAAGGGATTGTTTTGAAAACCAATGTCCAATGTCTTTAGCTAATTTATCAGAAACAATGAATACGAGTAGTAAATTCCCAGAGCCAAAAAATACAACTATTAACGATGGAGAAGTATCTCAAAGAGTTCGAAAAAAAAGATCATTGTCAAAGAGTTTTTCAGAGGAAAATAAAACAATAACTAATGATAAATCTGATAATGATGTATTACATTTGATGAATAATACATCCACGTTTCCTTTTGACGGGCCTAAAGATGTTTCTTTTGGAAGTGATCAATCAATTAGAAATGATGTAACAGGTATTTCATTAGATTATGAGTACTCAGTGACCAGTCGGAAACAGAGATCTGCTTCCAAAAGTTTTTCAAAAATACACCACAGGAGTATGTCTCGTGTATCTAATAGAACTATACTTAATAAGACTGAACCTGATATGCTCAGTTTGAATAACACTTCAATGTTTTCTACAGATAGTTCTAATACAAATTCAGATACAAATGTTTCTGTAAATGATAGCGCTTCGGTGACTAGCCGTAAAACCAGATCGGCTTCCAGAAGTTTTACTAAAGATAACAATATTACTATGTCTGGTGTATCTAATAAAACTATAAATAATAAGAGTGAACCTGATATGCTCAGTTTGAATATCTCTTCAATGTTGTCTACAAATAATTCCAATATAAATTCAGATACAAATAATGTAACAAATGTTTCTGTAAATGATAGCGCTTCGGTGACTGGCCGTAAAACAAGATCGGCTTCCAGAAGTTTTACTAAAGATAACAATATTACTATGTCTGGTGTATCTAATAAAACTATAAATAATAAGAGTGAACCTGATATGCTCAGTTTGAATAACACTTCAATGTTGTCTACAAATAATTCTAATATAAATTCAGATACAAATAATGTAACAAATGTTTCTGTAAATGATGGCGCTTCGGTGACTGGCCGTAAAACCAGATCGGCTTCCAGAAGTTTTACTAAAGATAACAATATTACTATGTCTGGTGTATCTAATAAAACTATAAATAATAAGACTGAACCTGATATGCTCAGTTTGAATAACACTTCAATGTTGTCTACAAATAATTCTAATATAAATTCAGATACAAATAATGTAACAAATGTTTCTGTAAATGATGGCGCTTCGGTGACTGGCCGTAAATCCAGATCGGCTTCCAGAAGTTTTACTAAAGATAACAATATTACTATGTCTGGTGTATCTAATAAAACTATAAATAATAAGAGTGAACCTGATATGCTCAGTTTGAATAACACTTCAATGTTGTCTACAAATAATTCCAATATAAATTCAGATACAAATAATGTAACAAATGTTTCTGTAAATGATAGTGCTTCGGTGACTAGTCGTAAAACCATATCGGCTTCCAGAAGTTTTACTAAAGATAACAATATTACTATGTCTCATGTATCTAATAATACTGCAAATCATAACAAGTCTGAATATGATTTACTTACTTTAAATAACACTTCAATGTTGTCTATGGATAGTTCTAAATCTTTGACAAATAAAAGATCTATTCCAGCTGATGTTGATGAAGATAAAGACATATCACCTAGTATTGGAAAAACAAGATCATCATCCAAAAGTTTTTCAGAGGAAATTAATATTTCACCTATGTCCAATAAAACAATAACCAATGATCGATCGGAATATGAATTATTGAATTCAATAGTAAATGAAAAGTCAACTGGTTCAAATGTAACTCAAGACCTTTCTCTTAAGAATAACCAGTCTTTAAATTTGACAACTAATAACACTATTGTTTCGAAAAGATTAAGTAGAAAAAATCGATCTGTTAATTCAATTTTAAATAAAAACAGTTTACCTACTAATACCCGAGACGTTGCCTCTGATGATAATTTATCTGCAAGTAAAGATTTTACTAGATCAACAGTTGAAGCTCAGAGTAAATCATTTTCACAAACGGTTGAAACTTTAAATCCAATAAACACATCACTTGGAGGTGCCGATCTTGGGTCTACATCATCGCCTTTAAGTTCAAAAAGATTTTCAACCAAAAAAAACCTAAGAACTCCAGATAGTATATTTTCAAATTCAAGTAAAAGGCAATCGAAATCTTTAACAGTTCAAAGTAATTCTGTTCGTTTGACTAGGTCATTATCAAAAAAAATTAAAAATCAAGCAACAATTTCATATTTGTCAAATATTTCATTAAACAATGTTTCGGGTAATATTAAATCAAGAAAAAATTTGACACAAAATAGTTCTTTTCGCAAATCTACTAGACGTACTAATGCTGAAAATGAGTTAGGGCCGTTTATAACAACATCAGTTTCGGTATCAGAAAAAGAAATGAGAACAGCAAGAAATACATCGTTAAATGGCAGTGTTCATTCCCAATCTGATGACTCCATGTTATGGGCAACAATAACTGATGATGATACGAGTAACATTTCTTGTGCATCTAATGTAAATGGTACTCCGGTAAATGTTAATAAAACCATTGCAGAACATATAAATAACGCCATTGGACTTATGTCGGCAAGGAAACGTTCTTCTGTGCATCCAGCAGTTTTTGAACTGGAAGATCTGTTGACTAGATCGTTCAGAAGAGTTTCATCTAACGGTAGTCCTTCAATTCTGACTAGAGCATTAGGTAGGAACTTCTCGAATGATTCATTATGCTCGTCTATGACGCTCTCTGATAGTATTGACCAGCAAACATGTGTCGAAGATAACGTAACAATGCATTTTAAATCTTTGTATAACAAAGAACCGTGGATTACAAAACGGCTGTATAATTTTCTGGTAAGCAAACTGGAGCCGAAATATAATATTTACTCAATGAAACATGCTGAGAAGTTTGTCAAATATTTAGCATCTGTACTGAAAGAAGTACGAAAAGAAAATGTAGATTTGCAATTGTATACAAACATGTTGAGATATCATATGGCTAGGTATGGAATGATCATAGATACAGCCGATTATATCGGATTTTTGTGTGATTATATACCAAAGCTAGAGTTTGATAAATTATTACCTGGTTGGGATCTTGCAACATCAGAAGTTAAATTCGATCCATATAAAACGCATGTGCCTCTTATGGAAGATAAGGACTTTTTGAACGAAGTCTTCAAACACCTTAACTGTTAATATCAAACTTTTGCTAATGCTTTACAGTACTATGTGAAGTTTGTTACTTGTTTAAATGATTATTAATTATATTTTTTTAAATAATTTTTTAGTTTTTATTATAATAATTATGATATACTGTTTTTATTTTTAACTAAATTTTTAATAAGATACAATTGTTCAGTTGATATAAATCAGAATTAAATTATGTAATAGTGATTTATTGAAAATAAAATACTGATATTGTCCTCATTTTTTGTTTGGTATAATTAATTATATATATTATATAATGTAAAATATGTTACTGGACTTAAAAATATAACTTATGGTGAATTTTTGTGTGTAACATGAAAACTTTTAACCAATTATGTTTGGAACAAGATTTAGTATAGTAGAATTGATATTAGAATAATTTGGAAACAAATAGTTTTATTGAAATATGATTTTTTTAGTTTTTCCAAAAATACAGTTTTTATGAACAAAAAAGAGGTTATAATTAATGTTACAGTATTAATATAAATATGGCCTTATGATTATCATTTCCTTTTTTTACTAATGGTGTAAGTTTTCCCTGTTGAGTTTTAAAAGTAATTTCTACACAAATGTAACAAAACTTGTCAGGGTCATTTTTACACTTTCTTGACATTATTCAAGAATCACTTAACTCGACAAACATAAAACAAAAACTTTGCTGGAAACAAAATATCTTGAATCAAAAAAGTTTTAAATCTTGATTTTATAAAATAAAAACTGATTTAATTTCATAAAAATTGTGTGTGTATCAACAGTTTTTAATTATTTCAACTAACGCAAATACTACTTTGGTCATATTACTCGAGTTATACGCAGTTTTGACAGCATTATTTATCTGTAATAATACATGTTGAAAACTATACTGGAAATTTCAAAAATCAAATGTTTTGCACTTCTAGTAGCTAGTTACTGTAAGTAAATGTGGCAAGTTACGACCCATTGTAAGATCTAGAAACAATGAATAAAAAAAAAAATCACATGTAGTTATGAACAATTTATTATTATAAATATTGATTAAAAGAATCATATAAGACATACCAATATATAAAAAAAAAGTGTTTGGTACAAGTTTAAAAAATGTATTCAATGATAAAATGGATTTAAATATTAATAATATAATTTACCTTAAAACTATTACACTAAATTAAATGAACACAATTATTTCTTCTTACAATCTTAATCATAATTGTAATTATATATTAAAGCAAATATGTACTTCAATTTCAAAAATTAAATTCGATTCATGTAAGTCGCAAGTGCCTCTATGGAAGATAGGATATTTTTTATTAAATTTTAAAAAACCTTAATTATTATAAAACCCATTTATTTATTTAACATAAAAAAAATATTATTATTTCATTATTATCATATTGAAGTATACTCTATGATCTATATTTTTTTTACTCTTCTCAAGTTAAGAAACATACTTCATAGAAAACGCATTACTTTTGTACGCGCTTGTGCAGACAAACAGCGTACATGCATTTTGGTTTCTGAAAAGTACGATTCTCAAGTTGAATTGAGTAAAAAGACCAAACAATTATTATATTTTATAAGTTAATTATTATTACGAGATACTGTTTTATATTTTAAGTAAAATTTTAATGAGATACAATTGTTCAGTTGACAGAAATCAGGATAAGATTATGTAATAGTGATATATTTAAAAAAAATACTTAATAGTTGTAATTACAAACTAAAACATATACTTCAACATATAATCGGTCATTGTCAATATACACTCTGTACACAGACATTTAATGTTGTCTCAGCTGTGTTTGGGTAAACTCTCCATGCCTGTTTGGTGTCTTGAAGTAGAAATATTTTGCAAGTCTTGCATACTGGTTTGATACAGAGGACTCGACAATGACATTTGATTTCTGCTGTGTTGTTCCCATGAATCATGACCACCTCTGACGATTACTTGTGATGGGGCCGAAACATTAGGAGAATAACGATGTTGTTGCTGGTGTCTAGACGAGTGTGTTGCTAAACTTTGATGATATCTATGTTGCTGCTGCATTATCTGATTGTCCATTGATGGCAAATAGTTTGACCTAGGTGGCATTGTCGTTTCAATGTGACTGGAAGATGTAGCAACTGGATTTGTTCTGTTTTGAGGGATCAATGGAATCGCAAGTCGGGCATTAACTGCTAATAAATGATCACGACGTCTGGTAAAAGTAGCTAGTTCTTTTTCTAACCCAATATTTTCATTTTTGAGTTGATACAAACATGAAAGCAAAGATGCCACATCAAAATGTTGGGCCTGTTCCATTAACAATGAACCTCCTTGCTCCCATTGACGTTCAAGTAAATCTTCAAGACTTTGTGCACTGCTTCCAATCCCATTGGTAAACCATTCTGAACTTGAAGAATTTGACTGAAAAGTCTCTGTTGGTTTGTGGCGATTTAAGTGAGGGCCTGTTAATGTCTGCCTTGCTACTGGTCCATTAATTTCACTAAATTGATTATGTGTTTGAATTTCTTCATTCAATGTGTCAGTCATTTGTTGAGCCATAGTAGAATTAGGATTTAAAGAGTTCCCCAACATGTGTGGAGCATCAGCAATGGGCTCAAAAAACTTTTGGTCAGACGTTGCTTTAACAACATTGGGAGTAGACTGAGTGCTAATAACATTGGTAATACTTGGTTCTTTAATCCAAGTATTTGTCAATGTGACGGCAGGCAAATTTGAGTTGATATTTGACAAATTAGGTTCTTCGATTATTTTTAAAGTATCAGAGGCATCATTATTTATGTTAACTTCCATTGAGCTATTAGTATTTTCACATTTTATTGTTTTGTCCGATTTTGTTTCATCAGTATACTGTTTAATACTACCAACAGATACATTCTCTGTTTTACTTTGATACTGGCGATTTGATACAGTTTGCTGGTTCGGATGACCATTAATACTTGGAGGTTTCTCTTTGGAATCATCGTAATTTCCATACTTCCTTTTCGATTTTATTTGTCCATCACTATCTACATTCGATGTTAATTTTTCTTGAGAAAACTCATCTAAAGTTATTTCTGAAGCATTTTGAGGACGATACGGAGCAATGTGTTTTATTTTTATATTGTTGCTCTTCTTCAGTTTGGAATAATGGTGTTTACAATAACCGACATATTGAACATTGCGGCCATAATTACCAGCTTCTTCACATAACAATCCTACGTTCTGTGCACATGTCACATGGAATCCTAACTTACAACCACTCTTTTTACAAGTCATGCAAGCTCCATAGCTAGAAACTTTAGGTTCTCTATTCTTTTCTTCACAGATGTAGCAAACTTTTTTGTATCTATCGACTGGTATTTCATTCAATTTGATCGGTTCCATAGTATCAACATCCAAAAATGTTACTTCGGGAATGAACAAGGCACATACAACGTGGGCCCAATGTCCGCTTTCTGTGGGTTTTAGGGCACCATCTTTTGATGGGCAAAGCTCACATATCACTTTGGCTCCAGGATTTTTTTTAATAGCCACACATTTACTACAGTACCATGATCCTTTTGGAACTACACGAATGCCATAACATGCTTTATGTACAGCAACATTGCAGTTTCGGCCATCACAATACACCAACGGATTACCATCGTAAGCTTTGTCTTCACTACAAACACTACAATTGCCAAGCATTTCTTTCATTTTTTTTCTACCCTGAAAAAGTATAAAAATAAGAGGTATTTATGCTTGTTAATTATATTTTATACATTATGTTTGTAAAAAAATCAGGGTTTTATAAAATACAGTGTGAAGAAAGTGATAAATGTTATGTAGATTAGACAAAACAAAGTATTAGGGTTAGGTTTAAAGAACACATTAGGAACATAAAAAAACCTAGAATCATACAAATCTCCTGTAGTGGAACATTTATTGAATACTAATAATAGCATAAAATGAGTTAAATGACTTAAAAAATGGAAATAATTCTAAAGAACTTAATAATAAAACATTTTGAAAAATGTAAAAATTTGTTAAACTGGAACTTGAGACCATTACAAAATATTTGATTAAAATTAATTTAAAAAAAAAACATGTTAACAGTGATCATTTACTGTATGACTACGCTGTATAGAAGGTGTTTGCCTGGAATTGGTCTCGGGCTGCCGAAATATATATACGGTATAGAGTATTATTTGTATAGTTAAGGGTGTTGAAATAAATAATTTATATTGTATTCTTCATAGAATTGTAAATTTGCATTATTATTGTTAAAAGGAGAAAAACTTGTTCTTGATAACTTGTCTTGATAAGCATAATATTATAACGTGATCAATATTAACCAATGAACAAATTTTCTTTTTAATACAATTTTATTTCCAACTAAATAAGCTGAGTATGTGAGAAAGGGAGCGGTTAACGTTGGTATTGAAGTATTATAGAATTCAAACCCGATAACTCTAGTACCGAGTTCGTTGGCTTGAATTACACTCTCACAAACATTGATTAAGTATAAAATGGTTTTAGTTAAAACAAAGGTTAGAATTTAACCAAAGTAACACGTAAAAATAATAAAAACTAACCAGTTTTGTAAAAAATAATTTAATGTTTACAAAAAATGTTTTACCTGGAAAAATGTTCAAAATACGCAGCTGAAAACTTACCGTGTTATAGATTAACCAAACGTGTCCAACGGGTTAGGTGAATACTTGTGGGTATATAATACAAATTGAAAGCACCGAGTCCTGTTAAATTATAATCAAATCATTATTAACAATAAGAGTTGCGTCAACGACTAGCGATTGAACATAGTTTAGTATAAACTATAAATAACACGTTTGACGCTATTAAGTAATGATATTAATTTAATTTAACGAATATAACTGGAACCGTAGTGTAAAATAAAAACATGAGATCGATTGTTAGACCGCGAAGTACGGTCAACCCTAAACAATAATTTTCAAAAACTCCAGTTCGACGACAGCGGACAGACGCCGAACTTAGGTAAACACTTAACACTTAAACAGATTATTGATTGAACACTTATATAATCTCATAACCTGCTGGCTACTATTACTACTACAGCAGTACGGTTTACCTATAGTGTAGAGCTGGTACCTATGCTGGTGAGGTATTCTAATGTGGTATGTTAGCAAAACTGATTTGTTATCAGGAGGATATTCAAAACGATTTTATGATAACCAACTGCATACCTCATACTCGGTATATGGTGTATGATGATAACACATGGTTTTGTAGTTTCTTCCATGCACAATCGGTGGCCATCCCGTAATCGGCTGTTGTGAAGTTGCATAAAATGGGGATAAAGAAAAAAAAAACAATATCATTGGTCGTCTCGTTTAATTTTAATTTATTTAATTTTTTTTTTCATAATTAATTTAAGTTGATAATTGTTTTGATCGGCGTACGCTGTTATTTATGCAACTAGTGAACTCCGGCCGAACCGTTGTAACTCGTAAAGGAAATAAAATCGTATTGAAACGTGAGCTTTGCAGCCGATTCATCTTTGTTAATGAACAGCATACATCGTAAAACGACGGAGGTGATTGAGACGAAACTCGTGAAATGTCACGTCATGAAGGTAACCCTCACAAAGATGGTCTCATCTTAAAATTTCCTTTTTCTCAGTCACGGCCATTTGATATATAACATGTGTACTTAAAATGTATTCCTGCGCGAACACAAGTCGTGTAGGGTGATCTACCTTGTTGGTTCGCAACCTGCTTTGATCCAGTCTCGGCCAGTGATAGTGCACTTGCGATCTGTTACTAGTTGCGAGTTCTACGATAATTTATTAATTCTTTATGAACTGTTAAACGAAAAATTATTTTTATTCTATACCCCCGATTGTAATTTACATGAAAAAAAACCGTCATTTTGTATAGACACTATGAATATGATAGCACAAATACAATTTTTATTCTATCTTTTTATTGCATTTTCCCTCGATGGTACTGATAATTTAAAAAAACATACTGCTATTTCATCAACTATTACCTTTACGATTATGTATCTGAATGTGAATAACGTCGGAATGTTTTAGAAATAGATAAACAAAACTGTATGTTAAGATGTAAAAGGGAATTTTGATATTTAAGAGACCACTTAATGTATAAAAATCCACATGATCCAACATAATTCATGTTTCATTTATCGTCATGTTAGTTTTAAAACCATCTAATTCAGTTTTTGCCGAAAATTAATTAGGTGTACCCTACCTATTGTATTTTTTTGTGGCCAATCAAATAATCACCATGCCTTGGCGATGGACCACTGAAAATGGGAGAAAAACCAACACAAACACAAAATATTTACTAATGAAATAAATCAGTTTTTTGTGCCTCCTGTAATGTTGAAAATGGAGTTAGAACTCGCATGATGATATGTTATTTTATTTAACATTTACCTATAATATGTTGAGAAGATAAGATTTAAAGGGGTGGTTTTGACACGTTGAAAGAAGGGAGGAATTCGCAACATATATAAGAGATTGTAGATAGAAGTAAACGTGGGTAGATTATGTTATAAATAAACACATGTTTGTTTGGAATAGATAATGAAATAATGTAGGATAAACCTAATTAAACTCACTTGTAGGGGATAAGGCGTAGAGAGAAAGTTAAATAAAGTTCTCTGAAGAGTGAGATATTTAGTTATAATATTGAAATATCCCAAAATAATTTTTAGTATCTAAAACTATATTGTTCATTGGGTTACTTGTTATTAGTTAAATTACAGACAAATTTTGATTCTGATGTTTTCTAAAAAATTGTGCTTGAAAATAACATACTACAAATGTAGTTATGAATTTTTGTCATGTCCTCATAAACTTAATATTAGGGGTTTAAATTAGTATAAATTGACAGAATTAAAATTATTAAAAAAAAATTATTTATTTATGTCAACGCAGTGTATTTGTGAAAGAGGTTTTTAAGTTGATAACCTTTAAGTGTACATTTTCATTGGTTTTAAAGTAAAAAAAAATATCTTATCATATTAAAATTGAATAATTAAATAATTGTTATTGGATTATATTAAAAATGTTTGTACTAACATTGTATAATTTATATAATGTTTAACTATACAATGTTTATTAAATCTATTTTTGTAAATATTTTACTAATTAAAAAATAAACTATTATTCCCAATGTTCAATTTTAATTGTCTTGGGTGCACCATAAGTCACACATAAAGTATAGGTTGATAAACTATAACATAATGACTGCCTAAATTACAATGATAACCACCTAATCTAAAATTTATATTGTATAAATTATTTTATGCAAAAAAATATAATTATCTTTAATTGGCCTAATTATTTTAAGGAGGGATTTGTTCTGCTATTTGTGGAAAAAATATGTTAAACTGTTTCAGACGTTAGGTATTAGATAGTGTGTGTGTTATTAAACTAAAATGAAAATTCAGACTTGATGTCAATACTAGTTAGGGTTTTTATTTTATGTAAAAGTGCAGACAGAGAAGTTATGAGTTATGTAATTATACTTACTAATTATTCCTTGATGATTAATTACCTTGATAGGTACTTGATTATACTTTGATGGTTTTAGCAATTTCAGAAACTATAATAAGTATGCATATGTTTATTAATCATTTTTATACTTAAACACATAATGATTTATTTGATAACAAATCTTACTAAGTGCTTATAAGTTTAGTATGTAATAATTGTAAACGTTTTGCTTTGTATTTTGCAGGAGTGAGCTGCGATGCTTGTATGAGAGGCAACTTCAAAGGACGTCGTTTTAAGTGTTTAAAATGTTATGACTATGATTTATGTGCTAACTGTTTTGAAGCGGGTGCAACTACACCACGCCATTCTGTCGATCATCCTATGCAGTGTATTTTAACACGTGCTGATTTTGAGCTGTATTATGGTGGTGAGTCATTGGCGTCTGATCAGCCTCAAGCATTCACGTGTCCATTTTGTGGACGCATGGGTCTTACTGAACAAGTGCTTACTGAGCACGTTAGTGCTGAGCATCCAGATTCAACAACAGAAGTTGTTAGTATAAATTCAATTAGTTAATTTCTATTATGATAAAAATATTTTGTGTTGGTATAATAAAAATAATATTGTAACATTATTATTAAGTAATTCTTACTATGATTATTAATTTTTTTTTTAGGTTTGTCCAGTTTGTGCTGCCCATCCTGGAGGTGATCCGAATTTGTTAACCGATGATTTTTCTGTACATTTACAAATGCAACACCGAGCAAGTCCAAGTGTTCCAAGAGATTTAATTTCATTTTTAATATCCTTTTACACGCTAAATACTTTATTTTTAAAGACTACATTATTTTTTAAATTATTTTCAACTGCTTAATTTAATATACAAATGTTATATTTGTTTTAAGTATTGGTGGGTGTTATTTTTGATAAATTAAAATGTTTTGGATTAAGAATACAATTGGCTGCGATTCTATCTGGAGAATGGGTGTATGTTTGGGAAAAACAGTAATTCAGTTTTTTTATTGCTATAACTTTATTAATAAAAAAAAATTAATTAAAAAAAAATCCTTGCTTACATTGATAAGTTATCAATGATAACTGTGTTATTATATTATGAAAATAAATAAATTGTTAATCTTCATTAATATCAGAAAAGAGTCTTGTGACAATGGCGTTTGATAACTTTGAATGGGTAGGGGGAAGAATGTAGGTAAAAATTAAATTATTTTACATGTACATGACACATAAGTTAATGCATACTCATTGCAGACTTGCATCTGCAATGAATACATTTTCTAAAAGCTAAATTATTACTAACTATTAATTTATAAAATATACAATTATAATGTGTCTTTAACTTAGAACTCGTACGATGAACCAACAGTAGCTAGACATTCAGTTAGGCGCATACCACAATCATCGCGTGGCATGGGAAGTACAAGGGTTCGAAGAGCAATCAATTTCAGGTACCGGGCTACAAAGTACGGACAATTTAACTATATTTTATTTATACAAACGTAGTCTGATGGATTGAAATTTGTTGATAAAAGTAACGTCGTTAGTAATGTTTCTGCGGTTGCCATAGATATTTTTTATTTTGTTACTTATAATCATTCTTCTCAATAAAATATTTAGCAAAACTAAGCATTTTTTTATGCTAAATTGATTAAAAATTTGAAATTTAAAGTTAACTGTAATTTTTTTTTTTTGCTATAATTTTATTTTAAATGCAATATTTTATTTTAAATATTAATTATAAAAATAAAAAAATGAATTACAGTGGTGGAGTAAGAGAAGGTTCAGATCCAATAGCAGAACTTCTATCACAGTTAAGTGGAGTTCGAAGAGCTCAATCTAATAGCGTGCCTGGGTCTTCAGGAAGCAGTTCTCAAGGAGGTCATTCTGCTAACAATGTATCATCACAGTTACAACAGCTGCAGATGCAGCTGCAACTTGAAAGACAACAAGTCAGGGTATTGTAATATAGTTAAAAAAAAAAAAAAACAATGAAAAAACAAAAATAAGATAGTTTTTTTTTTTTACAAGTTTGTTTTATTTATTTATAACAGTTTCTTATAAAGTGATAATTGTATTTTTATTAGGCAGCAAGACAGCAATTAGAACGTTTACCTCGTCGTCAAGGTCATACTTCATCTGCCGCTGCTGCTGCATCTTTGGCTAATAATAACATTGTTGGTTCGGGAGTACCGACACAAGCAGCTGGTACTTCTTCAAATCTACTCAACATCCAAGTAGTAGACTCAAACTCTAATCAAAATCAGTCTACCCGTAATAGCTCATCACAGTTTTTAATTAAGTAAGTACTGTTATTATGCAGTGAAATTGTTTGAGCCATTCCTTATAACTAGTTAAGTTTTAATTTGGGGCGACATGGCCAATGCGGCAAAGTTTTTACACTGAAGTTGTTGTTTGAAACTGAGTCGCTGAAGAAATAACCACCCCTCTGGTACGGAATGTAACGGAAAACTATTACACTATTACTACTATACAACTAAATTGATGATTTATATTTTACCAAAATGAAACCATCTATTGGTTATAAAAAAAAATATCAGGGAATATTTTTCAACAACGTTTATCTGTATATAGGTACATTGATGCTCCTCTTACCGAACCAGAACAACAAAAGTTGGATGTGGACCGTGCAGATCGCAGTTTCTTTATGCAAGAATTATTATTATCTATGTTAACGCCAAACGATAGTGCCCCAACATCGATACACACCAAAAAAGATCAAACGTCTTCACCCACCTCGGCTCAACCTCAGGTACCACAACAAGTTTTAGCTAGGTCAATTGTACCAGATGCTAAACATCGACAAACTAATAGTAGACCATCACCACCGCCTCCTTCACACCAGCAGCAGCAACAGCAACAGTTTATGGGCGTGTCTCACAGATTTGCTTCGCCTCCAAGTCGCAATAGGCAGTCTTTAATGCAATCGCAAATACCGCAGCCAGCAGCTAGTGTTCGAAAACAACCCAAAGTCACTGATATCCCGCCCTCGCACTAAATGCACTGGAATTTCTTGGTTGTTGCACAACAAACTCGATATGAAACGTCTAGTCGTGTACTGATGTTACAACACTTATTTTGATATTAAAGTAATGTATTTAGATTGGTTTTTCTAGATTTCAGTTTAGTCATAAATATATATATATAATTAAAAGAAACAATAATAATGGTAATAAATTAATAACAAAACCACTATTTTTCGTATGTAAAATTATATATGTGTATAATATATAAATAATAATACATACTATATATATATATATTTATATATTATCTTTTTTGTGTACTGATAAATTTATTACTGGTGTTTATATAATTTAACATTGAGTTATCGCCTTATTTGTTTACTAATCGCTTGAATACATATGTTTGGAGTTTCAAACGCGATATTATCTATTGTGATATTGGAATTTATCATTGAATTTTGTTAAGAACAAAATAATAAAAAGTTGAGGTTTTTAGAAAATAATTATGTATGTATGCTATATCTGTTGTTAAATTTTTTGTTTTAGGAATTGGTACTAATATTCAGTTGTTTTTTATGTTTCAATTATTAATTAACCGACGTCTCTAAATTAAATATCATCATTGCTTTATCTGATACTCGTAAACAGATACACATTATTATGCTTGTCAATTAATAATTTAAATAAATAAACTAATAAAACTACTGAATATATTTCAATAGAAAATAATATAAAGATTGTTTGGTAATTTTTAAATTACTTTAACCAACTATTATTAGTAAAATTATAATGTTTTTGTTTGTTTTTGTATTTTCTTCTAAAATATGTATATATAATTTATAAAATAATACCTTATATTTTAGTTTTTGGAATTACGTTTTTTGTTACGTTAATTGGCTAATACTCATATTTTACTTATAACATTGAAAGTAAAACACACTTTTTATTTAATATTCTAATTTATAAATATGCCAATGCCAACATATTATTTGTATAAAAATATTAGTAGTACATGTAATAAAGTATTATCAACTTTTGACTAGTGAAAATAAAAAAGAAGTATCACCATTTTATTAAGATATTATATTATCTGTTATTAATGGACAACTACAACATACTATACACATGTAATATTATAGCAGTTGTTTATCATGGTCAATGAAATATGAGAAGTGGAGTCGAAAGCATAATATCTGAATTTTTGTTGTGATATAAAGTTATCATTAATTTTTCAGACTTTATATCCGTAATATTTTTTATGTTTACTTTTTAATAGCTTAAATATTATTATCATGTTTACTCAATACTCAATTGTAATGTGTATATAATTATGTATAGAAAAAACTGAAGACAAAAATAAACAAATTAAACAGTTTTATGATTTGTTAAAATTTTTATTCTGTATTTACGATACTGTTCCATTTCTTGAATAATATAACGTCTTTATTTAGTGGCAATAGTAATCTTATAATCATGTTTATTTTAATTTACTAATAAGTTATAACCTTAACAAGCTTAATGAAAAAATAAAACTATATTTTAACTTTTTAAGACTTACTTATTTTCGATTTGAAAATAGTCTTAATATTTTGTGATAACATTTTTTTTTTAAGCAAGTTATCAGTGATATCAGTTGTAATGGGCTGTAACCTATTACAAACAATTTTTATGGTAAAATATTAAGTGGACGCCACACCGGTTATTTCTAAGGAGTAGAGTATAGGCAATTTTTCGAAAAATCTTAATTTGGAGTTTGAACTATATTGCATACTTATTAATACAGTAATGAGGGTACTTTGTTGATTGCTATTTTTTTTTTTGTCAGACTATCACAGTCACTTCTATAGGATAAATTAAAATTTTTTCCCTTCAAAACTGCTTTGCGCAAATTAATTTTTCTCAGGCTTCAAATATAGTTAAGGGAAGAAATTCATACATATCATTTATGACAAAATTATCTGTGTTCCATCATCCGTATTTTTTCGATATACCTAATATAACTAACGCTGTATCATTTTTAAAAAAGTCATTTCTTAATTAATTAATTATTCATTAACTGGTTGAAATATTAAAAAAGGCCTACACAGGGTCAAATGTGGGGGTCATTTCACTAAAATTACATTTTTTTCCATATCTTCCAAAATGTATTTAGTAATCTATTCAGCAATTATTAAATACCTTTAATAGGTCTAAAAAGTAAAGAAATAAAAAAAAACTTTATTAAAAACATGCTTTTCTAAAAAAAAAATAGTAAAAAGAGAACTAAAAAGTAAAAAATAATTTTATTACAAGAACAATTTACCAATCAATTGTAGCATATTTTATTAAAAATGTCAATTACTTTGAAGACAACGGAAAATTAACTGCAATTGTATATAATGTTAAACATCTTTGATTGTTGATTAAAAAGAAAAACGTGGGCCCTGTTCAACAAAGTCCAAATTCATTGAGTTAAGTATTATGAAGTGTTTATTTCACACACAAATATTGAACCAGATTTAAATTACAAAAGAATTTACAATATAAAACATTATCTGGTAAATTTATTAGGGACTTTGTTAAAGAGGGCCTGTTTAACAAAGTCCCTAAAATATCCTGTAGTCCTGTAAAATATGATTACAGGATATTGTATTGTCATCCGAGATGATTGTCTATGCCAAGGTTTCAGCCCTCTACGACATTGGGTTAAATTAATTTTGTAAGATTTGAAAAATACCCGTACAAACGTACGTACGTGTTAGCGAGTTAAAGAAAGGCACGTAAAAATTTAAATGATTTCTTATTACTACAAAAAATGTTGAAAGGAAACGAGTAATAATTGTATGTGATATTCTGATACCAAGCTTAACTGAGTTTGAGCTTTTGAAATTAAATTTATTAAGAACATATTGAAGTTATCTTAGGCCTCTTGGGACTATATAAACAGTTCGGGTCTGAAATAATATTATTTTATATAGACTTATCTTAACTTTGACATGTTTTTAATTGAGTTTTATTTGGCAATATCAAAATTAGTTGAGCCTAAGTCATCAGAACGTTACACATCTGTTTTTTTTTAATACGGTGTATTTGTACATGAGTAATCTACATATTTTTCTAATTTAATACGAAAACACGTCATTGTTTGAACAATACACGTGCAAGATATTTTTCTGCTTATGTACTAAAACTTAAAATGTACTTAGACTAAGAGGATTATTGCCCCTCGGAATTTTCAATCTCAATTCACTCCAAACGTGTTCCATCAATACGCCGAATTGACATTATCATGTTGCAGTATATTATCTTCAAGGGAAAGAATAAATACGACACTTGTTTTTCTATCTTGTACTTACTACTATTAAAGTCTATTTTAAATTTACTTTGAGTTCTTAAGTTACAAGAATTACTACACATAACTTGATTAATGTAAGCAAACAAAATCCACCTTGGCCAGAGTCCTCCGCTCTCCATGCCTGTGTAATTATTATTATTTACAATACCTATTACCGCTCTATTTCGTTGCGATTTTTAATAATACCTAATAACAAATGTACGCACCTCTGTAATATTTAAGCTAATTATTAATTTAAAACAAAATGTAAACATTGAAATTAGCTTTAAAAATACTACAACAAGAAAAACTTTGTAAGAAAATTTGTTTTAAAAGTATAAGTTTTTGAATTTGGTATTATAAAACATTAAACTATATAACCTTGTAGTTGATAAGGTTATTTAGTCAGAAGGTAGAGCTCATGTTTATTAATAACATATTTAACAGGGGAAAAAATCACCACTACAATTTTTTTTTAATTGCCAAAAAAATGTGTTTTTTGAGAATTTTGTGAATTTTAATACAAGCACGTTATAGCTTCGAAAAAATGTATCAATTCAAGTCAATAATTTTATAGATACCTATTTAAAGTGATCTTATTTAGTTATTTTAATTTTAATTTATTTTAATAAACATTTTATTTTTGGCGGTTAGTCCACTAATCTGATTTTTTCATGTAGAATGTTAAGAAATCAGATCTTACTTGAAAAAAACTTTGTTAGGTAAAAAATGTAAGCATTTCACCCCTTTCCCATTTCAAAATCGAAAACTTTTAAACTTAAAATTACGGTGAGCTATAACTTTTCATTAATAATAGTTTAATTAGTTGGGCTAAAGCCTAAGTCTGACTAAATAGACTGAAGGTACATTTAGAGTAGAACTTAACAATAAACATATACACAATAACAATACATAAACCACTTAAATATGTACATACTCCCTTCGCCTACAAAATAAGACAAACATATCTCTACATATAATGTAAGCAATTGTACTGTTGATCTAGTATAGTATTCAAATTCTTTGTAGTTTAATAATAATACCTACTTGAAAAAATGAATTTGAAAAGTATAATTTTTTTTGTAGCCTCCATACTTTGCATAATGATGTCAACGTATGCGGGTAAAGAACCAGGTCCAGAAGGTATAAAAAAACGTTTTGTTTATTACACATGTGGTTAACTTAACCTAATCAGGCAAAGCATCAAGGTTAAATCAAGAGCATAAAGAATATAAATAGTAAATAATCAAAATTAATTATATATTGTATATTTATATTTGTTATAACTTATAAAGTTAAACAATTGACACTGTTTACCGCATTTCCATAGACATTTTATTATAAAGAATTACAAATAAGAGGAGGAAGCAGAAGTAAAAACAAATTGTTGGAAAAGATTAGACAATAAAACACAAATTTATTTATTCGGTGATTATTCTTTTTATTAGTAGAGAGGTGTATAAGACATAATATAATTTATATGATAGGTAACAAAATATATGTTATTTGGAATAAATTGTTATTAGAAAAATCTGAAGGTCGAAACATAATTATGATAAACATTCAGCATTAATTCAGTCATTTGAAAAACCAAATGATAAAATTACATATTGAATTATACTTTTATGGTGGTGGTGCTGCTGGTGGTGGTGGTGGTGGTGGTGGATTTTGTGGTTGTCCTACTTTAGGTCCTAGTGTTACTTCGTGTACTGAAAAATCAAAAAAGAATTATTTAAATGTTTTATTTTATTCTAGTGCATCACGTCTAAATTATTTATATTTATTTTGATACAAAACCATTTAATTTTCTTATAGCCACATGTAATATTCTTAAAATAATATTATAACTAGATATGCAAAATTATACAATATGTTTATGAACATGGCAAACGTATTCTTATTTTCCACAATTTAAGGCATTTGTAGCATTTTATTTATACTTCAAGCTTTATTGAAAATAAGTTTAAAACTGCTAGTAAATTTGTAAAGCACATTAACAGATATTATCCATTAACTTACGAACTGGCCTCGGTGCACCTGAAAAATTAAAAAAAAAAAATGTATTAAATACATTTTTTTTTATCCTTGCGTATAAACTATATATTTTAATTTAATCTAAAATCGTTTAATTTTATTATAGGCACATGTAATATTCTTAATATAATATTATAACTGGATATACAAAATTATACAATACAAGTTTATGAACTTGGCAAACGTATTCTTATTTTCGAAAATTTAAGGCATTTGTAGCATTTTATACACATTTTAAGCTTTATTGAAAACATATATAAAACTGCTAGTATATTTGTAAAGTACAAAAAAAAAAATTAAAAAAATTATATACTAAAAATGTTTTTTATACCTTCTGGAGCTGTTACACTCGACATCATTATGAATAATATGGTGGCTATAATACAAATTATGCTTTTCAAATTCATTTTTACAAGCAGTTATTATTATTAAACTACAAAGAAGTTGAATACTATACGAGAGCAACAGTACAATTGCTTACATTATATGTAGAGATATGTTTGTCTTATTTTGTAGGCGAAGTGAGTATGTACATATTTAAGTGGTTTATGTATTGTTATTGTGTATGTGTTTATTGTTTGTTAAATATGTTTGGCCGAATGAAGTATGGGCTGCATAAAGTTAAAAAATACTTGTCTTATTTGGTTAAAAAAAAAAAATAAAAACCCAAACAACCATTGAGAAACTTACATATTTTTATAACCTTGCACATATTATAAGTATTATATATTTTTTGGCTTCCACAGCTTCTGGACGCTTTATCGGACACACTATTGGAATAGAAAATAAACCAACTTGGTTTCTTGACCCAAGCCAGAGAAATATTTTTAATAATTTCCAAGTCGGAGTACTTCTCATTTGATTAAAACGTCCATTAACCCGGCAAAACGAGACAACAGTAATACGGAGAGGGTAGTTTTAATTGTTCTTAAATCTCAATGATTGATTCCTCGAGCGTTCTGGTAATAGCCTTAGGATAGTTTTGAGGAACCCGTCGATGGCATTGTGTGCGTCGAATATTTGAAAAGGATATTTCGCTTATTGAAAAGGCATTGTCCGTTTCTGGGAAGCTTTACTTTTAATTTATTGAACTCTACGCTGTATACATACACGCGAGCAAACATCTTTTCGCTTCTGAGCTCGTTTGAGAATTCCCATCAACCGCTACGGGAATGGAACTTTTACAATATTTATGATGAAGGTTAACAATATACCAAATAGAATTGTACTTAGACGTTTATTCGCGTCTAAGCATATGACTGTTTTGTGGAAATCTTGTTCCAAAGGAAGGTTAGATTATATCCCTAGTTATAAAAAAAAAAAAAAATACAGATTGTATAACATTTCGATTCATACCTGAAGATATAACATAATCATAAATTATTAACATAATCATAAATCATTGTCGAAAATATGCATAAAATTGTATTGTTAGTATTAGGGTAGATACGATTATGGTTGGTCGTCTGTGTATAAAAATGTGTTGCTGTTGATACACATTTATCGTAAATCAACTTAATGAAAATATTTGTTGGATACCTGTTGATTTGTTGAGCCACTCACACAAAAAAACGTAGAAATAGACTACGGTCGAGTGTAGTTTTCTTTTTGTTTGGGGGTGGGGGGGAGGGTTGTTCTTTAATAAAAAAAATGTTTGACTATAGATCTACCTTAGGTTTAATTTTCAAACCTCAAGCCCTAAAACTTCACCTAAAAAGCATAATAAAAAAAAAGTTGCCACTCCTTCTAAGGGAAAGGGTTTATGATATGTGTTTGGTTAGCGTGAGAAGTAAACTTCTTAAATTTGTCATCCAATATAGAACCTTTCACGGACGATTTCTGATCTATAGGATTGCAACATGGAGAAACCGGTTCAGTGGTTAAAAAGATATATTCTACATTTACCTTCGATGTATTATAAAGGTATTATTATTCTAGTTAAAATTTCTGTTCTGTAATAACCAAAATTGTGTTTACATTAAGAGAAGGGTTGTATTTTATAAATACTATTTCTTTAGTTTTACTATTTTTATTTTATGCAAATTTAGTTGCTTTAGGCAATAGGCTGTTATATGATGACCACGTCATCATATAACATTCAAACATTTGAATAGGTACCTAGACAAGACGGCAAACAAATACTTAAAAAAATACACTTGTTTTCGACAATAACAAGTTCAGTTAAGAAACTTTTTGAACAGCTGTGGCCTAGATGTATACTATTTTTAATAAAATAATAACGTACAAAAAACAACTGAATATATTACTTTGAAATATACATATATTTTAAACTAAGCGATAAGCTTATACGAAAAAACCAAAATGTGTTTTTCACACCCGTAATATAAAAAAATCAGTACATATGGGTCGGGGAATAGGTGGGACGGAGAGTAGAAAAAACTAAAAATATTGATGTTACAATTATTATGGCAAACACCCATAAATGTCTAATAATCATTAATATCTTATGTATTCAACTTGTATTTTTGGTTAAAATATCTTTATTAAATAATGTTGTTTCACCACTTATAATTACATGCAGACAGAGGTAGAAATGAAAAATAGAGGGCTAGAAAAAAAAATCACTTTAAATATACATGATAAGCAATAGCCACATAGTTACAATGTTTACATTGTCAAAACAATACATATCCGAATATATTATACTAAAAAATACGTATTCATAAAAATACAGTTTTATTTTACACAATTTAAGTACGTAAGAGAAGTGTTTTAGATCCCATAACCCCCCGTCTTTAATCGTTTACTTACAATTAAGTTGAAATTAAAATTTTTGGTAAATTAATATTTGTGTTGAACAAAACCCATCTATACGTTACCGTACATAAAATACCATAATTTTCGCAATGACTGTTGCAAATTGCAATGTAAACAAATGAATAATACATGTCGGTGTTATACAACATAAATTTTAACATAATATGAGCAGCCATATTTTACATTAACATCTTTGATAAATAAAGATAATTAAAAAAACAAGTGCTTTTGATCGTGCATTATGTGATATAAGATAATAAGGGAATCTGAACGTATAAACACAATGACGATAAATGTATTAAACTAGGATATTATAGTATAAGTTATCCAGTAATATACAAAATATGAATAATAATTATTTTTATAATATAACTAATAGTACAAAAAATACTAACTCGAGGCCAATGTTTAACTAACAGACAAATAAAAATATTTAAATGTCCATGTAAATGGATAGGAGGGACTTTAAAATTATTTGTGTATAAGACCAGCTTACAACGAACTCTGCATGCAATGTTGATTTTAGAAAATCCACTCTCTAGGTGATTAGGCATGAAATTACACAATAACAATACTTTCTATGGAGTATAGATAGTAAATAATCAAAATAAATTAAATGTTCATATTTGTAAATTTATTATAACTTATAAAGTTAACTCGGAAGTAAAAATTAATAGTTTGAATAGATTATCTAATCTATAAAATACAATTTTACTTATTCAGTGAATATTATTTTTATTGAGAAAAGGTATATGTTATGGACATATTATAATATGTTTGATGGATAACAAAATGTGTTTTTTGGAATAAATTGTTATTAGAAAAATCTAAAGGTTCAAACACAGTTATGATAAACAAATGAAGATGAAAATTGTACAATTTACATTTAAATATAACAAATTAGTTAGCATCTTCATTTTCAGAATGTGACACGAATCTTGGATATTGTAGTTTAGTTGGTTTAGATTTAATTTGTTGTTTACCGAAAACAAGTTGTTTTTTGAAACATATTCT
This sequence comes from Adelges cooleyi, assembly GCF_023614345.1. NCBI lineage: Eukaryota > Metazoa > Arthropoda > Insecta > Hemiptera > Adelgidae > Adelges > Adelges cooleyi. The sequence continues at coordinate 942,148 of NW_026096058.1, read as the reverse complement.
GTTTTATTAACATATTAAAATAACTAAATACATTTTTAAATTTTAATTGTAAAATGGAATAACTTTTTACCTTTTAAAAGGAATTCTATAACTATATACTGGATCTGGGAACCACTAATTTCTGTCTACGTTACTAAGAATACTAAGAATTGTTTATATTTTATGAATTTAAACAATAAATCCTATAAAAGATATACATTGTCTGTACCATTTATTGTAATCAACTAATGTATGATTAAAATATTATTCAGATAAACGATGAATGTGGATTTATTCACACATAGCGACTTGGAAATTTCATCCGTAAAAGTCTAAATTTCTCCAATTTTTTTTGTAGTTTTTCCTTAGTAGAAAAAAATTGACTAGAGATTATTAAGGCGATATGTGTTATATGGTTACAGTGAACTACTACTTACTGTACTAACGAGAAAAATTTAATTTCCCATGTTAACTATATGCAAAAATAGATTTACAAAGAAGTACTTTTTAAGACTAAAGTTAAGCAAGAGATCTGAAAATTTTATGGAATTCTTTTTTGAATAGGTTGCTATTGATTCGAGGGTAAGTAAAAACAAACGTTTTTAGTAAAAACACAAACGTGGCGGGCTTTGTGAGTAAAAAAAGAATGTGTGAGAATTGTAAGAATGTAGATAACATTTATTTAAATATTTATAACAAATTAAATATAATTAATAATATAATTGTAAATATATAAAAAAATTAAAACAATGTCATTATTTTATATAAAGAACATAGTTAAAATTGTCTTGATTATGTAGCTCTTATGTTTTAGGTGAGTATATTACCATTGATTATAAATATTGATAACCAATGATATTACTTATAATTAATAATATTTTTATGGTCCATAACTTTTTCAAGAGATTTTAGGTTTTCCCACCAATTGGTCAGTTCATTTTGTACAATTAAATTAAACCAAGGCGTAATGGGATACTTTAAATTGTTCAAAAAATTAAAAATTTTGGTTTTGGGCACGTATAGGGTTGTTTTTACCTCATCTGGGTTAGGGTCTAATGTCACATCTTTTTGCATAAGAAATATATAGTCAATTTCGTGTTCGCCCCAAGTTCCATCGCCTTCCGACATGTATCTACGTAGAAATATAGCAAATAAAAATTATTAAAATAAAATTCCTGAGCAAATTACATTCATTATAATATGCAAATTTACCTTATTCTCGTAATGTATTGTAAGTCATCAGGTTTACATTGGTTTTTGGGAATACCTAATTCAAATGACAGTCGTCGACAGGCTGCAGCTTTGGCACCATTTAATGTATCGCGCTCATTTTCAATTTCATACAAAGGATGGCTGCAACATGAGTTAGTGAAATGATCAGGGAATGTAATTTTTGTCGATGAGCGTTGCTGCAGCAAAAGTTCTTCCCGAGTGTTGAAAAGGAAAACACTGAATGCTCGATGCAAAGGAATATGACCGTTAACTAGTCGATGACAATCTCTTTTGCTGGCACTACCACACTCGTGATCATTTTCATCAACTAGAATACAGCGTTCTTCAAGTGCGGCTTCTTGTACAGGATTTAATGGTTTGGCAACAGTAGCTAAATACCGCCGTAGAGGTAAAAGTCCAAACAATTTTACTAGTGGTTTCATTTTTTTGAACCTGTAAAATAAAAATAAAATAATAATTAGATGCTAAACTGAATGATTTAAACTCGAATGGAAAAAACTACTAAGAACATACATTACTAAATGAAAGTTGAAACACAAATGATAAAGTTAAATAAAAAATAATTTATTTTAAGTTGTGACGTACATAAATGCATGCATTTATATTTATATTTTGAAAATAAACATAGTATTTTCTATTATATACTTCAATAATGATATTCAATTATTCAGAAATCTCAAACAAAAGTATTTTTTTTTGTTACACAAAACCATTTTTAACGCCAAGAATGTGTTATTTATCATTTACATTACAATGATAGAAGTCATAACATGACTATTATGAACCATAAACTTTAACTGTATATAATAATTAAAAATATGTATAATTATTAGCAGAATCATACATTTACTTTAAAAAAATCTAGTTCCGTGAAACCTGCCTATAAGGGATACTCACGAGACCATCAAAAGTGTCCGTTGTAGACAGGGTTAACGTCTTAATAAGATGGAACTTATTAAGTTTGAATAAAAATATATTTTTGTTATTTCATCATCAATATTTTTACTAAATTAAAATAGCATTTTAACATTATGACTGATGTTTAATATTAACTAATTAATTCAAAATATTCATGCTATTTTTTTTTTTTTTGAGATTACTTATGTTTATTAACTATAAAGCGTGACAATGTTGGAGTAAGGGTAGATATTTAATAAATAATAATAATAACTTAAAATTTCACACAATATTATAAAATGTTAAAATGATGTGAAGATGCTGAGACTAAATGACTAAATTCTAAACTCCAAGAGCTGCTCTCAAGGGCTCTTATAAAATCAAATGGAGGGAGAAGCTTTATTTGTATGCCATAGGGCATATTTCGATTGACTGATCTTTTATTAAAGCTAAAACTTTTGCCTATAATTCTATATTGTTTTGAATGATGGATGTTTTGCTAAACATCTGTCCATCTGTGACGTGTTTCTAACGTCAGTAATATAATAAAAGTATTCATAATTATTATTACTATATTAGCAATAAAAATCTTACTTTAATAAAGTATTATGAAATTAATATAGGTAATAGAGTATACAATAATTATATAACAACATTAATAACATAATAACTTATTATCACCTATAATGATTTAACCTTAAATGAACTATTAAGAAATTTATAGATAAGCATTTCATAAATACTTTACAGCTCACAATTCATATGTATATTAGGTATATATATTTTTGATATTTATACACACTGTTAAAATAGCAATAAATAATTATATTGTTATAATTCCTCCTAGAATTGTAAGTATGCATTATTATTGGTAAAAGGAGAAGAACATTTTGTCAATGTAATCAATCAAAGTAATTTTTAATGTTATACGTTATGGTTAATTTTTTTAATCTTACATAATATTTAACAAATATGATTACTTGAATCATAATTGTTGGTTGTTAATTAGATTACAATTTGTCCAACAATACAGGTGGAAAGTCTGTTAGTGATGTTTACCTGGATGAAAATATATGGTCAACTATTGGTACTCAAAAGTGTTCGCAACTAATTGTCACTGAGATATAAATATAAATATTCAAAAAAAATTTGATATTTTAATTTTACTGTAATATCAGTTAATAATTCACTGAAAAGTGAAATCTCACGTGAAGTGTGAACTGAAGCGAACAGCAAACTGAAGCTAGCTGAAAGTAACTGATGAGTGATGAGTAATATCATCAAAATGTGATAATAAAAATACCTGATAAGAAACTGGTCGTTGGGAAAAAGTGTACAATGGATAAAATGGTCATTGGTATCGTACCTGTGCAATTTGAAAAAAGGATCACTACTTTTTGTTCCACAAACTTTTTATTCCATGAGACATTTGTTTCAAAAACATTATTTTCCAAGATTATGGCTTGTTCCAATGGACATATTTTGTTCCAATCACATTTTTTTTTCGCCAAACAGTTATGCCAACGAACGTTTTGTCTAAATTGTAATTATTGTTCCAATTAATCAAAAAATCAAAAAAATTGTCTGAACATTTATTTTCACTCATTATTTAATGTTTATTTTATTATATATATTTTTTTTTTTGAGCTGCTGTTGATGTAGCTTGAACTAAATAAGACATTTATTAATATTGACTATTTTGATTTTTTTATGTGGTGGGATTTCAAACATTGGGCATTTTTAAAACATAAAAATAAAATATTAATTACAAATCATTTTTATTGAAACTAAGTTTTCATTTAAAGAAATGATTAATATTTTAAAAATTATTTATAAGTATGACAAAGAAAATATATTGTTACCATAACGGGTACATAATACATAAACACTGTTTTTGTTGTATTTATTACACTAGCAATTCTTTAAAATAAAAAGTGTCTTCTATATTATAATTATGTCTAATTAACGTACAATTTATTTTGAATTATTAAAATTGTATCTAACTTCTAAAAACTATTTGCAGGACGTTTTACAAATAAAACTTCGTTATTAGATATTAAACTGTCGCGTTTAATACACGTAGAAAATACCGGTTAAAAAAAAATGATAAATCAATGTTCGAATGAACACGAATAATTTTAATCAGTATTTATAGACATCCAACTAACATTTAAATTATATTTAAAAATTCTGTATTGTACAAAATCCATACGTTTTGTATTATTTAGAAAAAACAAAAATACATTTAACATTAAAATGTTTGAATTTAAAACTAAACATAAAAACTAAAATTTACAATGTATTATTATTTTAATTTAGCTCAGCTTGTGGCAAGGTAAATGAGTTGATAGTTTATAATATAGCCTATATGGTGCTATATGCTTTAATAGTTTAACTGATAGTTTATCAAAACCAGCCGAGGTTTTATTTTTGAAATTGCTTGTTATTTTAAGAAAATGTTCTTTCTATATTTTTAAGAAAAGTTGATTAAAATAAAAATTTGAAACCTTGTCATCGTTATGCGAATACTTCTTCCATAATACCTAAGAAAAATTAGTTAAAACTATTTTGTATGTTTAAAGGGACTTCCTGAGAGTTAATTATTTGACCATTATTTTCGATATTGAATACACGAAAGTCACATTATTTAAGTTATTTGTAGTTCCTGTTAATTTTTTTTTAACATACAAGTGAAATTTGGGTTAGTAATTGTATTAGAAAATTTTGATTGATAGAAAATTTTTCTTGCTCTTAGAATTGACGTAAAATTATTGCGATATTTATTATAACAAGCACGTTATTTAAGAGGGCGTCGCACCGGCGATTTTCAGTGGTAAAAACATGTTTAAGCAGACTGAAAATAACTCGCTTAATTTTGGTTTTAGAGTAAAAGCATCCATTATAAAATTAAAAGAAAACAATATTCCGGAGGGCAAGATGGTGCGTTTTTTAAAAAAAAATTATTTTTTTGAAAAGTTACAGTCGTTTAAAAATGTTAAAATAGTCGATATTTCTAAACTTTGTATTGAGCGTTATACTTAGAATAATGAAAAAAGCGCACCGTCTTGCCCTCCAAAATATTGTTTTCTTTTAATTTTATAATGTGTGTTTTTACTCTAAAACCAAAATTAAGCGAGTTATTTTCAGTCTGCTTAAACATTTAGAGATGAAAAAACATTTTTAAATCGCTTTCAAGGATGCTGTGATAGTCCGAAAAATAAATTAACTACCAAAATAGAGTCTTAGTTATTGAACTAATAGTTACACATCACAGTTTAACCTTTAAATTAAGATTTTGTGAAAAATTGCCTTTACTTTACTTCTTAAAAATAGGCGGTGCGACGCCCTCCTAAGTTTTTAAGTAATTTAAGTACAATAATCGTTTCTGTAAAAAAAAGACATTTTTTTATGTTTAATAGTATAATATATAACCCCTATATACTTTCAAGACTCCGAAAAAACATTTATTAGTAGACTAAATTGAGTATGTTTTTGTATAAAAAGTTATTTTAAATAATAATATTGATAAAGAAAAAGATAAATAACAATACAACCGATTTATAATCCATGATGCTAGGTTTGTATGATTAAGTATGCGTAATAATATTTATCATACATTTTATTATTAATCAATATTCATAAGTCATAGCTTTGGATACATTAAAATTTAAGATTGAATAAAGTGGGGAAAGTTTTCAAAAGTAATAATTCCAATTCTGTGTGCAATACTACAATTTCTTTGTGTAATTCTTGTATTTTAGACATCATTTTCGTCCGTTTAACTATACTTTTCATCCTAAAATTCAAACGTCATAAAAAATATTTAAAAAAAAGTTTTATAATATTGCTATAAGCTTGAATTTAACCTTGCGTCGTTGGCGGACTTCAGTTTATCATTAAAATTGTGACTAATTTTCTTTTTTAATTCTAATAATAGCGCGTTCATTTGACTTATTCTTTCTTCTATAACAGCGTTATCCTTTTTAACGACTTTTATTTTAGCATTTATTTTTTGAACATTACTAATGATTCCGTCGATTTGCTTTTTGTAAGTCTAAATAAAATATAATTTCAGAAAGATCATAACACGACAAATAAATTCCGTTACCATTTTCATTCCAGCTATTTGCTTTTCAACTTTTTGTTGAGCGTGTTCAGCAATGTCTACTCCCTTTGCTTTAAACTTGAGGTAGTGCAATATATTGCCGGTAGTTTTCAAAGCCTTAATTATATGAAGCCGGTGTTCGCACAATTTTATCTTGACGTTTTTTAATATAACGTGGTCCCATTCCAGCTTAGTGCATTTACGTTTGTATTTGAGTAAGTTAGTCAACATGTGTACCTTTCGTTTGCCCAGTTCCTAAAACATTAGGTACAGATTATGTTGTAATTACAATATTCTATTTAATAATTGAATAGTTTTTTTATTTACTTTGACAGCGTTATTTATTGTTTCTATTTCATCAAAGTCTACTAATGCCGTATTATCGAAATCATTTAAGTGTCCAGTCAATTCAACTTCAATAAAACTATTTTTCGTTACGAATTGAATCTAACAACAAAAATGGAATTATTCAATTATGTGTAGGTTTTATATTTTACAAATTACAACAAGACTTAAATCACTGTTGCCTGTCAGTGTATCAATCAAATAATTAAACAAATTCAGTGGAGCAAACTGTATAATTTTCATATAAATGTCCAAATAAGTTTATGTTAACTACAATACTCCGGCCCACCAGAGAAGAAACCAGCGCAATAACTAAAACGCGTTACTTGTCTCGTGGACCGGATTAAAAAATAATCTCACTTGCGGATTTTGTTCATAAAGGTTTCTATCGTCTTCTAGATCTAATATAGTTGCTTTAAGTTTATCGATCGTATATGTCTTATCTTCTTTATCTCGCTCTAAACACACAAGTAAATTAGCTTTGTCTGATGCGTCCAATTGAAACGTTTTGATTTTAAACTCCGATTCAATTTTCATCCGTCTAAGGTTGCAAACTTTATGCCACGTGTCTTTGTCCATGTTCAGCTTATAGTCTTCCACATACTTGTAGTCGTCATATGCTCTAAGCGTGTCCAAATACTGAACGAATTCCGACGATAACATGTCTATAAGTTTGCTGTTGTTCGGGGTCATTATAGCGTTTATAAATTGATAACCGATCAAAGGCGAATAAGTTGTATTAGCTTGCAGTATCTTTGGTCGTCGGCTAAAAATCAAATACTTGTTAGTGTCGTCTTTATGACAACATGCAATTCTTAGTGATAATTATATGGCATACTTGTAAGCAACTAACGCTTGTTCGTATATCAGTTTCGACGGAAACTCTGATTTAAAACGCTTTTTAAGGACGTTGTCTTTATGTTTCAACGTTTCAATAGTGTTCAGCAACGAGCTTTGCATCGCATCGGTTTTCATAATTCTTCTGCTCGTTTCGTCGATCATTTTGATAACGTTTTCCTGGTCGTTCCTAATAATAATAAAAACAAAACTCAATAATTATTATGAATTTTATCATTTTTTTTTTGGTACAAACTTGTATCGTTCGATTTGTTCAATGTGATGTATGTCCTCGCTTAGCATCTTTCTGAGTCTGCTTATTTTCAGTTGCTCTTGTTTTATAGCCGACTCGTATTTCAGTTTAGTCTTAAACAGTTCGAACACGCGACTATCAAACGTTTCGATGCTCTCTTGCATTTTTTGGATCAACTTGGTCTGTTCGTCTTGCAGTAAATTTCTGTACTTTGCTCTTTCTTCGTCCCACGCCACCACGGCCTTCTCGTATTCGTTCACGGCACGGATATCTTCTTCGACGTATTCCTCTGGTTCCTTTGTCAACTACGAACATGGCAAGAAAACTTTTAAATATCCTAGTGTCATGCTGAAAAATTAGCAACGGGACAGCATACCATGCATTTTGGCTTCGGCACGTCTTTCTTCAACTCATCTTCCCAACGTTTTTCTAACACTCCGTCCATCATCTCCATTATGGCCAGTTGCCTAAAATTGTCGGCGGCCAACAGTCGTCTGATACGTTCTTCTTCTGCCAACTCGGCGTCAATCAACATCTGTTGACTTGGAGAAATGTATGGCAATGCCGAAACCTCGTAGTCCTCGACAGTTACAAGCCGATCGGTGCGTTCACGTTGACGCCATTTGTAATCCTTGGGAGGCTCTCCGGTAGGCTCGACTAAATTAGAAAACAAACGATCCGTGAGAAATGAAGATCTAATTCGTTTTTAGTAAAGACATTCAACAAAACACATTTAGTACATTTGCAAGCCAATCGGAGTTCGTCGTTTATTACCCACAGCCGTTCGTTACTTTTTTCCAGATAATCTAATTGAAGTTGTTTTGCTTCGAAAGTGTCATCGAATAGTTTATTGAATTGGCGTTTTAACTTGTTGATGACGTGCTACACAATACAATAAAACAATTTTAAGATATTTCAGGTGTTGCTAACAGGTATAACTAATTATAAGATTAGTCAGCTGTTTTTATCGAGTAACAAAACCTAACAGTAGGTAATCCTCAATAATCATTCGTTACATCTTGATATAAGTGATTTGTAGAGTGATTGGGCAATTATTATATATAATTGGGAGACTCAGTAAGTAAATAAAGTTAATGGGTAGTAAAAGCTCAAACTTATTATAAAGCTGTGTGATGTTTTTATATCTGTATTTTTAATTTATGATATCAGATAAATGCCTCTAGTAAAATAATTTCATCTTCAGCCTTCTCCAAATCGTAGTATCCGTGTTGAGTGTTCAGCGGTTCAGAGACGTCGACAAACCGATGACTAATAGATCCTAATAACACAATATCATTGGAGTCTTTAGATACTTTGATACTATGATGTTCGGAAAGTGATTGTTCTTCTAACGCAAACTCCAGATTAGTGGTTAATTTATCAGAATATTTGCTCCTGAAAAATACCGCAATTTTACAATGTGCATAGCAAGCAAGCATAATAATAATAAATAGTGTTTATACTTTAAAGACCGAAAATTGGACGAGTTTTGTCTATGATATCCGCTTTCATTAGCTCGTTTGTTTATTATGAAATTGGCCTTTTCGACTATTTTCTGATCTTCGGCACTAATCGAATAGTTCTTTACTCGGTAAATTTTTTCCAAACACTGCGTTTCACAGAAAATAGTTATTTTTCCATTCATGTCGGAACTGTTAACTATTCTCACTTGTATAGATCTAGGTTTGACGACAAACGAATCCCAGAATTGCTCTAAAATTGCATCTCTCTCGGTTTTGAACTGAACAATATCGTCGAGTACATTTATTTGGTATTTTTCTCGTTCTATTACGGATTGTTCTAGGAACATTTTTCTGTATTCTTCGTTTAGATCGAATTCTTCTATGGTTAATTTCTCATCCTCCGGCCCGTTAATGTTGTTTTCTAACAACTTTGACAGCTATAAAAAAAACACAAATAATATATAAATTTGACGCGCCTCGATTAATCGCATTTGCTGTTATACTTCTATTTTAATGGTTTCAAATTCTTGTTTTATTAAATTTATCGTCTTTTTGTGCACTATTTTACTAGTTTCCAATTGATTTTGTTTATTTATCATATCCCATGTCATTCGATTTGGATCTTAACGAATAAATTAAAACCAAGTTTACTGTTAGGTCACTAGAGAGTAAAATAACATTATAGTATGGCTTTCAAAACAGAATAACTTACTATCATCGGTTACTTCGTTACCGATGCCAACAGTTTTTTTGTTGTCCACGTTAATCGGTGTGTCTACAAGATGGCGTACCCTGCCGTGTGTACAGCCTTCTCTAAAATCAATGTAAATAAATTAAAATCAACACTTTAAGGACTCTAGCGTCATGTGATATTATAATTACATAAAACTAATACACAACACGTCCCCATTTTTAGTTAGCACCAGCATGTTTCGAGCGCTGGCATCGACTTCGACGGTTTTCAATCCGCCAGTTTGCCAATCGCTACATGATGCCCTGACAATTTTGATCCATTGACCGTTGTCATCAAAATCATACAGATTGTATGTGCCATCCCAGCTATAAGTGACGCAGTGCTTTTTCCACACGGACAAGTGGACGTCGTTTAGGTCGTGATCCAACGGTAAAATTTCTTCCTCCAGTATTTTCCACTTAAGTAAAATATCACACAAGTAATACACTATATTAACTGTTTGTCTTGGGTTATTATCGGCTTACCTTGATCACGTTTATAATCATCAAATGTATGTGCTTCCCAAGGTATGCGGTGAAGGCAATCCGCAGTAAATTAGGTGTCTTTAGCGGTGGCCAATTTGAAACTGATGTTAAGTAATTTTCATTATTTTTCAATTGAAAGACACTTTTGAATTCAGAATTATATATTACAACGTTGTTCCCGGCGATTTTATCGTCATCTTTTGTCTTATATAACACCACTATATATGGTGTTTTATCGTTAGTCACTGTTTCTATATCGATAACTTGTTTATTTAAGTGAAATTCTTTAATTACAGTACAGCTTTGACCCAAAATTACCTAACAGAACACAATATATTCTGTTTTATTAGATAATAAATTATGTGTTAACAGCGGATATTGTTATTTTTAATTTAAATTAAATGTATTTATTAAATTTTAGTCGTTACTTGAATATGAAAAAACCAGCCTGTAGAGTAAACTACTGCTATGCAATTTTGACCATTGGGGAAAAATTTAATAGCAGATAGCTCTTCATCGCATAACACCATTTTTGCAATAAGGTTTAAACTGTCGTCTGTAGAATCGGCATTTCTTAATTCTATTTTACCATTATTAAACGTGACGGCGACATAATGATAAAGTGGATTGGCGTTTATACTCGTTGAATGGCTGTCCAAATCGATTTCAGCTATCTATTAAGCATAATGTAAGCAACAACTGTAGTACTACTTATACATATAGTGTAATATCTCTTGAGGCTTAGGGTAGAATATGCTTACAGTAGCTCATGCTTATTGTAAGATGCGATTAAAAGGAGATAGCAGAATAAAGCAATACCCCCTGAATATTGACTATTGGCCATTTCATTAGAGGAAATAATGACAATCAAAAGATTCATTGATGGCAGTTTGTAGATCTATCAACTTCGACGAGGAAAGCAAAGGGAAGATTATCTCATTAGCTTTATGTAAATGCGAAGAAGCATAAACGAGTAGAATTTCGCAGCGGCAAGGCGCATCCTTTAGAAAAGAAAAAGTATATTACTTACTAAATTTCCTGTAGATGTATCCCAAATTCTCATTACATCAAATTCGTTAATGGTAGTAAAAGTTTGGTCGGTTGGTTTGACGAAAGTAAACATCCGAATTTTTGATCCGCAATTTTTCAACACTTTTTGGGTCTTTTGCGTTACCTCAATTAAAGTGCCCTAATCAAAGTGAAATAACTAAATGTATCACAAATGACTGTATTGAGTTATCCGTTTGAATTACGTAATACCCTGTTCGACCAGCAGTGAACTTCGTTTTCTCTGGCTAAAATACTTTCATATATGCTATTGGTTGTAACCGTCCACATTTTGGCGAAACTACCGTTTTGAACTTCTCTGAACCTCTAAAATTGTAAAAATGGTATAGTTTTTTTAGGAGGGTTTTCATATATATAAATATATATATATCCTGAAAATATTTTCTTAAAAACTCACAGTAAGACCGGTTGGATTGTACACGACGAACCCTTTGAAAAATGAACTCAGCAGAGGTTGAAAATTCTCGTTGCTATCACCGTGATATTCGACGCAAATTTCCGGGTCTGTAGCGCCTCCGCCGTCCGGTCGAACGCGGTAAACGTTCATGGAACCGTCGCAAAACAAGAACCATCCACTAGTTGTCCAACAGCTTGTCAACACGTCCGTGTCGTCCGACGGTAAACGAACAACCGCCTTATCAGCGTACACAGTTTTAGAGCTGATCATTAACGTCCACAGTTGAAGATTGCATCGTACTTGTCCACGTTCAGTTTGGTTGAGGTATACGTTATGGCAGGACATCGTAATGAGACTGCACGAAGTATGAAAATGTTATTTTCTCTATCCCCGAAGAAACCACAAGTTTATCAAGAAATTTAAAAGTTACACTGGTACACACATCATGTAGAACAAAAGTATGATTTGGTTTGGATAATAAATACGTACTAAATTTGAAGACTGATGTACACGATTCTTTGATCAAAAAACTCACCAGGTACTCGCACAGGTTTTCAGTGATAAAATGCTAGTAAAATAGACTTGAGCCGAGCGATATGAACTTACCCCAAAGTCTGATTTGGCTGGACGCACCCGGTATTGATGGAGAAGAGTTTCTCTCTGGATCTCCAAGCCCATATGACTAGATCGAACAGCGGGTAATCCAGCAATCCGATAATATAAGTAGTTTTCAGAAACAACAAAGCTTTGTAGGCAACGAGAACGTCTTCGTCTATGCGATAATACAATCATAGGAACTAGTAGTGTATAAAAAATGTAATGCAGTGTTTACATCTAGACCACTTACCTTCGAGGGTAGACAAAACTTTCATGTCTGGATACCTGAACACGATTACTTTGCGCATAGGGGGCTTGTCGGCCACAGCCACGACATCAACGTCTTCGGAACAGCAGTCCAAGCATCCTATACTATTTATAGGTAAACCGTTCTTAACGCCTACCGTCACCAATTCTTGTTTGTGAGTTTTCAAATCGTAAAACATAAACGTTTTACCAATAGTCATCACAAATACATCTTTAGACACAAACTTGAGTTCAGTAATGTTTACCGGCTTAACGAAACTGGAAAAAATGCGCAAAATCAAGAAAACGATAAACTGAATTGACTATCTTTAATTTAATTCTGTGCACTGTATCAACGTGTGAATTTATATTGTAAAAAGTTCTATGCGCTAAGTCACATAAAAGATTTTTAAAATTAACATTTTTTTTTTAAGTCTTAAGATAAGATGAAACGATATGTACCTTGTCGAAAAACAAGTTCCAAAAGTACATCCATATTCAACTTCGTCTTCTTCAATATACTCTCCCTCCTCCAGAATTTCCTCGCCTTCTAATTCCATGGTGACACTGTCTTTAAAGCTGGACATTTCTTGGATGAATAAATTTAACGATCCGCGTGTAATAAAAGAGAAGTCAACTTACGAATAAGACAAATATACTGTACAACGGGAACTTACTATCTATATTATATATCTCCACTGGTTTCCCTTAGTGACGAATCTAACAAAAGTATTTATTGGCTTTATTCCGTGGTTACATTAAACCAACAACAAAACTAGATTACCTAATGTTCACCGATATATATATAACGTATTTATTAAACTTATAATATGAATCGTTTATTTATGAAACGTGGTAAGTCACAATTTTTTGGAAAATTACTTTTTTTAATTAATATGTTCTATAGACGGAACGTTTACTTTCGAAAGGAGTCAAAAGTTCCTATTAATGATTTATATATTTTTATAAACATTTGTTTAAGTCATAATAAAATATATTAGTAAAGTAGTTTTGGTTTACATCACTCTATTGCGCATAATCTCGTTTATGATTTAGTAGTTTTATTTATGAAAAGAGTTAAGTAACTCATTTTTTTATGAATAGGATCGAATTCGTTAATTTAAACTCTTACTGATGGTAAAAAAATAAATTTGAAAAATTGGTATTTACAAATTTAAAAAAGTATTGTGCATAAGAATTAAAAATATTTTTTGTAATTTTTTCCAAGTAAAATTGTATGTGAAAAACAGTTATTTATAATTTTCCAAAATTTCGATTTTTTGGACTAAAACTCTTTCATAAATAAACGATTAATATTTCATATAACGTACACATGTACAACAGTAAATCTAATATTTTATGCTTTTGTTGAAAGAACAATTCGTGATTTCATTGTTTTGTTATGGTCGTACATAAAACTAGGCTATTGTTTGCTTTGTCCATTATAATATCATCATGTATTAGTTTTCACGAAGCGATACCGACACCTAATTGTTGTGCAGGATACCGTTTATTCGTAGTTTTGGTTTTCACTGTCAGCTTATAAAGTGTTAGCGATATTAATTTATTAAAAAACCGTTAAATTTCACTGTTTATTTATCATGCATATCTACACTTTAAACGTTGCACAGCGATTGTTTTTCCTTAAAAAACATTTAAATCATTCCATAAAATATAAAAACAAATTTACTAGGTCACTACTATAATTTACGATGCATACTAAATAATGCATTTTCTGAAGAAACTATTTACAGCATATAAGCTGACAACGTGCCACTATTTACCATTAGAAAAACTTATTATAATATATTTGTGCTAAAACAAGTTTCCGGGTTTATTACCCTATAATTTCGTAAATTGTGGAACAACAAAAAAAAACCTATAATTAAGCGCGTTAATTCATATTTTATAGATTGGAAAAGATTAATTTCAGTGAAACACAGTTGAAGGTTAAAGTGAAGCATTTTTTATTTCAACTTGACCATAGTACTCCAATGTACTATTGATTTGTTATAATAAAATAAGTAAAAAAATTACCAATAGGCCGAATAATTGATTAAATTTGTCGTTTCTTTCAAAGCTATCTTGTATTATTTTTACGGTTATTAGAATTTCCTTCAATATAATGAAAATTTGACATATTTTAATTATTGTCTGAATTATGTATAAGCATAATGTTAGTTATTCTATTACAATATTCATAATATATTAATGAGTTCATCAACTATGACAGTTTACTCTTAAAAAAGTCATACTTTACAATAATATAAACACTATTTTGTTATAAAAAATGTACATTAATTGCGCATTACATTATAATACACAACGTGGCTATAACATGTAATTTCGTAATTACAATTATGGGCGTATTTGTGTGTTGTTCGTAAAAATGCTAGTTTTTTGTATCTTTAAGGACTTGGTCGTATCGTCCAAACCATTTTTAATTCCACAGACATTGTTTGCGGTCTTCTCTGTACGATTCTTAATTAGTGTAGACTTTTAACCAATCTTTACTTTGTTTATAAAAAATAATAATATAAGTGTGCGCTAATTATAATAAGTTACCTATTATTATATGTGTCATAACAAAAACTTATTACGTTTTAAAATGCAAAGAAACTGTCTAATAGCTAAATCCAAACCAATTACAGTATACTGTATAAACCAGCACAGTAAGAAAGTATTATACGTGATTAGTAGACAGTAGTAGTAGTAGTAAGTAAGGGAGGTTCAATATTCACAGATAAAAATACCAATATCGATACTAATATAATGAACACATTTTCATTACCTGGTGGCTGTTGGTTGACTCACAAATAACAACCTGAAAATTGACTACGACTATAATGTAATTTCCCTTTTTTATTCGTATTTTCTTGATTAAAAAAAAATTTGTTACAGATTTTTGATAAAAATTGTATATATTTTAGTTCCATTCTAGATCTACTTTCGGTCTAATTTTCAGACTTAAACCTCTAAAACGTTGGTTGAAAAAGTAAAATAAAGAAACATTAATGTAATAAAGAAATAAAAGGATTAAATATTTAAATATTTAATTTATTTTTACATATAAATTTTTTTAACGTTTTTTCTACGTCATTTTTTTTTGATTTCTGGTACCTAAATGTTTTATAGAATAAATAAAAATTGTATATTAAAATTATTTGTGAATTGTTTGATAACCTGTCAAAAAAAAAAAAACTTATTTGTTTATAAAAAAGTATTTATTTTTATCAACATTTTCAAGTTTTATTCTATTATGATATGACAAGTGGCAACTGCTTAAAAATGTCATTAGGAAAGTATATTTTACAGTGTAACAACTTTGCAAAGACCATATTTTCTAAACAAGTTTGGCATAATATTTAGTTGTAATAAATTCATTAACCCCTTCATAACCAACATAATGGAAGGAAGAATCAATGGACGCAAAGGAAGAGGAAGACCGAGGAGACATTAATAGGAGAGGTGATTGGAATGGCTGGATGCAACGGGTATTCACATATGAAGACTCTAGCATTAAAGAGAGAAGAGTGGAAGTCTATTTTTTCGCTATGACAAGGCTTAGCCTTTAGGAAAAAAGAAGAAGAAATTCATTATATTCAAGTTATAGTTTGGCCCGTTTACAATCTACATTTGTTTATTGTCATCATGTTAGCCAGAATGTCATGCTTGCTGCTCTGGTTGTTTCGATGACCGTAAACTGTATATTAACTATAATTTATAGTAATTACTGGGTTAGGTTGTTCATCAGTTTGATTGCGCCGTAGTTTTTAAGGGTGTTGTTCCGTGCTAGTCATCGATGAATCCGTACAATATCATAACAATTATAATATAATTTTCCGAGATTTCTCTTTGTTGTTTCATTTTTTTTTTTCCACGCTCGGCCGATCTACTTGCACCAAATCGTATGGCCCCCTCGCATTTCGCATGCACGCATAATATACGGGCGTGTGCTGACAGGAACTACGGTGGACTAGACCGCGGTGTTATCGAAACGACCGTGTGTGACTCATCCAGCTGTATTGTATATTTTTCCAGCCACAGGACGCGGTCATCGTACGATTCTCTCGAAGGGGAACCGATTGTGTTTCCACACCGTCAACGGGCAACGCAACTCTGGCGTCGGCGTACCTACTTTGTTTTACTTATACTAAACCCGTGGTTGGAGCGCGAGGATCAACAAGGCCATTTCGTGGTCGGCGGCCCGTGACCGTTCTTAACACGGACACCAAGTAGGAAAACAAAGAAAATCCTTTCGATACACGAGTGAGAAAGATTCTCGTCCGATTGGGAGTAGATACTAGCGTTAAATCCACTTATTCCGTCTTACCTAACCTGCAGCTGGTGCTGCGTACTGCTCTGCTGTTATTGTCATTGGGAGATGGTAAACTAAAGAAAAAAAAAAAACTAAAAAATTGTGGTGCCGATTCCGTAAAATAAATAGCTATCATAAATTATCAATAAAGTTGCTATCAAACCGAAATACATGTTGTCATCAAGATGGACATGACTTGGGAAATGTTAGTACCATAACGAGCAATCACGGTTTTACAAATAATATTATTATGCAAATGTATTTAAAGCAGGGGTTGGGACTCAGCTAAAAAGAAAATCTATCCTCTAAGAAAATGATACTCTTAATGTATCTAATATTGAAAATCGATTTTGCTTCGATGCGAAGCTGTTAAGGTTTGATTTTACCATGACATGTTTTAATTTTGTGTCTTGGCCTACGATACATTTTAACCACCCGACTGATTTCTTCATTTAGCAAGTCTGTAGATCAGGAATCGTACCCGAAAAGTACTTTTGTGCATTTTGTGAGGCCAAATATCGAAGAAGTTTATCAGTTCTACCCATTTAAAATTGAGAAAATTACTCTAAGAATTTACATACTTTTCAACTTGAAAATAAGGTACGCTATACATTTCTGAGATTACTTCTAAATAATACGCGTGAAATATTGTTTATAGATATCACAACCTATTTACAGTGAAAATCCGAGAAAGAACGCTTTCCCTCAGAAGGGGTGGTCAATCTTTTTTTTTTTTTCATAGTATTTGAATCTAGAGTGAAAATTTAACTGGAGCTATAACAATAACTATTGAATGCTTGTGACCTACCCTATTAAATAATTGTTGGTATTGACATTAAGAATAAATATTCTTATAAACATTTGCACTCGTGTTATACATTAAACGCAGGGGATTATAAACATGTACAGTGCAGACGCGAGAGAGCGCTAATGTCGACGAACGGTTCAGGACTATGTAGCACGTGCAAAAGGAATCGCTGCCACCGGTACGACACATGCCGGTGGGATATCGGTCGTGTCCTAGTGTCCTCCGTTTGTTATTTGTTACAATTACTGGAAGGTTTTTTTTTCCGAAGAAAACAGTTCTGGTATATACGATATGATGCGTCTTAATTATTGTTAAACGGCCGACACATCGAGTGACCAAAGTGCGCGCGACAATGGCAGAAGTGATACATCCTCTGCAAGAGAACAACTGCAGGAAAAAAATGAAGACCACCAAACAAAAGGCAATTAAATTCGGTCGTAGTTTGGCGAGCAAAAAAGCGTTGCTCACCAAAGCCATCGTAGATAGATGGCATAAAAGAAGAGTGCGCAAAATCAAACCGTAAGTACCTGTAGTGGCGATCCTCGACCCTTAATTATTACCCTGGTAACAGGATACATAAGCAGTGATTTATCTGGTATACAAATAATATTAAGTATATTTTGTACTCCAATCTTTTTAATTTTCGTTTCATAAATATAAAAACATAAGGACATATCATTGTATTTGTGGGGGAAAACAGTGTAAATAGAAAAATAGTGGGGAATATAGGGCTCGATAACTATATTAAAACGTTACTATGACGAACATATCCATTGTGTCTACCAAACAAAGAGTACCGCATTTTTTTTAAATCGATATTTTTGTCTAAAAATATAGTTAATTAATATTGTAACGCTAATGACAATACGGAATTACTGGAACATAAACGATTTCATTATAATATTCTTACAAGACTGAGAAAAATTCTATCCCGTACATTTTAGATTGTGGTTTCCTACAACAGTCAACACTACCCAGTATTTGTTTGCTTTTCGAATACTTCTGGGAAGGATTTCAGTGTCAGTCTCAGAAAAAAACATTTACCGTTCTTACCGTTTCTACACAATTATTATCTTTATTTATACAGAACAAAATATTTGTCAAAGATCAACTTGTTTCTATTAATTTTTATTTTTATTTAAATATACATCCTAATTATATATTATATCAATAATCATCTACAATCATTTGTTTGCTTTTCATAGAGAAACAATTTTTAGTAGGTGTATCGTTATCATATCCCTCCTTAACGAACACTCATATTATGTTTTTAACGTTAAAGTATATCTACGTTTACCCCATAAAATTAGCGACCACCTGAATTTTCAATGATTCAATTATAATATATCGTATAGCAACACAAGTAACTGTGAACTCATAGTATAAAATATATTATGTGTTATGTAAAATAAAAAATAATTAATTTATATTGTATTCAAATGCGGTACCTTGCAGTAGCTAGCACGGATCGTGCTGCACGGTGCGGTACCTGCACGTGCGTACCTGGGGCTGACCGTTGTAATAGCAGTTGTGCAGGTGTGTCTCAGCCCTTATGTACCTTTGGTCGGTTGTAATACATATTATTGCATTTTAACACGAGCACACAATGTACCTGCGATAGAACTGAGATAAATAATTGAGATTGTGTGGAATTGAAGTAGGTAGACTTATTACTGGTCACAATATTACGAATGATCTATCTTTTATCCGTATTACTACATGTATATTGTGTATTGTATAGAAAACGCAACTGCATTGTTGTTCGCAGACAACGACCGCTGGTTATCTAAATGCATAATTAACAAGTCGTTTGCAACGTAGTAGGTAGTTGGTCAAGTACAGTAATAGTGAGAACCGTTGTATAATAAACGTAGTCTTGTTCGAATAACGGTAAAATGGTACCTAATAAATAGTAATAATAATGTTTTTTTTTTTATGTAGGCTCCTAGCCGCAACCCATAGTAATATATTATAAATGCGCTTATTAATTTAACATCCCCATAAAAATTATTGAAATAGATCGACTTTTAAAATAATACCAAAAGGATTTTTATAGTATACAATTTAAATAGAACAATTATTGGTTAAATTTGTAAGCAATTATTTTCCACAAAGTAAAACAGTTTTAGAAATAAATACAAAGAATACTCTGTCTTATAATGATAATTTATTTGATTATAGACAATAATTTACTGGTTTTGAAAAACCAGTATAATGCTAAAAAAATTGAACATGATTCGACCGATTATTTTATTCACTCTGTTTCGTTTTCAAAATAATACACTCGCCAAATTTTGTATTAGATATTTCTTTTAGAAATGTTATAGTTATATTATAGTGAAAAAAAAATAGGCTGAGGAACACTTTTAAATATATTTGTAGCCCCCTTCAAATTGTTTTAACATATTAATTGTGAAAAAGGTTTTTTATATAAAAAAAAATGTTAAATTAAAATGTTTTTTGTCCGCTAAGGAAATTGTTTACCTTTACTTATGTTGGATAATATAATATTGTAGTGAATTCTGGCTATGATCAGGTACGATGACTGTAAACAAATGAGGCAAATACAGTTTTCTTTTATAGAAATAAACAACAAAATTTGTATAAATTGGATTAATTTAAGTAGATAGAAAGTATAAGCCATTATTCGAGTACATACTTAAACCTCATTTAAATTATTATACATATATTATGTAATAAATGCTTGTTGTTTTTGGTAAAGTGTAGTGATTATTCATTAAAACTATTTATTCTTTTGAGCACATTACAATATTGTAAATGCTCATGGACCTGTAATCTGTTGAGATTTCCAGTTTATATCTGTAATTACCATTGGACAAATGTTTCCTGTCTTGTCAACACAACTATTATTATAATGTACATTAAGAAATTATTTGAACACTAACATTTTTTTAATCTATATTGCTCGGAAATTGTGCCTTGTTCTTATTTACGTGTAGACGTGTACATAATACTTACCTAATACATCATAATAAACACTAAAAAATATTGTTCAAGACTAAGATGTCTAACGGATAACAAAATAAAAAAGTGACATAATCTTCCGAATTACCAAAATAAAACCCATTTGCCGGATTTGTTCCATAAATTCAACACAGTAGTTAGCAATCTGTGGTCGAGGCTGCCTATTTGTATAGACCTTGGTAGTAGTATATGAAACACTTTTGGAAAAACATTTTAATATGGTTTTGTGGATAACAACTCTAACCGTCTAAGGTGTTGCCTGTTGGTTTTTACTGTGCTTACTGTTGTATCGTTGTATTGTATTGATCAGAAACTAGAAAAGGAGATAATATGTTTCATCAGTCTATCTAATTTAATATTTTATATCGAAGCTAAATGGGCTTTTATTTCTTTGTTTGTTTACTTTGACGGTTGACCTGAATGTACATACTATATGTGTAAGTTCTTAAAGATCTTCCCAGAAACTAATCCAATGTAATATTTTAGGATTTTCTAACGAACTGTCAGCAGGACTCGTAATATGTTTAACAATTAATAATAAAACTTAAAATATGAGCTTATTTATTCAATTATAATCATCTAGATTATTATAATAACTATATTTTCAATATTTTAGTTTTATTTCAAATACATAAATTTAATGATTATACTGATTTGGTTCGTATTTAACGTGTATAATTTAATTTATGTTTGTTGTTATTTTTTTAGATAATAATTATTGTAGAAGGCTCTTTCGAATAAAATATTTTGTTCGGTAATTTCAATCCCAAACCTAATAAACTCAAAATCTTAGCCGGTAAATACGTTTATTGTATTCTTGTGAGATTATTTATATTTTGAATAACTTGTTTGACAAATAAAATATATGTATTTTTAATACATTTTCAATGAAAACTTCATAGTTAATTTTAAATATAGGTAATAATATACTTAAAAACAAGACTAAGTAACTACATAGTATAAAAATACGCCTGTAACACCGCAACACATTAGACACTAATGTGTACTACCCATTGATTTCTTAAACTGTATAATTCAAGGCGATCCTTTCTTTAGTTTACACTATCTGATATCGCTGGTTAATTATTAGTAAACTCGTTGCAAGAATACCAATCGTACTTCCTTTTGTTTTTATACAAAAAATGTAGTTTGCATCCAATTTTTATGAAGCTAAATTTACTTTTTGAGTTATGATGGTTTAAAAATGTATTCATTCTTTATTCAAGTTGATTATCAATTAAAACGTTGTTACATTCGCGTTTTTCCAATTTCCAACTTTATAAGATATTTAAAATGTTTTAATGTTCTTACTGAGCCTTTGAGAAGCAAGACGAAATAATGTTTTATTTAAAAAGACAAACGAATCGATTACAACGCTGTTGTTACTTAGCATTAAAGCGCCACTCTAGTCTATATAAATCTAGAATTTTAAATTTTAATTTAATTAATTTCAAATCTATTATTTTTTTTTAAACAAAAATATATGTTTGATAAAAAAGAAAAACGTTAAAAAATGTATCATCGGTCATAAAACATAGGTATGAAATTGGTTTTTAAAAATTGTTTATAGATTAAAAGTTAATTTGTAAATAGTATATTGACTTGAACAACTTTTACAATACATACAATTTGAACATTGGTTTAATTATTTAAAATATATAATATAGTAGCGAGGTGCTTAAAGTGCTTAAAGGAAGAGATAGGGATATTTAGCAAACCCCTCCGTTAGAAATGTAAAATAAATAATACCCAACTAGCTTAAAATTATTAGAAATAATTTCATCCTTCCTAAGTGCACTATTTTATAACTTGAAGCGTCGTTTTTTATAAGTATACCACTAGAAAATAAAATTACTTTTTAGTCAGATTCTTACAAGATTAACTCGCTAAAAAAACTATTCATCTCGCACTGAAGCGAACTACACAGTTGGTGGGTTGGGTACTGACGGTCGGTAACTGGTGTGCAACCATACTATTATTTGCATTATCCTTCAAAATCATTCAAGGCCGTTTATTTTTTTAGCAAGCCTAAAAATAAAAATGAGATGACAAATTACTTGCTAAAATAACAATTGTATCAGTGCGTGAAAATCTAATCTAAACAAAAAAAATTGAGGCATTTACTATGCGTATAAAAAAACAATTCAATATTCGTCCCTAATGACCGTCCTTTATAATAGTACATATTATATTTGGTTAGTGTAAAAAAGACAATAAAAAACACTCACGATAGTCATATTTTCTTTTAAACAAAAAAGCAAGTGTGAAATTATTATTCGTACAACTGTTTTTCTAGATGCTCAAAAGTCTAATCACTCAAAGTTCACCTCTCTCCAAATTTTAACAAATTGTTTTTTATTTGTAATATACTTATTCAAAACTAACTTGATCAGTATTTATTTTAGGTGTAACGTATTTATATAATATTATGAAAATTTTAAAATTGAACAATTTTGCGTTACTTTATGGTCCAAAAGTTAATCCAGGTTCGAACCAGTGTTTTTTTAAGAGTTTCCCAACCTTACTATCACCGTTTTCTTTATTTTAATGATTGTATTTTTGGTCTTAAGGTATACAATTAGACTAAATCTATCATTTAACTTTTCTGTATTTTATTTTATCTAAACTCTAATAATGTTGTGTTAACTTATTAATGTTCATTGATAAGTTCTATCCTTTTAGGCACCTACTTAATATTTATAATTGAAACTCTGTTGAGAATTTAGTTAATGTTATAACTCACTCAGCGTCATTGTTTGGATAGAATTTTAGTGTTTGATGTATTTTTCCTAAAATCTCCATAACCTTGTCCTTGACTTTAATCTAAGAACTGATGTTTATTTTTGTACAAGAATACATCAAGCGGGTTCATTAATTTTCATATAAACAACATTTTATATTCTATAAACCAGTTTTATTAAGATGGTAATAAAAACAACTTTTCCAATCTTTAATTTAGCTATATTACTTAGTATTTATATAAGATACATTAAAACATGTGTATGTATACATATATATTGTGTATAATGTATATTTTGTATATATTTATTAATATTTATGTATTTTAACTTCGTTAAAATATTTAATAATCACTCAATTTATGTAAAATTGTAGTACATATATTTAATTGTTTTAATTACTTCCTACTCAATGAATCCGTGTGAAAAAGGATTATTGTTTATTATGATATGACATTATAAAGTTAAAAACAAAAAGCCTTTATACGACTCAAGTTCTTAGGTATCAACCCATAATTAAACTTTTAAAAAAAATGTGTTTTTATTCGATTAGTTTATCCATAAAGGCATACGTTCGTTAGATTAAATAACGTAGTTAGACTTGATCGTTATCAACACATTTAACCTGTATGGTGTTTTACAAACTCGCCAAGGATAAATAACTAATAATTAGTATGCACCCAGTATTCATTAGGTTTCCATATAGTTTTACCATAAGTATAAGTAAATAATTAATAATTGGGTATTACAATTGTAAATAAGCTATTACAATAAATCTTCAAGGCCGTTAATCAATTTTTCAAATAAACAATTTTTTCATTGTTTATGGTTAGGTTAGGTAAAAAAATAAAAACTGCAAAAAAAACATCGTTAAACATTTTAATTATAAACATTTGTATTTTTCTATTGAAATATATATTTAAACTATATACTGAATTAATGAAACAACAATAAAGAACACGTATTATACACACAAATACTTATTTTCTTTGTTTTTTCTATCTATTATCTTCTTTTAATTCCGTAATAAAATGAATTATAAAATATATTAATAATAAATAATAACCAAATTAATTTCATAATAAAATTAAATTTATAGAACACTTAACAAATATAGACAAATCAAATAGACAAATATATTTTGTCATCTATTTGTTATATATTTTTGTTTGTCAATATTTGTTAAGAGTTCTATAAATTTAATTTTATTATGGAATAAATATGTTTATTATTGATTATAACTTTCAGCTTCGTTATTTTTACATTTTGATTTCGTTTTCAATTCGTTTGCGTCTCGACAAAATTGTGATTGTTCGTGACTTAATTATATATTTATCATTGCAAGAATACATTTTTCGCACTGCCTTACGGAATAAAGATTCACTGTTGTCTGGCCATTGTGCTAACTGCTATGTGCCACATACACTATCATTTAGTTGTTATTGTTACTAATATTTACTTTTAATATTATAGTCCTGGAGGTCAACCCCACTCGAAGGAATATGGTTTTTTTTTTAGATTTACTTTCCACCGGTGAATCGTCCGGCAACCGGTTTTGTTTGGTTATTTTAGGCAAGCCGGCGCGATTCGCAATGATCCATAGAATACTAGCACGCTTAGTTTACTTGGCTACGACAGTCGCGTTATAACGTTTGTTTAGACCGATTGGCTCCACTCGTCTGATTATTCGTTGCTCGGTTATGCTTGGTTTTGTTCTTATAAGTTTTGAGGTGTAGTTTAGGAATAGACATTAGACGGTGCTCGACAAAAGCAGCAAACATGGGCGACGAAGAATCCATGTGGAAAGGATTTTACGACCGGATACAGCGGAAGTTTAGCCAACAGAGTACTAATGACATTAGGTAATAGCAACTTTCTATATAATATTATTTCCCCTTATAGTGTAGATATATGAAATTATTTTTTTACATGGTTCAGACATTTCGTGGGATATTACGTTATAGTTGTAGCACAGAATAGATGAAAGCAGAAGGTTCACTTTCTAAACGAATATCTAAATAATGCCCAACTATTGGTATAGTGGTGTAGCTTTAAGAAGATCTCTGCCGCTTTTTTGTGTGATAAGCATCACCCCTGTGTTTATTTTTATCGGTGCCCAGGGCCTGGTTGTAGTTAAGTTTCCTTTTTTAACAAAATTATACTAAATAATGTTAATAAGTAAAGAATTCTGAATTTCGTAAGATTTGGAATACCCTAAAATTAAATTAAATTAATAAAATTGACTTTCAAATGAAATTTGACTTCTAGTGTAACGACCTACTAACATTATACTGAAAACAGAGTTTGACATTATTTAGATATTTTTTTATCGAAATAATTATTTAAATATTTTTTTTATTCGAATGACCGTCGAATGATTTTGTTCATTTGAATAAATCATCTTAGATTCGGTCGAATACAGCAAATATTCGAATAAATTATTTATTATTAATTATTTAAATAAAAAATGCTCAACTTTTCTGCCACAGTGATACAAGAAATTGCATTACAATTTTTTTATAGTTGTAATTTTTTTTTAGACTTTTACATAAAAGTAATTTATTTTTAATTCACATACATAAAAATCCCTTTTAAAATAAACATTTTGTCATTGACTTGTTATTTTCAAATAGTAACTTATAATATATTGTTTAATTTATTTATTAATACAAAAATATTCAAATAAAAATAATGTCTGCAGTTAATACGCTGGGTATCAAACCACTTTTTCAATGTTATAAGTTTTCCTAAATGTAGACAGGCCATGAAGTACGTTAAATACTATATCTCTATTTGTGCGCATCACTTAACCCGCGCTACACTTCATAATATAATTAATTTATATTGATTTTGACTAAAAAAAAAATAATTATTCAAAACTGGTTATCGACCAGTCATGGTTTTTTATTAGAACAGTCTTCTGCCAATACAATATTTTTATAAATAGAGATTGTGACATCGTTGAAAATCAAGAGTTTATGTAGTCGAAAAGGAGGATTATTAATGGAAAAAACTATTATAAGAATTCAGTTACATTATGTCAGAAAATTTACAATAATCATCACGCACAGTTGCCAATTATAAAAATTTACTTTTAATTGAATTTAAACATTTTTTTTCAAACACAGTGCCAGGTGTTCCAAAAAAATTGAATAGCTTATCGCAAAATAGATTTCGGATATTAATTGAGCTTACGTGTGTATTTTAATTTCTCATTTGATTGAGAAAACATGACAATAATACAGCATCAAAAAAATATCAGTAAATATTACTTGCATTATGTATGTTTTGCTACATTCGAATTACAGATACAAGATAGCGTCTAGTGAGATCATCGGATTGTTTGTCCCCACGTACTGACGATTTTCTTTGTATTCCTAAATTGGTGTTCTCATAATATTGTAGACGACCCAGAAGGTCGAAATAGCTTTTTACTTTTTAGTTGATATTTATTTACTTCAACTAAAATTAAATTAACAAAAATCGTTTAAGCTAAAGTTAAAAATATAATATTATATAATATTGTATAATAGCGTAAACGTAACAAGTAAGGAACAATAATTATGAACAGCAATATTCTTAATCATTAACATTGATAATTTTAATTTGAATGCTTTGCAATTTTGCCTTTTAAATAAACGTATCGAATTAAAACGATAATGTTTGACTGTTATTAGCAAACCGTCGTAATGACTTGCTTATAGTTATAAAAGTTAATTATTCTACACATACGGTTATGTTGTTTTTTTAATAAGAATGTGCGAATTATCTATAAAATATGATGTCCCTTGATGACGTTCCTCGCACCGCATTGATTTGTATAAACTAAAAAATTATATCTCGTGCGGTGTCTGAGAATGTGCGGACGGCTTGTGGTAACTTATAGTGTACCAACGTCTAATGCCTGGTCTAAAGCAATTGTTGTGCTCATAATTTTTTGGAACGCCGCCAAGTCTTCAGTAGTATAAATTTATCAATCTCTTTCAATTTGTGGATTCCCTCGTTAATACCTGTGATACTTTTATCGCGTTACATACGGTGACGAGCACTTACATTGTTGATGGTCCATGATCCTAAAATGCGCAAACGGTCGTGTATCAGGCGAACCGTGTCAAGGTTGTTGCGAATCTGTTTGAGACAATCCTAATTTCAGTCCAGGCCATTGCACGTAGATTGTACGACACGAAGGACTCGAAACTTTCAAGTAACCAATTTAACATTGTCAGCCAGACTAGAGTGGTAAACCATTTCACTCATAGCGTGGGACCTACGCCGTAGGTAGTATAAAACGTAAGGAAGGAAACTCGACTCGCATTTGACCGGTTTTTGTTAACTTTTTTTTTTTTCCGTGTATGGTTGAGTCGGCTGTATTCTATAATATGTTCTACCAATCATTCTGAAATGTAGTCATTATGTTAGGTGAGACATCACTGAATTTAATAACTAAATTCATGCCGCGATGCGCATTATGTTGATCATTATAACACTTGAATTTAAACGTTTAAATCTATTGAACCAATTACGGTCAATAATAAATGTGTAAGGAACCAATAAATGTCTAAAGACAGAGTTTTATTTAACGTAAGAGTCTAAATTATTTGGGAATAATTTATTTTTCAATTTTAAGATACTCTTAGCTTATTGTTTAAAATAACTTTTAAAATGCCAATAAAATTGTTTTATACAAATGTATTCGAATAACATTCAAAAATAATTTTCCCATCTCTGGTTGAAAATAATATTAGGTCGCACTTTGTTCCCGCCTTCACTTTAAAATGTTAATAACCCTAAAACAAATTATCCAAAACTGGTTAAGTTCAGTAAATCACTTTTTGTTTTAGAACTTGTATAGAATATATATGTTACTAAACAGTTATATAATTTAAAAAGCCCTAAAGTAAAATGTTTCCGAAAAGAAGCGCTAAAATCATTAATGAACTGATCACCATTATAATGTTTATCAGTGTTTAGTAATAATTAATAATTATTATTTAATGGGTTGTCTATGACTGTTATAGTCGAACAAGTGTAAACAAATTTAGCATTTACCTTAATATTATATTCGAGTACTTAGTTCCTTTGCGTTATCATAAGACTATTCCACCATTATTAGGCTCTGACTTTCGGTTTTAAATAACTCTGACCCGTGACAAAGTGACTAATACAATTTTAAGTGATGTAATTATGCATGCGCAATGCGTTCATTGGGCAGTGCACACGTTATTGCTTTGTATTTTCAGTTGTGGTATATTTTATTATTTGTATTTATGAACTGTGTTCTTTAGCCTTGGATAAACGAAGCAACCACTGATCAAGTTTAAATTCGTTTATGACATTAGCTGTACTGGTAACAATAACGGGGGGAAATAAAAAGTAACATTTTCAACATTTTTTCCTATTTAGGGGTAAAAAAAAACGGAGGAGGTGATATTTTACTGTATGGGTCAAAATGCCTGGAACGTTTAGAGGGACCCTCCCATTGATTTTTTTTTTAATTACACTGCATGTCTCATATGACAAAAAAAGTGCTCTATTTTTTTTTTTTTGCCTGGTCGTTTGTTTTCCTAAGCGTTTTTATGGAGACCCGTAAAAACGTTCGTTCGTGTTTGGCGTTTTGACTCATATACACTAATTTGTAAGATTTTTAGAATATACCTATTCCGTCCACTCCTTGTGTTCCTAATGTGTGACGTGGCTGTTGACTGAATTAAAGTACCTACTCATTATATACCTATTGGTATTTTTTAATCCTAAGCACTTATTCAATGATTCATTATTAATTATCTGGCTCGGAATTATTATGAACAATTTAAAATTCATTTAAAAGTGAGCGTGATTCATTAAAAAAAAACCCAGTGACAAAAGTTCAAAATTAAAGCGGTGCAATCGGAGTGACAACTGATATGGAGGAAATAATATGCACGTATTGATGAATTCATGGCTATCGTTTAATTATAGAGACATACGACATATCTACTAATTATTGATAAAATAAAAATTAAGTTAACACGACTCAACCTTCAAGTAAAAGTGTTGGCATATTTTATTAGTAGTTTTTTTTTAGTAAATTAGTTTTGTATTTTTTCAATGTTTACATCTATTTCCCAAGGCTATTGAGTGGAAAATAATAATTAACAGTCATTATGTATAAGTACAGATATTTTAGTTTCAATAAAGCGTACATAATATTTTTCATATATATTTCAATCGTATAATTATTAATTGTTGTGGATATCGAAGGATCAATTATTAATTAATAAAGTATTTGATTAGTGTGAGCACAATTTACACGACTGCATTTAAATTAAAAACATTAATGTTTAATTTTTCTTTGTGAGATGTAGGGGTAATGGTACGGTCAAGACTACAAAAGAGTTTATTGCTAAAAGTTTAATTTTTATTACTTATTTGAATAAAATATTTTAATTTGTATTTAAAAATGTACTTAAATGTTTGCAAGTATAACGTGTGTATAATTTGTAATCCAAGATAACCAATGACGTATTCTTGATTAGTTATTGCGTTCATATATTTTATAGATAGCATATAGTACATTCGGTACATTAATTTTCATAACATAAACTAAGAATAAAACAAGTAATTAGTACTGTAATTTATTTAATATTCATTCGGCAATATTATACCATATCGACTATAATTAAAGCCTAAAAATATATCAGTAAAGGATAACCAGTTTTCCAATTCAGGCGATAATATTTAGATTACATTCAGTAATTAAAAACATCACAATAACAATGAAAATATACAGTATAATATTTATCTAGTAGGAAACTATCAAAGTTTATTTGTGTGTATTAACTTTTAAATGTTTTAAAATAAAAAAAGTGACTGTATTATAGTTATGTGGTCAATAATTAATTATTTTATTTATTCGTATGAATTTATATTCGTATGGCGTATTTGACCGGGAGGACTATAGCTAACTTATGCCAGTTCGGTCGCCTGAGGGCGCATGGCATTTCATGGTAATTAATGTATTAAATAAAAAAACTTCGATAATTCTTATTATCAAAGAAAAATGTTTGTACATAAACATGAAACATGCCAGCTGGCGATGATTGCACTTGAAAGGAAATGATTTATTATTATACATCTAACGCGCCGCATACCGCGCCGAATCTAAGACCTGATTATATTTCTGCGAAAAATCATATAGAATCAATTATTTTATATTATTAAAAATGATGTGGTAGTTAACAGTATAATTATTTGAACTATTGTAACTTGCAGACTAAAGTCCTCCTTTATTTATATATAATATTGTACTGTTTTTTATTTTCCTACGGCCTAACCTTTTAATCAATAGTAGCTTAACTCTACTAGCTAAACTCTCTAGGTACTTTCTTATGATTTTTTTTTCATGGGAAATTTATGTTTTTATTAAAAAAAATTCTATCTTAAAAATTAATACATTTTTTCTACTTGTAAAAAGGTTCTAAAGCTAAAAATATGACACTTGATAATCCTTCTTCTGATATTTTGTATTAAAGTTTAAATTTTTAATCAAAATAAATATGTCCCATGTTTAATCAAAAGGGGTTAGATGCTATCCGGAATAGTATACAATTTCATACGAAAATTACATATTTGGATCTATATATTTACTGTTTATAGGTGGCAGAATATAAATTTAAAAGCAATGCTTGCTTTTGACAAAATAAACGTTAAAATCGTGATTAAATAAATAAGCATGATCGTTATACTGAGAAATTTTTCTATCTTTACGCATTTGCACGCGTTTTGTCCCTGTCATAGAAGATGTTTTAATTATTAATGATCAATTAACACGGTAAAATACTTCTTTTTCCAAGTCTGGGGCAATTTTCCTGTGCAGTATTATCTAGCAATCATGCTGGTTTATTTATTTTTTTATTTAGTCATGGACAATACTACAAGGCGCGGTAGTATCGTTATCGGTTATTCGATTTATAAAAGCAAATACAAAAGCAGGGACTGGTTTTCTTGATAATATAGCCTATAGGATAAGGTAAATGTGAATGCGTGTGCAATCTAAGACAATATTATGTTAGTCGTCGAATATTAATTTTGATGACTAAAAAACATTAATATGTAGGTTCTAAACAAGGAGTAAACATTTGAAATGGAACAATGCCTCTTAAGCTTGGTATTTTTTTTTTTTTTTTTAACAATTATTTTTTAAAGTATATCATTTACTAATGGAGAATGGACATTAGTCATTACTGAGCTACGGCCGATACAAGTTACAACTATACTGGAGAAGTAGCAGTTCGATTTACGGTTACCTATGAAAATGACAAATATATCCACCAATAATATTTGAAAATCTGGTGCAAGCATACAATATCACAATACTATACCTACTACACGTAACATAACCAAATCGACCCTTGGCCGACAGCCCTCCTTTTGTTCCTAGTCTAGGCCCACGCTTGTTCCCCATTCGCGGCTTTAGCCCTCTTTTTGCACTATTTTAACGGTATTATTATTATTTTTTTGTTTTTATCCTTACAGTGCCGAACAACTCGATGGTGGGTTTTTCGAACGGTATGGTTCGGGCCTCAAAGAAAACGTCGCCGAACAGACGGCTTCTATCGATGAAGAAGACAAATTGGCTACTCTGGACGAGAATGAGTTAGCCAAGATTTTTGAAGACACACTGCAAACGGTTCCGTCGTACAAAGAATTCCTGTCTTCGGTAATGGAGCTTAATGTGAGTTATCCTATGTATACCTACAAAGTACTTTCAAGTTTGATTAAGTACAGTACACGTTTTGTACAATCATATGGCTCACAACACGAGGAGGCAGGAGATAAGTGTTATTTTTCTGCGGCCTTAAATGATAGAAAAAGTTTGATATTCTGCTGCGTTAGCATTGTATAGCCGTATTATAATTGTTTTTTTTTTTTTTGTAATTGCTCAATAATGTTTCAATTATTATTTGCTCTACTTTGACCTCAGTACATCCCCTTTTGTACTTACTTTGCATCTAAACGATTTCACAAGGAAAAAAAATTGGTTCCGAGAATAAGCTGTGTTAAATCATCATATAGAAAATGTATGCAACATAATGGTATTTACTATTTATCAGTATTTCTATTGAAGCCCGGAATATCGTTTTGCACGAACAGCTAACTCGGGCTTCTCGTGTGGTATTTGAATTTCGATTTCTGGCACAATTAAGCGCCAACAAATAATTCTACGAAAACTACCGACGATGAGAATCGATCATACAGTATAAATACGTGTGTTATGACTTATGACGGTGGGATGGTTAAGGAAAATGTCTGAATAACAGTCGGATAAAAATTTGGGTCGTTTCCAATTTATAAAAAATATAGAACGATTTTACAAGGTCAATGTAAATAGCACGTTTAAATCTTGATACGTATACACCTGCATACGAGTTAGCTAATAATAATACCTATAGAAATTATATGTATTTGATTTTTTTGCTTTACTGTTTTTTGTAGAATGCCAACAAAAAAAAAATCGTCGGCTATATGCAATAAACAATGGTCTCGTTAACAACGCCTAATGAGTGCTAACTATGTTGATTTCCCTCCTCTTAAAAGTCGCTTTGAATCTTTTGCCAACTTTCATATTCGACCAGTATAGAATGTAATAAATAATAACACTTGAACAGGTACACCCTAATAAAAAAAAACGGGAGTCAATCGATTTGAATGAATTGATTTATCGAGCAAAGTCAACAAAATCACATGTAAAAACATAAGTATAGTATTTTTGTATCAAAAATACAATGAAATATTTCACACGTCATTTCGGCTACGAAGCGGATGGTACAAGATATTGGTTTCCCAATAATGATGTTTTTTAATTTTTAATTTTATAAATTTATGTTGTTAAAACTATAATACTATATTTTATAAAATATACAATGCCATTTTTTTATTTTAAACAATAATTTATTTTTTGAATACCCTATTGTTAAAACTTGATAAATTTATATTATTAATTTTACAAATTATAACATTAATTTTTGATAACAATATTAAAGGAGGCAAAAGTAAATTGAAGGCCCCGGTGCAATAACCAGTTACGTCAATTTTTCAAAATTGTTCAGGAAACATAAAAAACTATCTATAAAATTGGTAAATAAACCAAAAATTAAAAATATGGTGTTATTCTTTTTGTAAGAATAAGATACATCAATTAAACCCATTTCCTTTGGTTTACATTTTATATTTATGATAATATTTATAAAAACTAAAAAACTATGATATTTATATTTTCAATGGTTACAATAACCAGTTACGCCCAATTTAGTTTTTGGACATAACTGGTTATTGCAGCCAACTAATTAACACAATATTTTATTGTAGTAAATAAGTCATCTATTTTAGTATGTATATTAGTATGTACGTTAAATAATAATCATATTATTTTTTAATTAAATAGTTAACTAGAGATTAAGTCATTGGAATAACATAAATCACCAATTAGGTTATTTAATACAACGTCCCTTAATGCATCAACAAAATAAAGTTTAAAGTTTAAAGTTGTTGGGAGCAACAACCAGTTACGTCCGGACGTATTCGGTTGTTGCACCAATCGAAAGAGATTTTTTTTCTCAATATTTCTTTATCAAAACACAATTTTGAAAAAATGTGGACATACCTGGTTATTCAACCGGGGCCTTCAATTAGGGTGACCCAAAAAAACATATTTTTTTCGTCAATAAATCTTAGTAAACTATTCAATATTTTTGGAATCTGACGATTTTGTTAGAATTCTAATAAGTTACTCTTTCGTTTGATATAGTAATATATTATAAGCTCGTATAATAGTTTCATAGTAATTTTAATACATAAATATACATTTTTTTGTATTACTTTTTATTATACCACTGATAGTTTTGTGAGTGGATAATTAGTGGGTCGTGAAAACATTCAGTTAGGCTATATTTTGTTGGTATGGTCGTTTTAATTTATTATTAATTAAACTGACGACATTTTAACAATAAGTGTTGGCCGTTTGTTTTTTGCCAATTCAATCCAACCAAACGACCTTTGAGCAGATTTGGGCGTTCGAATAAAATTGTGTCTGAAAAAAAAAATTCAAACGTTGCTATCGTGTTCTATTTCGAATAAAATATGTATTAAAATAATTTTAATTACAATATCGTCGGTAATTTAACACCCCCACTTTTTTAAGTGAAAACGAGCCCCCGACTGTTGTTTGTTGTCTTGTCGGTAGTCGAGTAAGACAAAACAAAACAAAAATACCAAACACCCGGTTAACGCAAATACTGTACGGGGGCGGGGTGTGGTTTAGATAGATCACGGTTTGGCACAAAAGCGGATCGTACACAGAAATAGCGCATTTGGCTAGTACGGCACGCGCGTCCGATTTATCTTTAGAAGTGCCATTTTCTCCCAGCGTTGAACACAGTGTTTCTCGATACCATCCCGGCGGGCACAATCTCTGGTGTGTCGCGAAATCGTTGACCGTCTAAACGCGCCAGTCATGCCCGGCAACTTCAAAGAGAGGCTTTTCAATTTTAGGGGTGTCAAAAAGGAAGAAATGCAGAGGAGAAGTGAAATGCGCATGCAGTCCATGACTGTTGGTGCACACCGACAAAAATATTATACTTGCGCACAACACAAGAGACGCCGTTTTTATCGATACGTGTGTTTGCAGATGGACGAACTGTACGAAGAAGTGTTGTACGAAATCGTCCACAGTTTGGGAGCCGAAAAGAATTTTTTCCAGCTAGACGCTCTGGTCGAGTTTGCCCGGGAAGCGTTCAAAATCGAACAGGACGTCCATGACGCTATTTACCGGACGGTCAAAAAGAAAGAAGTGAGTTGTCATTTTCAAGTTCATAACCGTACCATTAAACCCCTTAGGCAGGGCCAATACCTAACTGCTTTAGAATACAGTTTTTACATATTTAATATATTATTTTAAAGCATTTAGATTAGGAGATGATTACAATCTTAATATCCTTTTAAAATAACGAATTCCGCTTTTTGGCCCTTTAGGTTGAATTAGAAAATTTAAATGTGTATGCAGATATTGGCAATTTATTCATATATTGTCCACGTTTTATTGTATGGACACAGCACTTGTGTGCTTTAAGGTATCGATATTATATCTAAAGTTTCTCCATTATATTTATAAAAGAACTCTTAAGAGGACTTTTTACACTGAATTTTCTATCATTAAAACATGGTTGCTAGCTCCGTGATGATTGTAGAGCAAAAATACTTAAAACTAAAATGAAAGATGACAAGATTTTAAATAAACTCGTTCTAAAAATTCCTTTTCAACACTGGGATTTTTTAAGTTAGTCGTATCTATTATTCGATCAAAATATTGTCTGTACCTCATTTTTTTATTAATTGATCATAACAGTTATAAAAACAATTTTGTTATACATATTCATTATAAACAGTTATCTAAATAATAAATAATAATTAACATTTACTACACCGTTAACTTTTAAAGGCCCCCAACATAATGTTAAACATTGAAATCGTCGAGGGCAAAGACATCAAGCCTAAAGACGCCAATGGGTTTAGCGACCCCTTTTGCACGCTGTTTTTGTCGTCTTTGCCTCAACACAAATACAACACATCCGTGAAGACCCAAACACTGCGGCCCGTTTGGGAAGAACATTTCTCTTTGTAAGTGTACACAGAACAAGGACGGGGGTTGTATAGTTTCCTACGTAGACTAAACCCAGTATGTATGCTTCAGGCCGGTCAATAATGGTTTAGCTGACGATATCCTGTGTGTGGAAGTCTGGGATTTCGATCCAGCCGAAACGGTCAAAGAGAAAGTCACCAAAGTAGGCGACATCAAAGGGTTTAAGGGAATGAGGAGGTTCATGAAAGAAATAGCAGTCACGGCCACAAACGGCAAACATGATAATGAAATCATCGGCGGAACAATGGTACCGCTAAAGGTAAAATTTGAATTCTTCCTCTCCACCTTTTAAAACTTCTATTTCATAATGTTTTTATATGTGTGCAGACGGTGCCGTCTCGTGGACAGATAGCTTGGTACAACTTGGAGAAAAAAGGCAAAGCCAAACCGCAGGGTAATCTGCTGTTGAAATTATCGTTCGGCAGCGAAAAAGACAAACAAGTTGCTGCCCAAGAGCATAGACACCTACTGAAAGTGTTGTTGGCTCACCAAATAAACGTCCAACAGGTCAGTTAGCCGTTATTGCTTGCATATTCCGTGTTCGTAGTTTGTTCTACTTCAAGTTTTCATACTAAATTTTCATCCACAGCCTGAATCGTATTCGTGGGAAGGAGATTTCTTACCGGAATCCAAATTGATCATTCAACAACACGTGACGCAAGGTAATATTTCACCCGTAGACGAATGCTTGAGCCAATGGATCGAATACGTTAACACCCAAGTGTTAAGTCCGGTCATCAGTTTCAAAGTATTTTCAGACATACTTGAGAAGCTGGTGAAACCCATAACGACCGGAAAGATTTGTGACGAAGAGGTAAGCACAGTTAACAGTTGGTCAAATGACAATATTGGCGATGCAGATAATAATAACTTTTTTATATTTCAGTTAAAAATGTTTTGGCAATCCGCTAAAAAGCTACTGCCACTCTGCTATACAAATATCAGAATGATAAGGAAGACCTCACCGGAAGACGAACGCTATAGAGTACAATTAGAATCGAATTTAAAGTAAGTATATAAGTAATTAAGTAATAATAATTTATATATACAATGGTGCTGCAACTCTTCGTTTGTTGTTAGCGTTTTGCGACATCTCTACTCGTTTGAACAGCCTCAAGACCTCGATCTATTTCCTTTGGACATGTACGGTTGGCTGTTGCCCTGCGAACACACTAGAGATATAAAGACAGCTTTGCATGACGCCGTCGTCCAAGGAGCGATAGACTGGTGAGTTCTCGAGAAAATGATAAATTTAACGTGACGGTTTACGTGAACAGTTTATTTCCCCTCAATCCTTAGGTACATACACATACTAGAACACAATAAACCCACAGACTTCACCGAAGAAGGACAGATGAAACTCCAAATAAAAATCATCCAATACTTAAAATCAGACTTGCAAAAAGCTTTAGAATTCTATAACAAAATATTTATCAAGTAAGACATATTTTGTTATCCACCAAAAGACTAGTCTCATCTGATCTTTGAATGGTTTTTTTTACCCCCGAGGAAAATGCAATTTCTATATGCCAACGCTCTTTTTTCCATCTACGAGAATAAGATAACCGAAATGTGTGAACCATTCATCACGCGCATCTGCATGAACATGAAGCCCATTTGTTTCGAAGAAAATGGACGGTTCGAAGTGGACAAAGATCCGCTAGCAATGGGTACTTCGCTGTTCGAACTCTACATGAGCATTCAGACATTTTCAGAGTAATCCATTTTGTAATCAGTTTGCTGGTGCCTTCTTAAAACTAAACACGATTTGTTTTTTTTTTTTTTTTTGTTTACAGCCTCGGTAAATCCACCTGCGAAATAGATCCCGAGACCAGTCACATATTCAAATATCACCTGTGGTTCCAGCAGGGCGTGGCCCGATGGTTGGACATAGCAGCGTACAAGGCGATGCAACGTATCGAAAGGGCTGTCGACCTGGACAAACTAGTAAAAATGGACACATCCGTGGAGTACAGCTCTTCGGCCGTCGACACCCTAGCCATATACTATCAGATCAAAGTGTTCTGGCAACAGTTGGCCTGGCCGGACGTCGAAGGATCATATTCGTTCGTGGCGAAAATAATTGACGATATCTGCCGGTGTTCCGTGTATTATTCGGACAAGATGGGCTTTAAAGTGAACCGGTACGGAGGCGACAAGAAGAGATTCGAAGTCTCCAAAGAGGTAAGTTGAGAACTTAACCGAACAACGAAATCCACCGGCTTATCGTATTCACTTTATTCGTTTGGTCGCGCAGTGGTGTTTGGCTGTCAACAACATAGATTACGTGAAACAGTCAATTAGGCCGTTTGTCAGCGATTTGGGTTTAACTAAACTCATGGACAGCCTGGCCAACTACAAAAGCGAGATTTCGGCCGAGCATTGCAAAAAGACCCTGGAGCTAGTCGTCGACAACGCCATCGACACGGTCAACAATAAAATCATTGATCTTTTGCAAACTGTAGTGAATAAAGTATGACAGCGCAAGACGGTCGTATGGGAGTTATGTAGGGGGAATAATCATTTTTAATGTACCGATGTGTTTAGATGGCTCCGGAAATGAACAAATTCTTAACCGAAGGCGGGGAAACGATAAACACCCACAACAATCACTTGGACAACCTGATCCAATACCTGGACGAAAACCTGTGCACGCTCAGCAACGAGCTCAACGAGGAAAACTTTCAACGTATTTTGGATATCATCGTCGAACAGCTGGCGAACATCATGCACAAACTTATCCAAAACAGTTTAGACGTAAACAAAACGAATGGCCGATGGTTACATTATTGTTACCTTCTAATGATTGTGTTTTTGTAGAAAAAGAAGCCACCTTCGTACTTTAAAAATTTGAGCGACAGTTTTCACATGTTGTTCGGGTTCCTGCGCAGCGGTGACGAGACCGAAAAGAGCGAGACCATAGAGTCCCTAGAGGCTCTGCTCAGACTTCACACCCTCGAAACCGTAGAACTAATACACGAGTATCATCTAGAACGTCATGACGAGCAACAGCAACTCGAAGAAGCCGACCAGGGAGTTTTGGCGGTCAAATTGTTATTCGTCAACGACAACCTGAACGTCGAAGTACTCAACGCCAACAACATAAGAGCCATGGACTCTAACGGTATGCGACTGTAGTTCATTATGATGGCGAATGCGTCGCAATAGTATAATTATACACATAACGTTTCCCCTCGTACAGGTTACAGCGATCCGTTTGTCAAAGTCCGGCTGTTGCCCAAGTACAAATTCGAAAACGTTATCAAGCCCACGACCGCAGTCCAAAAGAAAACTCTGTTTCCGTTATTCGACGAATCATTCAAAATGTATGCACCGATTTTACTTTAATCACGTTCCATCCAGAGTTGGCATAAAACGTAAACCACCAAAAATCGGGCAGGGTTTTTCTTCTTCTTTAAATGCAGAAAATTTAACCAAATTCACTATGGGTTTTATTAGCGGTTTATATATACCCAAAACAACCTAACTTTGTCGGTTTTTTGCCAACTCTGGTGCTACCTGTAGGTAATATATATATATATATATATATTGTAAATGGCTGATTGGGATTTAGTTAATTTTTTTTTTATTTCCCCTTTTAGACCATTGACTCGCGAACAACGCACCGCGGAAGACGGCCTGATCTTGTTCGTGTTGAAAGATCAAGATTTCATGGGAATGACGGCCGAATTCATATCCGAGACATTCGTACATTTCAAAGACATCCCGTCCACACCTTTGGAGAACGACACTGGCAACGCGCCGCAAATGAGGTTAAAATTGACCGTGCCCAAATCGTTAGGTAAGTCGAGTTCGACACATGACACGAGTCTCTTATGTTTATCAACTTTTTGGTTGAATCTTACCACACTTGTTCATATTGAAAATAAGCTACTTTCTATCTAAGAATATGCGACACGTGGATTTCATGAGATGCTCTACGATAGTTGTCATTTGGAAGTTTATATCCGGGAGACCAGAGATTTCATCATAAATATGTACAATAGATTATCTTGTCGTGTAGGAAAGCGGGAAATTAGCATTTTATATGAAATAGAACCTGATATTTCTACCTGAAAGGTTATACTAAAAGTTTTTATTTCATATAAAATGCTAATTTCTCTCTTCCAAATGTAAGGAACTATCGTAAGGTCTATCATCTCATTAAATTCAAGAGTTGCATATTCTTAGATATAAATAAAAATAGTTGTCGCTGTTCGAGAAATTAGCATTTTATATGAAATAGAACCTGATATTTCTATCTGATTACATCAGAGGGTTTTATTTCATATAAAATGCTAATTTCTCTCTTCCAAATGTCAACTATCGTAAGGTCTATCATCTCATTAATATTCAAGTATATATTACTTATATTCTTAGATTCAAGTATATAAACAGTTGTAATGCTGTTCAATTAATTTGTACAATATTTGTAATAGATTCAGAAATCGTTAAAGTACTCGAAACTAGGACAACAGACAAGATGGCCAAAGACTTCTTAAAACGTCTCAAAGTGAAAATCTCATCAAACGCGCCGCCGAAAAAATGACTACGGCGTCTCTATGGACGAATTAAACGCAATACGTCCACTCTGACAGGAAAGCTAAAAAGATATCCTTATTGAATTTTACTCATAAAGTTTTATTGTTTTTATTATTTTCATACATGACGGACACAACAAATCAAAACAACTAAGACTGACCAAGTAATAAAACAAATTATGTTTTGAGAAATTCATACACTATTGTGTGTTTCTATAATAAGTTTAAACTCCAACACATGTAATGCATTGTACTAATGCTTTAAAATGTGTGCTGTACTAGAACTTCTTAGGACTAAGCAAGCCATCAATGTATACTAACTTTTCTAATTTATATAAGTTGTATTCTGTTGGGTTGTACAAAATATTTTATGTACGCCTTCGGTTATCGTGTAAGAGTAAAATATGTCATATTATAAATGCACGTATGCATTTATATATTATGTTATATATTAGTATATTAGTCTACAAATCAAACAATGATTTAAAATGAACTACAATTTTGATTATTTTATAACAATAAATTGAACAAACATTTTTACATTGTAAACAAGTATATATATTTTTTTTATAAATAGATCATACAAAAGCATTCCATACAAGTCTTAGTTTTTTATAAACAATTTACCAGATAAGCTCTATTTATACAATGAAATCTGCAGAAATTATGCATAGAAGAATTAAATAAAAATAATGAAAAACAATAATTGTTTTTCAGGTTTATCAGACTTACCTTTTCATTTATTTGTTTGTTAGACTCAATAATTAAAGAATTATCACAAATACTTTGCAGGTACTAGGTCTGCCAATAAACAGCAATCGAACAAAAAAAGAATGATTGAGCTATTAAAAATATTTGAAAGAAACCTAGTTTCAGTTTTCACCACTAATAATAAAAATTATATAAGCAAATACTACAAGTCTTACAAATCTGTCGGCATTCCGTAGTAACTCGTTTTTGATTTTAGATTTATTTACAAGTAAAAATATAGAAAATTATTGTATTAATGCAAGTCTCTTTTAAATTATAATAAGACAAGTTCACAGAATCACATCAAAGCTAAAATAATAATATATCTATGGAATATCACATTGCATACATATAAAATGAAATCTTAAATTTAATACAATGCTAATAATAC
This sequence comes from Adelges cooleyi, assembly GCF_023614345.1. Lineage (NCBI taxonomy): Eukaryota > Metazoa > Arthropoda > Insecta > Hemiptera > Adelgidae > Adelges > Adelges cooleyi. Next base: position 900,303 of record NW_026096058.1, on the reverse strand, counting down.
AAAAAAAAAAATCTTTGAAAAATATAAAGTAAAAGATTTGGAAAGTAAAGAAATGATTACTTAATAATAATAATAATCGATTAAAAACTAACTTATTATAATGGAAGTAATCGATTTTTTGTACCAAGTTAGAAATACTTTTTTTCATACTATTTAAAGTTAAAACATTTGTCTTAAAGTTCATCTCTGATAATATGATTGCTTTTCTGGTAAGTAGGAAATGCCCAAAACTCACTTGGAAGATCTTTTGTATCTCTTTCACGTTTTACAAAGGCACTGAATGATGACACACAATTTCCGATAAAATAATCAGCTCGACCTAACACAGCTAGATCTACATGCGGACTCTCTTTATTGTATTTTATAATCTTTATATTAAAACTACTTAGTGCTTGAGATAACTCTGGAATCAAATGATTATTATCTGATGATACATAAACTGCACTTATGTCTTCAAGATGCTTCCTTATTAATCTTTTCAGCTGTCTTACAATGGTTTCAAAAGTTGGAAAACACAATTGTTCTGTTGCTTTACCATATTCATTTCGGTAGCCCAAACACTGAGGCGCAGAAAACAATAAGTTGTTTTTTGTGATATGTTCACAAGCTCGTGTCCAATCGATACCATTACGTAAATGTATACCAACAAATTTTCCAGGTTTGATTCTCTCGTTAATAAATTGTTTTGCCAAACTGTCGATTTCAAAATTCCATTTTAAATATTTGTGAAGTTGCACGTTTTCTTTTTGTATCGGGAAACTGGCTGGAGCACCGACGAATGCCAAGACAGGCCAACTTGTTGGTGGATATTTTTCATTCCATTGTGCAGCCATATTATGATGATGCACGTCATAGTTCAATGGTGCATAAAATTCTGAAAATTGGAAATCAACTGAGTAGGTATCCCAAAATGATTCAAATGGATTGCCGGACTTAGCGTTACATCCTTCTTTTTCACCACGCTGCATGTAACAGAAAGATGTACGGTTTTCGGGAGGCCATAAACTCTCTGCGATATCAGTCATAAAATCGTTCATCAGTTGAACTTTGTGAAACTCCATTAGATATGTCACATTGAAGTACTTGTCAAATGGCACTTGCAAGGACTTTGGTCGTCCATACTGGTATTCGATCCAATGTGGTAACAAAAGTGTACGGTCTAGCACTTTAGCAAAACCTAAGGCACCCAAAAAGTGATCAGCCTGGTTGCCGAAACGACCCATACACGGGCAATAAGCAATATAACCTTTGGGGTCTTGGGCACTTGTGAAACACAACAGAAGCGTAGAAAAATATAGGAACCGGTTTAACATAATTCAGTATTCACTCACAAACGACTAGACAAAGTCAACCTGATATCGCAACTCGTTGTTTTTTTTAAATTAAATAATACGGACTGACTAGGAAATAAAGACAAAACAATTGTTAGCACCCGTCCCTGTAACTTTTGTAAACACTATAATAATATTTTGTTTACAACTACCGATTAGAGTCCGTACGTCGTTATCACGTGACAATAAATGGTACGTGATAACAAAATCCATCCCATAGATATGATACCAAGTACCATTATTAAAAAAACAACGGTAGTCATTCACACCAACGTTGCGTGACTATACAAAATAGAAACGTGTGCTATTTTGATTACGTTGGCCACCATGATAAGTTCAATGGCCAAATCCCGAATGTGATAAAACATGTAGCTACAATATGCTAATAAGTAATATGTATCAAAAGAAAAATAAATTTAACAATCTACGATAATAAAAGAATGAATCATAATTTATGGCATCTTTAATTTGCCAATGATTTCTTAAATAGTTTTTTGTTAATTCGTTTTTTTTGGTATCGCTTGTACCCCATAAGGAATATAATAATATTCCTATTATTTAGTTCTCTTGTAATCGTCATAGTGTGCGGTATGACTTCTAAAACAGAAAAAGACAAACAAAAGCAATTGCAGGACAGATGCCAGACCTTATTGAACCAAATGCTAAAAGATGACGATAACAAATATTGTGTGGACTGCGATTCTAAAGGTATAATCTTATTACTCTACAAAATAAAGGTCAAGGGTCTTTTCAACATTTTGTTTTTTAATTGCCAGGACCAAGATGGGCGTCTTGGAATTTGGGCATCTTCTTGTGCATTAGGTGCGCCGGGATTCATCGGAATCTCGGTGTGCACATCAGCAAAGTACGTTCTGTAAATTTGGACTCTTGGACACCTGAGCAAGTGGCTGTAAGCATCCTGAAATATGTTGTTTTTGTCTTACATGTAAATGAACGATTAAGCTAACAGTATTTTATCGCAGAACTTGCAACAAATGGGAAACAGTCGTGCTCGAGCAGTATATGAAGCAAATCTACCAGATAATTTTAGACGTCCACAAACTGATTCTGCCTTAGAAGCTTTCATTAGGTCGAAGTATGAACACAAAAAATACATTGCCAAGGAATGGGTACAACCGCCGATACCCAAAGTAAACACAGTCAATCATTGCCTATTTAACTTATAAATTATTAATTTCATGGTAATTTTCTTAAGAGGTTTTTATAAAACCAATTAAATAATTTCATTACTTTTATAAAATATATTAAATTTTAAAACTTCTAAGAAGCAAATACTAAAAATTTGTTTAAATAAAAAGTCGAATGTATTAATTATTTAAAAAATATTAACATTTCAAATATTAACTTATATGTATATGTTATTTAAAATGTTCAAGGTTAACTGGGATAAAGATTTAGAAGAAGAGGCTGAAAAGTTAAAGAAAAAGAAGCGTGAACCAAAACCCGGGTCAATTATACGCAATGTGCCTTCTATTGTAGCGAATCCACTGCCTAAACCGGCTTCGTTAAGTCCAAAATTAGCATCAGTAAAAAAACCAATATCATCAGATTTAAATAATTCTACCGATCTTCTTGGCTTAGGTAATTTAGTTTGCATTGTATTATGATAATCAAAATATATCAAATAATTAACATTGAAATTCGGATCATTACTTAGATACACCGACAAAAGATTCAAATCCAACACTTATAGATACTTCATTCACATCGACTGGATCTGATTCGACAGATCCATTTAGCAGTTTTCTAAGTGCGTCTGTGTCATCCACCACAACGGCATCTCCACCTGTACAACAATCTGCGGATTTAGCAGTTAAACGTTCAACGGAGGAAGATAATTTCTTCAACCAACCAACAGCAACTACTAATAAAAACAAGCTTACAACAGACTCTATTTTAGCGCTTTATGGGAAATCACAACCGAGCAGTATGGCTGCTAGCCAATTTAAAAGTATGTTAACATTTTAAGTGTATACATATTTTACTACAATTGTAATGTGAAAATTTTGTATGCTTTAGGTCAAAGTAACGGTTTTGTTCCTCAACCACAACCATTTCCCAACGCTTTCAACAACAATAGCTTTCAGAACATGCAATCAATGCAGTTAACTAATAATATTGTAAAAACAATTTTAATAATATTAATAACTAGCTTTATTTGTCGTCAACGGATCCATTTTTTATTTATTGTTTATAGGGAGGTGCTGTAAATTTGCTATCTAATAACGCAATTGATTTTAATAATATTCCAACATCTACCAATGCTAACTTTGCATCAAATCCATTTTACAATATGGCCTCCAAAAATCCTTCGTCTCAATTTCTTAATAACGTAAGTATTTTAATAACATATTTTACAGAGCTAACCTATAAATATAATATTTTGAATATAAACATTTTAAAAGAACAATTATAGGGATCATCAAAAAGAATTTTTGAATTATCTATATTGTTACTCTTCTTAAATATTTGTGGGTGGGGAGGGAATGTGTTAGCAGTATTGTGATACATCTATGTGCAATATTGTAATTTTTTCAACACTTACCTTTATTTTGGTTGTTAAATTTAAAATTTTATTATGTATTTGTTTATTGAATAGTATGATTTGTCTTTTGGCAACCCACGCGGTGGACGTCTCACTCTTACTAAAATTTGTTTCTCTCTATTAATTTTAATTTTAAACATTTCAATTTTCACGTTTTTAAATAGTAATACTTAAATAAATTAAAATATTTTATTTTGTTATTTACATCGGGAAAAAGATTTGAAAAGTTGTTATTGTATCGGAGAACCATTTGATACTAGACATTTCTGTCTGCATTAAATATTTATTAAAAAAGCCACTTGGTAGTAACATGAAATTTTAATAGGTATCCCAGTAAATGAGTAATAGTTTATACATTGTGCATGCCTCCATTAGAATCCAGTAGTGACATAATTATAATTTTTAGGACAACCCTATAGATCAAAATAGCCAATTTTCTATGTTTGAACAGTCTAACAACTTTGCTAATGTAAGTACATTTGTCAATATAAAAATACGTGATATGAATCAACTGTTGGATTTAAGTATTGTTCTATTTAAATTTAATATGACTTCTTCACAGTTGCCGCAACAAATGAACTTAATGAACTTGGGACGTCCTGCAACAGTGCCAGCAAACACAAATGGTTTTACAGATCTCAACTCTCAACCCCAAAAAGGCCATACACTTTCACCCAACTTATGGCAATGATTACGTTTACAACAATAATAGAAGGCCATTTACTAATATGATGTGGTTGAAAGAAAGTGTATTCATTATTTATTACTTAACTTTGGATTTCATAAAAAAATGGTGATAAAATTATTTCGAGATACACTTCAGATAATTGTGTTAATAATATAATACATTTTTGTGTGATTTCCTATTTTTAAAATTATAATATATGCTTTGCCTCTATACTTACTACCAACGGAACCGTCCTCTTTATGGCATTTCGGCATGTATAGACATTTAAACGTTTAAGAATTAGAGTAAGCTTAATTCAATTATTATGTTATTGTAGAGTCCAAATGTACTTTAAAATTTGTATACATTATTTTAGTGTCTATAATTTCAACTTGTGACTAGCTCAATACAAGAAGTCATAACTTGACAATAACATCACGTCTTTTTAACTGTATTATTCTTATGTCATTATTGTTTTTGGCAAAATTTCTTTGCATATTTAAAAGGCTCTCCAAATGTCTTAAAACCATTCCAAAGGTATTCAAGTACGTTGTCAAATGTATTTATATTTATTTTTTTCCTTAGTCAATACTCGTTTACAGTGATAAAGTATTTAATTATTGTGCAATTATTATCAACAAAAAAAAAAAATTATAATATATTACATGGAATTATTATTTTGTTTATTCTTATGAAATTTGTCATTAAAGAAACAAGTTAAATAATGATTTTTGTGTTGCATCTGTTAGTTATTCCCTAAAACCTGGTCCTTCTTTTAAAGTAGAATTACAATGGTCAATGGTGTGCCATAATTCAGCTAGTTTGTAATTAAATATAAAAAATCTTTAGACTTATAATTAAGCGTTTAAGTTTGTATTATTTGAATTTTTTTGTAGATTACACAGAGCAGTTTTATTAAGTCCCCTGCCTTATTACCTACAAGAGATATAGGTTTTTAAATAACGATACCTTACAAATAATCAGTTGACAAAATGTTTCTAGGCGTAATTATAGAACAACTCTGAAAAACATAAATGGTTTTGTCACCTAACAGTTAAAATTTATTTTTAATAATAAAATAAAATAAAAACTATTTTTAATTTTTATTTGAAATTAATTTGTATGTTTAAATGCATTTATATTGATTGTTTAAAATAAAAATAATTTATAATTTCAAAGAATTTTTTTTTTTTACATTAAATATAATTAAAATTGGATAACTAAAAAAAATATTAAAATGTATTAAAATAACACCCAGGTATTAGGTAAAGAATAAATAACTTAACAAACATTTTAAGTTTTGAAAAAAATTGTGTATACTGAATAACAAATTGGTTGAATCATTTTTAATACATCAATATTATGTTTACTACAATTATATATAATTTTAAACAATGCTAATTCAAATGAAATATTATATTGTAGAAGTTCTGGTATTATATAATCCATTACGAGTACAAATTCTATAGGTAGGTAAAATCGTAACAGTTATTGTAATACATATTACTGCAATAGTGTATAATTACTTAGTATACATTATTATAAATATATAACTAAAAGTAAAATTGTATTATTTTGTTTTTATACATACTAATAATTGACTAAAAGAGGGACTGAGGTCAACAATACGAAAAGACTTTTCCTATCAAATAAAGTATATGTAATATATATTTACATATATATGTATTCATAAAATGGGCTGTGAGGATAAATGATACCCAGTAGTTAATATTTTCAAATTTTTCAGTATCGATAAGTTATTTTTCCACAACTCGATTCGTTCGTCCCGAAATCATCACTCAAGTGGTGTGTAACTAGCTTATTTTTTTTATGAAAATTTGACTTAAGTAATTTTTCCCTACAGCCCGTCTTATATAACCTCAACTAAATAAGTAGAATTCATTATTACAATTATAATATAAGGAAATACATTTTTTATTATTACTATTTTTTAAATATATCTTTGTTATTCACTAAAAACACAGTTTTACAATAAACAAAACAAAACTAAGGCATTAATCTAATGTACAATTAATTAACAACCTAAAAAAGCCTTTCTTTTTTGTATTCAACGATTACTATTATATTGCACAACACTTTACTAGAGTAGCAGGGTTTCGTCACTGAAATAAAAAATGAACACTACAGTTAATAATTTGAGTATGGATAATTATTGTACTGTGCTGCTATCAGTATGAAGCGTTTTTTTTTTTTTTTGGTACTTTTATAGTTTTAATTATATTATGTACATACTATAGTTTACAAAGGTTTACGTATTTGCAAAGTGCTTGATATAATAATCGTGAATTAAAAAAACATATTACTACTGTTTTATTTAATGTCATTTTACTACCGTCTAAAATTAAATACAATAATAATAATAAACAGTCCAACACTACTACAAAGCCATAAAGAAAAGTGTACCTATTTTGCATTAATAAAACAGAGAACACTACTACATTAATTCTTTGGGGACGATGGAGCTCTCTGAATTTTCTAGAGTACGCTTAAGAAATACAATAAAGAAAAGAAAATAACATAAACACATATTAAACATGATTAAAATACACAGATAAAAGTTTAAAAAACATCAACAGCATATAAGCATACAATTTTTAGATCATCAAAACATCTATTTGGTTAAAAAAGTTTTTTTTAATTTTCATCAGTTAAATTTCCTCGGTTATTGGCAAATAAGGCGTCATGTTTTTTTTCATATAAATGTTATTTTTATATATATTTAAAAAATTTGGAATGTATTAGTCCCATATTATAATATTATAAAGTATATAGTCTAACTTCAGATCTAAACAGATACAAATAAATCAAATGAATAATTATACATCAATTGGAAAAGCTACATATTATTACATAGCCAATTAATATATCTGTTGGTAATTTGATCGATTAATTAGAGTTGGACATCCGCTATATATCCCTCTTGCCAAAATAAAAAACCGAGTCATAACTATAATAAAAACAAACGTTATACATATAGATACATGTACTAATATATGTGTGTATGTATATCTATATATATATATACTTTTTATAATTTTTTTATTTGAGATCTACTTGAAAAAAAATCATCATAAAATTGCACAAAATATGTCTAACATATTAAAACCTAACATTATTACTATATTTTGTTTTTTTGTTACACTTTGTTAAACTAAAATCAATTTTAGAGATCGAAAACTGAACGCTATAAATTTAAATAAAAATACATTTTTTTTAACTAACATACAGATGTTTGCTTAGCACCGTTTAATAATCTTTGACAAAACATAAATATTAAATTTTTTTTATTTAAAATTGGGTAGTTAACGCGAAACGGTAATAATAATAAATTAATCTCACTACGTTCTACAAATAAAAAAACAAAATTATATTAATAATTATAACAAACTAATTTGGGCATAATAAAAGTACGACTAATATTATAATGCAAAAAATAATGCGAGGGGCTACGCAAGTCGAAAATGGTGTACAAAATGCACTACAAAAGAATATAGTTAAGTTAATAATGATATTATTGATAGAAAACTACTTTTATGTGCGTCAAGTTAATAACTCATCAAAATATACAAGACTTTTGTCGGTCGCTGAGTAAAATTTAAAATCCACTGCTATTGTTAGATAAAACAATTAAATATAAAGAATAAACCAAAATTTTGTAAGCTATATAATAAAATTAAAAAAAAAACAATGGTATATTTATATATTTTATGTGAAAATAAGTCAAATTCATAAAATGAAAAGAAATACTAAATTGGTAAAAATAAATGAATCACGTTGAGATTATTTTTGAAATAATTCACAAATATCAGTAATTATTATTACTACAAATCATAAAAATTTATATATACAAACATACAAAATAATAAACAGTTATATTTATTAATCGGTACATCGGTTCTATTACAACACGTGTACCCGTATTATATTTATGTACATTTATTGTATGGAAGACAACCATGATATTTGTTGGATTAGCTATCTTTCTATCTAGAAAAGTTTGACACTACTATTAATTTTTAACGTCAATATTATTGTAAATATAATTTGTATTTTTTTGTTTTTTTTTTTTTTTTTTTATAGGGGAAGAGGTATTGTAGACATATTTTAAGTACACGGGCCCTAAGTTGTACTCATGACTTTATTTTCGATGAGGCGTTAAACAACGAATCGAAGTGACGGCATGGCTGGCAGATTCGGGTGTTAAGCCGCAGCCGAGTGCATTCCCATCGGACCTAAAATTTATAATAAAATACAAAAACGATTAAGCACCGTTATTTCACGCTCATGGGATAGTCATCAACAAAAAAATGAAAAATGGCAATGGGGCACAGAAACAGTAATATTATATAGTGACATATTTAAAATTGTTTTTAGATATTTTGTATAACACAAACATACCTACGCTCATAGCACAAAACTGAGGATTTTGTTGCAGGTAATCGATGTTCCACTGTAAAACATAAACAAAATATTTTAACAAAATTTTAAACGGTTTGCATATTATGCTATGGAATTAAGCAATTTACCTCCGACATAGAATGTATGAGGTTACACATGTCCATTGGTGGTGGAGGTGCCAGAGGTGGTGGCGTACCCTGCATGATGAGTAGCGCAGGCTGGTGGTGAGGTGGAGATATCGGTGGTGACGGATACGGCCAGTACAGTATGGGAGGGTAGGGGGCGCCCATCGTTGGCGGTGGTTGGTGTCCGATCAAGGGCGGTGGCCCTGTAAAGGGAGAGAAGTTTGAGGTCGGCTGCGGGAAAGGCGGAGACGTCAACAGTGGTCCACCTGTAAACATATTTTTGGTTAGCAGTGTTAAAAATAACAAAAATGGCGAATTCCTATATTTATGAAACTCAACGGGAATGTGATTGAAGCGTGGAAATGGTTTTGTTTTCAGGATGATGGTCATATTATAATATAATATTATGTGTTACGTATAAGCGAAAGGATGTGAATTAAGCGGTTATATGTATAAATATGTATAAAATAAAATATGTAAATAAGTCTTAACGAACTCACCAGAAAGATTTTTTAACACCACCAATCACCAGCAACCAATATATTTTTTTTTGCTTTTTACGCCCCGTGCTCTAACAAATGTATTTACCAAACGTGAACACCGAAGTTATAATCTAATTATTGATTGAATTATAATAACAATAAAAGTAATAATGATAAAAAAAAAAGCCACCATACCTAATAATCAAATAAAAAACAATAAAAAAATAAATATTAAAGCAATCGACGGTGGTCTAGTCAGATCTGCACTGGGTCCGTTGGTTGCCAAGGTAGATAGATACTAGACAATTCCATTAGAAAGCAGTTTTTGTTAAATATAAAATAAAAATATATGTATATATATATACCATATACATATATATTTTGTATTGTCGATGAATCGATTCACAAAATCATTATTACCGTGTGTAGAAAAAAAAACTCACTTGTTAACTTTGGAAAGCTGTTAACACCTCATCCAAACCAGTGTAATATAAGTATACAACATAGTATTATATAATATATAGATTGTAAACCGCAATGACCAAGGGTAGTTTATCGCACACCAATAATAATGGGGGCTTCCATCCCCATTTCACAATCTACACCACAACAGGCTTGGTTTTTTGTCTGTACAATCTCATTTACCCAAATACCCGTTTTTATTGGTGGCAAACTCTACACTATATAATTGACTGGCACCTTTTTAAAAATAAAGAAATCTACATGCATGTATAATATTATGATTTTTGGCAGTAGAACAAATAGAGGAGGCAGCACCAACCAAATGTCGACGTTATATTAATATCGTTAGCAAAGATACCGTGAGTTAAACATTATAATCAATTACAATTTATTTTAACTAGTGGATAATTATAATTAATAACAATAAAATATATTTATATATATATTTTTATTAATGTATATACGACACACACTAAAAAGCCATAGGACAGAAGCAGCGATTTGATGGTCGCACATGACTTCTCTGTCTGCCTCCCGTTTTCTTCAAGTCGGAACAACGACGTATAAACTAAATTATTATTAATAATAATAAATGTAGTAAAAGCAGAAAAAAAACATACGATTTCAACACCAACTATTTCCATTCGGCAAATATTTCAATATATTTTTTGATATTTATATATATAAAAAAATAAAATTGTCTATTATTATTATTAATTAATGAATTATGCATACACACCAAAAAAAAAAAAAAAAAACAATCGATCAATTACATGAGATTTGTACACAATGTCAATTAGTTTGTCAATTTTCACTTTCTAGGTACAGCGTTTTTTATTATTTTATTTAAATCTATTAACATCTAATGATTATGAGCAGCACAAAATCGCAAGTTTCCGCTACCGTAAATTTATTTCTATTTGTTAAAACGTTCATATATATATATATAAATTGTATATACGAGCGTATATAGCTATATATTATGATTCACTATAATATATGATCGTCCCCGGAAAATGTTAAAAAAAAAAAAAACTTTTTACACCGCTCTTCTGTTCAATTGTCGACACCGCCACGACATTGATTTTATAATAACAAATTTTATAAAAATTATTATTAATATGTATTATTGTAAAATCAATATAAGAGCACAGTTCGGATCTAATACAGATAGTGGCTAGACAGTCGGTCTGTGTTTTGACAATGCTCAAAAATATGGTATTATGCGCGCTGTATTGTCTCGACACATGGGCATATAGTTTTATTTAAATAGATAATCGTTTTAATTAGTATAGGTGAACACTTGAACAGAACAACGTGAAACGCGCTAACGATAATAAATTTTACTATGTAATAATAATCATGCATAAAAAAAAAAAACACCAAGCTATTGTTATCCCCAGAACCATATTCGTTTTTTTTTTTTTACCATACAGATGAATTTGGTATTATAATATTAACATACGGTGGTAATAGTGTATGTATATGTTTTGTATAAAGTAACTATTTTAGTAGTTTTGTTTCAATCACCACACGCGTGATTCAACCACATGAAAGCTTCAAATATTATAAATTATCTAAGCGCAAAAACAACAATCCCAATACATGTATTTATGAAACAGATATTAATATTTAAAAATAAAAAAAAAAGAAGAAATAAATTTATCAATAGCGAAAGCTTGAGACTTTTAAACAGTACGTGTAAAATTGGTGTTAATGTTTTATAAAATATAAAAATATATATTTATTATTAAAACTATAATAATTATTTAACTAATTAACTTAAAAAAAAAAGTCTAAACGTCTAAATATTTCTAAGTAGCTAACAGAAAAAATATGTTAATACATATAATATATATATAATTGTTTATATAAAATAACCTAACAATATTACATTTATTATATATCTAACAAGAAGGCCGAATTTAAGTTAAACGTCAGTTTGGCCTAAAGCGTTTTTATTCGAAAAACAAATTTAAAAAAAAATAAACATTAACAGGGCCTATAAAACTATTAGGGGGCGAAAAACGAAAAAAAAATTAAAAATGAATAACAAGACTATATAAAATGGAATGGTATTTTATAGGTCAAAAGTTTTGTCGAAGGCACAATAAAGTCGTTTTATGATCTATAAGTTATAACGAATCATATACAACACGCGTCACCAATTTCTACGTGGGCATTCAAACGAGAGAAAACATTTAAGTACATAATGTTATTAGTAATAAAAAAAAACTAGTCTTAAATACTATAAAATATTAATTAAGCTAAAAACAAAGTTTAAAAAAATAGTTAATGAGTATTTTACAAATTCGAACAATACCCTGTAAAATAATAAGCTCAAAATGCTTTAAGTACGATTTGTGCAGTCGGTAAATTATAGTATTTCAAATTAAAATAATATAATAATATTATATTATAATAAACCCAGAGGACGGATATTGTTATTTTTAAAAATAAAAAATAAATAAAACAAATTGTTTGTGTACCATTTACCACTCTAACCATGTACCCAGTAGTAGTTATAAGCTCTCTAATTATCAAACTAACAGCAAAAACTAACAGTAGGTATTACGAAAAAGGGAACAGGGCTGCGCAGTGGGAATCGGAATGTGGATTAAATGGTATAAAACTGGGCGGGATGTTGCAAGTAAGGGGCGGCCATGGCTGCGGCTGCGGCGGCGGCGGCTGCTGCGTTAGGCGCCTGCGTCAGTTGGAACGGCGAATGGGAAGGCGGAAATTGACGCTTGTTGGAGGCATCGGGGCTGCCCGGAAACGCCTGTTGCCAAGACCGTTTCTGGGTGGAATTTATCGATTGCGGCAAAACGAACTGTCCGCCCGGCGCCGATACAGGCACGAAAGGCTTAGGCGCCATGTTGGGCGGGAACCGCGGCATGTTGAAGTACATATACGGCGCCGCAGCGCTTTTGCCCATGTAATTCTGTGCGGTACTGTCCAACAGCTGATGGGTAGCAGCAGCATTCGGAGACAACAGGGCCTGGAGGTTGGCCTGCTGACCCATGCTGCCGTTCATGTCGTGTTGTTGTTTAGTCAACAAGGCCAAGTTGATCAGTTGGTTGTGTTGGGCCAACTGATACAACCATGACTCTTGCTGCTGTTGTTGTTGTTGTTGTTGTTGTTGCTGTTGTTGTTGCTGTTGCTGCTGTTGTTGCTGTTGGGCAGCCGCCACAGCCGCGCGTTGCAAGGCCAAGGATTGGGCTATGTTTTGCGCGTAAACGGACATGGGATCCCAAGCGGGCATTAGGGTGGGTACCGGAGTACCCGGATTGGACACCTGGCCGGCGTTTATTAGAGGTTGTGCAGGTAACATACCGGGTGGCGACAACAGAGCTTTAGCGGCCACTGGGGACAAAGCTCCGGTAGCTGCACTGCCGCCAGTTAACACCAAGTGCATGTCTTCGCCCGAGCACTGGAACACCTCGATATATCGTTGTTTTTTCCCAAACGACATATAGTTGTGGTGTTTCGCCATGGCAGCTTGGGCCGCACTGCCTTCATTATTCATTTGAATAAATGCTTCGCCGGACGCGTGGCCCTGAAAACGTGATTGAATAAAATATAGTAGTTTTGGTTTTAAACATTTTGGGCGGCCGAGAGATGAAGAAACTTAATGTGAAGAACTGTAATTATTATTATCAAAATACTAGTAAACAATAAACCGGCGGCACTAACCACAGAGTTGTACACCATGTGCACGCCTTGGAACACGATGTTTTTGGAGTGTTCGCCGAGGAATTCTAGAATGTGTTCTACGTTGGCTTCGTATGGTAGCCCGCGCAGTCGTATACAGTCCTTCCTTGTCCCGCTGGTGATGACGTGCTGTGGCAAGGGCAATAGAGGTACGTGGCCGAGCAAGGCGGTAGGAGAGTTGTTCACGCCGGCCGTTGTCGTCACCGGTGTGTTTATGTTTCCGTTGTCACTGGCCGTCGATCGCACGGTCGTGTCCATCGCACGATTTAACACCTGTGAAGTGCAAGTGTCAAAAATTGTACGACAAAATACGCAATCGGCCAACAACTAAAGCTGTGACGCAAAGAGCGTCATCGAAACAGAAAAGCTCGGCTTTTAAAACTAGTCCGTTGCTGCGTTTAACGGTTTCCCTACGAAAACAAACAATTTAAGCGCGTACCTATCCTCCCTCCTCCTCCTCCTCCCCATTGTTAATCGCGTTAACCATTACCGGACAATAATAAAATATAATCTTGTGCATCTTACATATTAGACTCACCTGTTGTACTTCGGCCGTAGTGCTACGGAATAGCTCTATATACCTAGTGCCGATGAGGTCCCTGTGCTTGCTAAGAGCTTTTGGAGCATCGTCTTCGTCGGCGAACAAAACGAAAGCGTCGCCTGTTGCACGACCGTCGGGCTTTTTGACGAACAGAACGCCGTCTTCGCCGTCCATTACCGAACAGGTCTGTTCGCCGCTCTCGAAGAAGGCAATCTGATCACAAGAGAAACGAAACAAAGCCCGTTTAGTTTTTTTTTTTTTTTAGTTATTGGCCGCAAAATGATGCGAGAATATTGTAGCGAATAAATGAAAAAACAATGCAAATCCACTGGTTTGGCATAAACAAAGAAGCACCATCGGTTAAAACGGTTAAGGCACAGTTTTGAATGTATACTCACGACGTCTTTGGCCGTACAGTCGTAAGGCAATCCCCTCATACGCACTATCACTTGGGCGCCTTTGGTGAGGAAAGCTTGAGCCTCGCTGCTGTTACCTGTAGAAAAGCACATTCACAAACATGGTATACTCAGCGTGTGTGATGGGTCAACTCTGACACGGCTGACCCGGCCAATTTGTCTTGTTACACGACTCTATTTTGAGTCTCTTCATACTCGGAGTTAATGGGTTATAGGTTATTGCTAAACGTGCGATAATATTACTGAATAACAAGTTAGCTACACTTTTGGCCGAGTCATCAATGTTGCCGATACCCTATTATCTTACCTCCAGCGACATTTATAAAGTCTTCGCCGTTGGCCTTGTACACCTCGATGTACCGACTGCCGATGTGGTGCTTGTGCCTCTTCATGGCCATATCTCTTTGTTCTTGATTTACAAAACGGACCACTGCTTCACCGTTTCGCCGACCATGCGCGCTCAGACACAGTGCGACTCCACCCCTTTACACATGAAAATACTCCGTTAAGAATCTGAGCCGACGCGAAATTGTGGCAAAAAAACCACACTTACTTGGCGATGTTGAGTCCACGGAAGAACTTGGCAATGTCCTGATCGGAGGATTGCCACGGCAAACCTCTGGCTCTGACCACACAGTTGTTGTCTACCTCTTCATTCTTCCAGCTGTTGACACAACATCAAATTAAAACCCATTAACCAATGATGACAATCAACAAACTCGACAATAATCTACACCGAGCATTCAACACAATTATTATACTTATGATATTGGCTTTTTGCCAATATCATTGTCCAAGGGTGTTTATTATACCGCCGAAATTTAGTTTGAACGTTTAGAACACAATTAGAAACTCACAATATGTTCCTGTAAGTTTTCCGTACGTTTTTATTTATTTCTAATAAAACACAGATATAAACGGATAAGCATAATATCTTTACTTTGACCAAGTCGCTGGAGATAATGTCAAATGCGTGGGCTCGGTATTTAACGATTTCCCACGATCACATCGACGAATAATGTTGTTTTGCACGTAAGACAAGAACCGTTGTTTAAAAGAAACTCCATACCCACCACGAATTCCCTAAAGACTGAAGTCGGCCAAAGGCTTATTTAAAAAAAAAAAAAGTTAAACGAATACGTAACAGAAACAACATTACAAAAATGGCGGTGGTCCTACCCAAGAAAAAAATAGTATTTTGATAGGAAATATGAAGTATTGTTTTTAACGGTTTAAAAATATAGGCATAATAAATGTACAAAAACATGTTGTTTCTACTTCTAACAGTATACGTTCCTAAAAGTACTCAGAATTAAGTTTTGAAAAAAAACCATTTGAATTCTTTGTAATATTTACAAGGGGTGGTGGGGCTCAATTTTATAATTAATAATCTCTATGTGAAAAATTACAATTTCAATTCAAGTATATTAATGATTTTAACTATTTTCAAATACTTTTATAGAACGTCGTAATGTTATTCTTACAATATGATTACATACTGTAAAAACATTTATAAAATATAAATATTATACATTTTCTGTCTGGAAAGTACATTGATTTTCAACACAATCATCGGTTGTTACTCAATACAGTCAATACTGTTTTGCTTTAGACTGTAGAAGTTATTACTATTTGTAAAATACTTGCGTAATTCTATCTAACATTGTTTTTAGGACGATTAATCGATTAGATTATGATGTTTTTATTATATTATATGATGTACGGTCAAAGTGGTAAACCGTTGGGCCATGTTGGGAATATAACATCAAAAAACCGTCCGCTTCAACACGAGCTAAGCAAAAAAGGCAGTAAACTCCAATTTTTTACAACGGTTTCGAAGGGTTAATTAAAAGAAGTCTCGTAAGATTTAATTCAATCTAAGTAATAAAAACCGATGTCTAAAATCTAAATGCCCACGACAGATCAAACGAGGGCGGCTTATGTGATTGGGAATTTTTAAGGATGACTCGAGTGTCGAGCCGAGGATGGTATAGTAGGGAAAAAAATCAGGGAAACGATACACGGCTGTTTTTTTTTTTTTTTTTAACCATCATTATCTATCCGTGAGCGTGTGTATTATTTATTATGAGCTCAAGTCAACGTTATTATAATACAAGTTAACTGTGTGTGTGTGTGTGTAACAGCCACACGCGCGCACGTTCGGATAGAATTAATTTTCGGCATGGGAAAAATATCGAATAATAAAAAAAAACTAAAGAACATACTGTAAAAAAAAATGTGTGATAATAACAATATATATATATATATATAATGGTAACCTGTGTGCTGTTGGCCAACCACGCCGTCGCCGCAGTCGAAATTAGTGCTACCTATAATGTGTAACTTAGCACACATACACACACACCTCCTATACAGCTAAATGCACACACATTATATAAACGGAGGTTTCAAAAAAAAAACCAACCGACTTACAGCTGATAACAATAACGCGCATTAACGGTGTGTGTGTGTGTGTGTATGTACACAGTCGGCCTCTATAGTCTATGGGACGTACGTATGTATATGGTGTACAATAAGGCGGCGACTGCTGTTCTACGGATGGGCGAAGGAGCATTAACCGTTAAACAGTCAAGTTAAAAAAATACACAAAGGAGTACTGATAAATAAAATAAGGATCAATAACAAAAGGCGCTCGCAAAAAAAAAAAAAAAAAGCAAGCGTAGGTATGTTTAAATTTTTCGAGTTTTACCTCGGCCGTAAAAATCCCAGACTAGGTCATCAATATAATATTAATTTGATGATAATTTTGTGAACCCCTGAATGTTTACACTAAAAAAAACAACGATTGGTTAATTATTATTATTTTTTTTTATTTATTGAGATTCTGTACATTACGATTTATCTGAACAATTACATAAAATTAAATAACAAAATTGGTTAATTATTATTTCTCAAATTTTAAGCGTCCATGAAGTTCCAGAGTCGAGATGGCGTATCATTTAATAGTTCTACAACCCCAAGATGTATATGTATGTATTTAGTTTTTTTACATGGCGGGTATTGAAATGTAATATACTAATATCACTTAAAAAAAAACGAAATCATTCTTAACTTAAACTTTCAACAAAGAGGTTTAAAAAATTGAAGTTTAATAAATAAGCACTTATGGGCTACAAAAATAAAAAAAATCATTCCGGTTGTTTTTAAAATAAAAAAATAGTATTTACACTTGCCTAATTTATTTACAAATATCCCACTTGACTCTACCAGACATGACCACCCCACACTAGGTGTAAACATTATACCTAAAATTAAATTTATGGCGGGAGGGGGGCTAAGAAGTGATAATTCCAACGACCTGTGGCGATATAATATAATCAGGCTTTATATTATTTATGATAGTAAACAGATTCTGTTTACACTTTAATATGAAGTGAGAAAATCATTGTAAAGTGGACAACCCTTTGTACCGGGAGTCAAGACAAGTCCAAGTCTCAAAAAAATCTAAAAAAAATTGTCAAAAACGATTTAGTCATATACTTGCACAAGACAAAATATATATCCAAGCCTCCCTCCTATTTGTAGATTGTTAAAATACAACTATAAGTGGTCACATTGAATACAATGTGGCCACTTAGGTAATAACATGGTAGCTACGTAAAATTATCGTTGATTTTGGTTGGTTTTAAAATCGCCCAACCGAAAAAATTATTTGTCGTTTGTGAAATTTTCGAAAAATTTCTTTTAGCTGGTTTTGAAACTGACGCCTTGCTTTTTTTAATGATCCTCGCCAAAACACGCCATACAAATCACAATTTAGTAAATTTTATTCGGTGTCGCTGCTGCTGTAGTAACAATGAACTATTATCGGGACACGACCTACCGTAACAAGCATTGTTGTCCATACGGTAAACGAGTAACGTAATACCACAATAGTAGGGATTGAGTAACCATACAGACTTTGAGAATAAATCGGTGTGACTTTCGTTTTCGACCGGCGAGCCAACACATACATAATATTATGGTGATCAAAGTGTCGCCGCCGACAAAATCTTTTCTGGGCGTTTTTAGCAAAAAAAAAAATCGTTTGGATTTCAGTCTTTAAAAAATTTCTCCAGACGTATTATAATATAATATGTGTTTGTACAAAAATGAAAGATTATACAAACATATAATAAAATATATATTCATATGGATTACAGATTCCTCTTTGCAACGTCGAAGAATGATTAGGACAAATTTAGCTTCACATAAAGTTGTATTCTTTTCTTTTTAACCTGATACATACCCAGACGTGTGATAACTGAAAACACCCTTATGCAAGGTGGCGCTTGGTTAATAATATATGTGTGTAGTTACTTGTTCTCGCATTGGCAAGTACAAATAATAACACATATCATCACAAAACCGATTCCAGAATCCTTCTCCTCTAGTCCCATGACGATCGAGATTCGAGTCCAGGGTCGTCATATTTAAATTTTCTTCAGTCAGTGACAGAATACAAAAAAAAAAAAAACGAGAACAAAATATATACACATACATAACATTATATTATTATAAATATAACGTGTATTATGTTCCGAACACGGTAAATATGTATGAACCGTGACATATGCGACGGATAAATGCTCGATCAGTCATGAAATATGTAACAGCCGTAGACGAAGACGCCGTCTTTCGAGATAAGATCCATAATAATATAAATAAAAAATATTACATATTTTAAAATACCAATAAGGCGAACAAAAAAAAAAACCCCTATAGGTAATCTACAGGCAACTACAGTCTGACGGTATAATATTGATATTTCGACGGACAATATTAGCAAAAGAAAAAACATTATCGGTTGCTGCCGTTTACATTTTCCCATCGTCGACCGGCTGGGCATTGATGAAATCGTTTGAAGTATTTTTATCTAATTTTTATACATCATTACTATTATTAATATTTTATTCGGCATTCTGTCAGATGAAAACCATTTTATGATAACACCACACAAACCACGATAACCCCGGGGCATCATAATATAGCATCTTAAGGTATACAAATATAAATTAGCAATTAGTTCTCTTGTTATAAAACCAATCAAAATGTTTTTTTTTTGGAGGAAAACTACTAAAAATAAGTGTAGCCTAATAAAAAACTAGTGTAAATAAAATGCAACCATAATCAGTCAACTAGTAATTGAAAAAATAATAATAATACATAAGAGTATGATAAATATGTTTTAAAATAATAAAAAATTTGATAATAAATAAATAAATTACCCATGTTTTGTTTTTGGTTTTGGACGGTTTTTCTTACAGTATTTTTTTAAATAAAATAACATATTTAAAATAAGTCTTATGTAAATTACCCTGAATTTGACAATTCCATTCTTAGCTATAAGTGAAAAAGTTTTCAGATAGGATCATAGATAAATTCAGAACACCAAATACAATAATTACACGATTATGAAAATGTTGAGTTTTGTAATTTTATGTATTTACACGTTTTTGTTGAAATTCGTTTAGAGACCAGAATTTTTTTACATTAACCCACACAACAAAACAATATAAATTACATCCATTAGTTTGGCGCACTGCACTGGTTCAAACGCCGGTTTTTTTTTGGGACAGAAAAATAATTTTCGACGACCTATTTGTGGGCGGTTGTGTTAATGTGTGTGTGGCTTGTGTATAATATGTTACACATAATAACTATATGTACATAAGTATAATAATAATAATAATTATTATTATTATTATTACAGCAACTTGTCACAATAATATTCAGGAACACGTTTGTTTGTGCCGCCCAAGTAGTACACGCGAACAGCAGCACGCGCTTGTTTGCTCAGCAGGCACCATATTATAATATACACATTTATAAGTGTATATACATATATAAATACATAATGTCCATATGTATATCAGTAATGAGAACCGTCGGCCTATTGTTTGTGGAATATCATATAGAGTAGTAGACTGAACGTACCGGAAAGATATTATTTCAAACAACGACATTATTATAGTAAGGGTGAAAAAAAAAAGTGTTTCTGTAGCTCATCACAAAATATTATAATAATAACAATTTATACACGATTGTGTATGTAAGCAAACTATGTAAAATAATTGTTATTAATTGTATTATTACAAGCCCCTAACGGGAAGAAGTTTGTCAAAAACAGAAAAGGATAATATGCGTCTGTCGAAAGGTCATTGGATGGTAATTCATGTGTCTAGTGTGGCATTTGGGATTTACTTATAGGCGTCAGATACCTAACCTCTCAACGGCTTGTTAGTTTTTTAAGGACCACCGCCATAGCTTCCAAGACCCACAACACGTGTATATTTAATATTATTATTATAATTGATGTTCTTACATTGGCGTGGAGACAAACAAAATCTTTTTTATTCAGAACATTTTTCGAAATTAGTAATACAAATATTAGTTGGCCTCTACTTTTAATTAATTGAAATTTCAAGTCAATATTATTCTTTATTATTAGCATAATTCATGCATGCACATATTTAGAATTGAAATTAAATAGAGTTCATGTTTGCTGTGACCTCAACGCGGCGATAACGTGTCAATATAGTCAAAGGGGAAAACAGTAGGTACACCTGCAATCATCAACCGAGGATCGAATGGAGAATTGTTTTTTAAATGGTAATCATTAAAAAATCTTAATATCGCAACTTAATTAAAAAAAAAACAATGATATTTCTATGCAACAGCCTGTGTTACGGAACGAGAAAGACGCTGAAACACATAAATAGAATGTATTATTTGTATACATTATAATTATTGTTTTCTAAGTTAAACGGTCTGAACTAAATCCATGCACGCCTTTCGAAGTACACCGCGTGAGGACTAATAATAATGTCATCAAGTGCTATTACATTTAAAGTGCTCAAACATAAAAAAAAAACCGTAATTTTTTAATTAAAAAAGCTTTAAAAAACACATATTTTTATGGCAAAACATTAAACGATCTAGCATATAAAATGGATATTGTATGTTACTTGAGTAAACATTATTTTTTTTACTTTCTTACTTAAACCAATAATTATGTTGTAAATTTATATATTCACACATTGAGTAAACAAGGCCTAATGAACACATTTTAGCATACTATAACAATTACGTTTAAAACATGATTTCTCGAAACGCGTACCAGTGTCGGAAAATGGCGTTTTTCCGATACCGGCACACAACAAATGTGTAACACGTATCTTAAAGGCGGTAAATATAAATGTAATAAATTGTAACAATTGTGTTTTTTACTTACCAAATGCCAGGTTCTAATTTTAGTTGGACGGTCTCGGGCGAGTTGAACGTATGTCCTGAAACACGTGAAGTATGGAGTTATTCTCAACAACAAATGGCAATGACGGTGGACAAAAAAAAAGAAAACTGCCCAACTTTATTGTTATTAGATCTTCTTTCTTTTTTCACTATCTTAGCACACACGACCGACCAATAACGACCGGTTTCCCACAATGCACCAGAAGAAAATAACAATAAATAATAATCAAATATACAACTCTCTGGTGTCACCGACCTGTGGCGTTGGTGATGGCGGAGCCAAAGCGACACACCAGCAAAAACTATTGCGAAAGACAACAATAAAAATGCGGCGATGAGCGAATATTGTTTACCGAAATTCGCTGAACGTCGCACTTCCTGCGCTCGCATCGAGTAACGGCAAAATAAATAAAAATAAAAAAATAGTAATAATAATTGACGGAATCGGAATAAAAAATTTAAATAAGAAAAAAAAAAATGTCTATGCGCGTCATTTAGAGGGGAAAAAATTACTCAACGACACATATTGAATTACACGCAGCAACAGGCGCGCGCTTACGGTGCGACCGGAGAGACAATTCGAAAATTTCGATGACTCCGTCAGAAAACAATAATATATATCATAATGCGGTTTAAATAATAATTCCAGGACCCGGTCAGCTAAACCAAGGGGAGAGAGAGAGAGAGAGAGAAAATTGCTGACATAGTAAAATAACAAAACCCTACGCACAAAGGCTGAACGGCTCTCTCTCGTCTTGACACTCGCACGAGTCTTCCGGAAGACCTACGGTGTCGTGCAATACTCGGAACACCATTGGGACGTGAAGGAATAATAAAAATAAATATAAATAAAAGTCTCAAAAAAACAATTTCTTTGAGGGGACGACGGAAAGAACGAAATAAATGCATACAAGAACAAAACATTGCACACAAATTAACACTGAAACACGATATTACTTTCCAAAGTTATGAACCTTAAGTGACTTCTTAACTTGTTCAGTCAGGCGTACATGTTTTTTGAAAATAGGTTGAGTAATTATTTAAGTTTGTCTTTGTAACCGTTCGAAAACAATTTAAATACTTGTATGAACATCAAATATCAAGTCAATGTTAATGATACGGATAACTTCACAAAAATAATGACTCGATGGATGGTCGTCAAAGAAGCCAACTACAACTAACTATCAATAAAGCATCCACTAGTAGTTACTGTGAACTAATCAAATATATATATATTGGTGTTCACAACAACCGTTTTGACCGGCGTTTTCCGTTGCGACTTACCGTCGTTGATGAGCCTCTGTACGATGTTTACCATGTCTTTGACTTCGGCCACGTAAAACTGAGAGTCGACTTCGTGGGTCATGTCGAGATCTATTACACGCGGCGAGTGAAGGAAAAATGAAAAAAAAAAAAAATATGTCGCTTACAGGCTCTACCTATGCATAATACACCGTCGACATCGTTGTAATAGTACACGGTAGACGATTAGGTATCAGTGTATAATATTAGCATAATACACGGAGACCAGTGGGGTAGTAACCTACTACCTAGTGGATCGTTAAAGCCGACGAGCGCAGCTGCATCGATATGATACGCATGTAATTTATTATCGTTTTCGAACCGTTTAGGCCGATGAAATAATAATAAAAATTCAATTTATTTATATCGAATTGTATGACGACGAAGTGGCAGAGTTGGTTTTATCGCAGTCCTTTAACGTTTCAATCGGTTGTGAATTTGCCTTGTTCTCGGCTCGTTCCGATTACAATCGGTAGCACGTTATCGTTAAAAACATAAAAATTATACAAGTATATATATATATATAAAAAAAAAACATTACATAATAAAATTATCGTTATTATAAAATATTTAATGCTATTGGTTTTTATTATTTTTTTTTTTTTCGCTAGCAGTTACTTCAAACGCGTTAATTTTTTTATTTGCAATAATAACGCGCTTAACGATTAACGGACACGGCCTGTTGTTGACAAAACCTTCACTTGCATATGAGCAGCGCCATGTTAAAAGATGTTAACATGGATAATACACTGTAGTAAATCGTTTTGAAAACATCAAATAACAATAATTATTATATTTTACACTACCGGTGTTAATATATTTCCAAAGAAAAAGTTGTTTTAATTTAAAAAGAAAATAAAATTACAAAGATAATACTCAAAGTGAGTACAAAAGTGCAGTATAAATTAATAAAAGAGAACATAGGCGCGTTGTGATTATATTGCAACCACCTCCAAGAAATAACTTCAGTTATGACTTGCGATGCTCTGCTTCAATATACAGTTTTGTTACTTAAACGCGGTAGGTATTTATTTAGGAAAAATCTATGTTTGCCGTAAACAACTTCTATAGATATACATCACGTATCTAAAAAGTTATAAGTATATAAATATATTTTGTAATATTTCTATTATGTTATTTTATCGTAGACATACATGCGTTCCGTATCGCATTTTTTTATGACTAATCCACTCACGACGTTAATAGTAAATAATAATTATTATTATTGTTATATTATTATTATGAACTATTAAATTGCACATTGTCATCGCTGACCTTTTCCAGATAGTTTCCTTCGAGTAAACGAACAGAAAAAAAAAATGTATTTAAATGATTAAAAAGTAAGAGGCAGCGCGCGCCGGTCGAACTATGGTATCGTCGACAATATTCTAATCGTTAATCCACTTCAATATACATAATTTAGTGCTACAAACACATTGAAAAATTATTATAATGTCTTCAATATATATTGCTCGCCGCGATGACAACGGAATCTAATTATAAAAAGTAATAATCAGTACCGTGCACATATCCTTCAGTCCTAACTAACAGTCCTACTCCTTCAGTCATCGTTATTATTTAAGTAGTGTTCCTTTATTTTAAGCAATTTTAAGAAACTTGCTCTATTTACCTATCCTTACTTAACAAAGCTTTGATGATAATAATAATAGTAATAACAATAACAATACAGATGAACCTAAACGGCAAACTAATTTTTTTTTTTTAATGTTTTGCCGAAGATTAGTGAGAAACTTTGGGCGATACTACTTAGTATTTTTTGGTTTGTACGAACATTTTATGCTACGCGTTGTACTAGAATAGGTACTAACGATTTTAAGCTAGTATTAAACATTTAACTAAAGAATTTCGCTATGGTTTATATAGAAATTATTTATTATAACATATTATTTTTATAATAGTTAAACAACATGATATAAAACACAGAGGGTTAAAAATATAAATTTGTGAAAAAAGTCAAGTTGTATAAAAACTCTATGAAATATTACAATTATTAGACTACCAATTAAACCCTACGAGATATTGAGTGTTATTCAACACATTTTCAATGGAATAATTTTAAAAGATATTTTATCACCGGTAGGTATTATAATACCCGTATAGAATGTAAAAATTCTACATTCGATTCCACAGCGGTTGTGTGTAAACAGAAAAAAAAGAACAACCGCGTAGGTGTCCCACGAATCAACGTCTGTGTGTGTTTTTCGTACTACACAGCGTTTAGTGCATGCACTACAACAATGTTAATACATGCATTAATTTTACATCTGATAATATAAAGCATAATATTACAGTGTCGTCCCAGACGCGGCTATGACGACGGTATTGTTACAAGTGCGTTTTGAAGAAGAAAAAAATCAGAACAGAAGGTCGGACAAATTTAACAAACAAAATTACTTCGTACAATTTATCAACACTTCTCGCTCTTTATTTTTTCCCCCGATAATTATTCACAACGTTTGTCATATCGGAAGTACGTCTCAAGTCTAAAATAAGCGCAACGCAAGTTTAGGAAACCGATTATCTCGCAGCACGGCCGCCTCTGCTCTGATCATCTTGAATAGATTTATAATATGACAGCATATTATTATAATACACGGTGTAGAACAGAAAATCGCGTTTGCTCGTCTGCTAAATCGACCTTGTTTCCGCCAAAAATAGTATTATTATTATTGTTAGTTATATTTTTAAATCGCATTGTGCACACACGAAAAATCTAACACCACTCTGATTTGAATATCAAACTAAAAAAAAACATGCGATGCCAGAGTTCAGAGATACATCAGGGTCAGGGACGTATTTCTAAGAATACTATTGACAACAAACTGTGGAGATAAATAACGTGCAGTAGAGGATGATCAATATTGAAAATCCGAATAGTTCCTCCAATGGTGTTTGGGAAAACGTCTGAACCTTATCGGTCGGACGGTGTTGTCGTCGCCGGTAGACGCAGGTACTATATTATATTTTTACTATCTATATTCTATTACTATGAATAAGGTCCTCGTATTATTTTGTCGCCGACGTTATCGCCATCCGTATGTACACAAGTAAAAAATACTACTACTACAACTACTACTACTATACTACTTTTAGTTGGTTCGTGACAACGTTTCACATAATATTATAATGTTATTATAACAACTAATTTTAATGCTCAGCGATGGTATTAAAAAAAAAAAACATTTAATGGTTATTTGCAAACGACAATAAATATAAGGGTTGTATTCTCTAGGTTAAACTATAATAATTATGCTTTAAGTATAACAATTGGTGCAACAAACGGTCGGTAAAATATACCATACACCGGAGCGTAACACCACCTTACTTGGGCATCAATTAAATAATGATACAACTAATTTTACTTGAATACATTTCGGCTATTTTGAAAAAAGATAATGGCACGCCGTAATTTTTAAGTTTAAAAATATGTAAATTTTTAACGTTTTTCGATTTCAAGGTTCGGTGGCGATTATTTTTTTATTTTTGACTCAATACAATACCTGTTGGGTACGATTTTTGATCTATAGACATACTATACGAGAAATCGGTGCAGCGATTTAGTAGTTATCGTGTAAGTCCAGACACAAAAAAAAACACACCATTGTAAGAACAATATATTTTTAGGGTCTCATCAAAGGATGTACAGGTGTCCCTTAGAAGATTTGACCTATTCGAATGGATATTAGAACTTAGAAGTACAAAGTTTAGATTCTAGCGGGACACCATGTATAGCTCAATTAAAATTCCAGAAATTAAAAATACCGTAAAACGTCGTACAAATATGTTTTTACTAAGTAAATAAACTTTACTACTACACGTGATTTTTTTTTCTCAAAACATTATAAATATTACACTAGTAATATTTTCCATCGAAACCTCGACGAATAAATAAACATTTAGAAAATGATTATCTATTTATATTGATGTGCTGGTACAATATTAAACATCTAGGGCGGACGACCAAAGGAGTACAAGACGATATTATTAAAATGAGAGAAATGCAATTGCCACGAGAATAGCGTTACAATACATGGAACATAATATTAATCTTATACAAATGTATATTGTTATCGTAGTAATCGATTAAAAAAAAAAAAACAACAATTAGTAATTTCTTGGCCAGAACAAGTCGTTATCTCCGGGCACCGGCGGATAACAAGACAACAGGAATAAAATATAATATTATGTTGGCTGCCGCCGTTTAACAAACGCAACCGTAGAGAAGATAACGAGAAAAAACACACTGTACATCACACGAAATAACACATAAAAGTATTAATAATGCGCTCATGTACTAATAAATAACAAGATAGGGACAACCTCTTTCAAAGTCCAAAGACCGCGTGCGTTCAATGCGCCGTGCGAAAAAGTAAATTATTATAATAATATACCTAATACCTCAAATGTATCACAACAACAAATAGGACAATATTAAAACATTTAACACCAAACTAGGAAAGATCCGTCTCTTGAAAACAAATACCGTTGAACGTCACCTACACCACAACAAGTAAACAATAACAATATGATTGAAAGATCTATATTTTTATACTATTGTGAGAGAAACAACACAATATTGTATTAGGCCATTTACTAATATATTTTGGAAAAAAAAATTTATATATAAATATATATTTAGTTATTACTAAATCAGTGACTTCAACAACAATACCCGATCTCCGTGAAAAAAAAAACACGCAAAGACTGGTCAATTAAAAGTTTTGGTTTTTTTTCCTGAAAGTAAACTATGTAACGCAAGTCTTTTTTTTACAATTATTAAGCTATTCAGTTGTGTTATTGTATTACATACTAGACCCCAAAAGCGAATCGTCCGACCACCACACTAGACATTTTTACTAAGGTTTCTCTCCCAGTTTGTATTTTTTTTTCCGAAAAAATAATATCGCAGCAATAATTTTTTCGAGGTATAGCGTTGACGACTAGCCATTAAAACCCGTATGGAATGTCGACTACATTATTATTATGTTATAATTGCTAAAACCCAACCGCCACCTTACCTTCAACACATACACAATATGCGCAAGCTGGCTCGGTGTTAGCTTCACTTTTAAAATGCGATAGGTAAACGGCAATAATAGTAGTAGTAGCAGTAGTAATAATAATAATAACAATAATAATAATAATAATAACAATAACAATAATATTAACGACGTAATAAACGGCACGCACGTCACCGGTAAACTTTTAAAAATCACATTAACATTAACCGTCACAGCCGTTATGTAGCCGTTACAGACATCAAAGGTTACCTGACTAACCTGCACACACAAACGACGATTGGAACAGGTAAGTAATTATTATAATACACGGTTTATGGGAAAAAAACACCACAGACTTACGTGGAAAAGATTCCAAAGACGAACGTCGTCGGTGACACTTAAGCAGCCCCCGGGGAGTCCACGACGATTATTATTATAACAGTGTTAATATCGTTTACCCGCGAAGCAATTAAGACATTTAAACAGACAAGACAGAGGAAACTGCACGGCGACGGTCGTTAGCGAGCACTACTAATAGTATAACGAGAAACGGATTTTCAATCGTTATACTGTACCTAGGTAGTAATAATTAAATCGGAATACCGTTTGAATGCAATACAATTATGTGAAACTTGACCGTTTACCCTGGGCAAACATGTACGGTCTACAACAGCGTTAATAATTATTACTGTGAAAATGGATATTATATCAGCGGTTCAAACGTTCAACGGAAACCATAGACACAAATATCATCGAATACAACAATGAGCCACTATAAGGTTTTATCTGTTAAAATAGTAATTAAGTACTTATAGTACAGTACATATATAATTATTATTATTATGTTTGTATTAAAAGCGTATTAACGATTAGATTTTAACTCGAGTGCGACGGGCCTACGCGGATCGGTTACAAGGCCTAAAAAAAATCATAAATAATAATTTATATACACGTCGGAGATGATATTTTCAAGTACTCGTGTTTGTCGTCGACAATACAATAGAACCGCGGTGGCGGCAAAGGGGCAAAAAAAAAAACAAAATAGCCCTGGTAGTACTTACTTGTATACTGCAAAGGCGGGGTGAGAGAGCTTCGAACGGGTTCGATCGATTGCGATTGAAAACAAATTTCTAAAATAAAATATAATATAATCCAAAATATACCGAAGACTCGACACCAGACACGACAGAGTCAAGTTCGCGACTGCCGACTGATCACTGATTAGGAGGACTTCAAAGAAATCGGTTATCTACAAGTCCCTTGGCCGACCACCTGTGGCGCTCTCTGCAACGGGTTCTAGCTTATCGCCACCACGACGGTGCACTTCGGCCGGATTCGGCACTAATCGGTTTTCGAACCTCGTCCAACGTCGCCACGCCATTTTGCCCGTCGACAAGCACCACGACACCTTTTTATTCCTTTTTTTTTTTTTTTTGTGTGTGTGTTATTTACATAAAAACAATATTAAAAATATATGTTAATAGTCACGAAAACACGGACCGTTTTACTCTGTACACGACTCTGGTATCGACAGCTATAGAGCCCGGTCGTATATAACAACGTGCTTACACACTATTGTTTCCCCTTATATATTAATACGGTTAAAGACAAGCGCATAATTATAATAATACTGTGAATATTCATAGGCTATTTCGTCGTGGGCTTCACGAGTTCTGTGTTAGGTTAGGTTGTATACGATACGATAATATATTTAAAAAAAAAAAAAGGCTAATCCACTTAGACTAGTTTATTAAATCGATAAAACCGCGGTTAATATGCATATTACGGTTCGGGTACTTAAAACATTTTAAATAATTATTCTCCGGATGTATATTTATGTGCTGATAGGGTGGCAATTAGAGGCACAACAGAGGGCAAAACCGGCCCTCACATTGTTTCAAATGTATTTCTATCAATTCCCCGTTATAAAACTAAGAGCAAAGGTCAGTTTTAAAATAGATACGGTTTAAATAAATATCGTTACTGATAAAGTAGTTGGACATTTTTTTGGAAACCTAGGAAAACAAATTCAACCCCATCCCTTAAATGAATTCACACTCCGCCCGTTTAAATCTCTTGTCACTTCAAGCTAAGTTCGCCACCGAGACAACTAGGTCATTAATTGTTATTTGCTCATTTATTAAAAACCACGGTGATCGGCACTGATGTGTCTACTGCAACCTACCTGGTAATGTTTTTATTTTATTTAACATTTCCAAGATGCAATACGTTTTTAAGATTGACAGGGAATCGGTGTAATTTGAACGCTACACCACTCAGCACCACATTATCTTCTTACCGCTACTACCTACCGACCGTTGACAGCGTATTCGAATCCACTTAGCTCAGCGTCTTTTCTGAAATTCTGACCTCATCGACCACGGCACATTTATTTTTGGTTTCCGGCATGGCGAGTAATTACTATTGAAGAAAAAAAAACGGGACGCGAAGTCGATAAAATGCGATTAAACCCGCAATTATTACATTATTTTGTGATAGGACACAAAATTCACATAGACAGTACACATTAACACAAGTCGGTAGTGTAAATTAAGTATTGAAAACGAACGATTAGCACGGTGTAATATTCTCAAAGGCCAGTATTTGATTATAATTATTATATAAACTGGGAATGGCCGGCACGGCGTGGTGTACCCAAGCCGCGGGTAGAATGATAACGCACAATAATCTCAGATTAGATTTATTACTATTTTAATATTTAGAGACAACGCTGGTTGTATTGGCCGAAGAAACATAACACCTAGGTCCTAGATTACTAACAATATAGATTCCTTCTGGACTAAGCCGATAAACGCCAAACGTTGGGGAAAAGAAGAAAAAAAGGATCGTTAAGACGTTTTATCTTTCTCCGTATCTTTCAACGGCCATTATTCGATAATCTCTATGACCCTTAATCGTTCATTAAGATCGAAGAACTTGATTAAAATACAAACATGCGATACAGTTTAATAGCGTTTACATTACGTAAGTTATTTCTATATCTAAGATGGAACTTTTTTTTATAGATGCACACTGTAAATGGTTGGTTGAATAATCAATTTATCTAATAAAAAATTTTACATTTTTTTTATAAGCAATGCAATCCCAAACTGCATACCGTAACATAGTCGTTTAACTAACTTTGTATTGAGCGCTCTAAAACAGTTTTTGTGACATAACAGTACGATCTTAAGCCCGCCATATTTAATGTTATTTTTTTTCAAATTATTAAAATAATATTACGTAAGGTTTAATTATAAATTTGATTTGCCATCAGTTAACATAAATAAATTTGAATTCAATTTTATAATGAGCCAGTTAAAAACTAACAATAATAAACGTAAGTCTGTTTGCCAGAACAATAATATGGAATTACAAGTCTTTATTACAAATAAAAAACAGCTGCACTATTTGCACTACAGCTATAACGAAAACAAATTATTTATCAACAAATAAGTAACATAATCAAAATCAATTACCTCTCTCAATCCTATAATGGAATACTATTATCAATTATATTGTAAGGTCAAATAGGGTAACTGAAATGGACTAATAGGGCAAATGTAGTTGGATTTTTTTATTTGAAAAAAAACGCATTAAATTTTGCCATAACTGTAGCTGAAGCATTGTTTTAGATGACCTTACTTTAGTATTCAAAAAATTGTATTAATTAATCATTTTTTTACTTTTAAAATAACATAACAGTGATTTTGTAGAAGTTATATATTTTGTATCGCTGTTTACCTTACAAAGGTTTTCAATACCTTTGTCTGATGTCGAATAGATGGCTTATAAAGATAAATATAACGCATGGTGTAAAATGTTGGATAACGTTAACTCAAAATGCTGAAGCTGCTCAGTTTCCCAGAATTATGTTATGACGTCCGACCATTATTATGAATAACATATCCACGTGACACCGCTTGTCAAAGTAGTTACAAACAAAAAAAAAATGGTATAGAATATCATTTTGTTTAAAACCCCCGTGGTTTTCGACTAGACAAATGTTTGAAATTCGATTATTGCAACCCCCCGTGGCTTGTAAAATTCAATATTAAAAAAATTCTATGAAAAATAAAGTTCTTTGCAAAAAAAAAAATATATTTTTGTATATTCTTTAATATTTTATATATATCTTTAAAAATAAAGATTGCAATAGCTACAGAAGATTTGGGAATTCTACAATTGACCCAATTTTATTCAAAAATAGCGGTCAACTCGAGGAAATCCAAAATTGTCAAAAGGTTTCAACGTTAACGCGCTATTTGCAGTAAAGTTTATGTTTTCATAATAAAATAATAGTTGACCCGTGCGAACATTTCATTGGATAGAAAACAAAATTACACACAAGAACACTAATCCCCTGAGATCAGATATTATGTAAAGAACAGCGTTATTAAGTAACCAAAACAATACACAAAAACAACCGGCTCAGACGTGCATACGATTGCTTTAACTTCGATTTTTGGACAGCTAATACAACGTGCAAATGTAAAACTCATAGGCGCACCTTGCGGGGAACTAGATCTTTAAGACGACCCCAAATTTATAGATCTTGATTAAGCACACAAAGCGAGAAAAAAGGGGTATTACAAAATAAAAAACCTTTTTGAAATAAGTATATAGAAGTATCAAAATTAACTGTTCTAATGTCAGTGAAACAAAGGTTGTACACTTACACACTGTCAAAATATGCCATTAGAAATGAAAATGAACAAACGCAAAAATAATGTATAATTTAACACGATTAAAGTTAAATACACTGGCGGAATTTATTATTATTAAATAACTGAAATTTGGAAAACGGAAAAATGTTATTTTAATTTCACTACCAACTCAAATCGAGAATTGTCAACACAATAGTTAAAAATCAAAATAAAATAACTTAATGCAACTAAGTTGACCACAGCCCTAATACAACAATTAGGAGTGATTCTTGTTGTTCTGTTAGAATGTGATGTGTGCAAATAGTTATTAAATAACCGAATGATAATTCGAGTATATTATTATAATAGTTTCAAAAACGACCGAATAATATTATGTGCATGGACTGTAAAAGAGCGAAACACGAGAGTGAGCGCCTGATTTGAGAGTTGATGCTCCGCGTGACACCTACACACAAATGATTATTAATTTGCCTATACTTAACGGGGCAACGTGTTGTGTTTTAATATAATATACCATTTTATAATTAATTACATAAACGACGACTTGATCGCCTATTTTGGTCGGGCCTTTATTATAGAAGTAAAAATTTATCATTGAGGATTGCATGCGGTCTGTTTCTATGTAATTTTCATTTAAACAATTTTAGTATCTTGTAATTAAATAAATTAAATTTGGAATTTTTTCAATACTAAAACCCAAAGTTTTTACATAAAAAAATAAATACATTAAAAATCCGTTTTCTACATAACCTGTTGCCAAAGAATTCGTTTACGAAATTATTGAAATCGGACCATTCGTCCTAAGTAGTCGACGTTTTGTCTGGCTTTTTGGTCTAATATTTGGGTTTTGAATCTTTTAAAAATAACCAGGAGAAAAATTTAAAGTACCGACAAGTGTAAAATTGTAAATTTTTCTCCCTTAATTGGTTGTACATATATGTTGGGTAATGACAAATCGCTATAAGAACACTGTGTATTGATGACTTCTAATTGACCCAATAATTTAAGTCAATAAAAGCAACAAAAACTACGATTTACAACACAGGCTTACGATTGTTTTCCTTCGCAGCACGACAAACGAAATAAACGATTACTATTGTTTGATTTGGGCATAGATGTATACCTTGACAAAAGTATGATAATAATCGAACCCACAGGAAGTTTATAATAGCGGCATCATTTCTCCAGAGATATATTATAGTTGTTTAGTAAAGAAAGCTGAAAAGAAAACAGAATAATAGTTACAAAACGTTAAGCCAATAGGCACGACTAATCCGAAATCCATAAGCAATTTATCCTATGTGTTTTACTTTTACTTTATTATTGAAAAAACGAATTTAATACTTATACGATTTTTAAGTGACTAAATTAAATGGTTTTATTTTTCTGTGTTATTAAATTCTATCTAAACAAACGGAGGAGGACGGAGGGCTGTCGGATTAACGGAAAACAATAATTTATAAATATCGCAATCATGTTTAACAGTTAAAAAAAACTAGTAAAAAAGCGTGCAACAAATAAATATCGTTTGCTTAAGACTACAGTGGAAATGTGCACAAGTCGCGTTTTTTTATCGACTTGGGAGTTCAGTGCAATTTTGCAATACAGCTGTAGTTTTATTATATTCTTTGGATAATTAATGAATAAAGGTTTCCGTCAAGCAACGACTAATAAAGTGTAGAGTTTTTACTAGCTGGACTCGATTTGTCATTTACTCAACAACAGGCGCCGCGGGTATATTTTATTATCGAAATATTACAGTGTCGTTTTCTGTAGCGCGAAAACCGGAAATTGAAATCTAAACTGAAACGGGTAAAACTTGTTTTCGATTAACTTGAAAATATCACATTCAGTAATCAGGGTCTAACGTCACTCACGAGTGTGTCTCGTACATAATATCAGCTATATAATATAATAAGCGCGGCGCGCGGCTCCAACGACAATAATAACTATTACGAATTTAATTATATTCAATATTATTTTTATAATATATTACCCGAGGGTAATAAAAAAAATGTATTTTTAACAAATATATACACAGACTTATTATGGAAGTACTATAGCCGGCGACGGTGGTGTACGCCGAGTGCTTAAACGGCTACAAAACAAGATGATAATAATATATTGGAAATGATCGCGCATTAAAAGGATACAGTTCACTAGATCTTGAATTGAGTTGAACGACTGCTCTTGGGGAGCGTTGTAGAAATTCGACACATCTTTCCGGAGGTCGTGGAACACGTTGTAGTATTCGGGTAGT
Source organism: Adelges cooleyi (assembly GCF_023614345.1). Lineage (NCBI taxonomy): Eukaryota > Metazoa > Arthropoda > Insecta > Hemiptera > Adelgidae > Adelges > Adelges cooleyi. The sequence goes on along the minus strand of NW_026096058.1, from coordinate 865,082 downwards.
TCAATGTCTTTGATGGAAGCTTCGCGGTGCAAACACTGTCGGATGGGTAGCTGTCCGTCGGTCACCAGCCGGAACATGGGCGCCTGTGGTTCGACGTTCAACGACTTGACGTACGCGTCGAACTGAAAACGAATGAAAATATCCGTTATTAAAAAACTCATAATATAATACAAATATCATCAGTCAGTAGTACTGACTCGGCACACACAAACATAATAGTATACGGTAGTCCTTTTTATTTGCAACGAGGGAGAACAACTGATCGGAAACCTCCCAAAACCAACATTTATTCCACCCGAACCCCTTCTTCTTGTTAGCAATGTTGTATGATTACATTTACTGTACAATACAATTCAAATACGACGGATAGAACATACAACGCAATCGCTAAAAAAGTTCTATTTAATAAACCGTAAAGAAAATACATATTTTTATTAATATAATACATAGAACCGTTTAACCTTTTGGATATCTCAAAACTTATAAACGTCAGATGGCTACCTAATAGACAAAATAACAAATCTAACACACAGTAATATCAAATACGAATAGTTAACATTATCTCAAAACAATTTGGTAACCTACTAAATTTTTTTTTTTTTTTTGGGAGTTTTTGGTCATTGTCTCTTTATAATAATATAGTCTTTAATATAGATAGTTGTTACAAATAAATAATCTTTAAAGTCGAGCCAAGAACGATTGATAACAAATATGTATTAAAAGTACATGAGCAGCATAATTTGGTATATTTAAAATCGTATTCGAAACTGACAAAACTATAACGTTGTTCAAATAATTAACAAAACTGCCAATTAATTGAAAAGATTTTTTAATATAATAGTATGTATTGCATATATTATTAAGTAAGAAAGTATGTACCTTTTCCTTCATAATCTACATAATATCATATTCAACCGCACCAACCTAATATTCAGGAAATAGTTTTTTTTTTTTTTTTACAAAACCAGGTATTATAAACGCAAAAACTAGTAGTTTGTGTATAGTGTGTACATACATATATATTATTTAGTATTGCGAAAATAAATCAAGTGATTACAGATTGTGCGGCAACAAGTAAGAACGCGGCTCACCACTCAGACTAGATCATGATCGTTGCAGCAGCAGGTCTAACCCGACGATCGACTTTTAGCAAGTATTTTTTTTTTTTTATGAAACGTCGTTTTAATCCGTACACGTCGACTGGAGACTCATGGCATAGTCAGGCTGTGTTGCTGATACCGAATTCCAACAGGATTGCTTATTAAAACTCACTAATATAGTATTTTATTGCAAAACATAAGGTTAAAATTAATAAAAAAACATTGATTTTATAATACACAGATAAACAGTGCTATATATAGCGCGCGTTCTCTTAACAAAAACTATTGTGAAATACGAATTAAAATAAAACTCGTTATTTTTAACACACGCTTATTTTTGGGTCAAGTAAATTAGTAAGTTCCAAAAAAAAAACTTCCGTTAAAGTCAAATGCTCGTTATAACAACATATTATAAAAACAACGTTGCTGTAGATTGTTAATTTGTTTTCGGATAAATGATTTTTTACTATCATAACTGTTTACTTTTATTTCTGTATTCTTTTTTTTTTTTTTTAATGCAGCTGCTACCGGCAAATGTTGCGAATGTCAAAGGTGTGAACGAGGTGGCTTTACGTTGTTTTTTTTTTTTTTGGCCGAGTTTGCTCTCAACACCCGTCGGCGGGTAATGATGTCGAAATGGTCGATTTCTGTTAATGACTTCCGGTCGACTTTGATTGACACCGCGGCGACAGCGCCGGCAAACCGATAAATTGCGCACGAACAATAAAACAATAAAAAAAAAAAAAAACCCAAGGAGGAAATATCGAAGAAAGGAACGGGTCCACGACGGCAGCAGCAACAGCCAACAACAATACAATAATAACAGCAACGTGACAAGTCGAGTGAGAACCCCCCCACCCCGCGCTCGCCGATGTGCCAGAAGAGTGTAAGTACATTGGGTGTTTTTTTTTTTTTTAAAGTTTTTTTAGCGTGGCTCGTGATCGGTCGGTCGTCCTACTCTTGAATGGGCGAGAAAGACGTCCGTCGGCGGCCAATGAACCGCAATCGGTTGTATACTGTTTTCGTGAAAAAGAGCCTAAGGAAATGTTATCGGACAGCAAAAATACCGTCAATTCGCCCACCCGATCCCACGGTTTTTTTTTTTTTAATTTTTTGAAAATCTCCACACAAATCGTTATGGAAAACGCCCTATTTTTTTAAACCAGTCGACCACGACCGTCGCTAGATTTTTTTATTGGCGAAGACGCATTTGGTGGCACTCCGTTCAATAATAATAAAAAAAAGTCCTGTGGTGTACAACGCGGTAAGCTAATTAAAAAAAAAAAAAAAACAGAAAACAACAACATTGTAAATATACCTATATTTACAATGTTGTAAATATAATGTTGTAGCTTTTAGGTATTGTTCTAAATAATAACAACTTGTATGAAAAGCTCAGTGAAACCTTTATTTGAATACCCGTCCAGACTTTTGAATAATATATTATTTATTTGAAAAAAAAACTAAGTTATCATTGCAAATTAAAAAAACAAAACCATTTTTAGGTCAAGTCAGGAACCAATGAACAACTTCGTCCAGGACGCAGCGGCGTAATGTATCAGGGTGTCTCGAGTGTTGCGCACTTCATGCAAGGCAAGTATGTATCATCAAATATTTTTAAGGTGTCCTTTTGATACACTAAAAATATCCTAAGATCAAGTAGCAGAGCACAGTAGGGTAGGTAAGTGTTAGGTCGGTTTCTTCGACAAAGGACTGGAACGATTGGGAAAAAACCAGCAAAACATGATTGTTCAAAATATGAAGATAACAAATTTGTTTTACGATTGTTTGAAAAATAAGTCGTTATTTTTCAATGTTACTCTTATGGACCTTCTGTAAATTGTCGAGGTTTGTTTTTAGAAAGCAATATCGGTATAATTATTTGAGTCAAACGAAAAGAGAATCTTATTTGATAACAATAATAATATCAAAATTATAATTCCCTGCAGTTAGGTAAGTTCACCATGCAGTCGGTGCGTTGTACTGACACACTGTTGGAGTCGTGTGTAGACCATAAATGGTGAAAACGTACCGGCCGCCAGCAGGTCTGTCACCAGGTGTGAGAGGCGCATATTTGCAATTTGTTTTATATTAAACTTATTTATTATATTATATATATATAAATACCAACTACTCGTATACGGTATACATCCGTCGACAATGCACCATCGCCGGTGCATTGTCGTAGAAGGCATACAGCAACGATATAATCTGTCAAATGCCTAAGAGTGGCGTAGAACAACAAACGCATATTAAAAAAAAAATCTACAACAACAATATGAGCGTAAAACGCCTTGACCGAATTTGTTCACCTTTAGCACTAGAACAATTTTAACGTTACGGAATTTGGCTTAGTATAGACGAACACGCGATATCTGAATTTGATTATACCGGGTGGTTCGAATGTGCGAGATCAAAGCGTTTATCTACAAGCAGTTGTCCATGGAACAGTTACAATTCGATTGTACCCAAACTACTGACGTGACCCCGCCGCAATGGCTGTATAACTCATGCAGCGCTTAAAAAACTATGCCTATATAATATTTTCCTCGAATGTTTCAATCATTAACAATTATCATTATTATTTCGTGATACTTAAAGATAATACAGATAATGATCTAAGGTAATAATAAGAATAAGTTAATAATCTGTAAGATTCCTAAAAATCTAGCGCCACTAATTTGTTGACCCGAATTGCGCTATGTCAATGATATTTAATTTGAATATTTTAAATTAAATAAATTGTAATAAAAAGGATTAAGTTTAAATTTAAAAATGAAAAAGAATAATGAATATTATGTATTTATCGACAATATAAAACCACACCTGAAAAGATGTGTGAAAAGTAAAAATGTATTACTGGCAATTGTTTAAAATAATGTAAGGGTTAAAAAAAACTAGGCTGAGCGCCCTCCAATGCTCCTCAAATTACGTGTATAAAATTACTGAAACATTTGTGTTACTTAACTAATTTTATTTGCAGCTATAAACATTATGTACAAAGATTTTGTAAGTTGTTTAATTTTTCCATGAAATATTATTAAAATATATTATTGCTGTATGGAAATACACGAGGGTGTTAAAAGTGGTGTAAGCCACATTGGTCTTAATTATAGAAAAACAAGGTTTATTAAAAAATTGTATTGTGCTGCCATTTGGTGGTAGGCTAGCGGTTATGAGTTACTGCTTAAGTTTTTTACTTTTCCTTTCAATAATTATTATTATTTGGCATGTTTTCCCTCATATATTATTTGCCATGTTTTATCGCGGTTTCGCAAAGACCGCTGACATCAAAGGTGTGTTTTCCAAAACGTAGGGCAGCTTTTTTTTTTAAACAATAATGATCCACAGAGTATTGCAACTACTTCCGGATGTACCTGTATATTTTTATTTACTCTGGTAAATATATAGACGCCGGTCAAAACAACGCAGACGCGACGCCATACTTGGTCGCCATATAGTAAGACAAAAATGTGTGGGTTTGTTTATGTGCGTAGGAAACAGAATATGAATACCGTATAAAATCTAAATAATCGTATTCTGTTGTTTAATAACGGAAACCAATTTTGACGGGTCAAAAGACTAAACAAAAAAAAAAAAACACTAGGCCCGCGACGAATGGAAATTATTATTTTGGCGTGCCGTGTTGTACATTTCCTTTTTGTTTTGCACCCCGTAAGACATTCCATGTATAGGCTCTATAGCCAGTCGGAGGTGAATAGTTTAATATAACGTCCGTTATAAGTGTAGTAAGGTTATTTAGCATGCGCTCAACACACAGACTGTGGCCACTGGCAACCACTAAGCGACAACCGAATTAAGAATTCATCTCACCGCAAACGCGCGAATCGTAAAAATGGTACAATGACCTTATATATATATATATATAGATATATTGTAGTGCACATCGGCAACGGTTGAAATCTTCTTCAAGATACCGTCTTGTTGTCATACATGCCGAATAAATCACCAAAAGAGAGAACCGAAAAGGCAATGTGACGTACATCATGTTTTCCCGGCCTTCAAGGACGCGTAGCCCATTGGGAGTAGTCTCTCCCAACACGTTTGGTGAGACCAAATCAATAATAACTCTGCAGAGTAGTCGTTGCACACGGTCATCGTCGTGATGATGCTACTGATTTTTTTTTTCCATCTTTCGATTTATCAATAGCTCTTGACAGTTAACATATATTATAATCTAGGTACTAACTCGCATTCTAGCGCGTTTCTAGCAGTAATAATAATAATTATCACACGCAATCTATACAGCACCGTCGTCAAGAGCAGCACTGTTTCCCATGTAATAAAATAACAACTCGGAGAATAAACCTAATCATTGTGACCTCTCGAAGAGCAGGCGTTTAATTTTTATAGCTAACATGTATATTTTATTACACCGCTAATGATGAGCACAACAAGACGAGGTGGTAAAATGAAATTATACATAATAATAACACAACACAGTGTAAATGTAGTATAGAAGACAAATTGCGACTGAATATTACATTCTAGTCCTTTCCAAGTTCCAAAAGATATATATATAAAACGTACAAAAGGCAACCCAGACTAATGAGATATGATCATCATTATGATTGATTCGAATCCATAAAACTGGTTTTTTTTTAATTGACCAGTTTTTCATAAGATAATTAAAAATAATCAACAAAATCCTTATTAACAAAATCCTCTTAAACCCACCCAAATAAATAACCAGAGCATTAATTGAACCATCTGTTAAATTTATCATATTTTATTTTTTTATATATGTCCTGCTTTAACACCAATTTGTGCATTATTATATTTTATTACACTAAAATCAAATGGATAACGGTCAGTTCCAATTTATCGAGTATGCAACGACTTATTCCAATTATAATTTTATAGCTGTCTATACAACTATAACAGGTTAAACGGTTCGATATTATTGCAAGGCGAGAATAAAGAGATTAAACGTGGCACTTTAAAAAATAACACTCTACTATCATAATAATAGCACAACTCCATTGTATACTATCACGCTAATATATATTATCATTCTTAGGTATGGCGCGGCGACGTAGGCAGGACATGCGATTAATGCGATCTGGAAATTGTAAAAAAAAAAAAAACTCTTGTAGAAGTGTTTGAACTCGACCTTAAGCATTTGCATTCAGTTTAACGTCCAATCGTAGAACACAAAGTTAATTTAAAAAGAAAAATGTTTATTTTTTAAAACCGTGTCGTTTAATTTAAAATCGCATATTCGACTGATGTCGACACTCTCATTGCGTGTAGGTCATAAGAGTATATCCAGAACTACTTGTTATGTCTACTTACTATACACCTAAAATCGTGTACATCAAGTTGTAATAATGTATTGGTTTACTGATTCGCTCTTATGGGTTAGCCGGTGTAACCTGTGTAACGTGGGGACAAGTGACAATTAACAACAAGTCGCGGAGACAGGTTCGAGAGAATTAGGGGGGAAGGGAGACCAGAGACGAATGAGGTAATCAATATTCACTCATGCCTTGGATGTCTTATTATTTCCTACCATAACATGTTAATGATATATTTGCTACTACAGTAATTATTATTGTAAAAAAAAAAATGAAATAATCTACTTGGAAAGTTGTACGTACTAACTGGATTGAAATTTGTCAGTCTGGTTGAAAAAAAACACCAATAATCTAAACGAAAGAAGCGAAGCGATGAGGTAACCCTTTCTTTTGACTACCCTACACCTATACTATAACACCACCTACCTATAAAATATTTAAAGTCGCGACCGACAAAGGACATAGTGTTGCTTTATCGCCTTTATTTACCTTATCGCCTAATAAAAAGCCACCTGTGTTTACTCTTAGTTTAGAACCAGCCTGCTTAATATATTCTATTTATCATGCACTATGCCTATAAATGCACGGACAAGATATCTAATTCTCACCCTCGATGAATACCGAAAACTCGTTGACGGTTATTAGCCCGTGACTGAGTTGTTCCCACATTTGGATTGTGCAGAACGAAACGAGTGAATTATATATTATATGGAAATCGTTTTCCCCTCTTCCCGACCGATTAGTGACCGGCACAGGATGTGTAGTTTGACCCGAACAGGTGATTATGTTAATCATATTCACTTGATAAATAATAATTGCATTAAATAGGGATGAAATCGGAGTGGAAAAGAATAGTTTTTTTTTTATTCTCAGGACGCGTTAATTAGTATTAAAAAAAACGGCGTGCAAACCGAAAATCTAGTCTATAGGTACTTTAAATACACGTGTTGTGTGTAGAGATATTTTCAAAAGCGATTTCTGGCTGCGATAAAACTCTAAGCTAGCTGAAAATACAATAATAATAATGATTGTTCACACGAAAGTCTTCTCTACGCTGCACGGAACGTGTTAAGATATCATTATTCCAGTTGTTAATTAATCGTCAACGCAGAGTCGATGAAAGAAATTTCGAAACGATTCTTTGGGCATGACACAGTGTCGTCGGCGATTAAAAAATTACAATACCGTGTTATTACGTCGAGTGTGGAGAATTATTTAAAAAAAAGACCCCACGGTTTCCAATGAGATTACATTGTGATTATTTTATGAGAAGAGGTGAGCTTACAGTGAAATTTTGAATATTATTTTTATGTAGGTTTCGAAAATTAGTATGTAAAATGTTTATGATTTTTTTCAAAAATCATACCAATAATAATATTCACTAATTTTGCCCATAAGGACAATAGAGTGCACAAAGAGTAGTACATACAGCGTGATCAAACGTTTAACCAAAATAAATAAATGTTTACACTGAAACACTTGCCTAGTTTAGAATTTAGAACCTAGCGGCTAGCCAACCTATATTCTCAAGGATTTTAGGACAACATATCTATTGACATGACCAACCTTTATGAGATATATTCCGCATTACACGAGACTCGGACTTATTAACTATATTACCATAATGTATAATAATTACAATAAAGCAGTTACTAGATTGGCAAGAATAATAAACACATTATACTACTATTACAGCCACTATTATAAGCGGGATAGGACAGGACCGGTTAATATAATAATTGACTGGAATGATAAAACAGCAGCAAACATCATAATGTGAAAAATATATTAGACCCACGACTACCAATGTCTGTGCACAGTGGCGCCATTACGAATATTATACAAATGTAAATTGTCTTAACGCGGTAAGCACCCTGTATAGATTTTATTACCTCCGAACCCGTCAAATAATCTATTAAAACGAATCCGTTAATACTGGTTTTGACGCTTGTCAAACTGTCCTGATCACTAAGTAAACGTGTTGGCTGCGTTTTTTTTATTGATCATTCTGATGTGACCTGAGACCAAAAGTAATATTTTGTTGGATCCTTTCAATGTGATCCAACAAAATATTACTTTAGGCGCCCAGCTAATTCTATTTGGATTTATTAAACGAAACACAAAACCACTCGCTCTTCTAAGGCTTCTCGATTAATGCTAGCAATAAGCCATTCGAATTGTCCAAGGTCTGCAAAGTATGTACAGCAGTACACTATATCCGTAACACTTTCTTACGGATGATTTTATTGAAAATGTAATTTTTCAAGAATCGCACCATCTTAATAGCAACTGTGTGCGCAGTATAGTAATGACGTACGATTTTGTATTCAGCGTAGTAACTACCTATGACTAATGTCTAACCCAGTTTCATCACTTAAATATAATACGAGTAATGAGCTTCTCCTAGGTTCCGAATTCTGACTAGTATAGTGATTCGACAAAAATCAAACTAATATATTTCATTAAAATAATACAGGTACGAAGCGTTTCACAAACATGCCAAGTAATATAATTTCCAATTTAAGAGTAATTATACTTGTAGCAGTAACGAGGCATAGTGAGGACAGAGCATATTAGAATCGGGGAGGTCACAGGTTTTCAGGAATTATTATATCTTATTTTCTAATTTCCCCCTTTTATGGTTTTATTTGACAAAAAAAAAATTGAATACAGATTTTCAAGAGAATCGTTTATGGTATAGCCTCATTGTACATTTACCTATAACAATCTAATATTTATACTTTAAGTCCTAAAACTACACTCGAAAATTAAAGACAACAAAACTTCCCGAGTAATTATTATCATTGAATACGTCACCAGCACAATTTAATTGCAGCCAAAACAACACATGAAACTTACATTGACATTTTATAAACGTTGCAAATTACACAAATAATGATATGTTTACAAAAAAAGGCAAACTAATTATAAATACAGTAATTATTATAAAAAAAAGCTAGTAAGAAAAACCTAGAAATAATTCATAGATACGGCGAAAAGTTCTGTCAAGGTTTCGAATCGTTAGTTACTTCCGGAATTATTATGTAGTTCTTAAAATTTAATGATAATTACTGTTTATAACGTTTTCGATTTACATATTATTATATTTACCGAATGCCATGTCACATGTGCACCGCTAGTGCTTAGTACCTCGACCGGCAACCTAACCGCAGCTCATAAGGGAGCACAAAAGATGTGAAAAAAAGAAGATCAGTCGTCAGACCGATTTGTCTATCACACGAATTTTCTGCAAATTATTTATGTATTGAGAATAATAACGGAGTGATTTTTTAATTTTGTCTCGTCTCGCTTCGTAACGGAACATTGTCGACCGTAAACAATGCTTATAAAACACACAAAACACCGTCTCGGAGGAGGAGGGCCTCTTGACGACAACTGGAACAAAATCGCTAAACTGTACTCTCTTCGTTTTTATTGGGCACATTGTTCATCCGGTACACCGTCATGCCGTCCGTTTTGCCACTCAAACGTTATGCACGGTGTGTTTGGTACGGGGTTAAAAGACCGCCGGAGAAAAATAAGTAAGAAAATCGATAATTTGTCTCGGCAAACACCTTACAGTGGCTTCGGGGTAAACCCACCGGAACCGTCGTGGCCAACGATGATAATGATGAAGATTAGGCACAGGAATTCCGAGAGAAAGAAAGAGAGAGAGAAGAAGACATTATGCCTAAATGTCAATAGTAAAAAAAAAATAAAAAAATAACATCAGTTAGGTTGAACTGTGGGAAAAACACGGGAATCGGTCAGAACTTGTACAGTCTACTCAACATATATATATATATATATTTTTTTTTTTTCTTAATCGAATAAGACGATTTTCGACCCAAACGTGACGGACGATGGCGAATCGTCGACCGCATTTTTTTTTTTTTTAGTATTATTAGCGAATCCGTAGAATTGATTTCTTCGAAAACGGCACGTTTGTACGCGAGACATTGATTGAAGTTCGACTGGCAAAGATTTACATGTAAATCTTTGTAGCCGTAATCAGATTTAACCGACCGTCCACAAAATATAAAATAAAACACAAATCCTAAATAAATAATAAAAAAAAAGAAACCGTTTTGTATGCAAATATTATTACACCCAGAATTGAGAATTATTGGACTGTTTAATAGAATTTCCGAGTGTGAGATTTGCAACGGGTGGCTGTGGTCCACTGCTTGGGACTCTGGAAGATAAAATAATAATGATCTTTGATTATCACTCGGTCAGAGGGCGTTTGTGGTCGTACCCAAGGGCGATGCGTCCTAGATAAGTAAAGCGAATGGCACACGGCGAACACGACCACGGTGATTTCTACTCTCAGCGGTTTGCGACATCGGCTATTCTCGTTATTGCGGGATATTAAACACACACACTAAACATCATTATGGAGTTAAATTACTTTTGCCCAAAACATCCCAGGCGAGAGACGACATTCAAAGTGCCAATTCGTATACACCGCACGCAGTATAGGATCGTGGTATTATGCATTGATTGCACGCGCAGTTCGTTCGAGTGTACAGTGTTGTACAGGGTGCCCGGTAACGTTATAAATTATTTAGGTATATATTCTCGAGATGGAGTAGAATCGAAAACTTGTCTTACTGACTCGAATCATCTAAATGCCAGCGCCAGCCAAGTTATCGTTTATGTAACAGTGAAAAACATTCCTAAAAAAATATATCAAATAACCCAAGGACTTTCCGGTTATGAAATCTATCAATGAAATTAACGGTTTTTTTGAGGTCACCAAATCTAGCGGTAAACTTGAGTATGACGTCGAATCAGCACCCGTTAGTACACTTAAATGACGTAGTTCGGAAAAGTGACATGCGAGTTTTCGATTTCACTCAACCTACGTGTCAGGGGCCGTAGGGAAAATGCAAAATTGTGATAATAATAACGCATCATTCTTTCAGTAACAGTTAGCCAGCGTGTCAGTAATAATGCTAATTTTGTGGAGTAGCTTGTGGACGACCACAAAAAACGATCATGTGTGTACAGCGATGGAGACTCTGTTTAGTCGATCAACACGCCGACGAAACCAGTTTTTCCTATCTGGACACACATACACACATGGGATTGAGAACATTTGTAATAAAAGTGTTGTGGTCATATTCTTCAATATATACTTTCGACTACGGTTACAAAAAACGAACCAGTTGATACCGACGGACACGCACAAAAGCTCTCCCGTCGTCCTCTTCAGTAGTTGGTACATCCAAAGCCCACCAAGATAAAGTATAGCACTAAGATTTGGATATCACACAGTGCATTTCTCAGGAGCAATAAGCCGATAATAACGCCGAGGATCGTAATGATATTATTATACCGACGGCGTTTAATTCCAAAGAGAGCAACTAACATGAATAATAAGTAAAAAGTTCCAAAAAACTGCAAGTGTTGAAGAGTTTACGATTCGGACTCGTCGCCTCGCCTTCGCTCATCATCGAGACATTATTATGGCCTATACCAAGAGAGAGAGTTTAATGAAATCGTACGATCTGAATCCGCATGGGCTTCGTTTCGTTAGTGATAAACCCCCCGACGTTTAAATCTGATTCCTGGCACTCGCCAAATACTGTATTGTATTATTGTTATTATTATTATCATACGGGTCTGCACATCCGGGTGCTACAAAAAAAGACCTTGCCGGACGCGGTTGAGCGTAAAAAACCGTATCTGTAACGCCTCCGCCCCCGCATCCATTTAGCGCCTCCTCCTCCGTTCGCCAGCAGTTGCCTTGCTGCTGTTTTACACGCCCTGTGGCCCTGCTGCTCGTCATAGGCGCAGGTGTACGTGCAGGAAACACATTTAACACAGGCCGCGGTGTGTACTTTACACGGTGCTGATACCTGTTGCGGAACATGCGGGGTTGAACACCCTGTACACGCGATCGGTCACCCGTGGAGTCACGAAAAACTCCGTATTCGTTTACCCAGTTAGTAAGTTAGTAAGCACACAATAACTATGCGTTTTAGAAAATCCAAATCGTAGGCAATCGGTTTGGCGCCTTGCCTAGAACATATAATACCATACAACGTGTATTGTGTCATAATAATATTATGTATTAATACAGAACTCGTTCGGGATATACCTACGCCGGGGCTGGTAATTATACAATAGCTGCAGTTGTACCCTTGTGTGTTGTTCAACACAATATATTATAATATAAACATGCGCATAGTGATAAACATAAATAAAAAGTATTAATATCGGCGGCGCAGCTCGTTCGTACAAGCGCAGACGATCAGTGTCACGCCCGAGACCTTGCAAAAGGGTCAAAAGGCGCGGTTGCATCGGAAACGGACGACGGGTTATATCTAATAAAAATATATTACACTATCGGTCAGTCGATCGAAATAAATAAAAAATGCTAAATTTATCATTTCTACCTTTCTTAATATTCGATTTAAAATATTTTGTTTGTTGTCGACCTCGATGAGCTGAGGCCCATTTTCATTTAGAAGGTTTATGTTGCTGTTAAATATGTATTACAAAAACAATTGACTCACCTTTTCGATGGCGTCTTGCAGGGGGATACCGGACGTCTTGACCATCTTCTCGGTGATGCCAATGTCCGAGGTGACTTGGTCAGACAGCGTGTTCTCGTTCTGGTCGACTTCGGTCGGTTTCACCAAATACTGTTGGATGCCAACTATCTGTGAATAAAACAAATAAAATAAGTAAACATATACCTAGCCAAAAGAAAAAATTGGCTCGTTTTTTCAATTGAAGAATGGGGTTTACCCATTCGGACGCGACCAGTGAAGTTTCTGGAAGATAACATAATATTTACATTTTCCCACAATAGAACAAACGCACGACGACAAGACTGTTACGCGGTGGACACGGCCTATACTTAACTCCTTAATAAATATATGGTTTGGCGTCCTCTTAACCTGCCGAAATACTTGTCTTACGAGTTGTGGTACCGCGACGGAGAAAAATTCCACTTGAACTCGGTCACATAATGTCGACACCGGTCTGGCATTACATAACCCGTTTACAATATAGCATGTATAAAAGGGACGCGTTCAGATACACTCATATGATTTAGGTCCAATTCTGTGTATACGGTATGGATTGAATAATATTAAATCACTCTGTGTCGTGGTCGATGCGCAGTGGTATCGGTAGTAGTTTCCTTTAAACGATTATGATAGATTAGAAAATCGAAAAAAAAAACATCAAACGGAGAAAATTTAATTCAATTTGTCAATAATAGAATTTGCTAACTCGATCATTCACTGTTAAAAACAACCAATACGGATAACCTATATCATTCTGTCAAACCAGTGTGAAATGAATGGCCCACATGACACATCAATTATTATTATCGTTACATAACGGCGAGATGTTTAATATATAAATATAACTTATTAGTCCCTATATTTGTACCTAAATGAGAAACAGTACGCCGCTTACGCCTTACACGAATGATGAAGTAAAAAAACGAAATGTAGTAACAACAGCTAGTCAAGAATTTGCCTATTATACATCGCAAATTAGTCTCTCGACATACAAACTTGATAATAGCTCCATCAACGACATTAAAATTCCATAATCAATCATATTAAATTATCACTTTGTTTTACGAAATGTGAGTGTGTGACAAACGAAGGAGGACTTAATGTTTTTAATGGCAAATGTGATTAACAACATTCACACGTTCAAAATATTATACGCTTGTACTATCTTATTGAGCTCAGATAATTTATCAGATAGGTCAGAAGCTACTCCAGTATTTTGAGAATAGGCGGTTTAAAATTTAAATATATAGTATTTTTTCATGATTTATCATTGGCCTACACATGACATGATCTTTTATTCTCCTCCATCACCTCTCCTTCTACTAATTTAAGGATGTTCCGAATATTAAGTAGGGTACTACACAATTCAGAGTTTATACACTTACAACAGATTAAAATCGCAATTTTTTTTACCACTCGATCATATAGACCGCAAAATACACACCGTAATACACTTGTATGTAAACAGTCGTTGTCATTAGAAATTGATAAAACACAATTATTTTAATAATTATCAATATAGGACGTATGGTAACTAGGCTATACATAGAAACTTAGGTATAATTTTTTTAAATTTTAATCTCTGCAATAGGAGAGGGAAGGGGACAGAGACACATCCCGTTGTTTGGACACACCGAGACATATTTTCAAATGTATTGAAAGAATTCATATAATTCACCGATTGAAATCGACCTTTAACCGGCAAAGAGGAGACGCACGCAAATGCGTTGGGCCTGAATGATTCTGCGCGAGGACAAACCTTTGTGTCCACGAAATGTATGTTAAGCGATAGGAACATTACACGTTGAGCCAATATATTATAGGGAAAAAAACATGCATCGGATGTGCTCCAGTACGCACGAAGGACACCACCAGTGTATATAATATAATAGTGCGACGGGGAAGACAAACGCAAAGGAGAGGGGAGGATAGAACCATGTAGAACTTTTGATGATCAAACTATAAAAAGCGATCCGAATCTCCAAGCGAGCGTGTCGGAAAAATAATTATTGTAAGGAGCAAAAAATACACAATCCGACGCCGCTGCTTTTGTGTGCCGCGGTGGTATACAAGGTATCATCATATTATAATGGTACAGCGGCTTCGGTGGGGAGGTTACGCCGGCTATGGTAGTAGTGGTTGTGTGCGTCGTTGCATACAGTGTGTCTGGTGAGGAGGTGCAATGTCATCGCTCTGGGCCTGCCGAAAGAAGAGGTCGTTCGCCCCCGCAACCAGCGCTGCCGCCATGAGCGAAACGGGCTGTCGCGGATGGATCCAAACAACACAGACGTTTCGGATCACATGCTATATGCACCGCAGGACTACACATAATATATATATATATATATATATATATATATATATATATATATATATATATATATACATACATATAGAGTAAATGACTACAATAGAAGACGGTCGTGGCGTAGGCGAATAATACTATGTATATATATATACATATAATATATTATATATATATATGATATTATATCCACATTGTAATATACAAAAACCCGTGCGTGACGGTACTTAAAATTAAATTTAAGTGAAAAAATTACACAACCGTCTAACTAACTAGTAACTACTACCGCCGCAGCAGCTTTAATATATATATATATATACATATATATATATACTACAATAATGTATCATAAAGTATTTAAACGCACTCAAAAGCAATTAGCAAAATACCAGTGTTAATAAACGCACAATACAAACGCTCACGCGCACATTTTTTTTACATATTCATTCGGATAAACGAACCGTATATGTGTGTTCTTAATGGACGCACGAAACACACGAACGCTCGTGTTGACTTTTCGATTTAAGACACACTACACAGATTTATGGGGATTCTTAATGTTTTTTTTTTTTTTTTTTTTTTTAAGAACTCGACTAACACATAAGAAGAGGCAAACAACCGGTATCAGCGCTAAGCGGCCATCGGGTTAAGCGAAAAGCACAAGCCGAATACACATTGGAGTAATTATTATATACCTTAAGATGCGTCTAAACTAGATTTTGTTTTCTCATAGTCATTGCCTTTGGGCGACAATCAAAATTACATTTCTTAAACAACTAATGCACAAAAAAGTCAACACCGGCGAGCGAAAGTATAGTACAGCTATTGTTGATGACGGACACTAACTCCTGTAACTTGATATACGTGCTACTCGTTAGCTTAACTTAAACACCATCTAGTCGACCTGTACTTAAACTAATCTTGCCTGATATATTGACACTATAGTGAAGAAGTCAGATTAAGTATAAGCGGGAAAGTAGGGAAAGTGAGAATTTCAAGGTTTAAGATGCCAAGGACTGAGTGTCTAAAAATAGTGGTTATATATTTCCTATTATAATATAAAAAAAAACATTGCACTAAAATGTGTATATTTATACATCCAATATGTATTATATACATAAAGTCATTAATAATAGATATTAAAGTAAAACTGCTATTGTCGTAGATGACTTAGAGGTCTAAAAATGATAGCTTCTATTTTATCTTTATGGCCTACAGAAATTATTTTATATATTTCAGAATATTATGCTTTAAACGAAGCGGCAATTAATTGGCGATGATTCTGAAGAGTACAGTCGAAAACTAGAGAAGCTCCGAGCTGTTTAAATTTAAGAACTGCTTAGAAGTTGAGTTGAAAGAAAAAACAAATAGCAAACGCTAAAGAAAAATCACCCGACAATGTTTTTTATTCGCGTGTTTCTTGAGCTGCCATACACAAAGAGCTCATACTTTATAATGTTGTTTTTTTAATTTGCATACGTCATACGTTTTTAGTAAAAAATTATTTTTCAAGGCGTTAAACGAATTACAGACTAGAGCTCACATAAATGGTGGTATAATAGCGTATACAAAAATTTAATACTCATATAATATTTTGATGTCGCACTTTGTAGATGAAAAATCTGACTAAATGAGCTTATATAGGGGTATAGGTGTTATGTATAACTTAAATTGATAACAACTAGCTCCCCCGGCACAAGCTTTACTTTTAGGGGGTGCTGCGATATTGTAATCTAATTATTAAAATTGTGTATATTTTGTATTATATTGTTGCAATAAAGTTAATTATTTTTATTATTATTACTATAATAAATGAGATGACGTTAGTTTAAACAAAATACCAGTCATTGTAATTATAATATAGTATTTTTATTATGACCCAAATGGCCAAATGTTTAGAGCACATTAATGTCGTTGTTGCGATAATTGTATTTTCTTTAATGAGATTTTTAGATTCACGTGTTTGAATCAGGGAAAACCTGATTACTATATGACCAATAATAACACTAAGCCCAAAGACAATTATCTCATTTAGCCAGTATTTAAAAAAAATGTTTTTTGATTAATGGCGAATGTTATTTTTTTCCTGTTTGAGAAATAAATGCTTTACCGAAATCTTGATACGGTAGCTAAGTTTTGTACAATTTAACTTTGATCATAGTATTGTAACTGAAGTTATAAGTGGTGTTTGTCAATTTAACATTTGTTCGCCTTTTAACGATGAACACACTTTATATCTGAATTGTGCACTGTCTATTGTACAGTGTACACATTCATATCGCGATGGCGCCAACGGACGTGTGATATAAAGACAAGAAGACACTCTGAGACTTATAAATATGACAGAGACTTAATGTTTAGGATCATTTCGGGTTCGTGGGGTTGTCAAATCGTATAGCTAATCGCTTCGCAAAGACTTTGGGTAATAAGACGACAGTAGGCAAAACATTGAAAAAGGGAGAACACAAAATTTGTTTTAAAAAATCCCCGTGAACCGAAAATAATATAGTTGGGAAAATATGTTTTAGTAAATAATTTATGCGGTCCACCTCCTGGTACGTTCGGTGTGTGCGATCACGGTCACGGTAATTATTTCCAAAATAAAGTCGACCTATTTGTTTTAGGTAGAAAAATGACTAGTGTTTTTACACATTTCAAACCCTTGGAAAACACAATGACTACCACGGTGCCCGCGCTGCGTTATGTACAAGAATAATGTTAACCATTAAATAATTATAATAAGTCGTAGCTCGATGCTGAGCCGCATAAGCGTTCCGTATAATTAATGTCTATGCGTTTAAAATATCATACAATAATCCCTTAAACGTCAAACATTAACAAAACCCATATTCGGTCAGGTTAGGTTACAATGCAGACAGTTCGCATACGCCCGTTAAATTATTCCTATCAGAAAATTATAATTGTTCACCGGTTAGGTTCACTGTGTATCAGATAGAAAACGTCTTAAAAGTTCCGCGTTGAACATAATATTCCACTTATAAAGCTAACAAAAAGTGTACAACAAAACGCATTGGCCGTTTAAAGCGCAGCACTTTTCAAATAAATTAAACACAGCAATAATAATGTATGAAATATGCGTCCTTGGATTGAATGGAAAAACAATGCGACGAGGTTGATCCATTAAGTTTGACGCCTTAAGTAATAAATTAGTGAGCGTTGAAACTATGTGTGAAAAATAACAAACGCTTTGCATTCTCCAAAGACTAAAACACAAATATTCATAAGCTAATAATAATATTAATTGGGAATCGGCCAATAACTATAAAATATTATTTCAAACATTAATTTATCGCTATTTATTTTTATCTAACCTAATTTATATTTATAGATGATTCTGTTGTCTTTATTTCGGTTTACATAATTTGTTTATCTGTAAATTTGGAATTATTTATAATGACATATTATGTCTTGCTAGTCACAAGCTTTTGTGCGAGTCATCAAACATAATATTATAATACTGTGTTAATATCATTTCTCAAATTAATTTCGTTGATAAAATTTACAAAAGAGAAATCGACGTCCATCTGCCGCAGACGTTTTTATAAAGAAAAAGGATAGTAATAATCTATTCACACGTTGAGCACCCCTTGGTAAAAGACCGGTTTCCGTCTGGACCCGTCCCTTTTTCTTCGGATTCCAACTGGTGTGACGCGGACACAAACACTATAGAAGATCCTTGCACCCTCGCAGGATATGATAAAGGATATAAAATCCTTTTTGTATACGTTTGCGGTCAGAATATAATAAGATAAGTCTTACACGAAATGGGATGAACTATAAGGATAGAGCGTGAAACAAATAAGTTTTCTCACTTAAAAATAAAATGTTCAAAACTAAAATGTATCTTAATAGACAGGGCTGGAATGTTTCAGATGTTCAACATGTTTTTAATATAAATAGATGCTTGTAAAATGGATACGAAACGTCAGCTAACTTTTAACAACATGGATACATCCAACCAATAGTTCAGTCCATAAGTTTCAATACACTCATAATTTATTGAGACTAAGGGGCATACGTAAGCTGCGCCCGAGTTTTTATCAAGTAGAAAAAGGTTACATGTAAACTGTGCCCAGCTTCTAATCATCGGTATGAAATGCAAATACCGCCCGAATCAATAAAATCACAAAAATATTAATATTTTAGGGTTGCTACCATTTTTACCAAATTGCATAAATTACCAATGTCTATGCTGTTTGGCCTCAGATAAACTAAAGATACACGGATGTCGCTTTCATCTAACACAATCGTGGAATAGAAACATAAAAAAAAATGGCTTGAGTATTGACTATAAAAATAAGAACAGTGATATTAAAAGGGTGTTAGTTCATGCTACGGTATACTATTTTTAAGCCCAGAAAGTTTATCTGAGTATTTTGTAAATTATTTAATGACATCTAAGCCCGACGATGAAAGAGTGACACGATTTGCGGATTATTTATAGATGTATATATAAGTGAAGAGCTCAGTATCCACCTGAAATATGGGCTCAAGCTTCAGCAGAGCCAACTTTAACCACCAATGCATGCGAGTCTTTCCATTCCACTTTAATTCTAGCTTTTATACAACTCATCCAAATATTTTTATGCTTATAGAAAAGCTAAAAGAAATTCAAATAGAAATATACATTAAATTAAATAATTTAAATGAACCTTTTTAATTTTAAAGTTCTAAAACAAAACAAGAACATGCAAAATTACAAAGTTTTCATTGCAGTTTACAAATCACCTTTTTCCACTTGATAAGAACGCGGGCGCAGTTTACAATGGCCGGAGACTAAGAAGTCTAAGGAGTTTCCTTTGAATGCAATCTCGGTTCTCCGGAATCAACATATTGCTAATTGTTTGCTGCACATCAAGTATAATTTTCGAACCCGTAGAGTATTATAATATTATGTTTATTTTATTACAAGAATTTTAAGAGATTGTAAGAATTTTATTACATGATACATCGTTTGTCGCTAACGACAAACGCCTTGAAAGGACGCTATTTTTATAACGAACTCGAGCTACATATCCATAAAAAATATGATTAAATTTCCTGTTCGGTCAGAACAGTTTATAACGTTTACCTTCAAAATCATATTCAATGTCTATACAGTAGATAAACAATGAGCTCTTGTAAAATGCAGAATGCTACAGATAATATTACCGTCAGATATTATTCATACTCTATTGTTTATACCGGCAGTGTCGTAAAACTTCAATACCGAAACCCGGTAGCTTGCTTTATAGTCAAAGCTTAGTCATTCGTCGTGAAAACTCCCAAAGTTGGATAATTAAAAAATTGAGACGTAATCATATTTACAAATCATATTTGCCACCCTATCATTATAATATAATTTTTTTAGATTTCAATCAAAAACCTATTAAAAAAAGGTACTACCTCTATGTTGTCTACCCATAAATACAATGTTTTGTTGAAGTAGGATTACCAATAACATTTTCATCGGATCACTTTATAAATCATATAGTATTGTAGTCATGAGTGTTTATTTAGCGTTTAGGTTGTGCTGTATAACATCACAAGACATTTAAACAGCGTAACTACCGATTATATTTATGTAATATTAGAAGTGTTGGTTTAGTAGTCATTTATTTCACACGTGGCTTATATTATTTCCAAAACGAAAACTATCGTAGTAGTGCCGATATTGGGATGAGGCACCGACAACGGTGCCAGTAGGTTAAGTACACGTTGAGTTAATGATTAGGCCTAATCCTTCAAAAAAACAAATACGTCCAACGATTATAAAATTATAATAATAATATGTTCTCATCAAAATCGCATTATACGAACAGTCACTTAATATATATACCGCACAGAACACACACACACACACACTTCATATAGAAGATTTCTTTTTGACTAATGTCTTCATTAGGTGCCGGGCATATGTTGAAATCGTTGAATCCGCGGACTATTCATCATCCGGTCTTATAAATAGAGTAAGTATATGGCGTAAACTTAAAATCGAAACCAGAAGTCCATTCTTGTGTTATAAATAATTGTACGAAAATACAATGTATAATTTATTGACAAGAGGGAAGCGGTGGGGGCAAATCGTGGCCGATCATCTCAGCCGTCCTGCTTGCCCACTATTCATGCTTAATGACTCGCTGTATTCACGCAGGTCGCACAGGTTATCCTTGACTCGTCCCCAAGACGATTAATGTAACTACCACAAACAGCTACTGTGTGTACTTAGGGCTCTGAAGACACATATTTAGGGCCACGTAAGGTATATATTTACACACTTGACGATTGTGTGCGAGTTTTGGCCTTCGCCATTTTGACCGAATCATTCTCCCGCATATTATAACCGAGTTGTTTGTTTTTCGGGTTGTGCACGGCAATACTATTACAATTTAATTCGACCGCACGTTTTCTTTTAACAAAGATCGACGGAGATTGTCTAAAAAAAAAAAAGAGGTTCAAAGATGATTTACCCATCACTGCGCATTTTGCAATTAGCGCCCAACCGAAGAAGAAAAACTAGAAAATTGAAATTATTTTAAGAAAAAAATGAGTCTTATCTTAATGATTGCAGTTCATCAAAACCAGACGGAACGGACGATTGATTAAGAGAAACGAGGATAGGTTAATAAGGAAATCATAATATGCATATCACAGTACACGCACGTTATAGATGTATTTTCTACAGATCGGTCGTGCACGCATTCGTTTTCTACACTCTAACGTAGTATTGATGTATAATATAATATTATAATGTAGTGTGCTCTGATATAGCCATCCACTTTTTACGCTGTGGGAATTTCCGGAAACACTTTTGTTCCGCGGCCATCTAGTTCCCTTGACGCGACACAAAAGAAGTAGTACCTCGGCGAGGAGAAGGCGTTTTTCGCCGCGCACAAGAAAAAAAAAATAACCAAGAAAACAAGCATATAATGTACGATGGAGAAATAGAATACTAGCGACGCACAGAGAGAGAGAGAGAGAAGCGAAGGGGCTCTTCGTCAAGCCGTGAATGCAACAGTGTTTTCCTCTCACCACCGTCCTCCCCCGCTGCCGGTAACCATAAATACCGACACAACCGCTACCAGAAGCCCCGGTCACGGTTAGTGGTCACACTATATATAAATATATATATATGTACATATAATATTCTACTCCTTATGTTGCGGGAACTTCTTGCGTATAGCACAAACGCGTGTCGTAGACGACCTTCGATTGAGAACCCCGATTTTTATTTAATTTTTTTTATAGTAACAAAACTTGAATTAGAAAAAATAAATGAATGAAAAGAAACGCGTATCTGAAATTAAAAAAATCAGTAACAAAAATTATTATTATCCGAAATAAAAAAATAATGTAGTACAACAAAACAATGAAAGTTTTTTGAAGAAAAAGTCTATGAATATTCTGTTAAAATCACAAAAATATTATCCCGTTTTGAAGTATAAAAGTCATGATGTCGGACTTTCGTGGTCGCATTATATTTCGGAATTGAATCCAACCGAATTTTACACTTGCTCTCAAACTAAAAAAATATTAGATGCATAATATTTAAGATATACCTGTCGGTATGATAATATTTTTGTGTGAATACACATCTTAATCATAATACCTACATTAAAAAAATAGCTGTCGCATCGAAACTGATAAAATTGAAAGCTTCTTCTTCAGTTATACTACCTTTTGGAAATTCAGCGGGCAAAGGCGTATTTCCCATTAGGCAGAGTAGGCAGCTGCCTAAGGCGGCAAATTTTGCATTGTTTTTAATGTTATATTTAATTTGTTACCAAAAAGAAATTCGGTATTTTTTATAATTACGAAAAATACTCATAAGGAATAAACTATAAATAATAGTCTTTATATTATTTGAATTATTAAATATTATTGTAAACAAATTCTATTTTTACAACAAAAATACATAATTAACTACTATATTTTATAACTTATTTCATAATACTACTAATTATTATACAACTTTGACGGACATCCATTGTCCAAAAAAAAATATTAATTAAAATAATAAGAAAAATGTATTGTTATATCGATGTGCATAAACATTTTTTTTAAATTTAATTATAAATTTTTTAATTTTACCGGGAATATTTTCTATCTCTTTGTATGGTAATTCAATTTTAATATATTGTATTATAATTGTGAGAGCAGGGAAGCAAAAATGTTAAAATAATATACAGATATGTAACATTGAGGAGTGTGGGCTCGTTTCAGAATCTCGCAAATGTCTGGCGCCATTTATGGAAATTATTATTTAAATTTATTAGTTTAATATTTATTTCGTTCACATGTATTCGTGTGAACAAATTCAAAATCTCATTAAACTAATTTTTTTATAATTTAATTTAATTACTTATTTCACGACGATGTATTCACAAGTCCCGCTAATTAGACATCTACAAAGTACTTAAACTAAGTATAAATATATAACTTGGTTAATCTAATAGGTATCTCTAAATAATAAAAATATTTATCATTAAACAGCGCTGTATAGTTAACTATACAGCGCTTGTATAATGTAAAATTAGTTTAAAAGTAGAATCATCGATGGAATTAAAACCAGTCCAAAAGGAGAACAAGGTTTTCGTCGTATCAGTCCAGTAAAGCTTGTTTGATCTTGTCTTTTACAGACAAGAACAAAATATAAATATCCAACGTTTTTATATATTATAATAATAATAATAATAATACGGTATACACGGTTAGGTTATAAGGATTTAACCTTATAACTAAAGGTTGAAAAACCAAATTAAACTAATTAACGGTCAAGATATTATGTATCGTAGATATGTATCTTATTTATTTTTTTATTCTCATTAACATACAGGTAAGCCCTTCTCTACCGATAAAAATGACAGCGGCTCTTATTAAGTATTTACTTATCCTGCTAGTTAATACTTCTCTTTATTGCAAATTAGAATTGCTCATTAATTATTATTTATATTAAAATCGATGGCAAAACACTGCGATTACAGCAGCAGAGCTATTTATTTATTTTGCATTAAAACATTACCACAAAATTTAACCAAGTATATTACTCGAATGGTTTTAAATTATTATTACACGTTGTTTTCGATAGATGTTTATTATAAATTAAAGTACAGTATTTGTATAGTTTAAGTAAACCGCAAAAGTTAGTGCTAATATTAGTACAACGCAAACTTTAACATAAACAACCATTTAAACTTGATTTGCTTACACAGGTTTTATTGTAGCTGAATTTTTTTGCCTTTGTAAATAGCCTTAGACTATAGCTATTAGGTATTTATATGAATAGCAATAACTATTTATCCACATTATAAATAACGTACTTAACGCAGCTAAAAATATACTTTAGAAGTGAGAGATTTAAATAAATTTAAAAAAAGTATTTCCCATTGGCTTGGCACTCCAATTGATACTTAAATAAATTCAAATTTAGGTACTATCTACAACTCTTCAATATGCATTTAGCACTTAGCACACACATTTCATTGACTTTTCGACTTGTCTCTAATTCGTAGTTACGCTAATTCTTAAAAGGTCTGTTTGAAATTAGGTAAACTTATATTATACTTAGCGGCAAATGTATTAGACAGTTTTAAACCATGTGTAGCAGCTCTACGAGGGTTATGATATAATATCATGTACCTACTTGTGCCATTCACTCTTGCACCACAACTAATCATCATAAAGTCCACTGTAGAGTCAACAATATTGCAAATATTTTATTTGCGCGCAATCGTAAAAATGCTATTAAAACACAACGGAAAGGCATAAGCGATTAGTGATACTATATTGAGAGTATTGATGATCGTGAAACATTAATCTATGGAATGTCCTCGAGTTTTTAACAATAATTGTCTATATTTATATTGTATTCAATTAACAATGCTATAATACTTTAATATCTATTGGAATCAATCTAACAATGGCCTTTCTCGTTAAAAGGACTAGGTGCAAAGTGTTTATATACGATTAGAGGCAAGTATGTGCAATGACAGCAGTTAAACAAACGATTAGGGAAAACCGTAGAAGAAAATGCGGTAGTTAGTAATTAATCATTATTCAGGTGCACCGGCATAAGTTTTATAATCACGGGTAGGGATGACCACGAATGCGGATGTTTTGAAATTAAAAATGACAAATTTCTATTTGTCCAGTACGGGTAGAGCAGAGGTAATGGCTGTACAGCATACCTTTTACATTCAACCTATAGATTTTGACAATTATAATGGAATACATAAAAAAAAATGTGTAATGACTATTAAAAACGATACAATTATGTTTTGTCATAATCCCAAATGGTAGTAGTAAGGAGAAATAGGTATGTTACTATTTTAATAATAATTCCTATCCTTCAAAAAAGTTAAAGGGTCAGATTTAAAAAAAAAATAGACTTGGGGCCGCCATTTGTATGTCTTTAGCGCAGGCAGAGATCTTGAATATTTAAACGATTAATTAATAGGTTTTTTTTTTAGAATACGGTCAACCGATCTTGAAGCTTGGGTATCGCCATTGAGCCTTTATGACTTACATATAACACATCAATAGACTTCTACAGCAACGCGGACAGGAGAACCCGTTACGATCAGACGACGGATAGGAAGACAAGATGCAAGTTTTTTATTTTTCATTTTCGTTCCATCACTTCGTCGGTCACACGCGGCTATTGTGCTATAGTCGTTGTTGGTGTTGTGGAAAAAAAAACAGAATTATATACACATATATATACCTTATACATACAAAAAAGGAAAGGCGGTGTTCACCGTTCCGAATCCAATTATTACGCTATGCGCTCTGCGCTGTCGGCCGGTATACCACGAACGCGCAATTATAAATCCGGAGTGGAACACACAACGGACGAAACAGCTTGCGCTAAAAATGCAACGTAAAGCAATATAAAGAGGAAAATTGTGTATAAGAAAAAAAAAAGCGACCGAGCAATTATTTTACTAGATATATAGACCTATGTGATTTGTCTGCGTGTCCAGAGGAAGACTATAGCGTGATGAGGAGGTCCCTAGAGAACCGCTAGACCGTAGAGAAAAACGCCGGGGAAAAAACCGTCTGAATCCTTAGTCCTGAAAGCATATCATATATATGAATATATCCTGCATAGTATACCTGGTATACCTAGTTATATATAAACGCACAACAAGTGCGACATAAGCGGTACTGTTTTAATAGGCCCCACTGTGCGGTCAT
Organism: Adelges cooleyi; assembly: GCF_023614345.1. Taxonomy (NCBI): domain Eukaryota; kingdom Metazoa; phylum Arthropoda; class Insecta; order Hemiptera; family Adelgidae; genus Adelges; species Adelges cooleyi. Next base: position 838,621 of record NW_026096058.1, on the reverse strand, counting down.
AACGCGTATCGTTGAGCAATTATCGTTATTTTTTTTCCATTGCTGCCAACAATTTTGATCCCTTCAGCGCTGCATTATTATTTTTACGATTCACTAAGACTCAGTGAGTGTACTTGACTTTTGAATATAGCGTAACAGCTCCGGGAATCAATTAAATATCCAAGAATAAGGTATCCTCTAACGGAAACGGCTAACTGTTATTGGCAGAATTGGCCAATGATTCACAACAAACATTTGAAATGCCAACTTATTAAAAGATAAATGATTTAAAAATATTTGTTGACAAGAAAATTACATTTTTGCTGCATCTGTTGTCTAAATTTTAAATATTTTTTATTAAAAGTTTACAGTTTTCTCTACAATGTAAAAAAGGCAATTGTATTAGCTTTATAATATTATGTTTGCAAAATATATGTGATTGAAACGTTATACAATTTAAAAAAAACTCAAAATGTATGGTTTTAAAAACAATTTTTTAATAAAGACCAACTAGTAAAAGTTTAGTTTTAGAAAAAAAATAAAAAATGTTTAAATTTGTTAGTTAAACATTCTTGAATTTTCGTCTTAGTGTTTATATAGATACAATTGACCAAGACTCTAGGAAATAATTATAATTATTAAGTGACGTACAGCCTATATATATCATAAGGTCAAGTAAGATAGATAATTTAAAACAAATAAGGCAAACTAGAGTGCATTTTTTTTTCATAGAAATAATTAAATCCTTTTATGTGTTAACGCATCTTATAATTCAAAGTTTTCAATTAATAAGAAAAATTATTGTTATTTTTATAAAAAAAAAATGCATTTACATTAGCCCTCCTTGGGCTAATGTATAAATAGGTATACCTATTTATCCTACATGACCCCAGGTGTACTAGTCGGTTATTTTTAATAAATACAAGTTTTTGGTAGACAAACAACACAAGTCGAATAGCACTTACGTCTTACACGATTTGCAAACGCAGATATTATAATATACGTGCGATACATATTAAATGATGCATGTGTGTGTGTGTGTGTGTGTACATATGATAATGTTCAGAGTCCTTGAACTGGTACCTCACAGAGGTAACCTTGAACTCATCGCGTGCGACCCACGATTGTAGTGTGTACTTAATTTTCTGTTTGAAAAGACTAATCGCATTACCAAGGAAACGAGGGGAAGGGAGTTGGTTATTGTATTGGCTTTTTTAAACTTTTGGTTTTGTGTTTGTAACACATATTCCGGTTGCAGAATGCGAAGATAGATATTAAAATAAACGTTTTCTTGGTATTAATAACAAAATATCAAACATAAAAGTCTAGTAATCAAGTATCAATATCGAACGTAATTGATGTATTATTTTCTTCCCGACATAAAAGTAGATAACTTTTTTTTATCCTACACGAAAACGCTCGAAAAACGATTGTCGCGTGTCAGATTTACTAGATTTTTTTTATGGATTTTCAGTGGAAATTTATGCCGCGATAAACGATAAACGTCCATGGTAGGTTAGGTTTGGATGTAATAACAATAATTTTCCAAATGTCGAAGGACGACTCGTCATATTATTACTGCATCTATAATACACTATGCAGCCTCTAATAATAATATACAATATTATGTTCACAAAATCCCCAAACAAATGCACAGAATAAATATCATATTGTTATATAGTTGCTAGAATGCAGAAATAAAATATATACTACCCATGGTACGAAATAAAATGTAAAAACGTTATTAAAATGATTTTACCTGGGCGTACCAACATCTCACAATATTTTCCAGTTATAAATTTCATACTTTACAAGTGCGGAGTTTTTCACTGACCTGCGTTAGACTAAAGTCAGATTAGCCCCTCCCCCTGTGCGGGATATAATTCCTAGACCCACTCCTGCCTGCAAAATCGACTGCAGACAATTACATATACATGTACGATACGTTATGTTGCTTAATATAATACTTAAGACCCGGTTTTTTTTTACATAATACTATAGCGGGTTTTGATTGAAATAAATAAATCATATTAAATATTAATGCACATATAGGAATGACTCGCAAACAAAATATTATTATCATAACTTTTTTTTTATTTTTGCCGTGTGTACCCCAGAACCTCTATAATAATAATAATAATATAAGTATACCTATACCTACAGGTATCTTTACACTACCGTGAACACACATACGTGATCGCCCGGCTGTGACTAATTGCCGGACCGTTTCCGAATCCTGCGCCATGTGACCGTAGTAGTTTTTATTTTGTTTTTACTTAAAAAAAATCGTTTTTATATATTATTATGTGTTATTATATCGCGTGTGGTGGCTGTTACAAAATAATAAATAATATTATCATTAAAATTGTGTTGGCATGCGTACGGAAGAAGAACGGATTTCAGCGATGCGATAAGAGTATTTTTGTTTTTTTGTTTTTTCAAGTTTATGCCTCTTAGTAACTTCGGTATGTTGCAAGTCGCGGCCACGGGCAAACGTCGAGGCTAGAATTGGGCGGGATAAGTTTGGAGAGAGCGCAGGGTCGCGGGCGGAGGCGTTCGTCCATTTTGACTTGTCCCTCGCCCACCGCCTACCACGGTAACGACGCTCGATCAGCAAAAAAACATATATGCCTACAATGCAACGTACTTAAATTTAAAAAAAAAACTCAACGTTATATTGTATATGGCGGTACAAAACAGAGACGGCGACTAATTTCCATTGGAACAGTTACGACAGAATCAAAAATTAATGATAATCCGTAAAACAAATACGAACAAAAAAAAAAAATTGTGTCATTGGTCAATTTTATCAACCACTTGTTTGTTTTGGTCCCAATTAATTAATTAAGTCTTGGGCGCGACACATTACATGATTAATAACAAATAAACACCATCGTCTTTTGATTTTTAAAAGCAAGGGCGTGAAACGTCGTGCGCATAACCCGGTAGTTTACATACGTTTGAAATGCAATTCTGTTAGCAACTAACACAGTTAGATCATCGACGTACATGTTGTGTATTAAAATGATACTGTTCGTCGACGTATTATACTGCGAAACGAACTCGCAGCAAATTGAAATACACGAACTTTTCTTCTAGATCTCGGCCGAGGAAGATATCAATTTTTTGAACCCCTGCTGCTGTAAGAACCAGCTACTACCGCGCAAGCAACTATAAATACAAAGGCACCTCTGACGTCATAAATTGCACAGACCTTTTTCAGAACACAGACAATGACAAAACGCCTTTTCGGTTGCAACACCGTCGTTGTTCGATTATATTTACGACCCTCCGGACGCGCCGTAACGTACAGGTAGAGTGTAGACACATATTATAAAATATTATACTATACAACATACAGAGGTTTCCCTCACGGAGCAAACTCAATGACGAGGGCGAAAAAACGAAAGTCTACACACATATTATACCATACACGTACACATTTTGGAACATGAAAAAGGGTTAAATTGTATGAATTCGGTAGGACCTAATCTATGATCAGTATAATAGTGTATTATGTGTTATCTCAATTGTTATATCCAAAAAGGCCCAGCCCGTATAATCTATAAATAAATAAATAAATAATACCGGGTGATTGGTTAACTGTGGCCCATTCAATAACCTAAAAGATATTAGACTTTTTTGAATTTTCTTTTTATACTTTAATATTTGTTAATTAGGACAAATTTAGTATACTTAAAGTTCTAGAATATAATGCTGAAGGGCCCATTTTCGTTAGAATTTGTTTTTTTATCGTGACTATTTTTATTTAGGTAGGTATATTGTATTATATTATGGATAAAATGTAATTTACCTAAAATATGGTCTACAATAAGAGATAATTTGATTTTGGCTGCATACTTAAGGCCGAGTACGCTCTCGTATTGGGTACATTTATAATTGGTAAATTGTATTCGGTAATAATTACAGTTTTGTCTTGGACGAACGCGCAAGTTGATCAAACCGACCATCGAACCGCTTATTTTTGTGGTCAAACAATAAAACGTTGACAGCATCAGATCAGCAGACCTAATAGTGGCAATCTTCGGTTCGCAGCACACGTCTGTCTAACCGACCGAAGAGTTCTCCGACTTTTATAAGACATATATAAATAACATTATCACGAGCGTTGCCGCAATTGCCGACAACGTTTTATACTCATTTCTTAGGTCTTGCGTCTTCTACGGAACGGAACCGGTTGCGAGGCTAATATACAAAACGAACGTGGCGTGCGTGCGCGCCGTGTGTATCATAATATTACCGTCCTAATGATATTGTGCATCGCGGACGTAATAAAGGGTAATTACCGTTCTCGTCCGCTTATCGAGGGAAATTAAAATCGAACGTTGCAGAGAAAAACATAAGAGGCGGACAGAGGGAGAAACAGAGAGTGGATAACAGATCGGCACTGAAATTATTATACGCCGCGATATTATTAATTTCATTATACAACGGAATCGACGGCAGGCAAGGACGTTCTAAAAATACTACTAAAATTACACACCACGGTCGAACGAATGTCGGACAAACGCGAAATCGATTAAACATATTATTTTCGAGTTGCAAAACCGCTACAAAAAGTCGACTTACAAAAATTGTAAGTAACAGGTATTACAATTTAGTTGTTACCTGATACCTCCTCCTCCCCCCCCCCCATTGCAAACGTCTTCAGGGTAAATTATTCAAAAGGTGTCTATTTTGTGAACTCCAGTTAAACGTATGTCTACATTGCGTTTTTGAAATATTAAATTTTATCTTACCTGGTTGGTGGCCATGTCTATGACGACGTAGATGAGAAGGACAATCTCGTGTTCGTCGGACCCGAGCAGGTTGCCCTGGTGGCCGGCGGTGGCCACGTACAAGGCACATAGGTACGGTTGGGTCACTCGCATCGCAGTGGCCGCCGTGCTGTTCTTCCGGAGGGTGTCGCTGCAGTCCTGTTGTGGTTGCTCCACCTCCTCTACCTCCCCCGTCGTCCTAATATCACAGTCCGTCGGCGGTACGTTGGATGTCATTCCCCATCACCTGTGTACAAAAAATAAAAATAAAAAAAACAGTTAAATAATGGAAAATTCCAATCTTGAGCACAAACGCGTTAATAAGTTTAAGGTGACAGTGCGGCCATCGCTGCCTCTTCAAATTTTCATATCACATATTTGTTAATTTACATATAACGGTAAATTAAGTCCAAATGCCATATTGTACGTGTTGAAAATAATATATTTTAGAGTAAAATATTGTATCGTAATATAACAATACAGTGTAACCCCCTCCCCTGTATACACTGACGCGAGGATTTGACATATTTATTCAAATTTCTATGTAAGTCTGTCAAGAACTAGTGCGACCGTCACAGTACATCTTCAGATCGAATGAGGCGAATGTGTAATATTTATGAAGTATTGTCTTATCGGTTAATATATAGTTTAAAACATTCAATTAAACTTCAAAATTGTTGATTATTTAATATAAGAAACGAATTTACATTGATTCCATTTGCTTAGAAATACCTACTCCGTTTGATCGCATTATTCTTTTGGAGAAAATACAGACTTTGCCATGAGGTAACGGAATCGATGGGTAAAATATTTGTTATGTATATATATAATAATATAGTAATAAAAGACATCTAATATCCATTTACCTATAACTCAAGAAGTCGTTAACAAGCCCGAAATGCATTGTTAAGAAAAATTGTGCATAGTAAACGTGGGTAAAAACTTAAGTCATTAATTATAATAAATAGTTTGATATTTTTTTTAACTAACATCTTGAATGAGTATATTCTTTACAGTTATGAAGTTCGACCGGCGGCAATAACTAATATAAATTATGTTAATAAAACGAATTTTCACGACCTTGGCAATGTTTACACTGAAGTTCCAGGTTATGGTATAGGTAATAAAATGTAATGGGGACACGTCACTTTTGCCCAGGGCCGTCGTCTTGGTGTGCAATATCGCATTACATGTTATAATATTGTGTTTTTGGACAGGAGACACGTGACAAAAATCGTTTGATGTATCGGACACCCGTTTCTGAATAATCCACGAAGAAAACCCATTTGAATTCGATAAAATCTGACAGAATAATATTAAACAATTTTGTAATTGAAACGAATTTATACTGAGGTAATTTTTTTTTATATTCATTGTTTTGTTCTTTTGTCATACCTACTCTATCGATGATACGATTTCTCTTTTTTTTTCTCGAGGAAAAAAAACGTCACACCAAAAAGACTAAACGTACACCGTATATACAACTAATAAAGTGAAGGGTATTGACGCGCGTATGCTATAATACAATAAAACAGCCTTCTGCCTTAAACAATATACCTAGAATCTTTCATGTTGAACTGTAAACTTTTCATTAAAAAGAAATAGAACGTATTAAATAATATTTTCAACTACAACTTTTACCCAGCTCAATTGATTACTTGCCCAAAATTGGATTGTTTTACTCAGGTAATAAGAGTATGAGTGCCTAGTTTAAGAGGCAAATGCCATGATTCTTGATTATTTTGCATAGTGTTCAATGGTGATAATATAGATATTCCGTATTGCTTGAATTTAAATATTTTATCTGCATTGTTTGGATCTTTACGAAGAAGTATGGGTCAGTAGGTCAAACAATCGAATATTATTTTCAGATGTATTTCTATCGCAGCAGCAATTTTAGTTTTCAAGTATGTACAGGTACATCCATATGGTATGAGAAAATATGGCAACTCTTGTGTTAAACCAACTCATTTGCACACTCCTAGTAGTAACATACCACGCAATGACTTCAGACATTTCTTCAAGTTATCCTGATATTTGAAACAAGTGCTTACGACTACGGTTGGTTACTTCCTCGACTGTAGTGCAATGATATAGCAGCCAATAATGCATCCAACCGTTTTCATGGCAATTTTTCTCGTGTACGCGACACAAGTGTTCCGTAACCAAAGGAAATTCTCTGACAGTCACTAATTGTCGTCGAACGGGTACTTTTGAGATTTTAACGAGGTGCGCGGTTATTAGCGCAAAGGATCGTAACCCGGTCATAGACCAACGACGACAATTATTATTATATAGACCAAAACCAACAGATACGTTCAGGTTCGGATAAAAAAAAAAAATATATATATATATATATGTATATTAATGAGACCGCGGCTGAGTAGGCTTTCACAGTCACCGCAATGGCGATCCGAAGTGGTGATGGCCGGAAACCGTTGCACGGCCGATGAACCTGTGGAAAATAATTTTTTTCCCGGAACAGGTGGCCGTACAGAAACAATATGATTTTGTATCGATACTCAGGGTAGGCGTGGGGCGGGGGGGGGGGGGGGGGTGCAGCGAGGAAGAGGCGAACAGGGTTTGATACACGCGACACGGTCGGAAGGACGTTGATAAAATATATGAACGGTTTCGAGTGGTAAACTTTTGTGTGGTATATTTTGTACTTGGGCCGACAGTTTGTGTGACGAATTGGAGCAAAAACGACGACCGCTCGTCAAACGCCCGTTCAACTTAACCGAAACACTACTGGCCTAGATGAAAACATCTTGTGACCCGGACGCCTTGAGGAGAGACCGTCGCGGGTTATACGCCAAACCACAGACAAAAATATGTATTCTGTGGCCAAACTAACTAGAGTTGTTTTTTTATATTATTTTTTTAGTATTACATAATAATAAAATAATACCACATTGCAGTTTTGACGACCTCGGTGAGAATTCGTTTGAAAAAACCAGATCGAAACACAAGCATGCCTGGTCGCGACGTACGAATAAACGCCATACCTAATTAGTATGTATATATAGATAGGTACACAATAATGTTATAATAATACATTGGTATCAGTCTCGAACGCATTATCACATGTACGATCGGTACGATACGCACGTCACATACATTGTAATTTTACGGACAACAATAAACAACCCAGGACTATTACAGCGTTATCTAGTGAAAAAAAATCTTATACTTTTGTTTTGTCGGTCGGTACAGAGTAATGTAATAACGTTAATATACGAGCTGTGATTATTTAAAATCTGCAGACAGGATGTCGAGAGCATAGTATAATAATATGTACAGTATAGTTGAATAGTTCTGCCGGCCAACGAAATATATACCTAACATTATTATGACCTAGGCATAACATAATATCATCAGTATCCCATTCCCCATATGGTGCTCCGGCTAAAACAAAAATAGTCGAAAAATCGATACACAACCAAAACAAAAACCGTTACCACGATTTGGTGGACTTTTCAAGTACACCCGGATCAACAAAATAAACAAATCCCTAGGACAAGTCGTCGCGGTGGACCGGACGCGATTTCGAGAGAAAAATTAAAAAAAAAAAAAAACGTGTCCATGTAAAAAAAACCAATCGCCGCGTCTTAAACCAGTTATTCGTGTTACTCGTTTCTCTCTCGGTGTACACACATTATAGTTGTATACTATAATATGGACGCTCTTTCACCGTAACGAATAGTAAGTATCGTACCTGCATTCGTATCAGTAAGTAAAAACAACAGTAGTAAGTAGTCGGACTTTGTGGTCGCCCACTCAAAGGACAAACCGGCAAAAATATTTTAATAAGATGCGACGTACAATAATAATAATAATTACTAGGTACATCCCCATTTTGCGAGTAGGAAAATTACATTTCCGGTTGGGAAATGGCCGCGGTACAACTTCTTGAGGTCCTCGTGCAATCATCATTAGATATAACATTGTATTATATTACTTAAACACACCGGGGGCACCGCCTTCGACGACGAATGACACACATCACAGCGAATAATAATATAATACCGTACACGACATAATAATCATTACTGTTATTATAGTATCGTACACGGTAGACACACGGACCTCTGTCGAAATTTCCACTAAAAAATAAAATCCCACAACTTGTAAGTACACAATATATATATACAGGTATAATGAATCCGCTTGAGTCGCTTTAGAATAGGGCACCAGTGGAAGCCAAACGCCGCACGGTATGTGGTGTTATGTAATCCCTTCACCTTTAGCCCGTCTATCGTCGCTACCCGTTTGAAGGGTCTCCGAGTTTAATTTGAGTGGTCAATACAATACTGAACTTAACGTTTGGTATAATTTGTCGCTGTCGTCGGTTAGTGTGATGGAAATAGAAAAAAATTAACTGACTAATTTTTCAAAGAACTAATTTTTTCTCCAATTTCAAGAAAGTTGAGCTATTAAATCAATTATTCACACACAGAAATGGACTTGTCTTTATGGAAAATGTATTTCATAATTATCCTATCAGTATTCGAGATTATATCAAAATAAAGGAGAAAAATTAATAAATTATCACCGAAATATCAAAATAATTTGGTAATTATTTTTTTTCGCTTTTCTAGATATAATTTACCCATTCATCGTGATCTATTTCAAAAGAAAAAATCAACACATGTGTATGCCATATTTTTAGCAGTGGCGTAACTAGACTTAGGGAGAGGCTCTAAAGTCAATATAAATAAGGACGCCGAATTTAAACAGTCCTAAATTAAATGGAACGTTTTCAGCTTCCCGTTTCACCCCTCTTGCCTATCCCCTCTCTCCCCTAATTACTATTCATCTTCGCCTTATCCCATATAAACGAGGTCAACCTAAATTTTTATTCGTCACATTGTCTTCATTTGCTCCAGACATCTCTAAATCACATCCCTCATTGAAATAATTAGACGGGGGCTAGGGTAAAATTCCTTCTTAACTTCTATAGGCTCTTAAAAAATGTCAGCAATAAATTTGGCGTAGCCCTAATAACGGTTTTATATTTTACCGAAATTCTAAGGGAGCTTTTTTCATCCACCCTCATCTTTTTTGATCTACCTCTATACATTTAAATCATTTTACATTGATCTCCGTCTAACTTGTTTTATTTTTTATTCATCATGTCCAAACGTCTCAAACTGACTTTTCTCATTTTTTTCTGCTATTGGCATAACACCAAAACTGTTTCTTATATACTCAATCTTAATTCCATCTAACCTATTCACTCCACACGTCCATCTCGCCATTCTCATTTCAGTCACTTCCATTGTCCTTTCATCTTTCTCATTCAGCGCACAACAATCACTTCCAAATATCATTGCTAGCCTCCCTACCATTTTATTAGGTTTTCCTTTCACTCTAATGTCACACAACGTCCCCGTTGCCTCATTCCACCTCAATTAACATTATTCTATTTACATCTTCTTCAAATTCAGTGTCCATTATAGTCTTGCATAATTTATCATCAATTACTATAAATTCTACCAATATAATAGCAATACTATTTATTAATTATCCCATTGCTACTTTATTTCAAACAATTAATAGTTATAAACGCTTTTTTTAGCACTTTGTAAGAGTAGAGCTCAAGTATATTATTTACGTTTTGGTCAATGAAGTAGCACAGAAATATATTAGTTGCATCAGTGACTCTGAGAGAGGCTGAGCCAGTTTTAGGGGAGAGGGTATTGCGCATTAAGGTTTAAGACGGATATTTGAGGCCATCCCGTGAAGATTTTCTTAATCTAAGCGACAAGTACAGGAGGAAGGTGGGAGCGAGTTATCAAAAATACCTTTACCGAGACACCATTGGGAATGTCAACTGCTGTCGTCTTACGGCTATGCATCACGAAGCATACTCCATTAAAAATTATTATTGTTCAGGAAAATTGTTTAAAAAGAAACGTGCGGTGTCGTTCGGTCAACGACAAAAACATTTGAAATTTGTGCGAAGTCAGCTGGTCTTATTATAGATGTATAGTATAGGCTAACTGGCAGGATAGAAGAGGGCTACCAAAACTGTGCAAAACCTATTGACTAGTTAACTCATTTTCAGGATACAAAAAAAACAATTATCTATACAGGGTTGCATTAACTTTCACTGAAATATGATATTGAATCAATAGACATTAAGTGCGGTTCATCACTTTTGGTTCATCACATTTTAACAATTCATAAACTTTATAACATTTTCATGCAATTCTACGTCAAGGTTCAATGTTCTAAAGTCTTTTGGACACCCATAAAAAATATTATTATTTAAGTACTGTATATTTTACGAGTTTTACAAATTGATTATTTTAAAGGGCCATTAAAATGTAAAGAACAAACCACGGGTCTCTACTCTATTTGATGTAAGAAGACACCGTTAATCATATAAAGATTCATTAAAACTTAACGCAACTTGGCATAAATCAACCACTCTATGCACGAGAGTGGTTGATTTGATTGTAGTTGGAACTGATTTTTTTTTTTGTATACTATACAATAATACTGAAGTAATAGTTTTTTAACAAAATCAACTTAAATTAATTAATGAAAGTATTAAATAAATAATCTTAAATCATAAATTCTTAAAAACAAAATGTAAAATATTATTTTAGAATCCGAAAAAATAAAAACACAAATATTCGCGTCATCTCATTATTGAAACGCCAATATTACTACAACCACATAAAATGTATAACATTTGCATTTTACAAGTATTACTTACAAGGAAGCTGAGCGGCAATTTATAGTTGAATAATCGCCATAAAGGTTAGTCAAGTTATAAATGACATAATTTATGGATAACATATTGACTCCCTAATAGCCAATAGATAGCAATTACTTTTTTTGCGTTAGGGCGACAATAAGTTTGCTCTTTACATGCATATGATAAGTACAAAGCTTTATATACCTACACCAGCTCCGCTCTGGTCTGGTCGGTCGACAGTGCGTACAATCTGTTTGTCGGCTGACGCGACGTACCTAATTGTTTACCAGCCGTTTAACAGGCTAATTAACGTTTGTTGTATGTGATAAGTGTTAATTCGGGCCGGTGATACTATGGTTCGACTTTCACAATGTTTACGACCACTATGGCGACGACGATCGTAATCCGCGGTGTTATGTGCGTTTTCTAATTAGAAAATATTATATCTTGTGAAATCCAAACCAAATGTAGCGTAAAACTGCTTGAAACCGGCAACAAACGAACCGATGCGCGTATTTACGCACTGAAAACCTCTGGTGTAAACATTCGACGTTTTGTCCGAACCGTGTAGTAATGGTAAAAAATATTTTAAGGTTTAATTGCGGGAACGAGACTGAAAAAAAACGCCGAACCGGAAACTCGATATAATACTCGACTTCACCACCAGACGCCAGGTATCATTGATAAATAATATTATTATTATTATTATTATCGTTTACACTATCAATAGAACCGTTCTCGACTGCTCTGTTTACCGGCTGTCTAACAGTTACACTACGGCTAGCGAAAACATTACATTACATATTATTATATTTTTGTGTTTTGTTGTAAATAAGTGATAAGACAAATCTAATTTTAGACGATATTTTAACGGGGTTAATTGATTTTTTTTTTTTGTTATTTCGACGGGGGTTGTCGATGAAATTTGTATTTGTATGTTTTACAACCGCAGTGCGATCGACCATTGTTTTTGGTGCTGGGAACGTTAAAAATTCTTGTCGATACATCCACGTTGATTGCGCGGGGGCGAGCGAGAGGGAAAACAACAACTGACAGGGACACGATATAATATACCTGTTGCTATCGTCGGTGGTAAATTTTTCATAAAAAAAAAAAACCATCGCACGCGTGTGCAACACAATATTTATGATAATAATTGTTGTTTGTTATCGTTTATACTCACCGTTTACCCCTTTTTTTTTTCGTATCCGTTATCCGCCGGGTTGTCCCTCGTCCAAAACAGGATAAAATTTGCTTCTGGATTTACACACGGATAACGCGATCGCGACGTAAGAAAACTAATAAAACGATAATACAATTGATTATTCTGAAGCGAACTTTTTTTTTCCTTATTCTTTTGACGGAGATCTATTTATTTATTTTTTTTTATCTAATAACGATCCTGCGCGGCCACGGCGGACGGTGCGGTTTCGTGTGTACAGGAATTCGACGGATTCCTTCGGCGGACAGGCGCGTTTTCCACGAGCATACACCACACACGGTTTAATTTTTTTTTCCCCGAAATTTTTCTACTACTTACTAGACGTATTGTTTAGGTACGACGGATACCCAAAAAAAAAAAAATATATATTTAAAAAATAACCCGACTCGCGTGAAGCTTGTGTGTGAGTGTGTGTGAATGTGTGCAAGTATATGTGTGCGTGTACCGTGTGCGAACCGAACGTGCGCGCACACCGGAGAGACCGAACGTTGACGAGTGTCGTCGGCGCTCGGTTGCGTTGTAACTTGTAACCAACCGGCCCCGAGGTAGGTAGATAGGTAGGCAGGTAGGTAGGACGGAGGCAGGTAAGCATACGATAATGTACAGTATAGATATATTCTAGATATTGTACGCCACACGGGCGGCGGCCATGGAGTAGGATATACAGTGTGTACGCCACAGGTAAAACGGTGCGCGGCGGCGACGGCGGGGGGGGGGGGCAACCAGGTGATACGGCCAGGTGAACCAGGTATTTCGGTGCGCGCTAGCGCTACGCGTATTACGGCGGCGACCCCCACCAGAGAAACCGGCTTTCGCCGCCGCCCCGCCGCTCCCCTCCACAGTCGAAGCGGCCGTCTTTCCCCGCCCGCCGCCGCCGCCGCCTAACACCGTTCTTTTTACGTATTTTGCCCGGTTACCGCGGTATCCCCACCGCCGCTACCTCCGCGGTATATCGTCTTTCCTCTAGTTTGCCCGTGGATCTTCTTCGCGGGTGCCGCCGCCGCCGCCGCCACGGGCCACGACGCTTCGCCGAGAGCTGGTAGCCGGTAGGGACGTATAAGCGACCTTCGCCGTTGCCCCAACGTCACACATATGACCGTAATATGGTAAAATAATACCATATAATATAATATCTATTAATGTGGCTGCTGGTCTATAAAATAATTTCAATGTATACAATGCTATGTACTATGATTATCGCCGACGATGAGCGCATCGGTTTTTTGGATACGGCTGCTCTAGTGGTGAACATCGCGTATAATAATGTAGTACTGTCTTATTATAAACGCTGCCCGACCTGATCGATCGGTTATCCGGTTAGTGAAAAATTATCAAAAAAAAAAAAACCTTCCGAGTGGATCTAACACGGGGAGTCAGTTTTGTCACTCGCGTTACATGTTTATTGAGGTCAATTTATTGAGTATAACATATATCTAGGACAAAACGCCAAAACGAACAAACTATTGAAGCACCCCCCCCATCCGCAGAACTTTTTTTGAAACTTACCCTGCATGTCTGTTACAATAAAAGAAATGTTCTTAGATTTTTTTTCGATTATTTTGGCCGTATAAAGTGTTTTTAGATTTTTTTTTTACTCTTCTTTTTTATCGTTTTTTTAGAGTACCTTCAGCCATAAAAAATAATAAAATAGATTAAAAATCCGGTTTTTTATGTAAAATAATCTCAACTTTATGAAAAAAGTATTAATTTTTTTTCGAGTAGGAGAAAAACATTAAAATTGAGTTTATAATCTATAAAGTTGGTTTTTCGTGTTGCCTAAAATTTTAGACTGTCTAATATTTTTTTTCGTAAACAGAAAATTTTACATAAAATGTGTATATTTCAAACTGGTTTCTCCAAAAAATCGCTTAGGAAAACAAAAGAAAGTCGATTGACCACGATTTCACGAAGTGTTATCCGACTGGTTCAAAATTTGCTTCCAATAAAATCTTTTAGCTTCATACAAAGCGAAGTATTTGTTATCAAATGTATTTTAACGTTAATAAATAAACTAACAGAAAATAGTATTAATTACAACAACACTACATTGCGGCCTTCAAACTAGTGCAGGTTTTAATTATGTAATACCAAATTTATAATTCTAATTTCTATAGTAAACAAACATTTTTTTTTCTATAATAATTATACACTTCTACGAGTATTAAAATAATACTTGTATACAACTAACTAGAACAGATAGTTTCTAAAATTAAGGTCAGTAATATATAAAAAAAAATGTAGATTGCTTCAGACTTCTGGTTAGTACAGTATCTAGTATCAAGAACTAGTGTTCTGTCTTTTATTGAGAGACCTCGATGCGAAAGCGGTAGTAAACATTCTCAACTAGAAGTATATATTTTGAAGACAAAACAAATGTACAAGTTTAATACAATACAGTAAACATTGAATTAAACGTTAAATAGTTTAATACCTATATTATATAATGTTGATATTTATTGAATTTATCACACAGCTTGTACTACGTTCTATTTAATTTTAACCATGTCTTTGTATAGTATATTAATAATTAATAACTAATACACTAAAATATATTTAAGTACCCGTTATTAAGTAAATAATGTGTTGTACTCAGCTCGATGGCCCGGCGTTGTAGTACTATTATAATAATATGGTAATGTTTTATCAATACTTAAGTACACAAACTTGGTAGTACAATAGTGCACATCAGCACATCGTACGTAGGTTATATAATTTCGTGTAATGAATTTGCTAGGTTCTACATATAGAAAGCATAAAATCCCAATTACATTCTCGTAGCAGTCGAATTTAAAACGGTGTATCATATAATAGGCATACGGACTGTCGTGAAAACAGTAGTTTTTAGGTCAAAAACTACTGGAACCGAAAGAAATGAACCGTGTGGTTTTTTTCATTAGGTTATGCCAATATACATTGGCTATGTAAGTTAATTGTACATAGAACAGACCCATACAGCACCGGTGGATCCGATAAAAACCCTATTTGTTGCGCGTTATTGTTTTATCTTATAAGTTTGACTTAGTTTTCATTAATTTACACCCACACAGTATAAAATCTGTTAGCTTGTTAAATGACAATATTTTGGATTGACAATCTAGAACAACCGTGTTGTATACGTCATACTCATTGAATAATATTGTGTTTGAATTTTTATTATCGGCGAAGACGTCGGTGTAGTGAACGTCCCTAAGAAATTCGACTTTACCTTTAAATCTTACTTTTCAACCGTTGAGTATAGACAACTATTTTCAAGTATTAAATTTTGAGCAAAAATAATTTGTGCATACTTATTGGGATAGTAGTGAGGATATAATTACTGGAAGTAATTATTTTTCTTAG
Organism: Adelges cooleyi; assembly: GCF_023614345.1. Lineage (NCBI taxonomy): Eukaryota > Metazoa > Arthropoda > Insecta > Hemiptera > Adelgidae > Adelges > Adelges cooleyi. Next base: position 822,594 of record NW_026096058.1, on the reverse strand, counting down.
ATTATCACAGCCTTCGTTAAAAATTATTTTCCTCTCGCTTTCCTAATGCAGCTTCAATGAGCACCTGAAAAGGTATTGTTTTTTATTTTTGTACATAGACAAAATATCGAACCATTTTTGTGGGCCTAACTTAGACCTTTGGCCCTGTACATTTAAGTCCTTCACCTCATGACGCCCGTTTCACCACGACAAGTAATGTAATTTTGTAATTTCTTAGGTATCATCAATCATCATTAATTATTATAACTTATATATTATAGGTACCTAACAAATGTGTAATATTTTTTTTTTTAATAATTTGATTAATTGAACACAAATTATATCAATAATCATTTTTAGCTTTGATGGGGAACTGAGAAGGTATTGGTTTTACAATTATGTGTTTTTTTTCGACGCTGAACCTGTTTCTTCATACAAAAAGTCTATAAATCAGAAATCATACATGAACGGTACTTTATAGAGCTAAAAGTAAAAATAATCCACCCTTTTCCCTTCATAATTGTAAAAACACCCGAAAAAATTTACATATTTTACAACTTAAATTGCGGCGCGCTATATATTTTTTTTTGGAAATGTCAAATTAGTTCCAAACTTGTATGGGATATTTTTTAGATATATTATTATCGATGTACTTTATCAAACCGTTAACAAATTTGGGTTTATAATGCGAGTGGGAACTATAAATGTCTTACGAGTTCGAAAACGGTCCTCTCGTTTTGCGTAGATGTTAATCATATTCTTTAAAACTAAAAAATATGTGTTTTGCCAATTAACAAAAGTGTATCCTTCTTTTTATAAACAGTTCCAAACAACAACAAAAAGTGTAGGAGAATATTATACTATTATTTTTTTATATAGATTTTAATTTTCCAAGATAAAAAATAAAAATAATAAAAACTGTTTATTTAAATTAAAAAAAAAAAATAGAATTTCAATAACGTGAAAAAGAATACTTCTTGAGATCACGTTTAAGCCTACTTTCGCAGATGCATGTCGAACTCAATTTAACGAAACACATATCTATTTAGGTCTTGGTTACTTTTTTTATGTACTTTTAACGACCATATAAAAAAAAAATTGTTAACGTGGATAATGCTTTCGAGTTCCATTAAAATTTTTGGACGGTGACGATAATACACTATGCATATCATGTTATACCGTTTTGATAATAATATGTTCTATAGCATCGCCTTTGAATACCACAAGTGGATGGCACTAAGTAAAAACTATTGGAATATTTACTTTACTTTGCGCCTGAAAGTCTACAAAAACTTAAATTTACCAATTGGCGCCGTTCGTTTATTTCTAGCTAACATAATATTATAACAGAGTATCAGATGTTCTTTATTTACTATATATGTATCGGTCACTCATTATAGCTGTAGATCATAAGTAATAGGTACAAGAACGTTTTACGTTACACCCCGGTGGAAATGGGAAATTTTCAAGTAGTCATCAAACTTAAAGGCCGTCGCTCATTTATCTATTACACGCGGTTTCAAGTGGGCTTAGGTGAATTGCAATATAACTGTACTTGCAGCGGCTCGCCGATATAATAGTATAATAGCTATGAACTACAGGAGATTTTTTTTTTATCGCTTCGAAATTCTATTGTGCGATTTGTTCTCCAGACGCGTAACATAATAACCAAATAAATCTGCGGACACACACACACACACATGTATTCCACCTGTATATAAGTAGAATACAAGATGATGCTGTTATATTCTCTAACGCCTCGGCCTTTTTTTTATTTTTTTTTTATTGTACTTACACTATAGTCGTCGGTCGCGCGCCAGCGGATAAGTGCCGGGTCCGGGCTAGAAAACAATTATTATAATGTTATAATATATTATTATTATATACCGATAATTGGTCACCCCTTAACGCGATTGCAAGCGTGTGTGACAAAATTATATCGTCATTATTATTATTATTATTATTATTTGTCAATGAATAGAATAATGAAAAAACGACGTTCGCAATACTTTTATATATGTGTATACATTAATTGTACTATATTATATTATGATTCTTATTTTTCTCACTCCAGGGCCGTTTCACAACGGTATGGATGTGCTCGGGCTGCGTCTGTTATCTGATGGCACGACAACAACGACGCTAGTGCATCTCTATACACAGTAGGTATACTTGTATAAGTATAGGCCACAATCGAACAACAACAATAATGCATATATTATTAAGATGCACTGCATAGTACTATCGGGTTTCGTTTATTGCTAAAATGATAGATGAAAAACAATAATAAATTATAGTTTTGAAAAAATATGTATGTCATCGAAACGAAAATACTTGAAATAAATTCGTTATTTATAAAAAAAAAAATAATACTAATAGAAATGTGCTAATTTTTTTTACATTGAAAACTACTATAAAATAATAAATACTTAATTAAATTTACTTTCTTAATTCTTAATTAATGTAGTTTTGTACTTTTTCCCCGTATCTAGGAAATATTTTATAATTTTTTAATTGCCGAGTAAGACATTTTATAAATTTCACTATAGTTTCCTAAAAAAATTAATGGCTTTTGTAATATGATTCAATCTCAGAAATAAGTATTGTTCAAAATTTTAAATAATAAAAAGTATACTTGAAACTTTGGCCTAAAATGTTTGTCGCTTTTTTTATTTATTTGTAATTATTGTTTACAGAACCCCAAAAAATAAAACTGTATGGAGTAGGTATAAAACATTGATAAACATGTTATATGATGATTTGCATATGGTGTCGTTCGTATTTTAAAGTATGAATAATTAATAAATTTAATTAGAGCGGTTTTTTTCTGCGTTTAAATTTAATATTCATAGCAGTGTCATTACCTTGAGTAATATATTTTTTTTAAAGTTCTCACGCAAACAATTAAAAGAAAAATTGCATGCACAATGACGAATTAGAAATGCGTAGGAAACTTATAAATTATGAAATTCAGAATTTATATGCAAATATGTATTTTATTATGTAGGATTATAAAAAAAAATAATATAATTAATTGTGTTATGGAATTGGAACTATGTGGCGTCACGTCGTGGCCTAACAACAGTATTTGTGTACTTTTTTTTCTAAGTCAGGTTAATCGTTAACCCACCCATGCAAATGCCTAGTATACCTAATTAATTTTCTGATATTAAGTAGCTCAACCAGACGTTTAATATTTATCTAATTATCTATAGGCTTTAACCGCTTCCTGAATATACTGGTTACATATACTTCGGAGTTAGTTTTATACATATAACTTACAAGTTACATGGATAATGGGTGATGCGTGTACTCATGCTATAAACATTAAAATATATAAGTCCCCGAGCGAGCGTATCCACTTAGGTGAAAAAAATTTAATTTATCTAATCATATAAAACTTAAGACTAATTATGACTTACGAAATCCAAATCCAGCTAAAAATTCTAGTAAGAAAATCCTTCAGTCTTTCCAGTCAATAAGTTTTCGCTTCATTACTTATGCCCCATGGTATGTGAGCAACCTAACTTTACAAAACGGTCTAAAAATGTCAACAGTACCTACAATCACTATAACCCACTAATATTAAAATGATCATCCCTTACTCATCCTGATAACCCACCACGTCGCTTTAAACGAAAATGGCCCAGTGATCTTCTCGACACAATAAGAAAATCCACACCACATAAAACATCAAAATTCCATACTTATGAACGTTGCGTCACTGAACGCTCCTACTTCATTTAAGTCGCCAAGCCTTGTATACTTATTTGAATTATTGTACACATAATACAGATTATAAGTATGCGATAGTATAAAAAAAAAAAAGTATCCGAGTGCCTACAACCTTGCTTCCATAGCGGAAGCAAAGCTCCACCCTCAAGGGTTATAGTTGGCCACGAGGTATAATGGGGTTTACTGTACTTACATTGCGCATGTGCTTATGGTTGATATGCTTTCCAGGGTTTATTCTCAATGGCCGTATCCGTCGGTTTGGCGCTTGTCCAACGGCAGCACAGGGTCGGGAGTTCGAACTTATCAATTAATTATTGACCGCACAATATACGACCAATTTTAAATCATCAACTCCACCGATTCCCGTTTACAACTTTAGTTCAATATGGAAAATTAAAAAAAAAAAACATGACAAATATTTTTAGTTTTAATACAAATTGTCCATAATACGACGTTGCGTTGTGCCTTTCCGGTATATACATTATTTTATGGTCTATGGATTAGTGTGTTGGACTAGGATATAGATTAAACTTACATAGATATCCGATTTTGGCAACCATGTATCAACCACGGTCTTGTTAATGGTGATATCAACTTAACCTACATTATCAACCGGATTGTTAAAAAAATGATACGTTCATTCTATGGCTAGACTGAAATTAATTTTATAGTAGTTTTTTATTGAAGTTGTAATTTTGTGTTTTAAGTGGTTAGCGTTTCAGTGTGTAATCATTTATGTTCAACTACTACCTACTAGATTTATATGAGTATATAACGTTTTCGTTTTTAACTATAATTCATAAAACGTGTTTTCGTATTGTACTTATTAAATTTAAGTGCAAAAATCAGCAGGGTCTCAAAAAAAAAGGAATGGAAACTAAACAATTAATTTACTGAATTTGTTTCGAGTTTATAGCATTATCCTAATTCATAATGTACCTACGCAGTATAGAAAATCCATTTTATATTTATATATAGCTGCATTGCACATATAGTAGGTATAGCATTTATAATGAATTGCGTTATACATTAACAAAGTACCTAAAATAGTTTAAGTTCGTAAATAGTTTAATTCAATAATAATTAAACGACCCATGTAGGCATAGTGTAGTAATTGTAGGCAATTGCCGACTTTTGTTTTAAAAAAAAAATTTAAAAAATACAATTACTCACAAACAACATTATGGCTGTACATAATATGTATGTACACTTACAACGTAACATTGTCACTTATAACTGTGGTCAGTACTGTACACTGTCAATATCCTCCAATAATCACTAATCAGTTATTCGCTTGGGCTCGTTACCAAATATGTGTATGGATTTCCTAATAATACACAACAAAATGTTACTGCAGTACGGGTAAACCGGTATACAGGAACATATTGTTTTTGACCGTATTAATTTTATTGAAGGTCTTTCATGCATTTTCTTGTGATTTTCTCCGGGTACACAGTTTTTTTTTTTTGCTTTGCGTAAAACACAAAATCGGGCACACGCATTAACAGAAATAAAGAATAGGACTCGGCCGCACACTCGTTACCTATGTCCTTCGATTAGATATATATATGTTTATGTTGTATCGGTATTATTATAATACATGGAGTCGCTAAATTCACTACAGAAATAAAACAGATATACTGGCCCTACGGGTTTGTAATTTTTGATATTAAAATATATTTAACCATGTCATGAGACATATAAACCGACTCCATGCTCGTTAAAACGGCCGTTTTAATGAATCACTAATCAGGTTACTTGCTGGGTACCTAATGCAAACGTGTTACCTTTCATATATACACTTGTGAGTTGTGATATTTATGTATACCTACACGAGTGTGTATTAAACTAAATTGTATAAATCTTAGGTTAAAACAAGTAAATAATGTCAATGTACTTGGCTGCTACATAACTGCTTCAGTGTACAATAATATATTATAATATTATGCACAGCCTATAGTAATAATAATGATCTATCGCGTTTAGACCCAAACCCAATCACTACCTTTTAAATCGTAATAATTAAATAGAAATGTTGTTTTGTCAAATGGCAATTGCTAAATTAAAACTACATTAGTTGTGAAATAGGTGCTAAATTTTTAGTTTATTATTTTTGAATTTATTCTTGATTTATTTTAGCAGCATTTTAGGCCTTTTAAACCCTTAAATTATTTTTGTTTTTTTTTTTACTTTCCGTAATTTTGTTAATCATTTTTTTCTTCTAAACCGTGTTTATATTTCGTTGCCTGGGTCAAGAGTGGTAACAACTATTTGCATTGTTACAATATCATGTCATAAAATTGAGCTATATTAAATTTTAATTTTATAACATGTTAATGTGTTATACACAGGGCCATACTTAGGGGAGGTGCATGTCTAAGGGGCGGCAAAATATTTAAGTGAAATTAATTTTAAAAAAGCAATGAAAAAAAAAATAAACGCATTACACACTGATAGACTAAATGCACTGGCAATTCTAAACATTGAATCACAACTAACTCCTAGAATTTAAGATTTCGCAAATAATCAAGTAAGATAAATGTTATATTTTTTAGTATTGTATTTTATCATGTTAATTTGTTGTATAAAAAAAACTTTTAATTTCTTTTAATTATTTAACGGTTTTCATTTATTAACTGTTAGATTTTAATATTGAAATACATATTACGAACATTGAAAATATTAAAGAATCTGGATCATGGATGAAATAAGTGGTAATACTGGTAATTGGGGGGGGGGGGGTATAAATTATATGCCTTAACTATATGCATTAATTATATAAAAATTTAAATACGGCCCTGGTTACACAATTAAACCAAACATAAAAAATTGTATTTACTTTAACAATTGTCAAACCATTCTCTAATGACTAATATGGATTTAATAACCAAATAAATAACTACAGTATAACAGTATAGAAATAATTATTTCATAAATACAAATATTTATTTTAAAGTTTTTTTTATCTAATGTAGATACTATTATGTAACATCAATAAACATTTTTTTTTTTTAGAACTCTTACCCCTTAACTAATTTTTAGTTTCCCGCTTTACCACTGTTTGATTTGATTAACTTTGTTGTATTTACATTAAATTAAAATTATTGTTATCTGTCAATACATTTTTGTGTGTCGGGTGCCGTTTGACCGGGACAGGTGCATAATAAAATGTTCACACAGTTTTCCTCAATTGTTAATTAAAAATATGAGAATCAACTCGACCCATATTAAATATAATATATCATTTTGAATACAATGGTCAATAGCTACACATTGCTATAACCATAATAATGATGTATTATTAATAAAAAATATCATGATTTATGCATAAATAAATTATGAGTGTGAATTGAGAATGATTATATACTAATTGTTAATGCGTAATTAATTTTTTTTTTTAAATATGCATACAATGTAAGCGTGTATAATTCTCACCAAGTGTAATTATCTGCGTAGAGTAGACTATAAAAAATTTAAGAAAGCTACCCCCCGACTAAAGTAAAACAATAGTTTTAATAGTGTGAATACTCAGCTCTTAGATAATAAATTTTCTTCTATTTTGAAACTAGCAACCAGCTCAATTTTTTTTATTTTCTTTAAAAAACGTGAGTATGTTAAATTTTCACAGAATTGAACGATATGAACATGTGCCACAAAGCCTTCGAAATACCAATATTATTGTCAAAAGATGTTAAAATCAATGATTTAAATTCAAATATTTGTTATATAACATTGTAAATGTTTAGAATATCAAAAGTGTCGAGAAGTATTTTCCTAATTGTATCCTTTCAATAAAATTCTAATAAAAGAAATTATTAGTTCAAATCAGTTGAAATATGCACGTTTTTAAAGATAATTCAAAAATCGAGGGGGGTGCCAGTTTTAAAATATAAAAAAAACCGAAATTTGAACCAACCCATTTAATACTCGCTAAAAGAGTTACTTAATTTAAATTTTGAAATTGAAATGTTTATCGAATAAAAGTACTTTAACTAGTAAAATAAAAATGGTATCAAGATAATATTTTAATGCGCTATTAGCTTGTCGTTAATTATATTAGCAAATGAGTAATAATTTAAAATTGATCTAATTCAAATTTTTTTCAAAACTAAAATCGGAGTATTTTTAGGTAAGTTCTGTTCGAAGTAGAAACGTATGTTTTTTTACAAAAATAGATCCTGCATGCGTTATAAAAAAATTAAATATCAAAATAGATTTTTTTTTACTATGGTAACATGTAAGTTTAAACATTTTAGCTTAATGTTAAGTTTTAGTAAATAATTGCCTATACAATGCGCCTTAATAAATGCTAGTGTAGAGGCCCTTTAACTGAAAGTTTATTATCATTGTTAACATGTTTTATGACCATGTAGTGGTAATTGGTATTTTAATTAACTAATTATATTAATATTAAGTGCAAAATCAATTGTAAACTTTAAATTCAACGAGTTTTATTGTTTATACCTACGGTTTTAGTAATGGATAATAATTTATTTTATTATTGCGGGTAAATTGAAATGGGACAACAATGCATGAGAACATAAACCCGCGTGTTAATTAATTTCAAATACTTATTGTACTTTTAAATCGTAGGTACCTACTTTCATTATTTCTATAGGTTATAGGCATTACTCATTAGACAATTAGTAGAGAAAAAAAAACCATGCGCTAGCAACAGTGAAATACAGTTTTTATAATATTCAAGTATAATATAATTTTATAAAAAAAAAAAAAATTGAGTTATGTATTGAAACTATGCGTTTTCAAAAACATATCCATGTTAAAGTGTTTAGTAAAGACATTGATTATAAATAGTTACTTATAATCAATGGCAAAGGTAATAATTTTTGGCCAACATTTAATTTAGGGCTAAATTAGATTGTATTTATATTTTATTGGTAAATTATTGAAATTATTTTATTAGTAGTTCATTTTATTTATCACACTATCACAGCCCTTATTTTTGACATATAATCTTAATTTAATCAATAGTAGGTATTTATTTTATAAAATGTTTGGTAGTCACTTATTCGACTTTTTTTTTAGTGGATGTCGCCAAAACTTTTTTTTTCGCATTTTATAGTTACACACTTTAGAGAGAGAGGTCCAGTTTACCAGACCTTATGTACAAAAAATACCCTCAACATTTTAAATAAAAACAAAAGGAATCATGTCAAAAAGGTAAATAAATACCTAATTATTATTTAAAATTTTGGCACGTCAGTTTTGCTTGAAAATATCTTTGTACAGCATGATGGTCGACTTCTGGCGTTCTAAATGCTTATATTGATACAGTCACTCGCAATTCTATATAATAATAGTTTTATAGCAACTTATATATAACGCGAATATGAATATTTAAAGAGTCTATTGTAATTTCAATTATCATATTTTGTTCGTTTGAAATTTTTAACCCATAGTGTAATCTGACATAATGACCTTCGTATTTGTTAAAAAATACTCTGCTATTTTAATAAGGGTTACTATTTGCATATGCACAGAGTCAAATGTTCAACCTCATTTCCTCTCTAACAGTCAATTCATAAAATATTAATGCATACAATTTACAACGGCAGTCTAAAGCTACTGTACTAGTAAGGTACCTACTTGAATAAATATTTACATTTATTCCCTAAACTTTTTATGCTGTTTACTTTTAAATTTCCTGTACACGTCTCTTATACAATATTTACTCGCATATAGTGCAAACACCTTTGTCTAAGAAATGTATTAATATATTAAGTGATTTAAAACAAAACTATAATTAGAAAAACAAATACAGTTATCAATATAGACAATATATATATATATATATATATCCGCGTCCAATCTCATTTAATTACCTAAATATTAATCGGTAACAATTATTATGTAAACGATAATTATTAAAAACTGGTCATTTATACTTAAAAAAATGCTAAGAAGAAACGCGTTCCAAAAACAACAGATGCCAAATGTTCACAAGAACAGTATTTGAAACGGGTTATTTTTGTATGAACAAGATACAATTGACCAAGTTACAAATTCAGTTGTGTCTGAGATTTGTAAATAATTTTGGTTGCTATAGAGGGGGCACTAATTTTGAAAAATTGAATTACTATTTACTATTTTCCTGAAAATAATTTGTCACCGTCCACATCTATGTCGTGGATTTTTACATTGTTCTATATTACAAATCTACAGTAATAATAATAATATATTTTTTTCTTAGTATATAAATATACTAAGAAAAAAATATTGATGTGTGATTTTTTTTAACGTCTCGTCTTTCGATAAAATATTGTTACGTAAGTCGTAAATAAATCTATGCTAAAATTTAATATTAAGCTCCAATTAAAGAGGCCTCACTTCAATTACAAAACTTTTTTAATCGTCGAATAGCAACGACCATCTATTTATATATATTTTTGATAATTATTTTTTTTAAAAATGGATTCACGTAACAAATTATTGAATAGGTACATAACAAAGGACGTTACGTTTTATAATATTATGTAGGGATGTACATAAGTTAATAAAATATTATTCAAAATATCCAATTTGTCGCTGTTTTCCTTATTGTATAACAATGCAAAATTATAATATAATATAACTTAAAAAAGATTGCCAGAACAGATTAGAGTGGAAATTACTATTATATTTAAAATTAAAATTTGTATTAACTATATTAATGTGTTTGTTGTTATGGAACAATGAAAATAAATTTAAAATTTCACAATTATTCCGAACGATTCGGCATTTTGTAAATAACGTTTAAAGAAATAATTCTGCAAACAATAGAATATAAAATTTGAACCTTTGCAATTTTGGATTTTAACATTTTTGTTTTTATTATTTTTTGAATATTATCAAAGGATAACCAGAAGAGAAACTAAACAAATTACACGTGATATATGAGCCTATTATAATGGGCTCAGTAAAACAAAAAAAAAGAGAAATTTCATAGGAAAATCGAAAAACTATCACAGTAATTGAAATAGTTGAAACAATTATGCGTAAAACTAAGATAATTTTTCGCTTTTTTGACTTTTCTACGAAATTTCACTTTTTTATTTAATTACACATTTTTTGTAAAATAATTATCTCAGCTTTCTGAAAAAATATTAGAAAAATTCTCAAATTTTGGGCAACACGGAAAAACCAACTTTTCAGAATATAAACTCAATTTTAATGACTTTCTTTTATACGAATATAGAAACCAATATTTTGTTTCGGAAATCTGAGATTATTTTACATAAGAAACTGATTTTTAATCTTTTTTTTTTTTGTCCGAAGATACTATTTAAATTTAAATAATGATAAAAACTGAAGTTTCCAAAAAAAAATCAAGAATACTTTTTACTATGGCCAAAAAATAATCCAAACAAATTTGATGATGAAAAACATTTTTGTCATCGTAATAGAATATAGTATGCAGTGTAATTTTCATTAAGTATACTTAATCAATGCATATTAACATAACCACAAAATTATTATTCTTTCTTCCATGGGCCAGTACTTTTTTCCCGCGTAAATTATCATCGTGCTCAAGGCGTTTGTGTTCAAAGATAAAGAAGGAAAAAAACTAAGTAGCGTTTATAGCAAACTGCAAAGTAGCAAATTGTTCTGCGACCTGTGTTTAGGTCTTAGGCTGGTGTTTTAACTGTTCCGCTCTATTACCAGCGTCAAAACATTAAAAGTTTTTAAAAAATAATTTAACATTGTCATGGGAATTACAGGACTAGCTAAACTCATAGCGGACGTGGCTCCGAACGCTATAAGAGAAAATGAAATCAAAAACCATTTTGGTAAGAAATAAAATCCGTTTATTTGAATTTTAGCTATCAATTGGCATTTTATCGTCACGGTTTTTTAGGTAGAAAAATTGCTATTGACGCTTCCATGAGTCTTTATCAGTTCTTAATAGCAGTACGCAGTGAGGGAGCACAATTAACTTCTGTCGATGGAGAAACCACCAGGTAAATTATGACACACCTAATTATACATTTTGTTCTTGGAAATTAAAATATCTATCTCAGACATTGTGTGATCACTCACTATTTCTAGCTCCTTTGACTAGTGAGGAAACGTCAATTTAATAGGAGCTTTGTCGTCCTTCTTTCGCAGAGTCACGACTTGTTGTTTACCAAATGTTTAGAAATCGCTTTGGAAGAGGCAGTGGTGATGGTCCTAAATAAGCCTCTATGATCATTATGTGACTGCTAACATAACTCTTTTTTGTTTTTTAGTCATTTAATGGGAACATTCTATCGTACTATAAGACTAATAGAGAATGGCATCAAGCCAGTATATGTATTTGACGGAAAACCACCTCAAATGAAGTCATCTGAACTTGAAAAGCGTACTGAACGGCGAGAAGAAGCTCAGAAAGCTCTAGAAAAAGCAGAAGAAGCAGGTAACATTACTTCTTTATGTATTATACCAACTATAAACTGAAAGATAGTACAAATGCAATATTACATTTTTCTGACTTAAAAGTTTGGAGAAACGGTAACTTGTTTAAAGTTCATCCTAAGTGTTTATGGAGGCTCTATTAAATTACTCAATCACAGTTACAGTATAATAGCAAATTTTGAAAACATAATGAACTCAATAGTACTCGGTAAATTTTTTTGTTTATAAATAAGTCTGATTTACGTTATCAAATGCATTTTATTGTAATTATAACATTATATATTTTTATTATAATTTTCTATTTATTTATTTAGGTGATACTACTGAAATTGATAAATTCAGTAAAAGATTAGTAAAAGTGACATCGGTCCATACCAAAGAATGCAAAGATCTATTGAAACTTATGGGCGTACCTTTTATTGAAGTAAATCATTTTAATAATAATAACCTACCTTTTTTATTTACTTGATACTTTAATTGCACATTAATAATATCCAATAATTATATTTTTGGATATTAACATCTAATATCAATAGCGTAAAAACCAATTGTTAAATGCGTTTTGACCAGAGTTAATATCTATTTTCTAATTAACTTGTTCACAAATGATTAGGCTCCGTGTGAAGCAGAAGCCCAATGTGCTGCAATGGTCAAAGCAGGAAAAGTGTATGCTACTGCAACGGAGGACATGGATGCTCTGACTTTTGGTTCCCCGGTGTTGTTACGGCATTTAACATTTAGTGAAGCGAGAAAAATGCCAATTCAAGAATTCCAGTATGATTCTGTATTAGAAGGAATGGGGATGACCAGAAATGAAGTATGTTCATTAATGTATTTTTATTTATATTTACTTTTAACTTGTTAGTTATTCGTTTTTTTTTTTTTTTTTTAGTTCATTGATTTATGTATACTGTTAGGATGCGATTATTGCAATAGCATTAAAGGCGTTGGACCTAAAAGAGCTATAGAATTAATGAGACAATATAAGTCGCTGGAAAATATACTGGAAAACCTCGATCAAAAAAAATATCAAGTGCCTGAAGATTGGCCTTTCAAAGAAGCTAGGCGATTATTCATAGAGCCCGAAGTTGCTGATCCAGAAACGATCGAGGTGAGCGCTTAAGTTTATTGGATTTTTTTGTTTCTCATTCTTATAAGAATAATTCCATTTTAAAATTAATTATTACGTTGTTTTAGTTGAAGTGGACCGATCCAGACGAAGACGGTCTAGTCGCCTATTTGTGTGGAGACCGTGCTTTTAGTGAAGATCGTGTAAGGAATGGAGCAAAGAAATTAATTAAAGCTCGATCTGGCACAACTCAGGGTAGATTGGATTCATTTTTTACATTTTCTACAACACCTAATAAACGCAAGGTAAATTCAAAAAAAAAAAATTGTTTATTACGTTAGAAAACATAAATAAAAAAACTATTCATACGCTCATGTCAAATTTTACTTGGTTGGTATTAAACATTTTAACTTTAAGTATATGTATTATTAGTATTGTTAAAATAATAACTTATTCAAAACGGTTTTTTTTTTTAGATGGAACAAGCTAAAGCAGCGGCAGATGCTAATAAAAAATCTAAAAAAGGAAATACTGGTAAACGTGGTCGTCCAAAGTAGATAATAAAATAGAATAAAATTATAGTTTATTTAAATGAAATGTACAAAATAATTATTTTTTTTACTATTATTTTGTTATTAATTTTAAAGCTTGATTGCTCTAAAGACTTAACTATAGAAATGTTCAAAATTGAATTTATGTAATAACTTTTTTTCTTTAATATATTATGTACTTTTTCTAATGGAGCATTTATTTTTGTTCTACCTCTTGGCTAATATTATTAATTTCTTGTTTTACGGGACTTGAATCGAACATAATGTGTTTTAGACGTTTATAGTTTATATTTTTAAGTAACATTTATTTGGGTAGTACATTATGTACTGTAACAGCTGTGTAAAAAATAATTTTCATTATATTTCTATCTAAAACTTATGAAATTAGTTACTTACTTGCTTATAAACTTAAAAATGTGATAAAACTATGAGAGATCATATTAGTGTAATAAGAAAATGTGAAATGTACATTACTCTCTTTTAGTGATCAAAAATATATATTTTTGATTAATCAAAAATATATAACTGAAAAGCCTTTAAGTGGTAAATACTTAAGCTAAAGTGGTGGATATTTTTAAAAATTTAGAGAATTCTAAATAATAAATGTGCTTTTTGTCAATAATACGATTTTTAAGTAGTTAAGGCCTAAAAAAAAGATTTGACTGAACAAAATGCAATTAAACAATGTACATAAACCGAAAAAGTTTATATTGATTACAGTATAGTATTTGAATGTTACAACCGCAATTTAATATTTTTTTACCTTAGGTGCAAAGCGGAGAAGATATTGTTTTTATATTTTAATTACGATTTTTTTATTAGCTGCTGGACTGATTTCTATTCTCTTCGTGTAGCAAAGGTTAGGATCAGAAATCGTACCCAAAAGATGAAATACTTCACTATATCATTTGCACGTTTATTGTCTAAAAAAGCCAACATATTTTTCGCATCAAAGCGTTTATTTAAAAGTGATTGTACCATATTCATTTATAATAATTCCTGAAGACCTGTGACCTCCCCGGTGCCCATTATGCCTTGACCCATAGATTTATAATAATAGTTCTAAAGTCTGTGCTAGATCGGTTTTTTAATCGGTCCCATCACGGCCTCCATTTTTCGTTACCGATAATTATGACCAGTTGTCTACAAGATGTTCCTAACCAACAAAAGATTGATCAGCTGTTGTAAGATGATCGTTCTATTATCTATAATTTAGCTCATGGTTCAGTGATAACATTGCAATTTGCATTTCACCTGACTTTTAGGCTTGATCTGTTAGAGTTTGGAATTTGTACCTCTTCAGAAGTACATTCTACTTTTAGTGTAGTTGTTGTTAACTTAAGTTTTCGTTAGTGTCAAGGGATTTTTCCAGTACCGAAATCCTACTTTAATTTTTTTTTTTTTATTATTGTGAATGTTTTTTTTAAAGATAATTTTTGCTTAAATATTTGTTTCGTGATGATGCAGCTATTTTTAAAATGTATCCCACGCAAATAACTTTAGCAAATTGTATTATTTTACATAAAATACAGTCTTGTTATTAGATTGTTGTGGTAATTAACTTCGAGGAAATACAGAATCAGAAAAAGTATGTACCTTCGACATGCACTTTTTACATACGGTTATAAGCCGTTAAAGTTATTTCATCAATATTTTTAACCAAGTTGCTGTCCTTGACACTGGTTTTGTTTTGTTTTCGTGTGTGTTTGTGTGAATGTAGGATTTTGCTTATACTATATTGTATGTTATGTTAGATGCACGCTGGAGGGGATTTGTCTTGACCCTTTATTTTATAATATTCAGTGTGTGATTGCACGGTGTGCTAATCTAATGTTACCACAATTTAATCCAACTATAGTTTTAAGCATGTAAGTAGTGTTCAATTTTTTACAAGTTTTTACTAATACCATGACAAATACATAATTACATATTTTATATACTTAGTTCAATTTAATACTTGAAATAGGTATGTATAATAATTTGCACATTTATGGTTTAAGTTCAATTTTTGATTTTTGCAATTTGATACGAAAATTATAATTTTAGCTTACAAAGTTTTCCTGTTTTTGTTTTTGCTATTATAAGTAATTTAAATTTAAATTATGGCTCTGTACTATAAATTATTATAGATGAGTGAATCTGAAGACGAAACTGAATCGATGGAGACTACAAGGATGTATAAGGACGACTTAGAGTTGTCCCGTTTTTCACTATACCTCAGCTCGCAAGACCTTATAAATGAATCTCCACATTATAACCAAAACTCTAGGGTATACGTTTTATGATTTGCGTACACTTCATTTAAAAGTTTATTAACTTAATAAATTTGTTATAGTTGAGTGTTACTTTTGACTCATTACCCGGAGAAGCATCAGTCGATTTTGTTCTGGTTACTTCTTCCAAAGCCCGAACGCCAGTTGATATAAACGGGTGGAACCGAAGGTCTGCATTTGAAGAGCGCATGAAGGAACAAGGTTTACTTCTTGAAGAAGATATTGTTGGTGGGTTGACATTTGTCAAAGTGCATGCTCCTGTTCCTGTCTTGCGTAGATATTGTGAAATTTTGAAATTGCGTATGCCTATGAAAGAGGTAACTAGTTGATTTTGCTATCGTAAACATTTCTATTAGCGATATTCCATTATTTTAATAAATAATTTTGGTTTGTCAATAATTTAATACTCCAGTACTTGAAGGGTGTTCTATTAAGAACGCGGGCTTAAAAAATGTATTAACTCGTTTAATTTTCTACAAAAAAGATTATATTTTATATTTTTACATTTAGTATACTTTCCGATTTAATTACAAAATACTACATCTGCAATATGTCCTCCTCCGTCTTAGTCTACACAAATTAATTGATTAAATGAAAACCGATGAAGAGATGTGTCATTAAGTGATCGCTAACTTCACAGACAGAATTAATTTGTGTAAAGTAAAAGGAGGAAGACATAATACAGATGTAGTATTTCATAAATAAATCGGAACATATACTGAATGTAAAAATATAAAGTATAATCTTTTTCGTAAAAAATTAAACGAGTTATTAAATTTTTTAAACCGGTGTTCTTTATGGGACATCTTCTGCATAGACCATTGGCTATATATTATAGTATTGCATGTATTTTTAATGTAGTAAAAAATAATAGGTTGTTGTAATTTTCGTTACCCTAAATATTCCATTATATGCCCTAATAATTTTATTGTCATTACCTGTTTATACGTGTTTGAATTACTTGTTTGTTTGTATTAGTGCCCATTGTCGGAAAATATTCCCGAAGGAGGGTTTGATATATTTGAAAAAATTAAACTAATATTAGGAAAAATTGTAAGAGTTTTTATTACTATCGATCCTGGGAAAATGACTCCGTCAAAGTACATTTTAGCAGCCGAGTATTCCCGTGACAAAAGCTATTTGTAAGCGTTTTGCGTACATTATTTAAACAACACTTTTTTTAGTGTCTCAATCTTTACTTTTTTTTATTTTTTTAGATTTAACGAGGATGATCCAAATTTTTTTTCAGCAGAAGTAAGAACTCTAGTTATAGATTTCATCTTGAATAGAATGAGTTGGGGAAAGGATCAATCTGATATTAATTGTGTTGGAATTCAATGTCTGTTGGACGAAGGTGTTTATAAAGCTGCTTATCCATTACATGATGTAAGTTTGATTTTTTTTCTTTTATCTTTAATGAAAATTTTTGTTTGTGGGACAATTAATCGTATTGTTGTACACTGTTGTAAACCGTCCAGTGAAAAGAAGCCGCCATTTCCTACTAAATTGGTGGACTATCGATTTGTCTCGTGTAGAAACAATTTATTAAATGTTAAGTTTTGTATAGTAGTAAAACACATTTTTTTTTTTTTGCAGGGCGAACATACTACTGAAAATACTCTACGACATGAATTGTACGTCGAGTGGGCTTTGATGAGCAAATGGATTCGTAGACAACCGATCGATCAAATTAAAGAATATTTAGGCGTAAAATATGCTTTTTATTTTACATGGCTGGGATTCTATACACACCTGTTGATCCCAGCTGCCATTTTGGGACTAATAGTATTCTTTTATGGTATTTTTACTTTCCCAAAAGACTCATTCAGGTATACTTATAAAACCATCACTTGATTCTGTCACAATGAACAACAAATGTCATTATTTAATTTAGTGCTGACATTTGTAATGCAAATGACGTTGTAATGTGTCCTTTATGCGATCGTACATGTGATTATTGGGAACTATCGAACACTTGTTTTTATGCAAGACTTACACATTTATTCGACAACGATTTGACTGTAATATTCGCTTTTCTTATGTCTATATGGGGTAAGTCAATGTAAGAATGTCTACATACAAAAATGTCAAAAATGATTTTGTTGAAAACAATTTACATCTAAACAAAATCCAATATTTTTTTTTCGCTATTGTCACTGGTGTAGTTGTGTAGTGTACACAGCGTATGTCGCTTACCCTTATGACTACACCACTAGTTATTATTATTTCTTTTTTTTTACAGCAACTTTATTCCTGGAGTTATGGAAAAGATACTCGGCAACCATAACACATCGTTGGGGGTTTACTGGGTTTTCTTTAGAAGCTGAACATCCAAGGCCTCAGTATCTAGCACGTCTGTCTGGAACAAAACATTCAAAGGTGAATGTAATTACTGGAAATATCGAACCAACTGTACCTTTGTGGAAAAAAATTCCTGCCATGTTATTTAGCATTTCTATTCTCTTACTTTTAGTAAGTGGTTTTTTTTTTTTTTTTCTTACTTTTAAAAAAACGTTGGTTTATTTTTCTTTCTCCCCCGATTATAGATTATGGTCGCGGTTGCTGCAGTGTTTGGAATTGTTCTATATAGGATGTCTGTCTTGGCCTCTTTGAGTCTCACTAATCAATCGGATTGGATGAATTCTTACAGCAACATACTCATCCCGACTACAGCGGCTATCATTAACTTAGTCTGCATTCAGTTATTGAACTTTGTACGTATTATTTAAAGTATAACCATCATCATCCCAAGCAGCAAAAAATAAGAACATATTTAAAATGTTGTCAATCAGTTTTATAACATTTACAAAAAGTTTTTATTCAGCGTTTTAAAAATGTTGTTAAAATATTGTCATGTAAGTGGAAATATTTTCATAATGTTTAAAAACCAATTTGTTAATAACATTATTAAGAGATTTTATCAGTAACTCTGTTACGTATACTAGAGGCCAAGAGAACTTGTCGTTGGTGTTTTTTGAGCGGCACAGGCATGCGGCGTTAGACCACGTTTATTTCCATGCGCGTTAGGGACTACTAGGTTTCTGATAGGAAGCAAATTTTATTCTATAATAAACAGTCATGAGTTTTGTCCGTTGCCTGGGAACGGTCGATTGCTGCATATTTATTTCACAGAGATATTATTTAAATACAAAAGTACAAATTTTAAATGCATTATTAAAGCTTACTATTCTAATTTAGTTACCATTTTGTCTTGCCAAAGTGATTTGTCGTAAGATATTATTTCGACTTCAGCCCAATTGTCAGTGTAAATTACAAAACAACAATGCAATTGCCTTGAATTTGATAATAATAATAATGGTCTCTTTTTAATTCTAAGCGCTGCAAATTCAAAATTTGACAAAACGCTATCTATAAAAAAATGTATTAAGTAATTAATACTTTTGTTTATTTTAGTTAATTATTTAATTTCAATATCTAAAAAAATATTTTACATGTAAACATAATCCCCTCCCCCTCCTGGCGCCGCCACTGAACACATAACAGAAATTATGAAAATAAAAAGCGATTATTTTTAATTTAGTTACTATGGTAGATTAGGTTTTAGTAGTCAAGAACGAGTCATACTATTGTAATTTGTCAGTTTCAACACATCTACAAATATTTTGGAAATTGAAAGAATTTATTTATTTTAAAAAAATACGCCGTAAAGTTTTGTAAATTATTTTGGATTTTGACTTTTTCAAAGTAATTTTGAAGATAAATAAGTCACCATATACATAAAGGTAGCACATTCTTATGGTTGTAAAGTGTAGCAATAGAAATTGCCGCTGTACACGAATGCATGGCCCAGTTTTATGCGACTGCTGGTAGATTTACCAAATCATTTTGAAACTTAATATTTATAAGAAATTAGAGAACATTAATCAAATTTTGAGTTTTTGGACGGTATTCTCGATTTTCATTCTAGGTTTCTTTTGTGCGATAGTTTTTTCATAAAAGAACATTGTTGGTTGTTTAACTTATCGCTTATCGGATATTTTTAGCTTAGATCAAGTGTAGTATCTGTTCTTATCAGCGTAACATCTTATACATCTCACATTGTGGGGTTCAAATGTTAAATTAATTTTTTAAGTTGTTGGAGATTTGGGGCTTGCTCCTACTCCATTGCGGGTTGACCTGGTATTGCAGTACCATCGGGATCAGCCCATATTAAACGTCTAATGATTATTTAAAGGTTTAAAGTTAAGCATAAGATTGAAGGTACAGACTTAGCAGGAAACTAGGTCACCTAACCGGGATGGGTTAAAATTCATTATTTTAAAAATATTGTATAATAGAAATAATATCAGTTTTTTTTTACATGGGCGATTTTTGAAAACTGAGTTATCATAATATGTTGAACTTACAGTTTTTCGAAAGCTTATTAAAAATGTTAATTTATCAAAAATCGCCCAAGTAAAAACTTAGATAAAGTCTTTAATTATGTATAGAATATGTACTTTTACACTCAGTTCCTCAGAAAATTGTCTTGACTAAGACATGTTTAACCCGCCAACCCACTTTTTTGATATGTATATTAGAATTCTGGACTAAAACTTTTTTTTAATATTTTGTAAATGTTAAAATATGTATTAATAACATTTTGAAAATATTTTTATTGTTTGCTGTCTGGGATCAAACGAATTATCATTTTTATATATTTATCATTTTTTTCAAAGGTTTACGATAAAGTTGCTATTTATTTGACTGAAATGGAACTATTACGCACACAAACGGAGTTTGATGAATCGTTAACAATTAAAATTTATCTCTTCCAGTTTGTCAATTACTATACTTCTATTATTTATATAGCATTTTTAAAAGGCAAACATGTAGGTTATCCGGCCAAGTATAAACGTATATTCAATTTAAGGCAAGAAGAAGTAAGTCGCACTATAATTTCTGGGTTAGGCCTGCCGTTTTATTTAAAATTAGTATACATGATGTCTGTAAAAATATTATAGTGCAGTCCAGGCGGATGTCTTATGGAACTTAGCATTCAGTTGTTCATCATTATGGTCGGACAACAAGCAGTGAACACTATTGTTGAAATGATAATCCCGTATGTAGCTTTTAATTAATTATTAAATTTATCAAATATCTAAGTTAAATTTAATTAGTGAGTATTTGTTGTGAAGTATATCATACGGAAATCATATGTTTGCAGAGTGGGTTTAAATTGGTTCAATTCACGCACTGAAGCTACTGGTCAGCTTGATGCTCAAAAATCATCGTCCGAAGAAAAAGATTTAGCGATGTCTGTTAAAAAACCGTGGATTGAAGATTATAAACTTTTAGACTGGGGTCCAAGAGGGCTTTTCCCTGAATATCTGGAAATGGGTAAATTAAATTATCTGTTCATTTTAGGCAAGTCGAATTCGTACCTTTGTCTTTAAATTTGTATTTTTTTTACAGTGATGCAATACGGTTTTGTTACGTTATTTGTAACCGCGTTTCCACTGGGACCATTTTTCGCTTTACTAAATAACGTTTTCGAAATGAGATTGGATGCCAAAAAGTTCTTGCGTTACTACCGCAGACCAATACCTCACAGGATTCCCAATATCGGTGTATGGTATCGCGTATTAGATATTATAGGAAAACTGGCAGTTATCACAAACGTAAGAATAGTATTTGTGTACATAATAAAAAGCCTATTACCACACATTAGATAACATTATCTGTGCTATTTCTATGTTTTGTAACTCATTTTTTTTTTTTTAATTCAATTTAGGCTTTTATTATTGCGTTTTCATCAAATTATATTCCTCGTTTGGTTTATATACTTATGAAAAGCGAAGATGGTACAGATCAAGGATTTTTGAATAGTACTTTAGCGTACTTTGACACTAAAGACTTTGAAGACGGAGTTGCTCCCTTAGGGACATCATACAATGTCACCCACTGCCGGTTAGTTTTGTTTTTTAAATTTGTGTATTGTATTTGTAAGTAGATTTATTATTAACAGGTAAAATATAAACTCGACATTTGAATTAATTTAATTAAATTGTGATTTTATATTTTTTAACTTGTAGTTATAAAGATTATCGAAACCCACCCTGGTCACCCGAGAAGTACGAAAGGCCTACGTTTTATTATGAAGTACTCGTGGCACGTCTCACGTTCATTGTTATCTTCCAGGTACGAGTTATAATTATTTAGTTGTGAAACGTTGTACATATAATTCTATAATTTCCAGAACATTGTATCGTTGGTAAAAGTAGCTGTTCAGTGGTTGATACCTGACGTGCCGACCACACTAAGCGATAGAATCAAACGAGAATCGTACCTAACAACGCAGATGATTATCAAGCAAGAAGCAAAAAAAGCAGCAGGCATTAAAGAAAAACTTATGTAACAGCAGAGGGACACACATCACATTATTAATTTATTATTTTATTTTACAGTACACTAATTGCTGTTTATTTATATTTTATTATAACTAAGTTTTATAATAATTTTATCTAATTTATTATTTGAAAAGTTCGGACCACTATTATTTTTTTGTTATTATTATCAATTTTTTTTTTATTAAAATATATTATATTGTATGTTATACAATCGCTATTATTATTATGATTATTTGCAAACAATATAACCCTTTAACTCTTAATGCAGTGGTGTAATCGTCTTAGGGTATACACTGCGTGTACTGACTTCCCTCTTATCTAAGTATGTTTGTATTTTATTGAACACGGAAATTTGAGTACTCTATTCATATCTGCACAGCTTTCGTTACGAGTACAAAAGTGGGAAGCTAGAACGCACAGCTACACCCTACGACTACACCACTGCCGTTATGTTGATTTTTTTTTACTCAATCGTGTGTGTGTGTGTGTTCGCTCAACAAATATATATATTTTACTTTATTGGTTTAATTATAATTTTTATTATGTTATATATTACAGAAATCGAACATAACACTGGTATGTTACATGATGATGATGAACCAAAAAGCTTTTAAGACTTGATATTGCGACTAGTAATATTGTGTAGGTATAAATATTGAGGAGAAAAAGACAAATTTCTTCTAACCTATTTTAAACTTTAAATCAATACATTGTACTTTTATATTGTATCCTACTTATCATTTGTTTCGGGTACAATTAATGATTGCCATTTGTTTTGTTGATGACATTTTTTTATTTTTTTGTCTGTATTCGCATCAAATGTAATTTTTTACCTTTATTTTTGTACGTCAATATTTATCTTTGTGACCAAAGAATCTCTCTTTTTTTTATGTATAAATAAATAATATTATTAAACAGACATCCATGATAACTATTAAAACTGCCATAAAATGCATTTTAGCCATTAATACTGTATTTTTATTCTGCTGGTCAGAGAACAATTGTTGCAATTTCAACATGATTACTTACATAGTTTATATTGTTATAAATATATATAGTCATTTATTATAAACAATTGAATCTGTAATAACTAAGATTAACTATTGTATAATATGTTATTATAAAACAGACTGTTAATGTTATTATTTTTTTGTTATGGTGAATATTGTGATTGTAGTATAAGGTTTTTACCAATTTCGGTGCTTCTCAAATCTCTTACTGACATTTGTGATTGTTTTTTACTAATTGTGTACTTAATAATATTATGTTTACTGGTTTACATGCATTATTTTATGTTAAATTATACTCTATAATTAATATATTAAAATATACATGATTGTGTTAAAATGTAAAACAATGTACTTTCTATTATTATATAAACGGGTCGAAATGTGTTTCAGTCAATATTAACGTTTTTAGCTTTGACCGAATTAATATTATTTACCATGAAAATAGTATTTTCGTCTTAACGGTTAAGAAAAACAATTTAAAAACACATTTGTATTACCGAGTTACCAGGTCAAAAATGTTTGGTTGCAATTATTTTGTAAAAAAAAAATGACTGTTCAAATTATTATTGGTATGTGTAAATTGGTTATCTATTTAGATAATTCAATTATTTTAAGAGGATAAATCGTATTATTTTGATTGTATGCAAAAATGTAAATTGTTAAAATTGAGGCTAATTGTTGCAATTAAAATTTTTATTACAACTGACAATGTCACTAAGACAGGATTATTTTATAATCGTTGCACACTGTCTTGGCACAACGTAGGAGATATAATATACATAATAAATAATATATACAGTCAGTAATTTAAGCATAATCTTGAAATAAAATACCGCTTTGATATAAAATTCGTACATTTGGCGGTGCTTATTAATCGTTGTTGGAATATTTTCGTGTTAAAAGCGAAACGTATTAAATCGTCTCTGTAATTATTGTTTTGACATCTGTTCAAACAAGAATAGAAAATATGCGTTTTTATCATTGGGGAAGACCATTGACGTGGGCTAAACGCCACACCGGTATGAAAACAAGCAATAAATAACAGACCTAGATATATAAAATTATAATAATATTAATAATATCAATTTCTAAAAAAAAAAAAAAAAAATGGTCACTACTTATCGGGTCTTCGCCTTACCTTAATCCTCCCAATTAATACCGTTCGCCTAAATAAATTATCCATTCTACTGTGTTGTATTATACCAAATTGGACGTTGTAAGTGCGATTTTTTTTATGCCTAGCTCGCTTACACCAAAGTGTCAGCAATGAGTGAACAACAATACCTGAACATCAGCCCAACCGAGTGAGTAAATATTTGCGTTAACACGTTTAACTCCACCGCCGTTTATATATGTATTTATATTTGTTTTGTGTGGTATTTTTTTTTTTTGCATATGTGTGTAATTATTTTTGCAAAAGGAACTGTCGGTTGTCGCCGAGGACAGTGCGCGCATGGAGGCATTTGCCAGATCAGATCAAAAACGATTCAACTTTTCGAAATTTGAAACTACGGATCGAAAACATTCCCGAGTTGGTGTACTTATCGTTTGATCAGTTTGTGTACACCCGTGTGTGTTTCGTTAAACCGTCATGTTTGTGTATTCAAGGTTTGACGATCCATCGGCTGGTCCGTCATCTAGTATGATGACTCCGGACGAATTCGAACCGCCCCCGACTCCAAACCGATTGGTAGTTCCCAAATCATCGGCACAGTATGTAAAAAAAAAAACAATGACTTAAGTTAATCTAACAAATTTTGATGTTTCATCATAGAACAATAGTCTCACACTAGCTGGCCGAATCTCGAATAGGGTAACAAACATTGGTAAATGTTACGACGACATACGCATCAAGTGCTTGTCAAAATACTGACATTATAGATAGTTCAAGTTGCAGCTCGGGATTCGGCTCATTAGTGTGGACGAGACTATATATTTATACAGTATTGCTGATTTTAATAACATACATAAATTCTATAGTAAGGGATCAACGGAAACGTTAATGAAGTCAAAGAAAAAATCTAATCGAGAATATTTCATCAGAATCGGACTGTTGTGCATATGGGTTTTCTGTACGGTAAGTTTTAAACACTCGCAAAGTCTATATTGACTGTTACTGAAAAAAGGCTTAAGCGTCTTTACAAAATAATCTTTTCGGTAATATTTGAGGCCAAAAAAAATTATTCTATATCAATTGTCTATTTATATTACTTACTTTACTATACAATTTATATTCTAAACAATTTTTTTCGGATTTAGGTTTAATTTATTTGTTATTGAATCATATGTTATAGCTAATATTGATGGCAAAACAAGAAAGAAAAGCTGACGACGTTCATCAAGTGACATTGACTCCAAATCAAACAAAAAGTAGTTTTATTCAAGATACTATGAACAATCGTACAATTTTTGTTTAATTACAAATGTTTTATCATACCTTTTTAGCTCAAGTGATATTTAAAAACTATATGCCTGACACAAGTAAAATTCAAATAGTACTGGCCGGAGCGTTTGTTCCCCAGTATTATAGATACCTAGCAACACATTTTTTTAACATATGGGTTGAGTTTGAAACGGACGAAGATTATATGAACGCCAAAAGATTGGGTTTGAAAGACGAAGAGATCCAACGTAGGGTAAATAGTTTTTGTGTATTAGTAGTGTTTTTGGAGTCAACTTCTGTGTTAAGGCACCAAACTTAGTACTAGTGGAATCAAGATTGATTCCCACACACAGCAAAACATAAATGATAGGTGTGTGTGGAGGGGGGAGGTAGAAGACAGTAAAAATGAATATAAAATCAAAAAAATGCTTCATGTTACAGAACATAACTGAAATTTGGTCAGTGCCGATAGTATGCGAGTCTTTGGTCGAGATTGTTCCAGAAATGCATCACAACAAGATATTCATGTTGGACCATTTGTCTACCAAGTAATATATTGCTTAGTTAAATATTTTGAAAAATAAAATGTTTTTTAAGAATTAAAAATTTGATTTGAATTTGAAAATGTTTTCAGTCGTACTCTTCGAGGCACCACTAGACTATGTATGAACACCACCTTGAGCACAAATTTTCCTGTAGCGTTAGCGTATGATTTATTTCCAATCAATACAGATTACGGTATCATTTTCGCCGCTCTCGTATTAATTGGTCTCTACATACTCATTATTTCAGAAGTATGTACATAAATTTATGTAACTATATTCTTCGAATTATTTTTAAATGTATAAAAAATGGGTTGCAGGTTGTACATAAAGCAATTGCTGCAATTCTTGCCGCTACTATGTCAATCGCCATCCTTGCCCTTATGAATGAGGTAATTGTATATTTCTTATTCATCAATAGTTGATAAAATTAATTTGATAAACATTATATTTGCAGAGACCAACAAAAGATGAGTTATCTTCTTGGGTAGACATTGAAACGCTACTTCTTTTGTTTTGTATGATGGTCATTGTTGGTATTTTATCTGAAACTGGCATTTTTGATTACTTGGCCATTACAGCATATAAGGTATGAAAAAAAAGGATTTAAGTTACATACTCTAATCTGTGTAATTTTGATTTTACTTATTTTATTTGTTTTTAATATTTAGAGGACCAAGGGTCAAATTTGGCCACTAATTAACACGTTATGTTTGTTTACCGCGATTGTGTCATCTATACTAGACAATGTCACTACTGTTCTTTTAATGACTCCGATTACGATTCGGTAAATTCCAAAGCTTATCAAACTAATTGCATTTTTTAGCTCCTAAAACTCATTAAATTTACAATTCTTTTAAATATTAGGTTATGTGAAGTTATGCAAATGAATCCAGTGCCTACTCTTATGTGCATAATATTTTACGCCAACATGGGAGGTGCTCTGACACTAATCGGCGATCCTCCAAACGTAATAATTGGCACTAATCGAGATGTTATTGCAAGCGTAAGCAATTGTGTTCAAATAACCAACTTTAAAATTTATTGAGTTTTAAGACTAATTTAATTTAAAACAATTTTTTAAAGGGTATTACATTTACAAAATTTTCATTGCATATGGGTGCTGGTATGGCGATTATATTTTTAACTGTAAATCTGCATCTAAGGTTTATATTTCGTAATATGCGAGACTTAAAATTTACCGAACCATCAAACGTAACAGGTAAATAGAAGTTTTTTTATCATACTTTTTTTGTTAAAATTTAACAAATCATTTTTTTTAAGAATTGAGACAAGAGTTAGCTATTTGGCAAAAAGCAGCATCTTCCTTGTCGTCGTATTCAAAAGAAGAAGGCGTTGTCAGAGATAAGTTGTTAAGGAAATGTAAACTGATATTTACAAAACTTAAAGATACTCTCAAGGGATTTAAAGTTGACGTTATACCAATTGTTGAAAAGTATGTAGCAAAGATGTAACAAAATAAAAATAATAATACTTTTTAAAAACTGAATATGTTTAGATGTTTTTGAATCCATACATTTCTTCTGCTAAATTTGGATGTATTTTTTTAAAATATGTATCCCAAAATAACACATGAAAAATATTTAAAGTAATAGTTTGTAAAAATGTAATTTTAAACTGACGTGTATGGACATTTTTCAGACATCAAACATTTGACGAGTCTGTTAAAGAATTTTTGCATAAAGTAAGAAATTACAAGCTATCGATACATTTTTTTTTTCATTTTTTGACCATTGGTTAATTATTATAGCGATAAAAAATATGTTTGTTGTTATTTTTTGTTTTAGGGAAGCACCTTAGATAAAAGCCTGTTGTACAAATGTGGCGCCACGTTAGCATTTGTCATCACCTTGTTCTGTCTCCATTCTATTCCCGAACTCAATCTCAGTCTAGGATGGATAGCGTTACTGGGAACTTTGTTTTTACTTATACTTGCTGATCACGTAGACATTGAATGCGTGTTAGGACGTATCGAATGGGCAACTTTATGTTTTTTTGCAGCATTGTTCATTCTGATCGGAGTAATTATTTTCTTTAATTACAATATCACTATTGTTATTTTTGATTTTACATATATTTTGGATTCCAGGCCTTGTCAGAGTTGGGTTTGATTGAATGGGTCGGAAAGCAGACCGAAATAGTAATCATGTCCGTGGCTAAGGAATATCGTTTGTCTATGGCCATTATTTTAGTTCTATGGGTTTCCGCCATAGTGTCTTCGTTTGTCGACAATATTCCACTGACTACAATGATGATAAAAGTAATTACGTCACTGTCGCAAAATGATGAACTAGAATTACCGTTGCAACCTTTAGTGTTCGCTTTAGCATTTGGTGGCTGCCTCGGAGGTAAAGGCTAAAATATAAATTATAATATAAGTGTATTTTTTTTTTTGCTTTATTGCAAAGTTATATCTGTGCTTTTTTTTAACACAATTTTTTAATTCTATTATTAGGAAATGGTACCGTTATTGCTGCCTCGTGTAATATGGTGTGTGCTGGAGTAGCTGAGCAACACGGTTACCGAATGTCATTTATGCAGTTTTTCAAGTAAATATAACCTTTGTGTTTGTAATACATTTTGTATGATTTGAAATTATTCTCGGGTTATATATGTATATATATATATATATACATTTAACTTAAAATGCAGCAGTGTGCTTTACATAATTTTAAATTGTGACAAATTTTTAGAGTTGGATATCCTGTTATGTTGGGCAGCGTCATAGTGGCAACGGTATATTTACTTGTTATTCACGTGACATTTGGATTTGTATGATAGCTTGTTTTATGGTTTTGCTGTATCTTTAGTGGTATAAAGTTTCTGTAAATAAGTAACATCAAGATGATCTTCAGTTTTGTGCAGTGTTATTTGATTTTTTTTTTAAATCATGTGTTATCATGTTTATTTTATTTCATTATTATTTTCTTTTGTCAAGAAAAAAAAATTATATTTTTAAAGTATTACCCAATTATTTGTTATTCAATATGGTTTAATTTTGTGTTACTACATTTTTTATGTTAGAATAAATAAAATCAATTATTTTTCCTTAACCAAAGCTATATTGTAATGTATACCTAACCTATTCATTTTTTCATAATCATATCAACTATTGTCAGCATTCTGTTATAATCAACCACTTTTACTTTTGAAAGTTTATAAAAATAATTAACCTTTTACAATCTTAGTATATGATTATCCTAATGTGGTTGTATGGCTTCTTGGTGAAATAAAAAAAAAATAATGGATATTATTTTTATTAATTAGTTGTTTAATTTTAAATTAAGACTGCATAATAAGAAATTGTGAACCTTATACCAGCTAAGAAATATATATTATTTTTAAATTGATTTATATAATACTTTCACTTTATATAGTCCTACTAAACATTAAGGATTTATGTTAGAATAAATGTGTTTTAAATGTATTTTTTATTTGTGTTGTTATACAATTTTTAAGATTATTTGAATGTTATAATAAACTATAATGGTTCTTTATAATTATTAACGATTAATTATACCTACGAATAAAAATAAAAATTGATTTTGTTCGTTAACTGGAAGCCAAGCATTGTGATTGATAAAAGTAACACAACGGTAATCTAAATTATTCGAGTAGTATTATTATTATTACATAAAAAAAATTCTATATTTATGTTAATATTGGCAATTGATGCTTTTTCCAAAGACTTGAACTTTTGTTATGAATACAAAAATTAGAGCTGAGGAAATAGAAAAGAGACAATGAAGAAACGAAAATGATCATCTACAAAGAAAAGATGTAGGTATAGTGGAAATATGATTCGTAATTTTCTCTTCTGTGAACTGTTGTAAAAGTTACTCATATCCTTTTGGTTTTCATCGCTTTCTGTATTGGATGTATCGCCAGTAAATAAAACATGAAGGTTGTTAATTATGCTGTAGAAAAACATATTACCCACAATTGGTTTGCTTTTATCGAGACGTTTCCATTTTAGGCCGGATTTTTGGACTACAGTCATAATATGTACAGTTAATGCGCGCCAATACATTTTTCGGCTTGTGGCCAACATCAAAACTATTATAATTTTATACATCTATATATATATATATTTACCTACCTAGTACAGAAAGTATGGACGAGAGCCGAGCATTTGATTAAAATTAAATACGGTATTGTGTTTTGAAATTTATTCGAAAATGTATATTTTTTATTGACCGCCATTAGTTTTGCATCGCACCAGCTCTATTTTCATAATGCAGCTGTACCAACCTACGCCCATATAATTTGTTGCGTGCATTGTGCAGCTTAAAGTTGTTATTTTATATATTTTGTGTTAAATTCCCCTAGTTGTGTAATTACTGCGTATTCGCTCATTCGCACTATCCTAACTCACGTGTGTGAATGTATTCAAGGTTCTTGGTTTTTTTCTGTTTGTGTTTTTCCGCCTGCGGAATAAGTAACAAAAGGAAATTAAATTTTCTCACGGTGTCATTGTATTGCAGATGGATAATGTAGCTATTGTACATATAAAAGTATAAACTTGTTATAGGTCTATTATAATAATATTTAATTGCGTTGAACTCGCGGCCGTAATAAGGTCGAGATTAACGATTCTTGTTTTTTTTTTCTTTTCTATAGTTTTTTTAAGAAAAAAAAACGTTATTTACCGGTTTTCTTATTTTAATTTATAAAATTTGGTAGGTATAATGTAAATTATGTTACCGTTAGTGGCATTGTTCAATGGCGGGACAAAGCCGGGCAAGCTTTTCGTTCAATGTGGCATAGGTGTAATTATTTTATAGGTTAACTATGAATATTAAATTTTCAATCACGACTTACAAGTTTGGCATAGCTATAGGGCAGAGTAAAATTTAAACTGCCGCTTGTAAATACCATATTATTACTATTACTATATTATTACACTTCAACTCGAAAGTCTACTCTTCACAATTGTATTATAGTTTTTTGTTTGTTCGAAAATTAGCTCTTATAAAGTAATTATTTTATAAGTACTTGCGTTTATGTATTGAATTGCTGATGAAACGCGCAGTAATATTCAATACTGTTGTTCTAGTTGTTTCTAATTTCAAAAGATTGTACATTTTGTGAATACCTACAATTTTATCAACTGTCATGTGAGTATTTAGCGAATAATATAGGCAAGACTGTGACGTTCAGATCATATTACTACACAGAAAGGATAGGTAAATAATACTGTAATTTAAAATCACATGGTGTACTAAGTAAAATCATTTAGCTTTACACATTTTTTCTCATTGTAAAATTGTTGTGTACCAATGCTTTGTACGCATATGTCCAATAATAATTGTAACAATAAAGCACAACAATTAAATATTTAGATTTTATTCGCTGGATATAGCGTTGTATCGATGTGCTCTTAGAAATCTGAATCGGCCTCTAAATGAATTCCATAAAAGCTATAAATCTCGAGCCCCAGACGATATTATTAAATGTAAAATTTTCTATGCCATCTTTATGGAGGTGCCTGTTTTACACAGAAAGTTACATAATATTATTTCTGATACCGGAGGCCGGAGAGGTTGCTAGGTTGTTCGATCGTTTGTGGTTTGAAAAACGAGTGATTTTAAATAATACATTTATAAATGATAATAACATGTAATATTGTGATCGGTAAACTAATTAGGTAAACCGTAGGAGGGTCGACGTCTCAGTTTTGCCCACTCGGTTTTTTTATTTAACTGCGCAGTTTTATTTTGAGTACTTCAGCTACTTACCGATCCATATTAAAGCCACGCGCGGTTCCTGAGAATGTTTTTGAAGTGTTATAACTTATATACTTACTTCGATTTATAAATAAGTCTTATACCGACAATATTTTCGTTTTGATCATACTTTTGACGCGTGCCCGTGAAAAGCGTGTACAGTTTGGTAGTAAAATGATATTTATAAGCGCAATTAGGGGTATTAGCAACCCCGATTTTTAAATTAGTACCCTCTAATATTTTTCGCATTTATCATCCTTGTTCAAAAAAACCATTAACTTTGTTAATTAAAATTCAAATACCTGGAAAATGCGGAGCTTAAGAACCCTTGGTTTTTTAATCGAAATTGCGCCTATGGATATTATTTTGATTAATGCGCGCTCGTTGAAAATAATATTATTTCAGTAACGTCGGTCAAAGTTGGGCAATAACGGATTTTCAGGATTATAAATCCAAGTTACAGAACATTGGAAATTTATACATGAATAATAAAACCCCTATATAAAGTATTATGGCCGGAAAATGGTAGATTTTCAAAACTATGAAAATCCAGATTTTGCTCAACTGCCACTGTTGATGGACACACTTACACACATAGCAACCTGGAAATTGACTATGGTAAAAGTGTGATTTTCCCGTTTTTGGGGGTTTTCCTTAATAAAAAAAAAGTTTAACTACAGATTTTTTCAGAAAATTGTATATGTTATAGGTCTATTCTAGATCTACCTTAGGTCTAATTTTCAGACCTAAATCTCTAAAACTTTGCTTGAAACAATGAAATAAAGAAAAAAATATCTATTCCTTCTAGAGGAAAAAGTATATATTCTTTGGTTTATCATAATTGTTATTTTACAATATGAGAGGACGTTACTTCGACGAAGTTACGTATTGAGCTCTTCTTAGAGAAGTTTTGTGTTATTTACACGAGCCAGTTAGTTATATTATGTCTTATACACCTGTTCATAACCACAGTCCACAACCCCCTAGAATTCGTGGCCATTGCTTCGTTTATTCTTATTATGTCATTAACCTCTTTCTTTCGAAGTATACTGAAAACGCTTTTAAGTATAGCGTTTTGATAAATGTGAAGTAAAGCCTTTATTTGTTGTCCATTCATAACCTTTTTGACAGGTTAGGTTAGGTTGGCTATTACACGTATTATGGCTATACTAAATAATATAAGAACTGTTAAGTATATGTTTGCTGTTAATTGTCTTTAAGCTCTGCACGTGTACACGCGCGCAGTTCACGAGCCGTCAGCATTAGTGACGCAGTAAAAGAATTCGCAAAGTTTCCATTCGCCCGCCCGCCCGCCTTGGAAGTCGCGCGTCGATTGTGATCTTCACCGTGTGTTAGTCGCACGTGACGGCGTAAAGCGCGGCGGCCGTGAACTGTAGGCTAGGCGTCGTGCCTAACGACGGCCGCGAGGTGGGAGTAGGACAGAAGATGGGTAAAAAGCTTGCGATAAAGCTGCGGTGTTTTTGTTTAGGTGTCGTGGCGGTGGTGGTGAAGTGTGTACCTAACAATAATAAACGCGGCGGCGGAGCGTGAATATCAGCTGATGCGGCCATATCAGCTGACTGCTTCGAAGTACGATTCCCTCCCCCTACCCGATGGCCATCGTAGATCCTAGCCTAGTACTTGGCGGCGGCGGCGGGGTTGTAGCGTAATATTATTATCGTCTCGTACATGTGTATATATATATATATATGTATATATTATTATATTTTATTTATTGTGTGTTATCGTGATTCAGTCGAGCGCTGCTGTGGCCGGCAGTGGCGGACGGTGGTGGTGCCATTTGAGCGCGCTGTTACGTCGTGTTTGTTGTTATCCGCCTCCTTTGTTTCGACCGTGTACGCTTGTGTGTAAATATTTTTGTTGTTGCGCTGGTATGACGAGCCGTGACTACTGCTATAATAACGACGGCCACCGGACGACGACAGCGGCAGGCCTAGCAGCAACAACAGCAGCGGCTAGTCTGGCCGTGGTGGAAAAAGAGTGGTACGGCGCCGTGACGGCGTAAGGCCTAGACCCGGACAATGGTTTTTGTTGCGTTGTACCAAAGCGTGGACCCTCAAGTCGTCGTCTCCAACCGCCGACGTTGTACCGTCGACAGTCGCGCGGTCCGTCCGAATTCGTCGTATTGCCGCCAACTGCAATAATAATATTTGTAATTAATTAATTATTAACAATAATTTAAGTAGTACGATAATAATATGCTACCGTTTACTTTGGGGTGAATGTCAAGGCAAGTATACTTACTTAGTTTGCATACAAAATACAAAATTAATACGGTATCAATGAACTCTCTCCCTACCATCGTACAACGCTTTGTTTACTTCAAATTTTACAAAGACATGTAATATTCTTAATATTGTGCTATAGGTACCTACCACATGTAGGTACCACGATTATTAGTTTTTCATTTAACACCTAACTGAACTTTTCTACTTACCTAATAAAAGTAATTAGACTAATATTTTAAGTAAGTGATTAAGAAGTGTTTTCCATTGGTTTTCTTTTACAATTAAGAGATGAGATGCTCGACTCGACAGCTGATATTATAAGCTTTTCGATCATTGAAAACTTTGTATTTCTGCATTCTTTTCAAATATTAATTTACAACAAACTAGTATAATACTTAAAAACAGTATTCTTATTGTTTTATTCAAATTGTATTTGTACAGTATATTGTACCGTTTACAATATAATATGTGTTGTTAAAGGAAAAAATTATCAGCTAATGGAATTTTCAAATACCTACTCGTATTTATAAAACCTTTATTGTGTGATATAAGGTCATTATCGTTCAGAATTAAATTACCTACACCTTGTCTGGCTGCAGTGACATGCTATTAATTAGATACTATTTATTCTTTATTGATCTACTAGGTATTTCAAACTGTGCTTTAAAAATGTTTATAGGTATCGAGTCTTTTTACAAACCGTCGGGACTATTATTATTTACTTTTTGGCTAAGTTTAATTTTAATTCTTATATTCTCGGAGATGGCCAGACATTATATTTGATTCGGTAAATACAATTAATCGATACTATATTTTTAAATTTAATTACGCGCATTGAAGCATTGCGCAAAATAAACTACACTCGTGTTTATCAATAACAAACTATGAACCTCTGATCTCTTATAATCCTATCACATTACAATATATTGATTAGGTGATAAATAATGTTGTCTAAAATTTTAATTTGTGTTTGGATAAAATATGTTATTTATAAACTGTATACATATATCTATTATGATACTAGTTAGCTATGTATTATATTTTTAAAACTTTGCAAATTAAAAACTGTTTTTTTAAAGCAACGGAATTTGTTTGAATACTAAGTTCTAATTTATGTTTGTAGGTATTCAATGCAAATTTATGCCTGAACTTAAATGTGACCATGGAAACACTTATAAGAGAGGTGCCTTCTAATACGCATCATCACAATCATTCGACCGTTTCGAATATGAAACATAGTTATGTACAGGTAAAGTATTACGATTCATTTTAGTAACAAAAGAGGTAATTTTTTTTATTATTATTATTTTGTTACAGTTAACCAAAACGTTTTTGGACGAAGATGCTCAAATAAATAAAAAATTACCAAAAGAACTTTTATTACGGTAAGATAAAAATAGATTTTATTTCCATTTAGTAGAGAAATAAATATAATTAACAGTATTAATTAAGATCTGTGTTTATGGTTTTAGAATATTTTCATACCTAGATGTCGTATCACTATGTCGATGCGCTCAAGTATCTCGAGGATGGAATGTACTGGCCTTGGACGGAAGCAATTGGCAAAAAATCGATCTGTTCGATTTCCAGACTGATGTTGAGGTAAATATTGTTCAAATGCTTATAATAATATTATACCTAAGTATGATATGATTTATAATCATGGTGATCATTTTCAGGGCCCAGTAATAGAAAACATTTCATGTAGATGTGGTGGTTTTCTGCGACAAATTAGTCTGCGCGGATGTCAGTCTGTCGGTGATGGTTCTCTGAAAACTCTTGCTCAGTATTGTAATCACATTGAATACATAAACCTTAATGGTTGTAAGAGGATTACTGATAGGTAATAGGGTAATTGAGTAGTAACCATATAATCTTGTTTCAAATTTTGTAGTATTACATTAATAAATTGGATAAAATCTTTTTTCAGCACTAGTCAATCTTTAAGTCAGTATTGTAAAAAGCTGCTGTCAATAGACATTGGCTCTTGTTCTAAAGTGACCGATTTGTCTTTGAAGGCTATTTCCGACGGTTGCCCAAACTTGACTCATGTCAATTTATCGTGGTGTGAAGGAATTACTGAAAATGGTAATTTTGATTCTAAGAGT
The DNA here is from genome assembly GCF_023614345.1 of Adelges cooleyi. Taxonomy (NCBI): domain Eukaryota; kingdom Metazoa; phylum Arthropoda; class Insecta; order Hemiptera; family Adelgidae; genus Adelges; species Adelges cooleyi. The sequence goes on along the minus strand of NW_026096058.1, from coordinate 786,204 downwards.
TAGCAAATTAAGGTAAAACCCAAAAAAAACTGGGTTTTTGCCAACTACGATTTCAACCGTTGTTTTCTATCTTATGCAATATCATTTTTACTGTCCCGTTCACAGGCGTAGAAGCATTGGCACACGGCTGTCCTAAACTCAAGTCCTTCATATCCAAAGGATGTGCAAGAATGACGACACGAGCAATTAGTTGTTTGGCAGAGCATTGTGCGCAGCTAGAAGTAATCAATCTACATGGCTGCAATGTAAGTACATATTGAATCGTCACTGTCGGTAGCTGGGCGTGAGTTGCCGTAAGTCAGAGGAAACGATTAGAAAAATTAGAAATTGTCTCTTATAATGTTTGGCCACTAGTCACAGTCAGTTAATTTTGATTATATTACAGAGTATTGAAGACGAATCTGTGATAAAGTTGGCCAACAACTGTAATAACTTAAAATATTTGTGCTTGGCTAATTGTTCCTTACTGACTGATAATTGCCTCGTGGCTCTAGCTCAACAATGCGATCAGTTAAATACTCTTGAAGTTGCGGGCTGTTCACAGTTTACCGACACCGGGTTTCAAGCTCTTTCCAAAGTAATTATTGGTCAAACAATAAACGTGTCGTTATGATTTCATATTTATTGTATAACTTTTCTAGACTTGTCATCTTATGGAAAAAATGGATCTGGAAGAATGTGTCTTGATAACAGATTCGACTCTAGTGCATCTGGCAATAGGGTGTCCACGTCTAGAATATTTGGTGAGCTCAAATACGTCATGCTGTGTAAATGCTAACGAGTCGTGTTTAATGGTCAATTATTTTAATGTTACCAGAGTTTATCCCATTGTGAACTGATCACCGACGAGGGCATCAGACATCTGGGTACGTCTACATGTGCATCAGAACACTTGGCTGTACTAGAATTGGACAACTGTCCGTTAATCACTGACGCGTCTCTCGAGCATCTCATTAACTGTCATAACTTACAAAGGATAGAGTTGTACGATTGCCAACTCATCACACGGACAGGAATAAGACGACTTCGAGTAAGTGAATATTGTGAAATTTGTGTGTACCTATAAGAAATAAACTACAGATGTATGCCACTGATTTCGGATGGTTTTTATAAATGCATTAATTGTCAAAGTTATGAGGTCCGATTTATGGCAGGGTTTGAGCTTGAAACTATGAAGTTCGCTATAAAGCGAATCAAATAGAAGCCAATAACAAAATATATAGGTAGTATAAAAATGAAAATAAAAATGAATGTCTGTTTGTTTGTTTTGTCCTTTATGCATTAGTACACCATTCATCCGATCGCCATGAAACTTTGGGGTGTTGTTGAGTCCACTCCCGCCAACCAAACTGGCATAGTACTTTTCGAAAATTCCACCCTTAAGGATGACCTCAAACACAAACTTAGTACTTTAAATACGAAATATTTTCCGTTGCTAATCCAAAATAAACACTTGGTTTGTAACCATGGTAACCACGGTACTCAAGCGAATGGTAGGTGATGATTAAAGGAACAGGCCTATTCTATGTACCACAATTCTGGGCAAGCTTTTAACTGTTGGAACGGGATCTGGAACTGAGAGGGCTGGGACCCTTGAGTAAGAGAAGGACATAATAACCGAAAAAAGTCACAAAAACGCAGTCACGCTGTTATCTGATAAGGGATGGGGGTGGGAATGGGGGAATGGGAATTATTTTACTCAGCCCTGCCAAACTAATCCTCGGGCAACGCCGGGTCCGGACAGCTTGTACTTAATAAAAAGAAATAATGTTACTAACCAAACACATTACATGCTAATATCAATAACAAATGAATGAAACTATTAAAAAAAAAAAAACTAAAAGGATCTAAAATTTCCTAAAATATTCCCTGTTCAGTGGCATTTTATTCAATAATATTAGTATAAAATCCTTCAGCATTTGAAGATGTGTTGAAAAAAATTTATCAATGGCTTAAAATTTTGTTACGTTAAACACTAAATTTTTCCCAAATTTAAAAGTCCTGTTTTAAATCATCAGTTTACTAAAATTATTTTTAATAATGCATACATTTTTATATTGTTTGGTTTAGACACATTTGCCCAACATAAAAGTACACGCGTATTTTGCGCCCGTGACACCGCCGCCATCCACAGGCAACAGCCGTCAGCGCTATTGTCGATGTTGTGCTATATTGTGAGCCTGGCTTGAAGGCTGGCCGTGCGTGTTACGTACGTGTACCGCCTGCCTGCAGTCTTTGGCCAGCGTCTCGCAATACATTTGCCCGCCATGCATAAAGATGTGATTTCTTATTTACAAATATTATTTTATTTTTTAACTTTTTTATTTAAGTATAGTTTTGAATAAATATATATATATTGTAATGAAGTAATTTTAAGTTTTGTATAGGTGTTTATTATAGAGAAAATACATATTATATATTTATTTATATTTATACACTTATGATGTGATTAACCAAAGTTATATTATTCTGATATTTTCGTTTTTTAATTTTAATCGTGTTATATAATTATAACAAAGTATCCTTAAACCCAGTCACTCGTTGAAATTTTATTATTTTATTTTATGACGTCGTATGAGCTTTGTAGCTGTTTTGTTTTTAAACTTTTAATTTTTTTTTTGTCTAAAAATGAATTACCAAAATCTTAATGCAAAGACTTCATCTTTGGTTAATCTCATTGTGTATTTTTAAGTATATTATTACAATATTAATCATCTTGTTATCTACTATTTTCAAATTGTGTTCCTTTTCGACAATACAAATTATAATGTATACCCATTGATCCAAGTATTGTTGTACCACCTCGTCCTTAGCAATAATTCAAACTATTTCTCGTTGAATCAAATAATATGTTGATGTTTATTCAAATAGTTTATCTTACTGTTTTTGCTATTTTTTTAATTTACTTATTTCCTTCTCAGTGTGATGTTTATCGAACAATAATGTTTCCTCTTAGTGTTATATTATTATTATTATTATGATTTTAGGTAAATTAATAAAACAATTTATTTCGCGTTAATTAAAATGGTGTCTGGCTTGATACGACAAATTATTGTGTGCGTCCTCTTAAGACTGTTGGTGAATAGGCGTAGATCGGTTAGAAAACATGTAAGCTTACGATTCTCAAAAATGCTTGTGTTAATATATGTTTAGTAGAGCTTAGGATTTTTGCTTTACGAGTTTTTATTATGTACGTTTTGCACATAATATTAGTTCATTTGTTTAACATATTTTATTCAGTCTGATCAGTTTACACATTTCATGATAGGTATTGTTTGAATTTCATCGTAGTGAATTATTATTATTATTATTATATTTTTTTTTAACTTTCATTGTGTACAATACACTGTAGTATATCGTATGTGTAATGTTTATTTTATATTTACTGATATTCGCCATAAGTCTGTAGTTAAGTCAACATTTATGTTTTTGTCTAATTAACCCTCAGACAAAATTTGATTTTTCATAACGGTATAATTTACAATATGTTGTACATATTGCAAATACAAAATTAACAAAAATATTTTTGACATTTTCTTGCAGTAAATTGCAAGTTTTTTTTTAAACTTACCATATTTTTGTACTTTTATTATGACATTATTATTATTATAAAAAACAAATTATACATATGTATGTATATAGAGGATGCCTCACAACGTTTTGACAAATTATACAAATGTCAAAACAGCGCGAGATGCTCCGTATACAACAGACCGACCATATTTTGCACAATTTCTGTGGAAATCTAATCGTACATAATATATAGTGTATAAAAACTGTGATTTATTTTTTGCTTGATAATTTTATGAATAAAATGAATTTAATGATTTAACATATTATGTGTAATTTTTATTCATTCTAAGAAAAACGGACACAAATTTGAAAATATTTTTTTAAGTATTATTGACACAGGCTAATGTGTTCAGCATCCATGGTTACTTTTATTATAGCTATTATTAATTTAGAAAAAAACAAACTGATAGTGATTTAGAATCTAAATTTTAGATAATTAGTGTTTGCATTAGAAAATTGGCTCCAGTTTCAATTTTTACCGCCAACATGAAAGAAATAATACAACTGCAAATAGGACAATGCGGAAATCAAATAGGAAACAATGTAAGTGCAGTGAAGTTACAGTGAAGAATATTTTGTTTTTGCAAATCGGTATATTATTTAGTTTTGGAAAACCATATCGGACGAGCATGGTGTTAACAGTTTGGGTCAGGTGTATGGATCGTCCGATGTGCAGTTGGATCGAATAAACGTTTACTACAGGGAGACGCCGAGTAAAACCATAGTAGTCGCATTTTAATAGATATATATATATATATTAAAATTTATGTTTTTTTAGGCAAGACATATGTACCCAGGGCAATGCTCATGGATTTGGAACCGGGAACGTTGGACTCGGTTGGTGGTGGATGTTGCAAGAGTATGTTTCGTCAGGAGAATTTCATTTGTGGAGTGACCGGAGCCGGAAACAATTGGGCCAAAGGGTACCAAGCTGGCGGAGTAGAGATGTTTAATCGCATTCTGAATACGATAAGGTGGACTGTGTTTGATGTGTACTTTTTTTATAAGCATTGTTAATGTTATAAGCAGTGGCGGTGCTGGAGATTTTTTATGAGTGGAGTAAATATTTTCCCAATAGGACATTTATTTTAAAATTCTCCTATGACAGGTAAGGGAAAACCAAATTTGAGTTATATATAATTTGAAATTACGTGTTTGTTAAGAATAACAAAGTGTTAATTTTGGTTGGATCTTTGAACTTATCTGGATTGGATTTCATATGATTCATAGACTCGAGGCTGAAAACTGTGATACTCTGCAAGGAATTCAAGTGGCGCACTCGTTAGGTGGAGGCACTGGGTCAGGTTTGGGTTCGCGTTTAATGCAAGGAATCCGCCAACTCTACCCGAAGCAATTGGTGTGTACGTTCAGCGTAGCGCCGTCACCGAAAGTGTCCGACACTATAGTGGAACCGTATAACGCCCTGCTTGCTATGGACAGGTTGATCCAGGATGCTCACATTGTGCATCTCATGGACAATAGTGCACTGTTCGACTCGTGCGTTGGACCGTTGAACTTGCCAACACCCACCTATGGTGACCTCAACCACCTGGTGTCGCAGACCATGTCAGGCGTGACGACGGGATTTAGGTTTGCGGGACTAGGGCGGCAGCAGCAGGTCAACGACGATATGAAAACGCTCACCACCAACCTGGTGCCGTTCCCAGAATTGCATTTTTTCACGTCTGGTTTGGCGCCACTCACGTACAGGACGCAGACCGTTTCGGCGGGTTTCCCTCCATGCGGTGTGCGCGACATAGTTGCGAGGTTAGCCGACGTCAAAAACCTGTCGGTGTCCTACGACGAAAGCCGTTACTTGACTGCCGCTGTAGTGTTCCGCGGCGACCGTGAACTGTGTCCTGATGAAATTGCCAAACACGTGCGCTGCGGAAATCTAGCCGAGTTTGTCGACTGGATACCGGACAACTTGAAAACGGCTGTTTACCCGGGTGTTCCGTCTCATGGTCTAAAGACTAGCGGCACGATAATGGCCAACAGTACGGCCGTTAAGGGAGTGTTCCAAAGGATCTTGGCCCAGTACTCGCTCATGATGAACCGAAGAGCGTTTTTACACTTGTACGCTGAACAAGGATTGGAAGTCAGCGATTTCCAACAGGCTGAAGAACATGTGCAGACACTCATAGCTGACTACTTGGAGTATGAGAACATGAACCATCAAGAAACAGCCAAGAACAGTTTTCATAATGATACTAAATTGATCAAACATAATTAAACAATTGTGAAAGATTTTATTTGACAATTTTTGAAAATAAAACATTTGAAATGCAAACTAGAATTAGAAATTGGTGACAAGTGCTTAGTGCAAGTCATATCTCGGTCGTGTCCTCAAACTAAAGTAAAACAAATTTATGAGATTTAAAAATTAAGTAATACTAAAAATTAAAAATTACATTACGGTTGTAGTTTGTTATGGTTACTTCTCACATCATAAGATTAAAATATATCGATGGAATACAGAAATTGATAGGAATAGCAAATAAATTTAACAATGTTTTTCGAGTGTGTTATCTAAATATAAAAAAAAACAGGCACTTTTTTCTTCTTCTATATATTATGTATTAAATGTATTTTGTTTTTTCATCATATATATCTATTTAAGTAATAAAAAAAATACAGGGCAAAAAATGTTAATAAATATTAAGTTATTTAAAAATATTACTTAAATAATTATTACCGAAATAAATATTAAGGGTAACTTACAAGATCATAATGAGGTGTATAATTATTAAGTAAATACTGAAGTTTAAAATATAATATAAACTATAGATTAATTGATAAAAACTAGAGCTAAATCCTAATAGATAATCTATTAATATATTACTTATACTAATAATAATTTAGCTCGATGTACAATTTAAATCCCAAATTTTACCAATATATAGATAAGTTTATATAAGATTATTAATTTTAAAGAATAATAATGTATTATTCTAATATAACCAAAAAAGGGTTTAAGGAAATAAAGTAGTCTGCAATTTTTCAAGGAACATAGACAATTAATTTACCTATTTAAAAATAATGTACAACAATAATTATTATGATAATTTGAAAGTCTTGTCATAACACCAAGATCAATAAGTAACAAGCTACATAGCTGCTCAAGATAGTACAAGCAAGTAACTTAACACCTTAACATACTGAGAGAAATTATAGCGTAAATTTGATTACAATTTATGTTTGTTCTCATAAAATTGAATTGGTTTAACTTTATCCTAACTGAACAATGCAATTATGGGTTTTCTTGTGGTACTTAAAGTGGCTGGAGCTGGTGAATGTTTTGTAGCAAATTTCGCATTTGAATGGTCTTTGGCCAGTATGAGTGCGGTAATGGACTACTAAACCACCTGAGCTTGAAAACAATTTATCACAAACATCGCATTTCAAAGTTTTTTTTTCACCAGTGTTCATGTGCGATTTTTGATGATATTTGAAATGGCTAGAGCTAGTGAATGATTTAAAACAAATCTCGCACTTAAACGGCCTGTCGCCAGTGTGCATCCTGTAGTGGACTGCCAATCCGCCGGAACTGGAGAACAGTTTGTTGCATACGTCACATTTTAACGTTTTCTTTGCGCTCACTCCCAAATGAGATTTTTGGTGGTACTTGCAGTGGCTGGAACTGGTAAAAGTTTTAAAACACAATTCACATTTAAATGGCCGATCACCGGTATGTGACCGATAGTGAACAGTTAGGCCGCCTGTGCTGGAAAACAGCTTATTGCATACATCACATTTCAGCGGTTTGGAGTCTTGCATAAAGTGCTGAGTTCTTTGGTGGTACAATATACCGTTGGCACAGGAATACTCTTTATTGCAAACTTGACATTTGAATGGTTTGTCTCCAGAGTGAACTCGCATGTGATAATTGTAGTGGCTCGAGTTGGAAAAAGACTTGCAACATGTATCACATTTAAACGGTTTATTGCCAGTATGGGTTCTATAGTGCACTGTTAATCCACCAGAACTGGTAAAACATTTTTTACATACATCACATTTAAAAGGCTTTGGTTTGGAATCTTCGCTTTTCTTATATTCCATTTCATCTAAACGCTTATTGTTATTTCGTTCTTTGTCGGCTTCTACCTTGGGAGTAATAAAATGGCTACCCAATAACGTTCCGTGACCGCTACTAAAATCAAAACTGTTTAAAAGTCATGTTAACATCTACATAAAATAATAACATTTTTTTAAAATTATTACTTACTGAGATGGTCGGAACAAATCGTTCCTACTAAATCTAAAGCCCATATTGTTAGAAATTGTTGTTTGACCAACTTCTATTTCGTTTTCAAGCAAGCTGTTATTGAATATCTCTCTGTCAAATCTAATCATCAACCGGCCATCCGAATTAAATTCATAAGCACTCCCTGGTATACCAAATGGAGGCATGTTACTAGAAAAAAAAAATATATATACTTTTCATTTTGTTATTAATATTATGTTATATTTAAAGTTAACGGAATTTAAAAATAAATTTAGTGAAATCAATTTTTAAAATAACACATAATATTTCAAATTAAATCTTAATTAATGATGTTTATAAGAAGTATTTAAATTTTAAGTACTTTTTAAAGTATTAACATTTAAACTGTTTTAATCACTTTGTATGAACAGTAGTTACAATAATTAAACTATTAAAAACAATCATTGGTATTATTTTAATAGTACATCAGACATTGTAAATTCATTTTGATTATGATAACGACAATGATAGTGGATGCAGTTTTTTTCTTCACATTAAGTAAGTCCATTAAATAGACATTTACTAAGATTTAAACAGTAATTATTGTCATATTATGTAATAGTTAGTTCTTATTAGTTCACCTTAGATTTGCCATAGTCGGAACCCGTTCTACTGGCAGGTTGTGTTTGACATTTTCTAGAACGCTGTGTTGGCTTTGAGATCGGTCCATTTGAGCAATGAATGTGCTGTGTGGGCCGATCAATGAAGTCTCATTACACAGTTAACTTTTATGTATCGTAAATGGAATCGGTAACCGACACACCGTAGTGTTATAAGTATGAAGTATTTAACATGAAAATAGTATAATTGTTACAACATAATAATTGTCGTTGCATGATTGATATAACGTAAACTAGACTATGCGAATAAAATATAATAAAAAGATAAAATTAATTTAAGAATAATTGAGCTTCTTATTTTTTGATTTAACATTACCTATACATTATCCTTGCAGGTATTTATCAAGAGTAAGCGTTTCAGAGACAGGTTCACAAAATATCATAATAAAATATAAACAATAATACACCGACTCGGAAGGATTGTGGTGATAAAAACATTGGAACAAAAAGTGTGGTTGTTAGTGTTACGAGACCGCAGCAGCTACAACCATAAACATAATCTGCTGATAACGTTGTAAAATCTAATCTGGAAAATATCAAGCAGTCAAAAATCGAAGTACTCAATACTCGTAAGTATACTTTAGAATTGTTATTTTTACCATTAATATTAAATTGTATTAACCGCACAATGAACCATTACGATTTATTATAATATGTATTGTCACTTGTGAAGACAGATTAATAACTTTAGTGACCGACAGATGTCTGCACTGTCGGTGATACTCTTAAACTTTTATTTTAACCAACGATAATAAGTATAATATAATACACATTATACACCTACGATCTTCACTGTTGTCGAAAAACTTTTTCGTTTGTACTTGGCAGTTGGTAGTGATATTATTTTCATATTAACAATTACTATACTTTTTTCATGACACAAAGTTATCCATACTTTGTGATCTATACAATAGATATTCATTAAAATCCCACTTGGGGATTAATCGTAATGTGGTCGAGGGGATTATTGGTTTGTAGAAATTAGGAACCTGAAAAACATACAACACAAAAATATTTTTAAAAGAATCCAAATGACGAGTAATTACTTGAAAGTTTATTTCCTTATCAAAATTGACAATCACATTTGATAACACATCACTGATTTGAGATTTCAGATTTGTAGAAACTAGAAATTGTTTTGCGTTTCCTAAAAAAAGTTGCCTCTAATGGCAATAGATCAAATTTGGACATTTTTATTTAAATAACCAATACAAGTTTGAAAATAATGAGTTATTTGAAGTAAAAAATGTATTTAGCGCATCAAAAACTTTTTAATTTACCGTTTCAAAACATATTTTATTTAAATACATTTTTTGTTTGACAGTTTCGAGTATATAACTAAATATTTATTTGATCTGGTCACTGACAGACTAACAATTATATTATCATTAAATTCAATTCAGTTCAATGTCACTTTTAATAATTGTTGCTACATGTTAATTTTTAAAAATATGTAACAGCCTCACGGTTAGGTTGGGTCCGTCCGTTTTATGTGTTTTTGATTGTTTTTTTAAACTATTATTAGTTATAGTCGGCTTGAAAATTAGGTTGATGTATTAAAGGTACAGTTTTAATTAATTTTTGTAAATTTTTTTTTTATATTATGTCGAATATTCAACAATGCGTTGTAGTTTGTACCGTTAGGTTAGGTTAGCTTATTGATTATCGTCGATGAAATACTGCATTCAAAAATGCATTACCTGGTCGTGCATTGTGTGCGATTTGAGAGACATTGTTGTAAGTGGTGGGAGTGAGTACCACAGAACGTTTCTGATACACATAGTGTAGTTAGCCGTTGTTGTGTGTGCGTTTTTTTTTTAATGTGGGAAAAGCATCGAGGATAGAATGTTATCTCATTGAAAATAATTTCATTGCCAGCCAGTTTGTCGCGACTCGTGGCTCAGTAACTGCTCGGCGGTCCGACGGTGTGTTTGCAAAATCAAAAAACTTTTCATCCTATCCGGAGAGCCAAAAAAAAAAAAAAAAAAATGCCAAACATCATCAACGAAGTCAAGTTGGACTTCAAAGACGTGCTACTCAGGCCCAAGAGGAGCACCCTCAAAACCCGGGCCGAAGTGAGTTCTTTTTTCCACTTAAACCGCTTAAAAAAAAAAAAACCTATTAATATTGAAATTTTTTTTATCCGCAAAATACTTAATATTGTGTAATATTGTTGTACTTATTTTTTTCGTCTTGTTTGCCCTATTAGGTGGATCTTTACCGGCACATAACTTTTCGCAATTCAAAACGTTCTTACCAAGGTATCCCGTTGATGGCGGCCAACATGGACACAGTGGGAACTTTTGAAATGGCCGCCGCATTGGGAAAGGTAAGACTCACAATTTTATGTTTAATTTCGTTGGCGTAACGTCAGCTGGTAGTAATCTTATGCTATAACAGCAGCTCCCAAAATCGAATCTTAAAATATTGAAAAAAAGGCGATTTTTTTAATTTTTCTGGATACGAATTTCAGTAAAAATAACTCGTATGAAATACAATTTTACATTAAATATATTCTAATATACCGATTATGTACACATTGCACGGCACGTACCTATTTAGCATCGATTACCGAGCTAATTTAATGTTTCTGTGTCACGGAAACTTCACTTGGTGCCTTTGACCCATTTACTTTTCGCGGCATTGAAAGATATGAGTAAATGACAGGAGCCATGATATTCTCAACCTCTTAAAGCGAGTAAAAATAGATTAAGGGGGAATGATAGTTTTCCTGGCAACCACACAAAACATAAATATTGCAAATATCAACGATTTAGTTTTAGAATTCCAAAATAATCATTAAATTTCGTTCCTTAAACATTATTGCAGATCAATTGCAAATCTGCACAATAATCATTACCCACGGTCGATCTGATATTATTTATCTGAGGTGTTTTAAAACATTTGGATATTATACTTGTATCCGTTTAGTTACACTTGTATCTACTGATATTTGTTTTAAATTCGTCTGATGCCTTTTGTTGTCAATGGTCGTTCCATCACATTTACAATAATTATATACAGTTACGTCAGTTAATAATTACCGACAGAAGCCGTTTACGATTATTACTCATCCATAAACGCTTGTAATATGCATACATCAGCCATATTTTCTGACCATAATAATGTGAACCCACATTTTTCGATAATAGTATTTAAATGCTCATTATCTTGGTGTCAAATGTATCAAACTATAGTTAATACAGTTAACGCTTTATTATATATAATAAAGCGCAGCTGTTCGTGTACAGTATTCAAACGATCTATAAAGCGATCGACCTCGATAATAATACCTGGAGTTTGGAAATAAAAATTTTGCCTCTGGAGTGTTTAGCCAATAAAATATATACGTTAGAAACAGCCAACAGGTAATATTTTAGGGTGGCCGACTCCAAATAATTAGGATGAAGGCGAATGAAAAGAAGAGAAATCAAGTAATACTTATAAAATTCTCAAAAATGAACCCTTGGCAGTTTCTTTATAATAATCAGCATACGTTGTCTCGGGACAACGTCGAAACACAAATATATTGTTAGTAATGTCTAGTGTAAATTTTACTTTTTAATTTAATGGTTCGTGTTTATGATATTTTTCGATAGATACTGTCCAATTATTACTAGAATATTGTTGTCATTAAAACCAGACGTTAGTACTTAATGTTGAGTTTAAAAGTTAATTTCCTTGTATACAGCGTGGTTTTTTTTTTAAAGTGAGCCACTCAACATCTCATAGGGTTTAATTAGTAATTACATTTTTTTCCCGTAATGTTTTTTATAAAATGTGACATTACTAACAATACATTCGACGTTGTCCCTAGACAACGTATGCTGAGTATTATAAAGAAACTGCCAAGGGTTCGTTTTTGGGAATTTTATAAATATTACCTGTTTTCTCTTCTTTTTATTCGCCTTCATCCTAATTATTTGGAGTCGGCCACCCTGAAATATTACCTGTTGGCTGTTTTCTAACGTATATATTTTATTGGCTAAACACTCCAGGGGCAAAATTTTTATTTTCAAACCCCAAGTATCAATATCGAGGTCGATCGCTTTACAGTGTACACGAACAGCTGCGCTTTATTATATATATGTATATTAAACTATAGTTAGTAAACTGTACAGGATCATTAAACACAAATCAAATCTATCATTTTACCTTAAGCAAACAAAAACCCTGAACCCTCTAGCCATAACCGTCTGTAGAAAATGTGTTTTAATTTATTTGATATTGTTACATTAATACAATTTCTATCGACTGGAGATAGAACATTTGACACCTCGATAATGAGCATTTAAATACTATTTAATATGTATGAACATTTTCAAAACTTCTTCAAAATTTTGAGAAACTATTATTATTATTATTATTATCACTGATTTATGGAGTTAATTTTGTTTAAGATGTTGTCTTTATAGTATAATAATCATACAATGACGTTGAATCTATAACGAAAATGCAGTCGCGCCAAATTGTCGCCGCCAATCCTTACATTGAGTATTCCTGTAGTTAAAACTTAATTAAATCCTATTTCGCTCTGATTTAGAACGGAACTTTCTTTGTAATAGCATTTGAATGATGCAACTTTTAGCAAAATGGTTATTATGTTTAAAAAAGAAACTATATTTGGCGCCGGTCTCTCATGTGTGACCTTCCACTTTATCGTCGACCTACACTAAAATCGAACATCATTTTATAATATTATTACTAAAAACAAAAGTTATGTATGAATAAAACTTAAGTACTTAATTATTAAAAGTATTTTTCTCGTGTAATAGAAAGCGCCGAGATCTACCTATTTTATCATTCGTCGTTTTTTTTTATGTTATAAAAACTGCGTTCAGTAATATAATATCGTTATATTATTGTCAATTTGTGCAATACATTAAAGTAAAATTAAAATTAAAAATTATTATTTTGATAAAATAGCTTTTACATTTTGCTCCAATTTATTTACAGATAAACCCATTTGACCTGTCCCTATTCCAATATGACTGTAGAATGTAGATTATTCTAATTTTTTACATTAAAAAATAAGTACTTACACAATAACATATTTTGACTAGATATAGAATATTCTAGTTGACTGTAATACATATTATTCGATTGTGATGAATCTGTAAGTCCGTAGGTCAATTTCATTATACGAGTAGCACATTTAACCGGTACCGAATCTTAATACCATTCAAACACTTTCAATAGTTAGAAAATATAGCAGTTGGTGTTGTAGTTTACAAATAAGAAATCTTTATCTTGCAAGGAAATCCAGAAAAAGAAAATCTGCATACTGCCCCTTTTTAATAATGGATGGTTGGTAGAGGATTTATTAGGAGGTAAAATCCAAGATTTATATAAGAATGAGGATATAGATTATACAAACATAATTATATATTATACAATATATCATTTTTAATACGAGTATATTATAATTATCCTAGTATATTATAATCTGAGGTAAAAATGTTCGTTGTGAATGATGTCAACTGCAAACAAATATTACAGCACGAACTACCGACTCTTATTCGGTCTTAAAATACATAGAATAAACAAATTGAAAACCAATATTTTTATGTTATATATATATATATTAAACATGAGTTTAAAGACTAAAAATCAAAATGCTTATTTTAACTCTTATAGATTCTTTGAACTAATAATGAAACAACAATCCCGCCATCATGTGATCGATCAAAATGCCCTTTGCGCGCACCACGTGTATACTGTTAGCTTTGTTTGTGTAGTTTTGTTACCGACAAACGTTCTATTTATTTACATGCAAACTTTGTTTTTTTATTATTATTATTATTTCCGGTTACAGTGTAAGTGGTAGCGGCTGCTCGTCACGTGTTCCACGCTCACAAAATATTTTCTGCTGTCTGATATAGAACAACCGATAAAGCCCAAAGGCAATCTTTGTAGAGCCTTATCCAGTTATTCAGTTTTTCCCCTCTAATAATGATTATTTATTAAATACTTTTACTAGAATCTGTGAATTGTGCGAAAAATCACTGATCAGTAACAGTTATTGGTGCATACAAATTGTAGCATGAACTTTAAAGTTTTGATAATATTATAGCAATTCATTTTGAACGCATTATATAAGAAACGAATTGCGTTGTATAGCCACTGAATGAACTAACAGCATTTCAAACCTATTGGTTGATAATTTTCCATAGGGTTTCGAAACGATTCTAAATTTTAGGTTTTAAGTAGAAAAACGTTTTTTGAATTTATCGTGCTTAGGCAGATACGTATTTAAATTTTTGACATCTTGGAGCAGTGTTCTTTTTAGCGCCCTTACTTAAGAACAACTGTGAACTGAGGTATGGGATGGTTTTTAAAAAAAATCATTTTTACCCATGTTTTCTTGTATTTCTGTTTTTTTTTTGTTTAAACTAATACTCGCATCATATTTTGCTGATCACCTCGTGCCTGATAGATTTTCTGATTGAGCTAAATTTATTTTCGGTATTTTCTATCTATAAGTACAATCACTGAAAAATATATCGATATTTTGAAGCAGATTAAAAAGTTCAGAGGGACATTTCTAAAACAGTCTACAGCACACTTTCCATTTTAATTTAGACAGCGTATTGAACATTCAACATGGTACAAAATTTGTAGCTAAAGGACAAACTTGTTTTATGCGAGCTTATAATCCAGAATAAATACCAGACATAACCAGATTTTGATTCAAGGAAAGAAATCTAGATAATAAACTTCGAAGAACGGCTATCGCTTATCCATAGAAATCGTTTAAGGCCTCGGTTATCATTTTGTGAGGAACTATTACAGCTAATGATATCAACAATATAAATAGTAAATATTTACTATTAGTCATTCTACAATTATTATTGAGAAATGTGAACTACGAACCACAACAGTACAACACGACGTGTAACTGATAATTATTTACATTTATAAATTATAGATTATCCGTTATTAATGTTACTGCTATTTTACAATGTTTTATTGTTATATAATAATTACTACATTTTAAAGCCCTCTTGAAATAGGGTCTAACCTAGCCCGGGTTTTTTTGTCTAGGTTTCGTACTTCTAGTATGGGTTTTATTTTCGCACTGGATTTATGGTGTGTATATATATATATATTATTACATAATTGTGACAAACTTGTTAACATTCTAACTATGATCATAGCGTTTAGAAATAGAATTTTGAAAATCAAAGTCCTGTAGGGCCCTGAAAGAAGCCTCTCTTTTTCGAACATAAAACGAATTATTGTGTCCGACTACCTACTTTAAGAGGTGTGAGAGTTTTTTTCACATGACATGTTCTTAATCATGTAAATCATGTAAAATCTTAATCTTGTCATCAAGTTTTTCTCGCGTTTTTCCTGTGTCCTGGCAAGGAATCTGATAATAATTATTCCTTACTTGAATTTTTTGTGTTGCCTATACTTAATATACTCTCTCTCTCTCTGAATGTTAATATAGTACTTTACTTAAATGTAACAATGTAATTAATGTGTTGTTAATGATTTTATTGTTGTTCATTACACGGAGGGCTCCCCAAAATACGCCACTGATTGTTGTACCTACGTCGTAAATTAATTTGATGTAATTATTTTTATTTAACAGTTAAATTGCAAATATATTTTGTCTTGTTTTATAGCACGGAGTTTTCACAACGGTGCACAAGTATTATGACGCAGACGAATGGGTCGAGTTTGCTACCAAAAACCCAGATGCGTTGCCGCACGTTGCGGTTAGCTGCGGTATAAGCGACGCTGATTTTCAGAAGCTGGAAAAAATTTTGGCCGTGGTTCCAGGTGTTACGTTCATTTGCCTAGACGTGGCCAACGGTTATACACAGCAGTTCATCGACATAGTACGAAAAACCCGTAACGCATATCCACAGCACACAATCATCGTGAGTGCATATAATAATTACAGAAAACAACTGATGAATGATGCATATTATGATTTTATAAATGGGTATGTATAACTGTTTTGTTACCAGGCTGGTAATGTGGTTACCGGTGAAATGGTCGAAGAGCTGATCTTGTCTGGCGCCGACATCATTAAAGTCGGCATTGGTCCCGGGTCTGTGTGCACTACTCGTATCAAGACCGGCGTGGGGTATCCTCAGTTAAGTGCGGTTCTCGAGTGTGCCGATGCTGCCCACGGTCTTCAAGGACACATCATATCTGTATGTATACTATGCTGATTTTGAGCATAATTGTATAATCACTGTTTGATTTGTGAAAAAAATATTTGGAGTACTCTAGTATTCTATAAAAAAAAAAAAGAGTATACTCTGCAGTCATCTATACTATTAATGTTTATCATAAGTCTTAACGTAGAGTGCTACTTTCCCGCATTCTCTTAGTGTTATATTCCAGTTAACTATTGGATAGATACTATGAAATAACTTTTTAGCTAAAATCTTGTATTCATTATCAGTTCTCTTCAGCAAAATACAAATAAAACTTCTAAAAATGTATTTATCAAACAAATTTTAGTACTTTTAATTCGTTGAAGTCCTTAATACGCCACGCAATGAGGCGGACAATTAAAGGATCAATATAAAGCAATGTGTCGACTTCTATTCTCTTTATAAAACCTAATATTTCCAAGGCTTTTCCACAAATAGAATTGATATTATGTAGATTTAGAATTGAGACGACAACTAAATATAAAACCCCTAGGTCTGTTACAGAATAGCCAGAAGGGCGAATTTTATAACATTAATTTTGATAAGATGTTTTTTAAATTGTTATCCATAAAGGAATTAATAATACTCTACCTAGTGCTATCCAGTTTATAAGGTAGATTAAGGACAAATGATCGAATGATATCTATTTAACTAACGATATTTTCTATTAATAATTAATTAAATGTTTTTTTCCTCTCAAAAAATAGGACGGCGGTTGTGTTTGTCCTGGCGATGTGGCCAAAGCATTTGGCGCCGGTGCTGATTTTGTAATGCTTGGTGGAATGTTGGCTGGACACGATGAGAGTGGAGGAGAACTGACTATCAAGCCTGACGGTACAAAGTGCAAGTTGTTTTATGGCATGAGCTCGCTAACGGCAATGAAAAAACACGCTGGCGGCAAAGCAGAATATAGGTATGTTTTTTTTTAGTAAAACGATAAAAACATTTTTTGAAAAATTGTTTTTCTTATGACAATTATTTTTTTAGAGCGGCCGAAGGCAAAGCCGTGGAAGTCCCATACAGGGGCGATGTCAATAACACTATTCTTGACATACTTGGCGGTCTTCGATCGGCTTGCACGTACACGGGTGCCCACAAACTCAAAGAACTACCGAGACGTGCCACGTTTATCAGATGTACGCAACAAGTCAATGCGGTTTACTCTACAAATACTGCATCGAAAGAATAATGGAACCTTATTTGTTATATAGGTTATAAAACGCACTTATATATTTTTTCTAAGCGACTTTGATCGAATACAAGACTGCTCTGTCAAATTCATTTTTAGTATACATACAATTATTATTTTTAGCAATAATGTTTTATTATATATTACGGTTTTACTCATTAAGTAACGCGTGTCGATGCATCTGGTGCTAAAAAACAAAAACTGTTTCAGTAGATTACGTTGGTGTTTTAAATATTAATTTTTATAAATCCTTACAGATGCTGAATTGTTCAATGAAAATGTCAACATTTGTTTGTTTTATATTTTAAAAATAACATGGTAGCGCTTACTTAAAATCGGTCAAGATATATCTACTTCGAAAATGAATTGTACCGCTTTATTATGTTATGTTAGATTTGAACTGTGATGTGTAAACTTTATGTTTATTTATTTTAGTACATTTTAATTATATAGTAATTTTATTGAAAAAGAGTGTCTCACTTTGAATTATCATTTATCTGCCTCTTTCAAAGTTTAGTGCAAAACATTAGACAGGAACGACACATTGCAGATTAAACTCAGTTGTGTTTTACATAGTTTTTTTTATAAAATATATGATTTTTAATTTTTCTAATTCTCAATTTTATAACACAATTATAAGTTTGAAAATGGAATTATTACATATTTAATATAAACAGAGTGATTTAAATTTTACTTTTATCTTTTTTTTATTTACAAAATAATTAGTTTAGGAAAAAAAATTTCTAAGTATTAAATTTATTACATTAATAAAGTAAGAATATTAACCTACTTAAAAGTAATAAAACCGATCTTTGTGACTATGTATTTTACCTACAATTGAACACGTGTAATGCCCTCTTAGTAAGCGTAATTTTAGATAATAACTCATGATGTATTTATTCAAACTGTTTATCGATCAAAAATTGTAGTATTCTGATTTTAATAGTATTAATACAAACTATTAAAATTAGAATACTACAATTCTGCTTTTAATTGTTTGTATAACAATACAAAATATTTATTTATAACGTGTAGGTAATGCATTTTAAAATTGTTCTAATCAAGTGACAATTATTAGAATAATTTTTAAACTTTATATGAAAAATATTACAGTTTAAAAATATTATTTGCCTATTTTAGATAATTGGCCTGGGAGTGTCTATTAAATGGACTTAATAATTGGCTGAAATTCAATTATTATTCGGTTATTTATTAAGGAGCCTCTACAAGCATTTATTAGGGCACATTGTATAGGAATTTTTTAACTAAAATTTAACATTTGTAAACTCGTAAAAAGGAAAGAGGTATCTATTGTTTTTAGAACATTTCAATTTTTTCATTGTTTTTTAATTTTGATAAAACATATTTTGAATTCTTCATAACATAATATGCAAGGTATCAATTGTGGCACAATTTAAAAAAAAATTTTAGTTTGGTAATTAATAATTTTTATGAGAAAAATTGCAATTTTTAAAGTTTTTTTATGATTTGTTTCTAAATTTCTAGCTTTAGCTAGAAATCTAGATTTTTTTTTTATTAGGTTTTACAACTTGAACATTTTTTTTTTCGGATAATATACAAAATGTTATGTGACATATCTTTTGTAACCCAGTCACGTTTACTCTTCTCAAGATTATCCCGCTAAGTGCTATACCCGTAAAAACCACCCAACCCACCTTGGTAGTCATCAGACAACGTCCACACCAAGCCTTGCATACACACACCTATGTTCATTTTGAAAACTTCTTTATTTTGTTCAACTTATTACATTGTGTTGTCTTAGTTTATAATTATTAAAGTTATTTCTATTAGCTTTTCAAAGTTAATTTCTGTATTGCCTTATCCTGATTCGACTCAAGATCAACGGACGGCTGTTTCCACATTGACTACTCAACCTCAACCTTTTCACCGCAAGATGCCTTCAATTCAGTTGTAAGCATATTTGTTTTTTGTTTGTACTTAGGTAACCTCTTTGTTTTTTTTTTTGGGAGGAGGGGTGTTTCGTGTGTAGGTACAATCTTAACGCACTGGTAATTAAACCTTTATTGGTTTAATTTAACTTTTTTTACACTAAGTTGTATTATCATTACCTTTTACATTTCATTGGAAATAAACAATCAAACAAATGTTCACAATTTTGTTTTAGTAGTAAATTATCAAGTTTTGATTGTATTCGATTGTACTTTGGTTATTTTTATCGACAAAAAATACTTCTGGCGAGTTTGATTTTTTAACGTTTGCTAATGTACTTTTGGACTAACACTGAATAATAATTCGCGCACCTTTTGGTTGATACGTAGTAAGACCAATTTTTTTCTATGACCTATAAACTAACTAATAAACTTGTTTTATAGGAGCTTCGTGATTATCGACTTCGAATTTATGAATTTGAATCCTGAAAAAAAGGCACTAATGTCCGGAGCCATATCCAATTCGTTGGACAGATACGAGATAGGCAGTTCATCTAACGGAGCATCCTATAGTTATTAATAAGAGGGGGTTTACCTGACAAACTGAAAGATTACCCTAGATTCGTTGACGAGTGTAAACGAATTTTCGGTCAAACCCTTCACTCTACTAACACCAAACTATATCTCATATTTTCTCACAATTTTATGACAGTTTACATCTACCACTCAATAACTTAAACCCCGAATACATACAGTCTTACATTACGGACAGGGGGCTAGCTCCTTGTGTTGTATTGTGGAGTGGGTATACCGATAAAAGGATACTGACACAACTGGCGTTGACCAAATTTATCACTTCGATCGGATCGTTAGGAAACTTAAATACAAACAGTTGTGTATAGAACTAACACCAACGTTAACATAAATATATCATATATTATGTCTTATCATATTTGCTTTGGTAAAATTGTGTAGACCATTGAATTCTTCTCATTGTACAACTTGGGAAGGAATCGTTCGTAGGAACGCTTTATTGGATGTAGTAGGATTTAAACCCGAATTACGACAATTTTCTAAACGTTCTATTACCAGTACATACATAGCACACGTATTATACAATGTATGCGACGTTCTTTTCTCTGATATTAATTTTGGTCACGTAGAGACTATACATAGCGTGCTATAACGGAACATCATCAATTCGATGTGATAGATAAACAAAAAAAAAAAAATTATTTAATCAGGGATGACTTCTTTACAAACTTTAGCCAAAAATCTTAAAGATAATACTTACGAACTCTCTATGAAATTAGATTAGAATAATCAGAATTATTTTAATAATAATAATTAGAATAATTTTTACTGACTTGTACTGAAATCTAAATCACTAAGACCCGTATACAAGGTGTAGGATTAGTAAATATACTCATTAATTATTGTAAAGCGCAGTCAAGATGTGCTGATACCCAACATTATTAACGAAAATCTTGAGTACCTATGTAGATTATATTCCACAGACTAACATTAACAACACTAACTATATTGGTAAATTAAGCTTTTTAAATGTTAATACATTTTTGTCTGATCATGTAATAACTAACCGACTTAACGATATTAAAAAGATATCTGATCCTTTGTTAAGTATATACGATGAGTTAAATCAGAAAGACTTACAAGACAATGTAACGGTGAACACTCGCCGACACAACATGTTATTATATACAATTATTAGTACAATAATATTTGTAGAATGTATTTTGTAACGACCTATGTAACAAAACGCTTATCATTCATTAAATTTTCGTTCTGAGATTGTTACGTTATAGGCCAACCGTCAACGACGAAGCTGAACAATCACTTACCACATTGGATCATGTCATTCCCCAGACCTTTTATTGTTCTTATGTATATTATTGTGTCCGACTAATTAACTATTCATTGCGTTGTAAGATTAGTATTAAGTTAATTTAATTATAGTATTGACTAACTTTTGTAGTTAACTTTCTGTTCTGCCTTACCTCTCTCCCATCCTGAAAGGCTGCGGCATTACAGCGTAATATTCTAATCAGGATATATTAACACCTAATATTATTAATGTAAATAACATTTGTCACATATATATTATATATGTTACTAACATTAATTATACGGATAAGTTAAGTTTTTTAAATGTCAATAAATCGATAGTGGACAATGTAATGACTAACAAACTAAACAAATTAAAAAAGGTATCAGAACCATTGTTAAATAGGTACTAATTATTGTACCTAATTGACTTAACCATAGAAAATTGCAAGAGAATGTAATTGTTATTATAAATACTTATAGACATAACATGTTGTTATATATAATCTGTACAATAATAATTGTATTCTGTTTTATATACTTTGCGGCGACTCGTGTTGCAAAAATTTTACCGTGTGACCTAAAGTTTCGTATTAAGTCCGTTACTAGGTCAATCGCTAACGACAAAGCTGGGCATCCACTGTCTTCTTGGGAACCTGTCGTCCCCAATGAGGAAGACCTTCATTCCGACCAGCGCCAATAGCCTTGCGTACGCCTACGTTCATTTCCGACACCACTTTTGTTCATTGTCTTAGTTTATAGTTGTTAATGTTATTTCTATAAACTTTTCACAGTTAATTTCTGTACTGCCATATCCTGTGTTTCGACCGTCCAACGGCTCTACGCTTCATTTGTTAGGGTTCCTTGACAATGACACGTTATCTAAAGAATAAACTAGCGATTCACAATAGTATTACATAATATGAGGGTGACTTCATCGTTCAATACTAATGATTGATTAATCTGGTTTTTGCTTAATCTAAAATTATTATAAATGCAATAATAATAAAATCTATTGCAAAATCATAGCCTTTGTACGGAAATGATTGTTTACAATTATCACAATAGACCAGCAACAGACATTGCAATTATTTTTTGTACCTTATCAAATTTCATATTATGTTTCAACACAAAGACCGTAGTTAAAGAAAACCTTATGCGTTTTATTTTTATTGAAACTCTTGTAAAGCTTCTAAGGCTTTATTGTTCTAGGCCATTTGGTTCTCCAGAAGAAATTATTAATGGCATTTTATAATAAAATTATATAATGTACTATATAGAAAAAAACAGAAATAAATTATAACTTGCCGGAAAATGATTCTTAGTAAATAAAAGAAGACCTTAGAGTGTATGTCGTTACACTCGGCTGAAGTGAATACTCCTTACACTAATTATTTTAACTGAAGGACGTAGAACTTAGAAGAGTGAAAGGGAGAGATGGGAGACACGGAGGAGTGTCTTATATATAATTGAAACCCTGGTGTTAATATAATAATATTCATAAATACATTCCTAAGAAGGTGTTGTTTTTACAATCATGTGATTTTATCTTATATTATTTTTTGTTCTTTGATGGCCCAAAAATTTAAATTCGTCGTGAAGTTTACTTGAGACCGGGTTGAAGAAAAAAACGTTTGTAAACGTTATAAAATATATAATCAAATTTGGATGAGGCTGGACAATTCGAAATTGACAAAAGTGAAAAAACCGATCTCATCTAAACTTGCACACCAGCGATGTCACTCATGCATTGTCTGCAAAAATATCAATTATTTAAAGGGGTTTTTTGCAAAAAAAAGTAGATGATGATTTATTAAGGCGGCACCTTTATAAATACTAAACGGTAGCGCCTTTCTAGTATTTGCGCCCTAAGCAATTTTATATGCGGCCTTAACCGCAATCGGACTCGGTACGCACTCGTATAAATATTGTTTATTTTCTTCTAAAAACCAGTTTTATTGAGTAGCAATTAAATAATTTCAAGGCCATACAATCAATTGTCTATCGATTGCACGTGAATGTGGTTACTATCATTCAACGTATCCTAATGAACGGGTGTTTAAAGTAGTGTTCGTTTCAGTTACACCAAAAAAAAAAAAAAGTTGAAATACATTTTAATTGAATTTGTTTTATAGTTTTGTATAAATACACGCAAATAATGACTGAGAATAATGTAATGTATTAATAATAAATTTAATATTTATAAAGTTATTTTATTATTAAATTCATCAACAATCATTTAAACTGCAACGATATTGTTTTTAAATTATCATGCGAATAATTGAAAATTAGTAATTTATTTTTATATTTTTTCAGAAAATACGACTTAAAGATGCGCTGATGAGGAAGAAAATTTATTTGGACGGCGAAGAGGCGAGCAATGGAAAACTTAAAAGAACATTAAATTTGTTTGATTTAATATTTTTGGCCACTGGCGGTACATTGGGATCAGGAGTGTACGTATTGGCTGGAGTTGTGGCTAAAACATTTGCTGGACCCGCTGTAATATTATCATTTATTTTAGCTGCTATAGTTTCATCATTTGCAGGTAAGCACTATGTACAGTAATACTTCTTTTATTGTGGAGTGAAATCAAATAAGTGGTAGATACTCAACACAGAATGTGAGGAATATTAAAAGGCCTTTAATAAAAATAAAAAATTGTAAATAATTGTATGATCAATAACTATATTGGTTTCCTACCAAAAACATAACGATTTTATAAACATTTGTGAAATTTAGTTTAAAGTAATTCTGAGTGAAATATTATTAAAATATATCAATGCTGTGTCGGATATGGTATTATAACAACACCAAAGCGGTTTTTTTAGTAGCATACATACTAATTACTATGTCGATGGACAAAATTATAAATAATTATATTCTCGTGTCCTAAAATACACTTTAATTTGTTTTCTTTTAAATTTGTCTGAACAATTAAAAATAATAACAACTTAACGGTTATAATATGTTTTAGGTCTTTGTTACGCCGAGTTCGCCGGTCGAGTACCCAAAGCCGGGTCTGCGTACATTTATACATATGTAGCTGTGGGAGAATTTCCCGCTTTTATAATCGGTTGGAACTTAATAATAGAACACATTATAGGCGAGTAAAAGAATAATTAAAAACATATTGCAAACGCCGTTGAAATGTTTATACAGCGATTTTGTAATTTTACAGGGGTCGCGTCCATTGGCAAGGCTACAAGTAATTATTTCGACTCGCTACTTGGATATCCACAAAAAAAATTCATGCTGGAACACTTACCAATACACGTCAGTTTTTTGGGAGAATATCCGGATGTCGCGTCGTTTATATTCATAATGATGTTAACGAGTACAGTTATTTTATTAATTTTATTTAAAACGGAAATTAGCTAGTAGGGAGTTTTATAAAATGTACCAACGTAGCTACTGGTGGGCATCTTCGGATTACATTTGAACTTTAAAACACTTAATTAATAATTTCAGATTAATAATTATAATATATGGTTAACAAGGACAACATATATATATATATATATATTATTATAGACAGACGATCAACCCTAGTGCCTAATGGTAAACAATTATTGTCGGCCAATAACATAAAATAATAAGATGCCTTTTATTAATAAAAAATGTTTTTAAGACCCAAGACGTATAAATTACTCTTTCTAAAATTGTTTCGATAGCAGTAGCAAAAAAAAATGATCATCATACCAGTTATTTCAATGCTCAATAACCTGCACGTTTTTACATTAAAAGTCCATATTTATTTTTCTTTAAGTATTAAACTAAACGTTTTTAATAATAACACCCATATTTCAATCAATATATTTAAAAAAACTCTTTCTGGATCCACTGTGCCACGTGCCCAAATCGTTATCGCACCGCGCCCGGAAAATAAATAAGGTGGGGGCATCTTCGGATTGTATTTAACTTTAAAACACTTAATAACGTAAAATTCAATGTATAATATATAGATACACGTAACATCTATGGATTATTCAAATAATTATGTTTTTGAAACTTTAGTATTATATTAGTTCATGGTGATGATAAGTATAATAGATAATCTGAATTTATAGGTATGATGCTATAATGGTCACAAACCATTGAATGACATGCTATCATTCTGGTATTAAAATAATTTATTGACCACTTAAAACGCAACACTTGAATATTTTAAAGAACCGATAACGTTTTATGTCGAAGAACTTTTGCGTTCATAAAAAAAGGCTTTGCACTGTTCAAGGTTTGATTATAGCGAGAATTTGAAATAAGATATAGATATATATATATATGATATACATAGATAGCATAATATAATGATTTTACTCTGAAGACAATAATATGTACATATTTGATTTTATTTCGCGCTCTTGTAATTGTTTAAAAAAATTAAAATGTACACATAATTATAAATGTTTACTAAAAACGTACTGTTGTGATTAACATATGGGAAGAAATATTTTTTTTTTTCAGTAAAACCCAACATTAAATGTTGAAATTGACCCTAATGAGTAGCAATATTGTTACAGTGGTGGTAGCGTGGGGTGTTCGCGAATCAGCTTTGGCCAACAATATCCTGACGTCGTTAAATTTGCTGGTCATATTTACAGTTGTCGCCACAGGATGTTATTTTGGTATTGATGATGAACAACATTTGATTAATGATCTCTATGTATTGTACGAGGGTAATTTGCGAAACTCTTAACGTTTAAGCTGACCTATCCAACTGGAATGTTAAAAAGAGCGACATCCCTCCCGGCGTGAACGGCGGAGAAGGCGGATTCTTTCCCTTTGGATGGCCAGGAGTAATCGCCGGATCGGCCAAATGCTTTTATGGATTTATCGGTTTCGATACTATAGCAACAACCGGTGTGCACTGTCATGTTGCAATAGTTTTGTATGTCAATTATTTATTGTGATCTTTTCTTAAGGTGACGAAACGAAAAACCCAAAGAGAAATATCCCGTTGGCGCTCATTATTTCTCTGATAAGCATCACCACGGTGTACGTTTCAGTAGCTATTGTCATGACTCTGATGTGGCCGTACTACGACCAAGTATGATTTAATTTTGACTTGTTTTTGTTTTTTTTTTATTATTTTGATGACGCAAAATCCTTTTGATTCGATTCAGGACTCTAGTGCACCGTTGCCTATAATTTATGACCATTTGGGAATGCCCTTAATAAAATATTTCATTTCAGGAGGAGCAATATTCGCTTTGACTACCACGTGAGTTTTAATTAATATTGTACCGATTCATTGTCTTAATGTTTTTTTTTTTTTTTTAAAAGATTAATAGGTGCGATATTTCCATTGCCCAGAATTCTGTATGCCATGTCTTCCGACGGCTTACTATTCAAAATTCTGTCAAAAGTCAACAAAACTACCAAAACGCCTTTTATATCTTCAGTCATATGCGGAATTTTATCTGGTAGCTCCACTAATTCAACTTTATAACGAAAAAAACAATTTCAAATACGAATGTGAAATTTCAGGTTTCCTAGCGATCATATTCAATTTGGAGCAGCTCATCGATATGGCGTCCATTGGTACTTTTCAAGCTTACACAATTGTTTGTATATGTGTGCTCATGTTAAGGTATACCATACATGTTATTTCCTATACGAGTTAAATATTGCTTAAAAAATGGACATGATATAAATGTGCAAGCGTAAGAACTAAAATGTATTGAATTTATTTTATATAGCTTATATTTAGGTAGCATTGTGTTTATTGCTAGACAAGTAATTTTTTGTACACATCATACAATTTAACTTATTGTTTGTGTTTCTTCTTCGCTTGTCGGTCAGCTTCGAGTTTGCTAATTTTCAAAGCCATCTCACTGCTATAAGTGACTTTGATGATAGTTTCGTTTGGCGACGAGAAAAACATACACTACTCTTCTCATTCTCCCTCGCTTTTTAACAGGTTTAGGTTCTTTCATGTTCTAACTAAAAACATTATTGATCGGTTTTAATTCTTCTACGCCTCATTTTCGGATATTCCTATCAGATAAGTTCTCGGTAGAAAAACTGTCTATTGTCCTTGTCTATGCATGTCTTTGTTAACTCGATTCCTTTTTTTTACAATATTATATTTTTTACCATCGGCCTATCGGTGTTTCTATTTTTGCGAACAGAATGCACAAATTAGTTTTTGGTTTATAGTATCAACATTTTCTATTCTGTATCTCGTTATGAAAAAAATATCTCATTCACTAAAATTAAATGAAAAGTTTTTTTGTTATTCGTGATTTGAGCAATTTTTTTTTTTTTTTGTAATAAAATATTTTTCAAGTCTCGAGATTACAAATATCATTAAAACTAATACATTATGACGTATGTGTAAACTAATAATACCAATAAATTAGTATTATGTTAAGTATACCTAATTGCTTTGAAATCGTTCTAGGTATAAAGATAATAGTGAATCTAAGGAACCAATAAATATTAACTGGCGTAATGCTCTTAAGTTATGTTGTAATTTATCGAATGTAAAAGTTCCGAATTCGTATACCCAATATTTTGCAAGAGCATTTATATTTATTTTTGGTAAGTAAATACATACCATTCAATATATATATATATATATATATGTATATTATTTGTATTCATACAAATTATGCGTTCAATAGAGTTATAACTTATAGAAAACGTTTTTCGGTTAATATTCAATTAACAATTTATATATTAATATAATGTAAAAAAAATGAATTATTTGTTTTTCTTGTTTCAGTATGTGCAACATGCATTTTATCTTTTAGTTTGATGAATTTGGACACGTATCAAAGCATCAGATATATTTTAGTCGCAACAAGCCTAATTTCAGCTATAGTATTATTATTAACGTTACTACTGTTTAGTAGACTACCTAAAGTAACTGAAAGTATATACTTTAAGGTTTGTATTAGTATATTATACATACTATTATGGTTTTATAGCTTTTAAAACAATATTATCTAGAAGGTCACCTAAAAACCCGAGTGTAATTAAATTGGCTATTTTTTCGCCTTAAATTCACTATCACTGTCACGAAACTAAATAACATAATACATTATATATAAAAGGAATTTTATAATATTTTTAGGTACCTTGTGTTCCACTTATACCGTGCTTGAGTATATTTTTGAATATTTATTTAATGATGGTGTTGGACTACAAGACTTGGATACGATTCTTTGTATGGATAGCTTTAGGTGAGTAACACTACCAAATTTAAATATTATAAAAACGAACTACACCCACAAATTGCTAACGAAAAAACTGATTTATTTAATAGATAATAAAAGCTAATCAGTGTATTGTGCATTTTCCAGGATTACTAATATACTCGTTTTATGGAATTAATCACAGCTTGGAAGCAATTAAAAGGAAAGAACTGAACGAAAATAGGCAAACTAAACTGTGATCACTGTTGTCTTGTATATATGTATATACTACTAAAATATAAATATAAATAAGATAATAATTTTTACCAAATTTTTATGCTAATCATTTGGATTGACAAATTGTATTTTTTCATCGCTGATAAAACATTATAACTAACGATTAACGAGTAATTGCGCCAAAACACGCCCATAAAAATTACATTTCATTTTTTTACCATGTAATGATTATATAAACATTTTTGAAGAAAACAGACAGCCAAAATAAACACCTAGACATTGAAGGGTATAGTTTTAGAAGGTTGCATGTATTCAAATACTAGGACTCAAAAGTTTTAAGTAAACACATCAAGATGGTACATAAGATGGTACTTAAGTATCCAATATGACTATAACAGGTCCTCAACGAAGAGATCTTTGAAGTAATATGTACATTTTTTCATAAAATTAACATATTAAAAAAATTATAAAAACTTTAAATGTTGTTAAAAAATAACCATTGATGTTGAAGCCTTTGGCCCTTTATAATAAATAAAAAAAAATGTTAAATTTAATTTCATGGAGTGGCCAATGGTTGATATTTATTATACATACAGATTTAAAATTAATCCCATCTAGTGTCTTTTTTTATTATTATTTCACAAATATATGTTGTTTTCAAATGTCGCTGATGTTAAGGGAATTGAAAGCGATCTGTTTTTTACCAAAAAACCTGTCAAAATACTTAGGATGGTCCGATTTCAATTCTATAAGTTTTTGGGCTACTTTACCAGGTTATGAAGGAAACGGATTTTTGGTTTTTATGTAAACAATGTGTTTTTTAATTAATTTAATTACAAGAAATTGAATTTTTTCAATTAAAATCGGTTTCCTGCATAACCTAATAAAGTATGTCAAAGACCTCAAATCACTTTACATAAGTTAAATCGTTCTAAAATACCACCAAATTTACTCATTGAAAAAATTGTACAAGTTAAAAATAATACTTTGAAACTTTTACAAATTAATTTGTTAATAAATTGACATGGTCAAAATGCATTTAAACCAATTTTTTTCTTAATTATTGCCTATATAAAACCCCTTTAAAACCCGTCCGCTTTCAGTCCTCTCGATAAAGAATAATATATGTAGATAATATTTAATAATTAGATAACATAATCAGCATGAAATGCTTTTTCTTTAAAAAATGTTTTTGTGATAAAAAGGGTAACTTAACCTAACCTAAATGTGTTATAAAAACAAACTGTTTTAGGTAATCGTAGTGGCCGACTATACCTTCATATAACTCCACAAAACGTTTGCAAAGAGTTGGCCGATTTCACATAGCATAGTGTTACTGATATATTTTAAATAGTAGTTCACAAATAAAATGATTTATACAGTTTTAATGTAGTGTTAATTTGTATTTAACATCTGTTACATAACTATTTTAATATAGGTACTACATCATCTAGCCTTAACACGATGAAACGACTGTAGCAACTATTATTGCGTTATCATTTGTCTTAAATAATTTCTTAAAACATTATGACAAACATTAAAACACGATGCATAGTGTGCGTTCATCCGGCTTATAACAACAATATAATCGTGATAGGTGCACATAATAAAGATTTGGTAATTGTTGGTATTATTATTTTGGTGAATGATAAGTGTCTCATTATGTGTCCGTCGGTAGCGACTGTGTTATTAATTAATATCATTGCTGATAAATCTATTAACGATATTTTGAAAAAGAATATAACAAAAAAAAATAATAATAGTAATAATGAATCGTAATCGCAGAATCTCAACTGTGCAAATTTAACATGTGATTATCAAGAGATTGTCCTTATCACACATTAAGTAACGGTCGTCCATCATTGGGCAACGAAACGAGAAGACAATGTGGTTGCTTAACAAACGAGCATGGTAGAAAAAACCTAAATTTCGCCATTATATTTTCTAAATCATCCGTAAATTGTGCGACTGATTATCGGCTATTGTATTGACTTATACACAATATAAAAATAAACACTGATACTGCTTGTGTCTTAAACCGTAAATTATACTTTGTATGCGCTTAACAAGCATACCCACTGACCAGCGTGCACCTATTTTATTGGACGTTGGAGGTCACCTTTTAAACGTGGCAGTTTTTGAATTTCGTACCTAGATAATACTCGAAAACATTGATCTAGCTACCTAGGCAACCTTTGCTCAGATAATTTTATGATTTGCAGTTGTTCGCTGTCAAAATCAATGTGTTGGCTATTAAATAATTTTTAAGACTGTGAATTGGAAGACAGGCATTAAAAACGTTGCCAAGCCAAATTTTACATGAATTGGATTTAACAAAATTATGTAAAAACTTTCTTTTGATTTTGTTCCCAGCTTTGAATTGCAAAATTGTTCACATTTTTACAGTTTGACCAATCTTATAAGCTGCTATTTGTATATATGTCTACCTTGTCCTTATCCACCTTATCCTTGTCTTTGACATTTTAAACCGCCATTGTATTAAAATTGTTTTGAATCAATTTTTTTTTTTAATTTAAATATATATTCCTGTTTAAATTGTATTTGTTTTGCCAAATTTAGTCAATTCATTAAAATTAAACAAATGTTTTACAAGACCATATAAATTATATGATATAACCACGTTTACTTGGAAACAAACTTATAAATCCATGACCGACTTCAAATTTTTTTTTTTATTATTAACGAATATATCGAAAAAGAACATTATTTATTTACTCTAAATTAACATAATGGTAAATTCGACTTCACAAAATATAATATTGCACTGTATATAAATTTAATTCTCGTTAACATTGACCTGAAAAACGTAATGAAAATATTTTTATTCCGTAAATATTGTTACGGGAATAGTGTTTTAATTTTTAAATTTATTAAATGGTATTTTATTACAACTGTGACCTTTTTGGAGTTTATTTTAAATATTCAAAACTTTAAAAAATGTGAAAGGTCTGATATTAGGCATTTAGTATTTTTTAATTATTTTAAAAAAAAGTAAAACTTTTGTGATATTATCTTAAAAGAATTGTTACTATTGGACCATGTATTAAAATTTTGGAAAACTACTTTTCTATCCATAATCAAAATTATAATTTGCTAAAACGTTATATTATTAAATAATGAACAATGGAAAAATACAAATTAAACATGTTGAAATTCTGTGTACAACCAGTATGCTATTATCGCTTAATCCAAATTATTGTTCATTTTTAAAGATCTTTAAAAAATATGGATTTTTGTACAATAATGATGTGTTAAAAATAATGGCTGGTCGATAACCAGTTTTAAATTATTCATTTCTAATTCACAGGCGGTTATATAGCTCATTTATATAGTGTTTACTATGTAAGCTTTCGACCTTGATCCTAAAGACTAACTATTTGTGTGTTGGCCCAGTCTTGATTTGTTGGCCTTCCACCGTTGATTCGACCCTGCTTATAGCTATGTTTTAGTTTCAAAATATCAGCAAAACCGAAACGATTCAAAGCACATCAATACACCAAGTGTCCGAGGCTGTGGCGTTTTTATCACCGAACAATTCCAACAATTACCGTTGACTTGTTTTCACGCAGGTTAGTCGTGTAAGTATATTAACCAAATCGAATACCGTTCACACAATGTTATTATATTCGGTTGTTTCTCCTATTCGCCGACAACATGGTCACTTATCCACAGACATCAGATGGTTGTATAATAGCTGTGTCCTCCTACCGACGGATTATTATGGTCTATAGCTGCTGCATTGAATATTTTAATGTTTTTGCAACTGAATCCGGCACTCTCGCAATAACATGACATATATTGTCATGCAAGACGTCAGTCGCTGTTGAACGTCTTCGGTTGTAATACTATGTTTGCTTACTTTTTACAACCAAAAACATTGATAACCGTTTTTATTGTTCATAAATAATATTATATTGCCTACAATTAGCGACTTTGACACTCAGTCGCAATGTGGGTCTGAAATTTTTATCCACAGTTCGATCCAAACAAACATTCTAGTTCACAGTGTCACTATAATTACAACCGGACAAAATATTATGGAAACCCCTTGGTGGAAATCCGTAAGTAACTAAAACATTGCGAATACATTACAATATACCTAATATATTTTCATTAGGTAAAATATTTTCTTAAAATAATGTGAATTGTTGTAATGTCTAAAATTACATATATTATAATAAAATTAAAATAATAATAAACTAAGAAAATACCATTACACACGTTCATTATGTTGGTGGTAAAATAAGTAATTTCTATAGAGGCCTCTACACTATAATTGATGAAGGCGCACTGTATAGGCAATTTTTCACTAAAACTTAACATTAAGCTAAAATTTTTAAACGTACATATTACCATAGAAAAGAAGATTATATTTTGATAATTCATTTTTTTTCCAATTTTTAAAACGCATATAGGGTCTATTTTTGTACAACAACATATGTTTTTTACTTCGAAACTAAAAAATACTCCGACTTAAGTTTTGAAAAAACAATTTCTAAGTATCGATCGTGGCACAATTTAAAAAATATTTTTAGCTTATTATTTATTTCAACGTAAAATACTGCAGTTATTAACTTTTTTAAACTAAACAATTAATTAACACACAATAATTTTAGAATTATGCTACGATTGATGTCTTGAATATGTTAAGAATACTTTAAATATTTTTCAACTTAAATAGGAGTATACTTAGGAACAGTAGAACCATATTATTTTTGAAAAAATCAAAATACACTTACATCATATGCCATTTTCCTAATAAATAAACATCACACCATTGTAGTACTAGCTTTGAATAGAAATTCATCGACAATTTACCATACCGAATAATAAATGGGTTTGGACCGTCTTGACCGAGTATTGTTTTTTTATAAAATGAATGCCGTTGTTCCAACATAATCCTAATCCATCATTTTAAAAGTCAAATAATTAATTTTATGGAAGTATAATAATAATGAAAGTATAATAGTGTTGACTAAATTTTTATGTCATTCAAATGCGTTATTGCCTTAAGAAATAATATGTGGGTCCTGAACCAAAGATGTATCTATGAATCACAAACCGTTCACTGAAGTTACTTTATACGTCTAAAAGTTGAAGAAGTTTACACCTTTCCTTTCAATATCGAAAACTTCTCAATATTTTCATATTTTTCAAGCAATCGAGTAAAAGCCGAATTTTCTAACGATATGCTTTAAAATATGTCTACCGTAGTACAAACTGCTCTCGAAGAACGAACAACAAATTATTATTTCTTTGCCGTAGAAGGGATGTATTGAGCTGTTTCTATTTCTAGAATCTATTTCTTCTCTGGTGTGGGATTTTTGGATTTTAGGTTTAAAAAATAGACTGAGAAAAGATGTTGTGTGTAATACATGTTTAATTTTTCAAATAATCTGTACATAGTCAATTTTCGAATATCACGATCGGCTTTTAAGGAAAATATTTTTGTCATTTATAGTTATAATTTATTTTATGAATGATTTTTACAGACACTTTTATTATTTAAAATTGTACTTCATACAGGTTTGTATGGCGTATGCCTGATATTGTAGGTTAAATTAGTGCTTTTTTAATTTATTAACCGTGAATTCTGCGAAAAGCGCTAAAACATGAGAAGAATATTCACAGCTTTTAACTAACATTACAAGAATTTCATACCATTGTTTAAAAAGGATATTATGCAGATATCCAATATATTTGTTGATTAGTTTTTTTGTTCAATGAATTCTCACAAAGTTATAACGTATGACTTTTGAGTTTAGAACTGTTAATACCAATATTAGTTGGTATCTTGTGACAATGCACTGAACGTAAGACTTCATAGGAATGTCATATTTAAAAATCTATAATACAAAAAGATATAATAATATAAAGAAGTATAAATATGGGTAAAAACGGACGAATTTTTGTAGTACCAAAAAAACACAAAAAAAGAGGTGAAAATTCATAGAAAAGCCGTAAAAAGGACCACAGTAATCAAAATAGTTAAAATAATTATGTGTAAAAATAAGATAATTTCCCGTTTTTTCGACTTTTCTATGATTTTAAACTCTTTGTTTTGTTTTTCTAAGCGTTTTTTATGAAGAACCCAATTTAAAATTTGCAAATTTGATATTACATTTTCTCAACTTTCTAAAAAAGAAAAATAAACGTTTTAAATTTTGGGCAACACAAAAAACACCGACTTTTTATATAATAAATTCAATTATTATAATAACTTTCTGTTACTCGAAGAAAATATAAATATTTTTTCAGAAAGCTGAGATTATATTAGATAAGAAACTGATTTTTAACATATATTTTTTTTATGTTTGAAGATACTAGAAAAAAACAATAATAACAAAAAAAGAGTAAAGAAAAAAACTAAAAACACTTTGTATTATAATTATGACCAAAATAATCGAAAAAAAAATTTTAGAACATTGTTTTTATCGTAACAGATATGCAGGGTAAGTTTCAAAAAGTTCCTGGGGGGGGGGGGTGCTCCAATAGATTGTTCGTATTTGGCATAAATTGTATTAACAATGATATACAAGTGCCAAGATAATATTATTAAGGCGTTGAAACTCGAAATAGTGGAAGGATAACAATAGTAATAGACTTATAATAGCTATAACTCATCTAGAAATGTTGATATGTCATCTGAATGTGCAGATGGTAACTGCGATCGGCTGTTAGGTTTTTGTTAGCTCTGGTGTTGGTGTATGTTTGGTTGGAGGAAACGGCGTTTTGTCATTACTCATTAATGATGAATCATCAACAGAAATGGATGTTGTATTAGAAGTAATGTAAAATGATGTAGTCTTTTCGGATACTATCTGGGTTTTGTAAGCTAAACATAACGCGCGATTTACCGTTGTGAATTTTGGATTTAAAGTGTTTTTGTCTTCTAATCTTTTTTCTTAATCTATCATAAGTACGATATGCATAAACAGTAGATTCTCGTCACTCTGCAGTCTAATGTTCAGCTCTTGGATCTTATCTATTTATGGCCTCATGTCTCATGCTTGCAACAGAAATGTAGTAAAATGTAGATGCAATAAACAAGTGCATGTGACACTATTGGGTTTTTTACTTCAAAGTGGTCATAATATGCACGTGATTCGTTTACGAGGGTAAAGTTTCAATAAAGCTGTCGATTGAGAAACCTTTATGTTTTTATTGCATTTTCAACAAGTGTGTGTGTGTGTGTATTGAAGAAATATAAAAAAAATATTTGCCTACTTTCTTTTAGTTATACTGTTGGTCATAAACCATAGATACCCTAGCACAAAGATAAGTACAATCTAAATATAAAGATCTATTACACTCTACTTTATTTCGTACTTATGACTGTACTTATTACTACTTTATGACTGGAATAACACTAAGTTTAAATATTTTATATTGTACCTAAATATAATGTGCAGACTGTGCAGATATTAAAAAATACGTCAACTTAAAGTACATTTATTGACTTTCGGGATTACAGGCTTATAAAGTATCCCACTCATCCCATATAAAACAATATGACATATGATTAACTCTTCTTCTACCTAGCCTCTTTTCCCATTGAAGTCAGCCACCCTAGACTCGGTATCTTACATCGTCTACACGTCATACTTGTTGGCCTTCTTCTACCTTGTTTACTTTTGCATTTATTTTTATTACCGCTATTACTTCTCCGTTTCTTCTTTAATTTTCACTGTCATACCACCTACCGCTTAACACTTTATCCGGTTATACGTAGCTGGATTTTAGCATTTATTTTCATCGTACGAATATTATTGTTAATATGTGTAGAAAAAAAAATTGACATGGGCGCTAACAAGAAAGAAAACCGATGAAGAAGAACAAGGAGTTGATAAGTTAAAACGTGTGTTGACTTTCGTTGATCTCACCGCACTTAGTACCGGCGCCACTTTAGGATGTGGTGTGTATGTGCTAGCTGGTGCTGTGGCTAAATCGATTGCTGGGCCAGCTGTTGTATTATCTTTCGCCATTGCTGCAGTTGTTTCTGCATTTTCTGGTGATCACTATAAGCAAGGTTTTAAGGTAAATCGTCAACATTTAATATAATTACAATTATTCTCATAGGACTCTGTTATGCTGAGTTTGCCGGCCGAGTTCCCAAAGCCGGAAGTGCATATATCTACAGTTATGTGGCTGTCGGTGAATTTACCGCATTTGTCATCGGTTGGAATTTATTGATTGAACATCTTATAGGTAAAACTAAAACCAGTTTTTTGTCCATATTATACTTATTACTGTTTAAATTCCTATGACATTTGCACGCTGTCATAATTTACTTTAAAATTAAGTTTTGAAAATATTTAATATTGACAAGTGTACCGTTATTTTTCAAATGCAAAGTAACCTCAATATTATGTTTCAGTTTTTATATTAAAAAAAAATTAATTTATTATCGCTTTTAGTAAATTGATCATGCCTGTTTCATAATTAGGTGCTGCGGCTGTGGCCAAATCAATGAGTAACTATGTTGATTCTTTGCTGGGTAGCCCACAACAGAAATATATGACAGAACACTTTCCAATCCATGTAAGCTTTTTGGCCAGTTACCCTGACGCTGCGTCCTTTGTAGTCATTATGACTATTACATGTAAGAAAACAAATTTAATTTACATAAAAACGTATTACAACTTGCATTCTTATTTAATTGCTGATAAAAAATACTATAAATTATATTATGAAGTGATGAAAACCGAAAATGTACAGGTGACAATTTTTTGATCAAAAGACATGTGGTAGTGAATACTTATTTTTGGTTCATGATTTCTAATCATATAAAAAAATTTGAATAACGATAATAAAAATGTAGTTTTTTTCTAGTGCTAGTAGCTTGGGGAGTCAGAGAATCGACATCTACAAATAATATATTTACAATACTCAATTTGTCCACTGTGACTGTTGTAATCGTAACAGGATTTCTAAAAGGTAACGACACTAGTGAAATAATGGAGTTTCACTTTCACACATTAAATGTTTTATTCTAATATTTAGCGAACTACTCAAATTGGGCAATTCCAAAAAGCGAAATTCCTTCAAATATGGACGGAGGCGAAGGCGGATTTTTACCATTTGGTTGGGCCGGAGTAGCCGCAGGAGCTGCAAAATGTTTTTATGGCTTTATTGGATTTGATTCCATTGCTACTACTGGTACTTGTTGATACTACTTATTGTCTCATACAATTGCTTTGTTACAAAACTGTAAATCACAATTTTTGTGTATCCAGGCGAAGAAACTAAAAATCCGAAAAGAGACATTCCTTTAGCAATAATAGCCTCGCTCTTCATTAGTACAATAGCTTACTGTGGTGTGGCAACAGTCTTGACGTTGATGTGGCCATACTACGATCAAGTAAGAGTTTCCTTCTTTAAAACTGGAATTTCAATGCTAAATAAACGCATCCGTTAAATTGTTTCAGGATGAAAATGCACCACTTCCACAACTTTACCAAAATTTGGAAATGCCCACCGTGAAGTTTATAGTGTCAACAGGTGCAATTTTTGCATTATGCACAAGGTAAACTTTTAAGCCAACCGTTCTTAAATCTATTTTTATTTTAATACTAATAATTGTATGGTTTCTAGCCTGTTGGGTTGCATATTTCCGATACCTCGAATTTTGTACTCAATGTCTGACGATGGTTTGTTATTTAAGTTTCTATCAAAAATCAATTCCACTACTAAAACTCCGTTAATATCGACGTTGTTGTGTGGAGCATTTTCCGGTAAAATTATAAGTCTATAAGTATTTTTAAAATACAAATTAAAATGAACTGGGGTTTACTCTGACTTTTTTTAGGTAGTTTAGCTGTATTTTTCAACCTTGCGCAGCTCATTGACATGGCGTCAATAGGAACCCTTCAAGCCTACACTATTGTATCTATCTGTGTACTAGTTCTTCGGTTAGTTCCTCAAATCATGCATCTACGAATAGCTTAATGTTTAGTATTGTTACTTATAATTTTAGTAAAATATGATGTCATATCAGATTTTCTTGATTATTTCAGGTATAGTGACAATAAGCCACTAAATGAAAAATGTATTGTAAAATCCAACAAAAATCAAACTCACAAATGGTTTAACTTGTCGAATACCAAAACACCCAATTCGGATACTCAATACGTGTCAAGAGCATTAATATTAATTTTTAGTAAGTAATGTTTATGATGGTTTACGAATTACACATGTTTAACTTGTGTACTTTTTATCGATAGTAAAACAAATACGTCATATTAATTTTATGGCATTACATTTTTTGTTTTGCAGGTTTGGCCTCTGTTGTTTTCGGTGTTAGTCTTGCAAACGTGGAAAGACATCATGATACTAGCAGATCAACGCTTCTAACATTGTGCTACATTTCATTTTTCATAATGGTAGTTACGACTTACATGTTGTTTAGATTACCACAAGCCGAAGAAAATCTCTCGTTTAAGGTAAAATACATTGTTTGATATAAAATTCTAATTTTGAATTTTAATTTTTGTTTTTCTACACAGGTTCCATTCGTTCCAATCATACCTTGCTTGAGTGTAATATTAAATGTGTACTTGATGATGGAATTGGATTACAAAACGTGGATACGGTTCATCGTATGGCTCCTATGTGGTTAGATACAGTATATTGATGATAGCCTCAACCGGTATATTGTCTACATGTAGTGGCGAAATTAAAATCAATTTTTTTTCAGGTTTAATGATATACTTGTTTTACGGAATTAACCATAGTTTAGAAGGTAAGAAGCAAACGAAAACCGATGAAAACAAGTCAAATATTTCTGTACAATCGATTGTAATGAGCTGTCCTTCTTAACCAAAATCAGCTCAGCTATAATAAGTATATATGACAGTACACAATTAAAATCATTTTATTAATATTAGGTATTATTAATTATTGTTATTTTGTAAGTTTTAATTTCATAATGAAATTCTTCATTATACATGTTGTTTTTGTTTTGTTTATAATAAATTATTTAACGATTATGCAATCAACAATGAACTTGCCAAGTATTATTTAAATGACCCGTTAACTGACTTTGTATAATAGTAAATGATGAGTATGTTAATAATACCTAATCCTCACAGCATAAATTATTCCCTAAAATAACTCCTATTTTATTCTAAATGCTTCATGAATTTTATTAGGAACTCCATAGGATCACAAATAGGACATATTATATAATACAGTCCGCAGCAGATATGTTGACACAAGTTATACTGCTTATGATATTATAAAATTATGTAACTAGTCTACAATTAAAAAAAATATTTTTAATAAATTATATATTATAAACTGTATCAACTTTGTACCAACATATTATTAAAGCTTATCTTACTAAATATGTTTTCTATGTGCATCTACATACCCTTTATTGTATTTTAATGCAATTTCAGGCCGAGCTTTATAAATTGATGGTCTTAAAGAAATGATTCTCTTGTTTTTTCGTTTTGCGGTATCTTAGTACTTGTTCTAAAGCATTTGAAAAAATTTATTTAAGTGGTACAACTGCACTATTAGGCGTGGAGGTATAATGTATAACCTTTGGCAGTTAATTTTTTATACAAAGCCAGTGTGCTTAGGCAACGAAATTCAATAAGCTATGATATTATTTACCTCCAGAAACTACTTTGTTACAGTAAACGATTCAATTATCGTTATAATGACCAGTAATCTTTATATTATAAATTTATCTTTAATAATTTGTTTTAAAAACAACTCGGTTAAATATTAATTATACTTAAAAAAACATTTAGTATATACAATTAACGTTTTAACGTAAAGTAAGTTAATAATAATTATCTCATTTAACAACAACTGTCGAAATAAAATTACTATGTGAAATAAGGTATGTATATTTAAAAATATGTTTATAATTTATAATATAACAGAAATAAATAATTATACATTTAGTTATTTGTATATTCACAGAAGGTTAAGTCAAGGTAAACTGCTTTTCTTTTCTTTTAATAATGTTCAAATGTTTTATTTTAGAATAATTTTGTTCTCAGTTATATTATTGTATATCTAATGGTTTAAAGTTAAGAATTATGTTTAGTCAGGTACACATAATTTTAGCATCCCCTAAAATGTAGGTATAGTTGTGCCTATGCAGTTAGTACACATAAGAGAAAGATATAGTAGTAACGTACTAAGCTTTAAACATTTGGAAAACTTTCAGTTACATTAAAATCTACTATCATCTTATACGTGTTGAACAAAAATATTCTTATTCTTACTTTCGTTGGCTGTAATTATTAATAAACTCGTTTGTCTAAATCTTAAAATATATTTTTAAACATGGCCCTAAATTTTTAGTGGGGCTTGTTAAGCAATGCTTATTTTGCTATCCGGCCCTGTCAGTGTACACATCACAAGCGGTGGTTTATCAAACGCCAAGGCAAACTTAACCGGATTATCGAATACGCCGGTAAGCTGTGTAATTATAGTATACATTATTATATATATTTTTTTTTTTTTTTGGTCTGAAAACGACGTCTTGTGTTATTTTCGCTTTGACAGCCGACAATGGACGGTCGTCGCACTGACCCTTATAATAATAATAATATAAGTAGTTAACGGCATGCATTGCTGTCGCTCACCTGGAGCGCTAGACGGTGTACGGGGAGTGTAAAATATAAACGACACGCGCCTCGTGTACAGAGCTTATTCCGTATCGGTCCGATTAGCGCGTTCACGCATAGAAAACTTTTTGAGCAAATAAACGCTGAAAAATACAAATAAATAAACAGTATACAATAAAGATTTTTTCGAAACTAAAGGTTAGGTTACACAACACAGCGGCGCCTAATACGGATCGTACGGTCACAAACGTTTTGTTCGCGTTAACGTTTTTTTTTATTATTATTATTTAGTTCAGTATTATTATCGTTAGGTACCGCCGTCGAGTATTTTTTTTTTTTTGATATAAAACCAACAAAATAAAAAAAACCGTCGAATCAAAACAAAATCGGCTGCATGAACCAGCTGAGCGTCTTGTTGCTCGAAGTTCTCCTCTCGCTGTGGATGTTCAAGTTCTTTCACAACAAAGGCTGCAGCAGCGTGCGTTTCCCGGCCGGCGGCACGTTCCAAGGATAACGCGACAGTCGATTATTAATTGTTTTATCCTATAAAATTCTTTAAATTTCTATTCGGCCACCAAACCAACCAACCAACCAACCAACCACCAGCAACAGCTGCAGCTGTTGTACCGCCGGCCTATATATTATACAACGTCTGGAACGTCTTGATCTATTTCCGTTGTCGGTCACGTGATAACCGTAACGTCTCGATCTGCCGTCCCCTGGCGGTGTAGATCTTCTGTGCAAAATCCGACCGATCTAAGAGAAATGGACGGATCGTGGTGGAATTCGGTAAGTGATGGCCAATTTTTCCTATTTTGCTTTTTACCCGTTTTTTTTTTTTTTGCTAACACCGCCCCTCCCTCTCCGCCGTTCCTCCCTTATCTCGGCGGCAACGTTTACGGTGGATTCCGTCCACGTCGGTTATGCAATTATTGCCTCTGTGTCGATAGCTTCTTGAAACGGTCCAAAGCAAACCCACAATACACAATATGTATTATCATTATCTAATCGCTGGCATTCGAAATCAAGTGGCCTTTCTTAGATAGACAGACTGTTAAAATATGTCTGGTTAACGAATAATATTATCTATTATTATACACAAGTGTGCAATTCGTCGTTTGAGCACATCGCGAAAGGTGTATTGTCAATAAATACACATAACATTATAGTTTGTACCGTACTT
This sequence comes from Adelges cooleyi, assembly GCF_023614345.1. Taxonomy (NCBI): domain Eukaryota; kingdom Metazoa; phylum Arthropoda; class Insecta; order Hemiptera; family Adelgidae; genus Adelges; species Adelges cooleyi. Next base: position 743,459 of record NW_026096058.1, on the reverse strand, counting down.
TTAAAAGGTCTTAAAACCGGCGAGACAGTCATTTTAGCCGGTTGTCACAAGCTGCTGACATACCCATTTATTTTTTCATGGAATGTCCTAATTTAGCGGATCTCTACTAAAAGTCGGATGTATAAAATATAAAATTGGCATTCAACTATTCGACAATAATGAATAGTTGTGCACTCCGGCGAGGAAAAAGTTAAAAATAATTGTTCTCCGCAAGATTTATAGGTGCTGTTTGAAAAATAAATTCGATATTATTTGTCTGTAAAGTGTGTTGCAGCTCTATTTAGTAATTTGAACTGTGGGCTTTACCAGTGACCCACTTGTGTACTTAAAAAAAAAATGTTACATAACAGTTTAGGAAAACGTATTTTTTCTCTATAATAAAGTGCACACCCACATAAAGTCAGCAGAAATGGCTTATTAGGGAAATAACAAAATATAGGTGTGCTTATTTATTCAATTAATTGTCCATGTGTAATACATCTCAAAGGTTTTATACTTTAGACAAACACAATTTTGTGTAAGTGGAAAAATTACTTTATGCGGTATTCCCTAGATTTCATTTCCTTATAATGTACAAAACCTAACCAAGGACTTCTTACGCAGATGAGCGGTTTTCCTCTTAACAAATTTAATTAATTTCGCCACTCATATATAAAACGCAGACTAGCAAATTAAAAACGTTCTGTAAGAATTCAATTGTATTATGCATGCATTTACATCTAATCAAACGGTATTCATAAATGGCATATAATATTTTCGCCGTCAATAGAGCAATCTCAAGTATAGTCAAGTCCTACGCTGGCAATACTGTTTACGTGGGTTCAGATAGATTAGCTGATAGTTTCTTAGGGTGCCTGCTGCCTAGTTTCAATATGGTTTTCACGAGAATGACGTTGTAGTCTTGTAAAAAAATTGTATCTGTTCAATAACTCCTTAACTTAGATAAATTAAGTAATTCAAAATGAACAAATAAATGTTATTAACTATTAAGCTTATTATTTTTAGTCTACGATTTTTGATATGTATTGGTGGACATTTTCAAAATGTTCTTGTAGTAACTGGACTTGAGACATTCTGTGTTTAATAATACAATAATTGATCTATTTGGAAATGTAGACATACCTAATAAATCATTTTATTATATTCATGTATTACATAGTTTTGGCCATTAAGTTTAATTTTAAAATAGTATTTGTAATCTATTTGCCATCGACATTGAGCGCTTGGGAAGTTCATGTCCTTCTAAAGCTAACAAAAAATGCCAGCAACCAATAAGACATAGTCTTCAAGTAACGTTTAGTTTTTACAGAAATTTATGCTTTGCACACTGAACAACTATAATTGTACACATAATATTATTATTCTAGTTATACATTCACCTATAACTTATAAGTATTGTGTAACACAAGCTTAGTGAAAAAAAAGAAACATGAATGTGACAGTTCTTTTAAAAAAAAATATATATGTAATATACTTATGCACATCTCAATGCACTCTGTTTTATCTAGTGAAAACTCGTTTGCGTACAAGATCAAAATATGTTTGCCGATTGTAGGATAATTCCTTTGCGCACATTGTTATCTTATATTTATTATTTCGGGTTAGGTTAGGTCTACACAATTGACTGGGGTTTCCGTTTTCTGCCTAAATGACTCACGACCGTTATCATCATATTTGTTTTCCGCTATGTCTGTTAACGGTATTACTGACTTCAGTAAAACTTAAAAGTTTAGCTCACAAATTGTCCAAACACTAATCAGTAAAGTACTGCCAACTTTTCCGGCATTGTAAAAGTTCAAATGTGTTTTGAGTACTGTTCCATTGTTTGGTGTTCCTGGCAATAATTTTTAATGGATAAGCTGACATTTTTTAGGATTGCTAAAGCTTTTATTTAAACCACAGTTAGTTAATAGGGGTTTTTTAATGAGGCGGCTATAGGTGCATTCGGATGGTTGTCTGAAGTTTAGACTTGTCGCATAAGCGTTTATTAACATAATGATACCTAATAATTAAATAATGTCATATTTTGTTGCATAAAAGTCATTCCTCGCGAATACAAAACAACGGTTATCTATTTTCTTTTGTTAATGTTTCATCATTTAGTTGTAAAAGATAAATGAAAATATTTATAGTCAATAAGCACTTATCTACAATACATCATTTAGGCGAATGTAACAATTAATGACATGCAATTTGTATCGTTAACTACTTAACAACACTCGTTGCATGTTCATTTAAACCTTTTATTACTAATGAAACTATTGCAATTTTTTTTTAACTTGACTTGTCTTATTGAAATGATGTCTGTCAGACAGTGAACATACAATTTTATTATACTTAAATATTTTTGTAACAAGCTTAAAATGTTAGTTTTATAGAAACAAAAACAATGCTATTTATGAAGAAATTTACCTAATTTTGGAGATCACTTTTTAACCTGATGGCTGTGGCCATAGTGGTATAGCGTATAAATAGTAATAACTTCTAAGACCTAAGTAAATATAAGTATAGCGTGTATTTACTTATTTGTATATTTATTTAACAGGAAATTATATTAACCCTGAGTCCACAATATGGACTACCCTAACCGTTGGTGTAAATTGGTATTTGTGTTATTTAAGCAACTATGGTATTGTTAGGAATGAAACTAAAAATCAGAATTTAAAAAAAAAATAATTGTCCAGCCATATAAAATTCGTATTAATATTCATTTTAGACTTAATATATTTTTATAGTTATGTATATTAAAATAAAACAATTTAAAAATTGACAATTGTACATTTTCTTTCAAACATAATCACTATTTATTAAAATTAATTTTTAAAAACGGATACCGGTGCTAGATTACAAATTTAAATAAATAAATTTGTATAGTACCTATTTAAATGTGAGTACTCATAATTCGATTTCCGCTTCCCATGCCATTAAATGCAATTTAAAGATCGAAGGGCGTTATTGAGTCTAAATTAACCTTGAATGGTAATTTGAACTAATATCAGGTTTATAAGCTAATAAGTACAGTTGTTTGATGTATTACTTACACATAGTATATCATTTATTTTATTATATATGTATATAAATAGTATAAAAAAAATCAAATGTTTTTTTAAAAATTACATTGTAAACTAAATTATATTTTTGACTACCAAACAAGTTATTATTTTTGTGTTTTTATAAATAAAGTCTAATAGAAAAAGTATTTTTTAATAATATTTTTTTAATTTATACTTATTTTTTTATAATAAGTATAAATTAAAAAATTAATTTTTTGCGAAACATTTAAATTAAATAGTTTATTTTTTTTTTGGATAAAAGTCACGTTTAAGACAATTTTAATAATAATATAATATATTATGAAATTATTAAAATGTAATCCCACGCTCGTCATAGAATTAATTTATTTTTTAGTCTATTATGTTGTTAAATAATTTGACAAAATATACAGGCAACCCTGGTGCTTAAATGGTTTTATTTGGTATATTTCTTGGCGTTTTGGTGAATGCGTCTTCACCGGCACATGCACTATAGTTTTTAGCTACAACTTAACAAGTACAATTTTAATTGAGCTGGATAATTGGCATACACTGTCAATTTTTAGATATGGTTTTACCCGTACGTTTAACCATGTACAATGTTGATTGAATTGAGTAAATGTACATAACGCAGTAGTGGCTAGGTACTCGTGTATGATGGTAATTTTACAAAAACAAGTAATTATTATTATTTTTTTACGTGTTTTTAATAAAAAATAATATAATAAACCAATTAAAAGTAATTATAGTATTTTTCCAAACAATTTGTTCTACAATCATCTTTGTTGTAGCGTCGCCAGACACTTATATTGGGTAATCTTTTAACAAGTACGTCGTACAGTTGCTATCTGAGCACTTTTTGCTTTAATTTTAAGTTTCAACTAACACTCGTGATCACGGTATAGACCACCCAACTCTGAATCATAAACGATTTTGATAGTGCTCTAAAATCCATGCTTCAAGAAAAGATCATTATGATAACTCCGAACTGGCACAATACATGTATTAATATTGCAAATACTAATCAGTTATTGAGTATTGTATACATCAGTTATAGAGTATTGAATACTTAATACTATAGTCTATATTATTGCAATTATTAGGTAAACAAAATATAGTAAAGCTACCGTCGTCAATTACAACTGTGTTTCAATATCGTTTATGACTTGTGCGCCAATTATAAACATATTATGAAAAGGCTGGAAAATGAAAAAAACCTATCGAGCTGTGGCTATTTTTAGACGCGCGTTTTTAGTGATTATAGGTAATTTCTAATATAATCGTTAGTAGACCAGTAGCAGTTATATCAAACCAAACTTAAGAAGTGGCTATAATTATTGGCAAGTTAATTCTAGTATACCAGGAAAATATTTCCACCAATTAAATCCTATGTTCATGTACAACCAGTTATACACCTTCAAATGATAATTGTACAATTTAATATATTACTCTGGCGGTACTTTGACAGTCGAAAACTAGTCTAAGGAACTTAGAATTTAATCGTTTTGATAATTTTTAAACTAAAAATAAAAATCATACATTGAATAATTAGGATGACGTACGTTGAGCGCATAGTTTAGAATATTAGACGTTGACAAGGTGGGCCAGGGTCAGTCCGTTAGGCGCCAAACATTTTTAAACATTTTTTTTTTTTAATGCTATCATACTCTTGCCAAACGTGTAACATTATTACCGCTGTGATATAAATAATGTTTCGAATTTAGTTCGATGGTAAGTTTATGACTAGTGTATATTTATCAGTAAACATAGGAATTAAACAATTTTAAGTCAATTTAAATACAATCGCATACTACGCCTACAAATGTACATGTAATATACGAGTAGGTATATACTAAAAAAAAATAATAATAAATACAACCGTTAATTGCAATATACCATATAATACATATAGCTGTACATCCTATACAATACATGTTGACATAAGTATAGGTATTATGCGAAATTGATTTTGTAAATCAAGAAAACAAAACAGACCTTGTGCCAGGCGCGATTTTGCAAGCAAACATGCCTCTTTAATTTTCAATGCATCCGTATCAAACCTAAGTATACCTACTTACAATGCTACAATTCCATTTTAGTAAATAAAAAAAAGTCGTGGCAATCCATACGATTGGACTTCACGCTTCATTCGTTTATACACTATATGCCGCCCTATGTGTATTAATCCAAGGTTTTATAAAAATAAACATACCTACTTCTGCAAATGAAACGCACACGCCAATATAATTACCGTTGCTTTATTTTCATGATTATCTGCATTTGATGAACTATTATTGTTTGACAAACCGGTACATTGAACTTCCATCAATACTGAATTTATGTCGTTATTGTGGTAATGAGTTGGTGGCCAGTATTGTATACGAATCGTCAACGATAACCTGTAATTAGCTCTGTTTTATATAAACATTACATTTATGTTTGTCAATAATGATTAATGTGTGGTGTACAATCAAGCTGTTCGCTTTGAGGATTTCCATTTTTATATCATGTTATTACAAAGAGTCCAACCATATTTTTTGTTCAACACAATTAGAGCGCTCTTTTTCCAACTACATTCACCTCACTTGTCAATAGTTTTAAATTTCATTCATTTTTTTTTTTTTTTTTACATTTAAAACAACCGTGAAACGTTAATCAAACACAGATAATCATTTAAAGTGTCGTTTGCATTCAAGGTTGAAAGTTATGTATGTTCAGACTCAAACACTTTAAAACATTATTAAATATCGCAAAAAGAGGGGAAGCAGTCTAGTAAACTTCTACACTCCCGATAGCGCTATAAGTGATTATAAGCTGTTATAACTTGATAATTATAAACTTTTAATCTGCCGCAGACACTGATTTTTTGTTAAAAAAACATAATATAAAAAATGTTCCGAGATATGTTAATTAGTTTGATAGACGTCTAAAAACTCCCAAAATATTTTTTAGGGTATATTATAATACAAATTGTACATTTATAATTTTATAGATGTCGCACAATTTTTTTTTATCATGTTTGATTTGTTTTTAATTATTTATTATGATACTCGTCTGGTTTAGAATTACAAATTTTTTATAATACTATTTTCAGCAAAATAAAAGTATTAACCGAATTTCTATACATAGTTAAATAACCATACTACATCTCTAAGACTTTTCTTACTGGTGTGACCTATATGATGGGTTTAACTAAATATTAGGATGACTTTACCATAAATCAAAACTTCCATGAAATTTATGGACTTTTCGTTGTATTGTTCAATGATGAATTATTGTGGTGTAAATACCACATTTTACACAATCAATTTAAAGTCAATGCCAACATGAAATACATTTGTTTTTTTTATATATATATACTTTTACATAGCTAGTTGGTCTTAAAATTGTTTTCGATCAAAACGAATGTGTATAATGCGTTAATTTCAAATATGTTAATTTAAAATATGAATAATTCTTCTATGAAATTCTGTTCTTCACTATTTTTGTTAATAAAAAAATAATAAACCGGTCATGGTTGTATGATTGTATTTTTTTTTTCAAGTGGACGTGATTCTAATAATTATTATGAACTCACAGATCGTTTACTTAATATTTTTCTTTGCCAACACAAATTATGGGAATTTCTGTTACATCCAAAATAATCAGACCGGACGTTAAGAAATAAATAATATCACTAAATGATTACCGATTTTGGTTAAGTATTAGCAAATCACAATTTTAATAAGAATAAAATAAAACATAATAATAATGTATAATTAAATGTAAATTGGCAAATGTTAATTACTATCAATGTACAACTTATATCATTTGTTATGGTTTTGAAAATTAACATAATTATAGTTTATAACCGTTGGTAATTTATCATTTAACATTACCTTGTTATAATAAAGGTCAGCGTTTAAAAATACATAAGAGTTGCATTTGTTTATAAATTATCTGTTTACATAGTTATCGTTTAAAGTTTTTTATAATTATAAAAAAAAACTGAACAATTGTATTTAATAGGTACTACGTTTTGTTGCAAATGAAAACGAAAATAAAAGTGTATAATATTTTATACCAAGCCCAAGTACGTTTTAACGTTAATTTCGGGTCCGCTTAATGTATTGAGGACATAATGATAATAACGTTTATAAATGTGGAAATAGTACATGGCCGTGTTACCTACCTATTTAATCACACTTCGAAGTCTGTGTATTCCAAGAAAGCTATTTGCTGATGATACTATTATATGTATTTATGTATAATGTAAAATCATAACGATTGCGCCATGCTTTCCATTCAGAAGATTACTACAACATAGCAGTCGTAGAAAATAGAATTATTGCAGTGTCGTTAATATAATATCATAGTATTAATAGTGGTCTAGAAATAATCTGCCAGGACTGTGGTTCTTTAAAAATATTCTACACGTGTAAGCTGGTTCGTCGGCAAAAATTATAATAATATTATCAACCGGCTTTTGGCATCAAAGCCATAGACGTTAACTGGGCTGTGATTGTGTAAACGATTCGTCTAGACTAGACACAGTGACACAATATTTGTTATGACCTGCTTGGGTGCGATAATATTGTTAATTTCACCGACCAAAGTCGCTGGATGTGGTTAAAATTCTAATGAAATAATACTCCAAGTAGGTAGATAGATACTTCCTAAAACGATTAAAACTATATTACTTGTACTGTATTATAATATCAGTTTACAGTCTGTTTGCTTTTTACAATATCGGTTATTTTTTCTCGGATTAATAATGTAATCATTTTCGTGACGTTTAACAACCGTTTGTTTTTCTTTTTACAAAAAACAAAATTGATAATATTTTCGTGGATGTAAATATTTCCGTTTTATCGGAGTTAACAATTTTTTTTTTAAATTCTCACTCGAGCGTGAAGTACTCAGAATTGTTCATCGATTGACCACCACATTAATATGATAATAATTCCAAAGGCTTTTAACATAGTAGTGGAGTTGTATGTGTGTGTGTGTGTGAGACACATCCATAACGGGCGCCTGTGTTTCTCGACCTAAAATATAAAACGCGAGCTTATTACAAGTTTTTGTTTTTATGTTTTTCGAAGCTATGAAAGCTACCTAAAAGGGCACAACCCTCTGTATCTCGGCCAAATCAATATTATACACACTGGCACAACTCAACACAATTAAGTATTAACGGTCAACAGCTGTCGATAGTCGCGATCATCGACACAAAAAAAAAAACACTGTTATGCGTGTGTCAACAGCTAAAGAATATTATAGACTATGGTCGTTGGTCACCGACCCCTGTCGGCTGACCTGCAATTGTACTACCTAGTTGTCGACTGATATTTAACCACAAGAATTATTTCACTATAAGTACTAATTACCTATTTCCAGGTTATATATATATAATCAACTAGATTGCTAACTAGTGATAAGAATGGAAGTCGACGTCCGCAATTTTTGTGGGATTTATGCGTGTATAGAATAATATTATATATTTTTGTGTTTCTGTATTATCAATTTAACTTGTAGTTGTGATAAACATATTTTCATGTGATAAGGTTCTCAATTCCCACAAAGATGCCGGAAAATGGTAACTTCAATTGTCTCTATTGGCGGCATGTACACTTGACAATCTAGTTTATTATATAACTAGTTATATCTGTGCTTGTATAAATTACTTATGCAGGCTGATTAAAGAACAGTTAGTACGATTTAGCTTGTACAATAATATTGTAGAATATCTGCACAATAATGTATACTAATTCATGCGGTTACACTGATATCTTCGCCAGTATCTAATCTGTCCTTTTAAACATTTTCTTTGTTTTCGACCGAGTGAACTATCAGCTGTTATCGTATATTATGTGAAAAAAAACCAAAAATCCCATAATAACCGTCTGATTTCAACAGAAAGAAATATATATTTATTACAATCAATATTATAAACCAATTAAAAACATTTTGTACGTTATGTTAAAACTATTTTATTATTTTACTCGAATCAAATGGGTTTTAAAGAAGTTTGTGACTAATAGTTTTTAAATAAACTATTTATAGTACTCGTGTAAAAATAAATAATAAAATAAGTTATGTGATAATTATAATTGCCAAATAAAAATGCACTAAAGATAATCTATAAGTGGTAAATTTAAAACCCAGACTATTTAAGTACACTCAACACACTCGACACTTTTGATGGACTTCTGTAAGTCGGCTTAGTTACTCGTTCTCAAGTCCTACGGGCATGTTTTTTACATGTTTGAGAAATGATAAAACAAATTTGATTTCAAACTAATATAACTCTTTTCTACTCCGAAAATCGGGCGAAATTTCGACCTACACAAATAGAAAAGTGTTAATTATTATTATATATTTTGTTTTGCGACCGATTGATTTTGCAGTTATTTCAATCACTAAACGTCTAAGGTTTATAATAAAATAGTAACAAAGTGTGCGATGAGCGACAAGGGTATCATTTGTTTAGCAAATTGCTTGGCGCTTCACACTCGTAGTACATTGGCGCTGTCTATGGTTTTTTTTCGTCTAATTAATTGGCAGACCAATTATCAATTAAGAATTAATAAAATGCATTTGGAATTTTTTAATTTTGGCGAACGGATTTCTTTTTTTTTTTTTGCCGCTCGACAATAAAGTTAATTAAATTCAATGTAATTGCATTGGCGGCAATCTAACAGCGGCCGACGGCGTGTCGTGATTAATAATAATATATTATAATCAGCTATACAACGATATTTGATAACAGCAATGATAAACAGTTAAATGAAACATGGTAAATTAGTTTGTCTCCGGACGTTATTCCAACGCAATCGATGTGCTACCGAGACAAATCTGCGTTCAAGGACAACGTGCACGTGATAAGACAATAATTATCATTTTTACTTTTTTTAATAGTAAACACGAGAGTTTACGTGGAGCAATGTGATAATAATAATGAATAACTTATCGACCAGCGATTACGTTATTATTACAAATCGGTCGATAGCACGTGATTAAAACTGATTTTTTTAAGGAAAATTTCATAATATCAGCCGACCGGCAGACCGCAGTAGTAGTTCACATCCGACCCGAATCCGACGTCAACACACACTAAGGTTACCAGCGGGTTTTCTTGCTGTATCGCGCACAAGTGTTGTTATTTTCTTACAAAACCACAATTAGATTTGTATTGTTATCGAAAAAAAAAAAACAATGCTAAAAATAACATCATGTGTCTTTCAATAGGGAAACGCCGCCATCCGTTTCCCTACTCTGCCCCGTGTCGTTGCAATAATAATTATCATTCCAAACAAGCTCTGAAAAGTTAACACACCGACCACAGATCGATCATGCCTGCCAACTACGGATCTTGTACCATATCGGAGGTAAATAATAGACTCTCCATTAACAGCCACAATACCTGATATTTTAGGTACCTATGTATACTACATATGCGTTTGTTGTTGTTGAGTTTACAAGCTCTTAAGATTTAACGAGCAACGCCGGTATATAACCTTGTTACGATTTTCTAGGAAACATCATTATAATAATTAAAAATTGCTACCGTCGTAAAACCACATAACTGTTGACTTTATATAGGAAAATTACAAAATTAAATGTTTGAAGTCTGTCAGACAGCGATAAAAAAACCTAACAAATATATTTTCAAAACATTCCTAAACATTTTTCACAATATATTTTTCGCCTGTGGCCGAGTGTCGTACCGGCCACGGTGTTAATAACTTAATAAACAGTACATAATATTATATGTGTGTAAGTGTGACTAGCTGAGAAAGTCTTGTAAGTTATACTTAAAAATATATTTTATTTTAGTACGAATGATCGGCTAAAAGAGTTGTTAAAAAAAAAAAATCGCTAATGATATTATTTATTATTAATTTAAGGGGACCGTAGTATAACTAGATTATTGCAAACAAAGATTGATAATGCTTTTATGTTATCTGAAAAATATGTTATTTAATGATTATATTCTACTAGTAAGGTAGGTATCACGTGACTTGTTAGCTCTAAGACTATATACTAGATTATAGTATACCTACCTGTTCACGATATTAAGAGGACGCCACCATACGTATGTTATTTTAAGTGTAAAACTAGGTTATTTATTAAGCTGCTAGGTTTTAAAAAAAATATTGCCTTAATCGAACCGCTTGATAAGTCCACTGTCGAATAGTTTAACAAGCGTGACGTCAATCTTAAATAATAATGATTAAATTCGACAGGTATCCGTTGTAGTTTCTTGAGCATGTTAATTCTGATAAAACATTCTCTAAGCATATACTTAACAAGTTTATCAAGTTTGGCAATAGATAGCGAATAAATTTAAATTTATAATTATTAAGTAACTCAAAAAAAGTTATCAATATTAATATAGGCATTATATTTTATGTTTATGAAAATATTGAAAACGTTAAATGTGTTAAAGCTTTTCAGGGTTTTAATAATTAAATAGATTATTATGTTATTTTATAACATTTAAGTTGTAACGCCGATAATTATTTTACTTTTTAACTAATAGGTTTGTAGTTTCTAGTATTTATTCGAATGACTCATATTAGGAACTGAAATCGTAAAATAAAAATAAAAATGTAAGTTTGATCTAATTAAAAATGTTAAAAATCGAATTTATTTTAATATAGTAAACACATTATTATTAGATTATGTTATATTTTTAATTAAAACTTAGTTTCCACTGACTACTCACTAGATAGTATTACTTTAATATGAATTTATTCGGTACTTCAACGTGACATGAAAATGCTCTTTCGTGGTTGCAGACTCGACTGAAAAACTTTTTTAAAAATACTTCTCAAAATAATAAAAACAATTTAAAAAAATTCTTTTCACCGTAACAGGCATGCAGTGTAATTTTCAAAAAAAAATCGGAGGGTTCATTCAAACGCTGGTTCATATTTAGCGTTTTGGCCCATATATATATATATATATATATATAATACAGGGTCTAATAAGAAATAAATACATTTTTTTTCATGTTGTTTTTATACAATGTGATTTTAATTTTTCACATTTGTTTTTGTTTTTACCCCCTCCCAACTTAATTCTTATGATAGCAACTTTTGAAACTTAAATGACAACGCAATTAATTAACTTTTTTAATTTAGAATAATGTACTAACAATTTTTACTGGTTTATAATTATTAGTTTTGGACAACTATTTTTAAAGTTATAAGTGTTTAAAAGTTATGATCGGAGGGAAAGTGCTGTTGGGAAATGCGCGCGGATAAAAATAATACTACACTCCACCTTTCCTCCCGTCTTGAAACTTCAATGTTCAGCAAAATGATCAGCGCTAATCCTTTTAAACGGGCAACCGCATTGTCGCCTCTGTGTACCGAAATGTGTGCTAATCGTTTGTACATGGTAATTTCAGAAAGAGAGCTTGGTACAAGTAATATCCAGGCGGAAAAGTGACGATGGGGACCAGCTCATGACGGGCAACGACAAACTGGCCCGCGTGCTCAATCTGATGGACCTGACCGCTCTGGGCGTGGGCTCTACCCTGGGCGTTGGCGTGTACGTGCTGGCGGGTGCCGTGGCCAAGCTGGACGCTGGTCCGGCGGTGGTCTTGTCGTTTATCATGGCCGCTGTGGCGTCTGCGTTCGCGGGTAGGTACATTATTCAGAAACGGTTATCTGGTTGTAAGTTTGTCTGGGTCCGTCTAATTCGGTAAGACGCGTTTTATTTTTAGGCCTATGTTACGCCGAGTTTGCGGCTCGGGTGCCAAAAGCCGGGTCGGCCTATGTGTACAGTTATGTAGGCGTCGGCGAATTCGTCGCGTTCGTCATCGGTTGGAATCTGATACTCGAGTACATAATCGGTGAGTAGTCTTTATTTTGATTTTTTGAATGCACTTTGTTATTAGCCGCTGAAAACGTTTACAGACAGGCCAGACTACTATAATTATGTAATAATAATAGTCAATTACCAATTAGGGCCCGGACTGAACGAGTCTCGCCAAATTTGTTTTTAATTCGGATGCGTTTGAGATCTACATAATTAATTTGCTGTGTGTACATATATTAGTATATACTGTCTTCGTGATGTCCATAATGACTTCATAGCGTGAATAAATAAACATAAACTAAAGAATGTCCGAAAAGAAAAATTACAAAATTGCAATAATCTAAAAATATATCAATGTCTTACGTTAAAGAAATCACGCTGTACAATAGTATACATTGATTATAGATCTAGGTAATGGTAAAAAAATATTAATTTTTTAATTTTTTCTAAGGGACCACAATATCATGTTAACGATCTATTGGAAGATGCTATTAAAAAAAAACCAAATTTTAATTATAAAACATGAAGTTTAATAAAAAAACACCCAACTATAGTTAGGCTTAAGAAATAAATATTGATCAATTGATAAACCAGTCACTATAGATTTATCGTTTAGTTTCATAGATAGCATAACATATAAGTAATTTATACTAATATTACTATTTACGAACAAAAATTATACTTAAATGATAATATTTTAACATACAAAACGTTGCACAAGTACATAGTACGTTTTTTTTTTAACAAAGAAGAGCGATTTAAGTAATTTAAGCATTAAGACGAGCATTACTCTCACGTGTATTTAAACTGATTGCAGATTAAATAAATTCTTTATAAGTAAACACCAGATTAGATTCGTTAGTTTCGATGCAAGACATTTTATCGCTGACATACCAAAACATTAAACATAGTAGCCTAATTTCCCTTATAATTACTTATGATAAAAAAACGAATGAATCAATATAACCGTTTATTCTATTTTTTTTTTTTTTTTTTGAAGGCACGGCAAGCGTGGCGAAGGGCCTAAGTAATTACGTAGACGCACTAATAGGATACCAAATGAAAAATGCAATGATCAACTTGTTTCCAATTAATATCAGCTTTATGGCACCATATCCAGACTTTTTGGCATTCAGTATTGTTCTACTACTGTCAAGTAAGTATTTGAATTCTAACGGTCTTTGTTTCAAAATATATTATGTTTATTTATAATATATTATTATATTCTCTTTTTTTTTTTTTTTTTTTATTAAAATAAAACAATATTTACAACCTGTATACAATAAAACAATAGGTAAAAGAGCTGAAATAGAAACTAGACAAGACGACGTGAAAAAAGGGAGCGTCCATTAACACTACTTCCAATTAGGAATTTAAATTTTCAGTTTAAGGGATTAGTACTTTTTCATATATTTTTTTTAAATTGTATGTTAAGTGGCGTGGCCAGTTCCGTTTTAGTCGGCGAGGAGGATTTTCGGGAATTGTGAGAGAAGCTAGCTTATATATAAGAGGATTAGAGTGGTTGAGAGCGTTTGTATGGAATTTTTTATAGTGGTAGGAAGCAAGGGATGTTAGCATTGGTATGTTGAGGTCATTGTGTAGGGTTCGGTTACTTACATACCAGGGGGCGTTTGTGATGAGACGTAGGCTTATTGATTGAAAAGATTGAAGGATGTTTAAATTAGAGATTTTAGTAGTTCCCCAGACTTGAATACCGTAGGTCGTTGCTGGACGTAAGAGTTGTTTGTAAATTAATATTTTGTTATTTAGCGAAGTTTTTGATTTAAGGAGATGTCTAAGCTTGTGAAGTGTAAGGTTTAGCGATTTTCTTTTGGTCTTAATATGGGTTGCCCAAGTAAGACTCTTATCCAGGTGAACACCTAGGTATTTCACAGAGTCATCTATGGGAAGAGCTTGATTATTTAGGAAGAGAGGGGGTATGTTTTTAGGTCTAAGAGTGAAGGTTATGTGGGTGGATTTAGTTTCATTAATTTTTATTCTCCATATGTTGTACCACTCTTGAAGTTTTAGCAGGTGTTCTTGGAGGTTTTCAGTTGCAGAGAGAATGTCAGAGCTAGAAGAGGTAATTGCCGTGTCATCGGCAAAAGTGGCTAGGTTAGTATAGTTGGATTGTGGTAGGTCAGCTGTATAAAGATTATATAGGGTCGGAGCTAAAATACTGCCTTGGGGTACGCCAGCTCCTATAGGGTGGGTATTGGAGAGTTCATCTACGCATCTTACCACGAAAGTTCGATTTGTGAGAAAGGATTTCAAAGTGAGAAATAGAGGGGATGGAAGAAAGAGAAGTTTAAACAAGAGTCCATCGTGCCAGACACGGTCAAAAGCCTGAGCGACATCAAGGAACACTCCTGAGCAAAATTGTTTTTGTTCAAGGGATGTGGATATATTATCAACTAGTCTGTGTATTTGATGTATCGCAGAGTGCTTAATTCTAAAGCCAAATTGGGCGTTGGGATGATTTTTTTTCCATTGATTAATGGATTTAGTCTTCTTAAAATTATTTTTTCCAGGGTTTTAGAGAAAGTAGGGAGCAGACTAATAGGACAACAGTGTCCAACAATCTTTTCACTATGATATCCAAACTTCAGTTCAAAAATTGTTCGTCGATTTAGCATTCAAACATAATTATAAAATAATATTAATGTGACTTATTATGCTCCAGAAAGAGATATAGACAAATTTTATTTTGCAACTCGTAGACAATATGGATTTTAAAGCAAATTAAAGTTTATGTATTTTGTTGTAGGTTTAATATTTTTTACAATTAACGAGATACTTATGTTAATATTTTTGTGTTACAGTTTTATTAGCATGGGGTGTTCGTGAGTCTACAATCATCAACAACATTTTTACCGTAGTTAATTTGTTGACAGTGGGCACCGTCGTTGTTACAGGTTTATTCAAAAGTAAGTTGTAAACTGTCGGTCCGATTATGAACTTAAAATACTTATTATCTCCCAACGTATTGATTTTGTTCGCCAACAGTTAACGTTTATAACTGGAATATCCCTAAGCAAAATATTCCAAAAGGAGTGAAAGGCGGGGAAGGCGGATTTATGCCTTTCGGTTGGGCTGGTGTTACCGCAGGTGCCGCCAAATGTTTCTACGGCTTCATCGGTTTCGATACCGTTGCCACCACAGGTCAGTTTTTATTTGTTTAACACAACAATACAATAATGCCTACCCGATAAACACACCGAATTTTATAATTTGAATTTTTGTTCTCCCTTTAGGCGAAGAAGCGAAGAAACCAAAACGTGACATTCCATTAGCCATTGTTCTATCGTTGTCAATCATTACATTAGCCTACTGTTGCGTTAGTACGGTATTAACTCTGATGTGGCCGTATTATGATCAGGTAATATGAAACAATGTTGGCAGATTCACGTACTTATCCAATTTTCAAGCTACGTCTGTACTTTATTGATCTGAATTTGGATGGATAGTTTGCATGTTTTAAAACCATTAGCTTCTATTAGGTTTTTATAAAAAATAAACGTTTCCTTCTGGTTGTTTTTTAATAGGATCCCGACGCACCTTTCCCTTATGTGTACGACCACGTCGGTTGGCCAACTGTCAAATGGATTGTGTCAATTGGCGCTATATTTGCTTTGTGCACGAGGTAAGCAAACTTATAATACTTCAACACTTCCGTGGTCGTACATAAATCGAATATTGTCTTATACGGTTTTCACAGTTTAATAGGTACCATGTTTCCTTTGCCGAGAATTTTGTACGCCATGTCTTGCGACGGTTTGTTATTCAACATGTTCTCGGATATCCATCCGAAATCCCAAACGCCTCTGTTGGCCACCATCTTGTCTGGTATTTTAGCCGGTAAATATATTCATGTATAAAACGCCAGCAAGTTGAATGCGATTTAATTATTACATTGGAGGTTTGAAATAAGACATTTTTTTTTTTATAATTGCAGGTATCATGGCGGCGGTGTTCAATCTCGAACAATTGATAGATATGATGTCTATTGGGACTCTGTTGGCGTACACCATAGTATGTATTTGTGTGCTGATCCTGCGGTATAAGGAGAGCACGTCCGTCGATTTCGTTATCCCAGCAGAAAATGACAAAGGTAGCGACCGACCGGTTGTGTCGGTCGTGAAAGTTTTAGTCAAGTTCTTTAATTTTTCCAACACTAAGTACCCAAACGAAGAGACGGAATACATATCCACGGCGAACACGCTGTGTTACAGTAGGTACCAATTGTGTAATTGTACTTAGAGATTTACAAATTTGTAAGACCATTCATTTTACACCTTTATCGTAGAGTGAAAAGCCGAGTAAAACAATATTATATTTTTTGTGTGACCTACCCTAACTCCTCTAACCCTGACCCGGTGGTAGATTTTTAAACAGCCAACTTAGGTAAGTATACGGGTGGCAGATGTGCCTCGTTCTGTGTCCCCCTGGTCGGAAGTAAGACAACTACCATAGGAAAACAGACTTTAACTTCAGGCCAAGTAACAGACATTTTGATTATTATACGGCTGTTTTGATATGTACGTATAATGTTATTTATGAGTAGTAAATACACGGGTTTTATTTGTTGGCAACGGTGTGTATTATTTTAATTAAATTTCGGTATTTACTTAGCTCTCATAATATAATATCACATAATTTACTGGCGACCGGTCAGAAAGTAGATACTATGTTTTGAAATGCACAGCTAGTTTATACATGTACCCTGCAGGGAGGTTACACAAAAATAACAAATTATTTAGGAGAGTGGTGGTAGACAACAAACAAAAAAATAGATTATACAGAAAAAATGTTCGAATAAAAATCTCTATTTACATTTTTATTATTCTGCACTTATTGTTAATGACGTTGCTGTGTGTTAACTTGTTGTGTTATTGTGTAGTCGCCGTTTCAACGCTATTTTGTTTCTCCGTCGTACAACAAGAAGAATCAAAACATAGCAATAACTTGTTTCGGTACACAAGTATGTTCTTGGGCGGTTGGCTTTTACTGATCATGCTATCGCTGTCCAGACAACCACAGTCGAAAAAAGAACTTTCGTTTAAAGTATGTAGTAGAGTTGACGAATATTGTGTTTCCCGAGTCTGGTAGCTTATAATATTGTATACCTATTCGTGTTCCACAGGTGCCTCTAGTTCCTCTAATTCCGTGCGTGAGCATCGTCTTAAACGTTTATCTGATGATGAAGTTGGACGTTCAGACGTGGGTGCGTTTCGGCATTTGGCTGTTCCTAGGTCTAGTCATTTATGTGTTTTACAGTCTGGACCACAGTGTCGAAGGACTTAAACAGAGACGAGAATTTAATAACAAAAAGGCTGCTCGTCCGGCGGACAGTCGGATTGTAATTACAGAGAAAATGTAATATTTTTTTCAACCTTTCTTCTTTTATTCTTTAAACGTCAAAAAAATGATTTCGAGAGTCAGAACATTCCATATTTCATTTTACGAATGACACAGCGAAATATTCTCGAACATTTATGCTCAACAGTATTACGTTTTGCTCCCTAAACTTCTAATGGGAATGTATATTTTTTGAAAAATATATGTTATTAATTATTAGTTTTTGCATATTGCAAAACCTGACGTTTGTGTTTCCGAGAGTAATGCCATACAAACGTGCTGGGTGTTCTTATTATTGACTAAATTACCTTTTTACATATATATATATATAGATATTTATTTCGCCTTACTTTTTCTATTTTGTGATATTTTGTCTTCATTTTACTTAATATAATGTGTCATTTTATTTATTTTATTATTATAATAATTATGTACTAGTTTTATAATTAGTGAGAACAAGAAAGTCGTGTATTATTTTGTTTTTATATAATGATGATATAACTTTCTCGAACCGTAAAATCTTTACAGACATTTTAACTATAGAAACGATACTTTTTAATAAATCAATTCTCTAATATAGCTATTATTGGTTGTTCATTTTTTTTTTTATAAAATACTTTTATATTGTTTACGTTTCCAGCTTGCGATGCTATATTAAATATTACACGGTAATATTTAGTTTTACATTAGTAAAAGATACACAATAAAAAAATGAACATTATCAAACATGAAAATTAGAACTTATACCAACTAAAATGTACAGTTTTAATATTTAAATTTAATGTACTTTCTTAATAAATCCCTTACCAAATATTTTCAGACTTACAATATTTTTGTAGATTCTATAAGGCTTAGAAATTAAAAAAAATGTGCATGTAAACCGGCAATAGCATTGAATATGTCTATTTTATCGGGCCAAAAACTGACTACTTCTATATTTATTTCTTACTTTGCAAGGTTTTGACTGTACTGGTTTGAAGCGTTTGTTGAAACGAATTACTTTATCACTTTCGGTTAAAATAATTCATGTAGACCACATGTGATCTCGCCGTCCCCACTATGTCCCACTGTACTGTTTTTTTTTTTTTTTTTTAATGTTAGGACATCTACTATGTGAAAAATATAATATGAAAATTACGTTTGAATCCTTCGAAACAATAAGAAAGTACACGTACAGATAAAACTAAAGCATGTCACTTTAATCGTTTTACAAACCACCGTGAAATCAGCCGGACTCGTCTTCGTCCGTGTCAGACTGTATCATTATGGACTGCTCTGAAAAATTAACCGCCACCGGCGAACGAGTCGAAGGCGCCTCTGCGGTTTCTTCTTTCATGACCTGCTCGACGTTTTCTTCGACAAACTCGACGTACGTCCCTAACATGTCGTTGTCATCGCTGTTGAGTTCCGGACACACTACCGGTGGCATAGGCCGTGCTTCGAGGAAGCACGGGTCTCTAGACTCGGCCGTCGGTTTCTGGCCGTCTTCCTCCAAGCACGGTTGCTTGTACACTTCTGCTTCCATCATTATCCGCGCCTCCGTCACTTCACTAAGAGCGTCGGTGAACTCGCAGATTTTCTCCTTTAGCCACGACCACCCAAAGGACATTAGTATCACAACATTGCAGAGGGGGGGGGGGAGCGTCAAATTAAGTATATAGAAGTATTAACAGTTGTTGTACTGTTACAAACTCTAGGAACGTAAATGAATGCAATATTATACCAATTTATATTTCAAAACATTAACCACGAGTACTACTAATATTAAATAATAATGTATCTTATATAAATCATACACGGATACGGAAGTAAACGATAATGGTCCAAAAAGTGTAGACGAACTAGAACAATAATTAGGTATTAGGGTCATCTTTAACTGACGAAAAAACTAACATTTCTTTCAATTTTGAATATTGAAGAAAAATTACTCAAATCCATTAATCGGTCAGATATTATACAAATAATTGTCATTATAAAATCAAGGAAAAATAGCTTTTAAAATATTAACTTATAACACATATGTGTTTCCTTGCATTTTTTTTATACTATTATGTATGTATTTTGATGATCTATTGTTGTTTATAATAGCAATTGATAAGTGTAATTTTAGAATTAAACCTATAAATATTTTATTCCCCTAAAATTATTTTGAGACATCTGAACTTGGGCAAGTACAAATGGGAAACACACCTGGCAAGCGTCTGTCACTTTTTCCAGCTGGTCGAAAAACGTATTAATGGTCGACACCATGAGCAACGTGCGAGCCCGGTAACCGTCCAGCTCCGCGGCCGAAGCGATGATCGCGTCCCGTACTTCTTTCTCGTTTTCGTACGTCCCATAATAGTCGTCCAGAGCGTAAACGGACGTCTGGGCCATGGCCAAAATGACTTGTTTGGACGCGGCCGGTTTTTTCGGCCTGGTCGCGTCCCGAAGCTGCCGCAACCGGGCCCACCGCGTCACGCTTACCGGTGCATTGTTGTTCGACTCGGCCGGGTCCAGTACCAAGACGATAAGCGATACGGTGACCACCACAGCGCTAAGTATCAAAAATATTTCCAAAATCATATTTTTTAAAAAAAATAAATGTGTTTGCACGTTTTTTAGAATGAAGTTCTTTTTTTTGTTAAAACGACAATCGTTTGCCTAGTTTCTATCAGAGTAGTTTATTCGTTATGAATTTTGTAGCCAACCAATTTTTATTGTAATATTATAATATAATTTGCCGTCGATATTGATGATTAATCATTTCCATATTTTAATGGTTATCAAAATGGGCGATAGCTATTTTGAACAGGCAAACCAGCGGTAGTGCGGCTGAGCGCATTCATCAAACAAGCATATTAAATATCATAGTGAAATAAACAATAAACTTTAGCAAAATCGAGAAAAATAAATAATAACAATACATGATACAGTTTAATACATTTTTTTTACTAGAATGATCAAAATATACCGGATGATTCTTTCAACGCTCTACACTAGCTTACTAAAAGTTTCAAAAGCTGAAGAAAATACTAAAAAAAGATAAAAATTTAAATATTTTCTCATATAGTAATATATAGCATAATCAAAAATACTTTTAAAAAAAAACCCACTACAAGTTTGTAATTATTTCAAGAGTAAACTAGTGTAGGGCGTTAAAAGAATCACCCGGTATAAACAAATTATCCAAAGTATGTAATCACTGTCTTGTTAAGTGTCGTCAGCTCTTCTTCGCGTTGACATAATCATTTAGTTTTTTTTTTTTTTTTAATGTGGTAATTGGGGCCATAGTTATTATTGAGCTTAGAAACCGGTATCGGTCAAAAGCGACCAAAAAGCTTAAACGAAAAAAAAATGCTCTACTCTTGATAAAAAGACATGGTAGGTATTTATACGGGTTTTTTTGAAAACAAATTTTGAAAATTTTTTCCAAGTTGATAACCGTTTGCGCCATCTATGTACGCAAGGCCTCAAATAGTTTTGTTGGAAATCCAGTAGAGTGCGCCACGTTAATGTACAATGTGACAATAATACTGTAGAAATAATAACAGTTATAATTTCTAAATTCAATTTTAATAAAAAAAATTGTTTTTGTTAAAATTAAGTATTTATTGACTTTAAAATTAATATGTTTATTAACAGCAGTCTAGGTTAGTTTTAACCTAGATTTAAGAGATTTAATTTGTCTTGTAAAATAACGACATCGTCTTTGATGAATATGTCTTAAATTTCGAATAGTACCTCTGGTTACTGTCACGGAGAGACGTGCATACATTTGATTTGTTTGTCAATATTGTTTTGATCTATTTAACTGTTAATGTTTGGACAATCACACCGCAGTCATGTTTTGTGGGTAGATAATGAAAACACAGTTTTCCTGGGTTGCAAGTGCGACAAGTACAAACAATAGAAACACAATAATTGTATCCCCTATAACATTACACTAACGTTAATGTATTCAAAATGACAGCGTTATAAAGATATTGAATACATACACCTACTTAAGAACTTATTACGTAAACCGTAACAGTGCTGTAAATGTACGACGTGTAATTACATGTACAGTTTATTACATTATATTATAATGATATAATATACTAAACAATTTTGGAACGAAGAAAAAATCTCTATGACTTCACAGGTGAATAAAAAAATGTATAAATAATTAAGAGAACATTTTTATAAGTTTAGGGTTTTCATGTCAAAAAAATGCGGTCAGAATTACTACTTAGATTTGTAAACAATATAATATTATTTAAGTACCCAAATACAAAGAGTATTATAAAAAAATATTGTATATTGTAGTGTTATTAATATTTAATAGTACCTATTAATATTAATATTATTTTAATTACTTTTTTTTTTTATTATTATGAAATTTTGCGTTAACAATTTATTTTGACAATTATATATATGTATATTTGTATATATATTTATAAATATACAGACAGCTCGAGAACGTATTTACAAGAGATACAAAAACAAAAAATAATAAATAATAGATTAATTACTTATATGGCTTAAAAAATGATCACCGGGGTTCGTCATCATACATTATAAAACAGTACCTAACTAATATGGTACACAAATGAGAAACATAGTATGTTTAATGTAATGTAATCAAACTTTAAGATTTTAAAAGTCTTGCTTTAAATGTTTTTGCCCAACGCTGTAAAGTAGGTATAAACAGTATTGTATAATGAATAAGTTAAGAACTATCACCATTATTCTTGTCAACAGAGTTCAATCGTTGAATTTTTAATTTTTTTATAGGAAATTAAAACAAATCACATAATTTATATACAAACAGACAAATAGTTGTTGAAACGTCCGTTTTGTTTGGGGAAATTACAGAACTTATACAAGTATATTTTGTACAATATTTTTCACGATAATCATTAAAAAAGAATATTAAATTTATGGGCAACTAACCTAACCTTATACTTATTATAATAATTATGAAATCTATAGTTGGGATGTCTAGTAAAAATTGTACATACAAAGAAAATAACAACAATATTTTTCAAGAAAGATTAAGTTGTCTACTGAATTAAGGACCGCCTATGGAACTTTAAATTTTACAGTAAAAAACCTACAGTTTAATATTATTGAAATTTATAACGCTTTATGGATTTTATTTTATTTTTCGGGGTATACAACATAAGACAGAGTTAGTTAATGGATTTACGTAGTATTTACCTATTTTTTTTTTTTAGTTATAAAAAAACCATTATTCATTGTCGTCCCTACAGCCAATAGCGGTTGAACGGATGAATTCGAGCAGGATTGCTGCTAGGACTTTAGGATTTATTTTCATACGGGGAAAAAAAAAATGTAAATTACTGATAACAATTTTACTTGTATACTTTTTTTAATGTTTTACACAACAAGGGATGCCTATTATTGTTATTGTAAAAGAAAACCTTCCGACCACCGAGCCGGCTAGTGTCGAAATGTACACATCACAGAAACTAGTTCTTACTTGTTCATCATCGTGTAACCGTGTATTGTACGACGTTACGAAAAGCAAGTACGGTTTATAAAATATATATTGTGTGTGTATACAAAAAAAAAAAAAAATATGCTATGCAAAATCCACCACTGTGGCGCTACACCATCGGTGGGGGTTGGACACAGTGTACTTACGCAATTGTTGCTATAAAAATGTTCACAACGCGTTTTTAATACCATAAGTTCCCATAGTAGCTTATCGCCATTGCCAGCACCACTATCGTTGCGTTGATAATATAGTAATAATAATTATAATAATAATAACAACATGATAATGTAACGACACACAATAACCTGTACCGCGCGAAGGGATGAAGAAAAAAAACTTTACCAACCATGTACACTATTCACGCATATAATATCATATTGTTACTATTTTTGTTTATACCGTTGTTCTGTACTCTTCAAAGGGCACTCGAGAATGACCACTTTACTCGAGTTGAAGACAAACGAAGTTATTCATGATAGTTTCCTAAAGATTAAAAGATATCGAATATAATTTGAATATATATATATACGTATGTATAAATTATAATTTATAATACATATTTAGCGGACGGGTGTACTGATGTTAAATTTGAGCAATGAAGGGAGAATACTGAATAGATAGACAGAAGGGTGGATTTACATCACAGTATTACCGAATGTAAGATTCGAGCGGTTTCTGCGATCAACAGAGATGCTTTCCAAAGAAATTGATTCAGCTGCGGCGTTGCTTGATAAATCTTTGGAAAACGGCGAAAACAAAAATAGTCTCAAGAGAAGTGGTTTGATAAGTTCTTTACATTATTTTTTTCACTATACTTTTTTCATAAACATTTTATACCATAACACTTTAGACGAGTGCTCTCCTGGCACGTGTCCACCTGCGTTCTACCTTCTTAAATACGGCCTTGTGTCAAACGTCATATTCATTTTACACAAATAATATGACACGGTACAGACAGAGTAGAATTTCTTAACAAACAGTTAAAACCCTGGTGTACAGTATGTTCAAAATTAAATACTCATGCATACATAAGAACTGTACAATTAACTATAAAGTAATAACCGCATTGCCAACAATAATGTCCTAAAGACGTTTAAGGACTAACAGAGATGTCTATTGTATCAGCGATTGCAAACATCAAAGATAGAAATGAATCTATGGTGTTGGGTACATTTCAAGTTATTATAATGTGTTAAATTAACTATTTAACGATTTTTTATTCAATCGTCCATTTATTGGATTATTAGTCTTATTACTCATTTATTAATTTTTGTCTTAAAGAATCTATGTTTACCTGTGTTACTATTATTACCATCAATGTTAAAAGAAAAATTGTGTTATGTACTATTGTATTGATCTAGTATGCTGTGTCTTATATGGCAACCTATGTTTTAGGCAGCCCGCTTGATTTTTTTAAATAAAGTTGCTTCTCTCTCTAATTAGTAAATAGCTATTTACTTAACCGTTTATTTATTTTTTTTAAGAATAAATACATTACTATCCTCGTATGAGTATATGAGTATACTAGTTCAAAATCAGTAGTGACTGTTCAATTTAACTGAGCTGATTGAAAATTTAATTGACCTTCAGTTTATATTTTAATCAATAATATTATACATTAACTTAACGAAGTTAGTATACATGATTAACTTGCCAGCCTTGCAGTACTATTGCACTACAGATTACTTAACATACAGTGTATGAATCCCTGGGAAAATTAATTTGATGAAAATGTACAAAATTAAAATTAAAATGTTTTACCACTATTTTTACTCACAATAATAATGTATTGTAAGATTGTAAACTCACTGTTTTGTCTCATGACTAGGTCTCACCTGTAAGTGCAGTCTAATACATTGTTGATAGTGATTTTTCTTTTATCCTATGAGAAATTGGACGTGTGTGTGGATTCGGATTTTTGTCGACGTCTTACAAGGAACTAGACATTTACGTTCGCGTCTACAATGTGTACAATATAATAAATAAGATATTCCACATTAAATGGCAATTCTAGTTTCTGTACAATATGCGAGATTAGATTAGGTTTGGCTGTCCGCCCAGTGCGTCATCGGCAAGGCAAAGTACTGGCGGCGGCCAACGGGAACTTTTGCTCGTAAATCGATAGTATTATTATTAATGGTATACCTAGTTTGCGGCAAGCAGAGAGAAAAAAACTGGATCCATAAAGATTTTAAGGCGCTAGACGATATTGCCCGCGGCGAAGCTCTGCAGAGGGTCTACAAGGTCGTAGACATAAACCCAATAAAGGCCTCACGGCGGTGTCTGTGAATGTCAAACGGCGAGCAACTTTTTGTTTTTGCCAAAAACAATCTTTTTTCCAACCCTTTTTATTATATTACAAGTCATAACACTCATTTTCTTAACGTGCTTAACGTCACGACCATCAAAAGTTTAAGTCAAAATGTGTCTCTTGTTGATTCAAAATGTTAACTGAAAATACAATATTTAGACTCTTCTTAGAACAAAGGCCCAATTTGGCTTTTTTGGTGTAATGCGTTTTTTCTTGTAAACATTTTTTATTTTTAATATTTGATATTGTGGTAGAATATTGGCCCAGTATACTGGAACGGTATTGGTATTAAGAAAACATAATTTTATTTTACTAGAATAAGGGTCTAATAAGTGTTATTTTATAAACCAGAGTACAACTGTGCTTAAAAAAGTCTTACAAAGTAAAATATTTTACTGATAACTACTTTTAAGTGTTGTAATATTCTCAAAGTTAATATTGTTATCCATTTGACATAACAGGAGAAAATGGAGATAAAATAAAAATAAAAATTAATCAACTTCAACAAAAAAAGTTTTGAATGAAAGTAATAAAGTACAACTAATATAGATAAAGAGCACATGGAACAAAACATAGTCGTTAACTGTTTTAAAAAAAGGAAAATTTCCTTAACATAATTTAGTAAAAAAAAAATGTAGAGCTACAGTTTTTTTTTTAAAGTGATATTATATATTTATATCAGTTTCTTTGTTATTTTGTAAAATTGTCAAATCAATAATATTTTGACAATTGTATAATAGTAAAAAATATGAACATTTTTTAATACCTTTTGGCAAATAAAACCAAAAAAAAATTGTAAATTTACAAATGTTATCATAATATTTAGTGACTTCCAAACATCAGTTGTAATACCTTTTATGAATTTAAATATTTTTTTGCAAAAAAGGCATATTTTGAATTCAAGAGAATATATTTATGAAAATTTTGTATTTTTTGGATATTTTACTAAGATTTTTAATGAATATTACAAGAATATTTTCAACTTATTAAGAGAATATCAACGTTTTATTTTAGTTATTTAAAGATAATATTTCAGGCTCTAATTATATAACCAGCCGCAAAACTGGACCCATTTTTAAATTGGCAAAAACAAAGGTTTTGTCGGTACACGTTGTATCTACATAATTTCAAAAGCTTAACAGATGATTGTGCGTGTACTAAATTTACAATAATATATTGTTTCCTAGGTAGTATGAATGATCTAGACACGGATGACTCATTCGAGGTCGAGAGAGACCGTCTATAGTCTCCATAAATGTTAATTAATATAATATTATATACACTTATTGCATATGCAATAAGCGGCGGGCAAAGTTGTGAACAGCAAAACCTAATAAAACGCCTACGCTACCCGCTGCCTTATGTTTATATAATATGTATGTATACAATAATAGTTATGAATTGTATGAGAATTGGTAAAATTAAATAAAACAAAAAAACATAGTTATCGTTTAACACCAAGAGCTATGGCTAGCAATATATATACAGGGTAAACGTTACTGCATTACAGGAGCCAATGATAGTCAATAATTGTTACACCAAGCAAACGAGGGCTTGTCTGTGTATTAATATTAAATCTGTGTGCAAATCGATTTGGCTTACTTACAGAGTACT
The DNA here is from genome assembly GCF_023614345.1 of Adelges cooleyi. Classification (NCBI taxonomy): domain Eukaryota; kingdom Metazoa; phylum Arthropoda; class Insecta; order Hemiptera; family Adelgidae; genus Adelges; species Adelges cooleyi. The sequence continues at coordinate 715,855 of NW_026096058.1, read as the reverse complement.
TGCATGATTGGTGTGTTAGTGTGCAATAGTAATATATTATACTCTTTTCCAAACCACCTTCGAGGTAGAGTATCAGGCTCGTTTTTTTTTTTGGCGTGGTTTCCCCTCTTGGAACAGTTTTGCCAACAAACCAAACGTTTCACTTTCACGTCCGATTTGTCGCTCAAAACGTTTAAGAAGGCCTAGTCCACGACTGTGAAAATACATATTTTAATTAAATGTTAAATATTTTATGTTTTATGTTAATATTTTAATTAAATTAAAAATGTTGTACCTACCTATTTGTTGCAGTGTCGATCCGAAACGGAAATACATTTATGGCATATAAGAAATTGCAAAGCGGTTGCATGCCGACAAAGAAAATATCGCCAAAATAATTAACTGCCGATTGAACTTGACAAGTATAGCTTTTAATTCACCATGACTATGTTCTGTTCGTCCCTACCTGTTTTCGTTGCTCGGCCTTGGCTGTTGTTTCTCTTATGGTAAGTTTTTACATTTTAATTTCTACTCCATTCTATTTTTACCACCATATCCAGTTAGACGAGATCGTGAATTATAAAGTTTAATAACTTCTTCGTTGAAAGTTCAGAATAAAATCGACTTCTTCTTCTTTAGAGGCCACCATTGAGACTAATCGTTGCAAAACGTTTAAAACATTAAAATATTTCAACTTTAAATTATATTACTATAGTTATTGTTTAGTTGTATAATATATTGTTATACATTTTTTAAATACTTACTGTATATATTTTCAATTTTGAGCTTGTCCGTATATATAAAAAATAATTATAAATATAAATAAATAAAACAAACTTCCATCCACCCCTCTATGTCCTGTGTGCTATTTCAATTAGAATGGTCTATCCCTAACGGTGTTAATTCGTTCTTGCTTATGTGGATCCAGCCTCTTTGTATTCGGCCTTCCTAATAATTTTCTCTCCATGACAGCTGGCTTTTTCTTATCGTCTTAGCCACATTTCACGTTATTACTGGTCTTGCTACCACTCTGTATAACCGTTTTTCGATTTCTTCCATAACAATTTCGATCCCATTAATCTCGAGAGTGATTTATGTTGGCCCCTAGATACTTAAAATCGTTTACTTCTGCTGTTTGACGTTTATATGAATAAAATTGACTTGAATAAAAATTATCAACTCCAGATATATTGTAATGACATCAAATGTTTTCATTGTTTTCGAGCCTTGACCGTCTAATTTAATTTTCTTTAACCGAGACACTTAGCTCGTCAAGCTACCTAATTTAAAGTAACTTAAAAATAGTGTTGTTCTTATTTTCAAAATTATAGGTATATATATTTTCTAAATTCCATGTATTGCCCTTACCTTATAACATTACATTTTTTTACCATTACACACTTTAGAAGTTTTCAGTCTGAGCAAGTTGTCTGAACGTTTACCAGTCATGGCTGATGGTAAATTATTTTTCATCAACTTAAGTATACTAAATTGACTTTCGTTAGATGCAGAAGAATTTTCTTGATCAAGGATACAAAGTTCACAAGTTCCTACCTCTGGAAACTGATAACTGTTGTATTAGTCAATATGCTTTATGCTTAAACATAAATTTACTTTGGTCAAGTCTGGGTTATCTGTTGCTGGAAACCACTAATTTTCTATGTTCCCTAACACAGTTAAAATATTTTTAAGAGTTATATTTTGGTTAATATAATTTGACTTGTGTGGTAGACACACACTATATCTACTAACGAATCAAATATTTAATACATTTTACAATTGGCATAGGCAGCTGTTGTGTACAATTACATTATTAGAATTTTTACAACACGATGCCACAAATGGGTTCAATCCGTGTTGTTGAATTTTGACCTTTATTCCGCCATGCTTGTAACTTTCGTTTGTAAGTCTGTAGTCGTTATTAAAATCATTGCCACGTTCCAATATTGCTACTCAATTTAAACCGTTTGTGTTTTGCAAGTTTTTGCACCAGAAAAAAACATTTAGGTGAACAAATTTCAAATTTGGTTCACATTGAACACGTTACACACGACGGTTTTAAATCAAACAAAACGCCGTCTAATAGCTGATAACATAAGATGTGACAGAACAGAACAATTATTCAAAAACCCTGTTGTGGAAAACTGCAAATACCTTTTGTGTGTCCAGCCCAAAAACATAATATAGTCATGGTAAAAAGTTACAAAGCTAATTATTGAAAATGATTTGTGCCAAAATATTTGGTTTGTATACACTTACCGGCCTATGGAGTCCGTACTTACCATACTTGAATATAATTGCAATCGGCGTACAATTTGAACTTGATAAGTACAGTTTTCCACATTAAGACGTTGCCCGTGTCTTCTGTCAACCAATGTCTTACAACGCACCCTCGCACGGCCACATGCACTAATAACTTGGCCAATAAAACAAGTCCATGTCAAAAATGAACAAAGTTTAAATTAAAACAGCAGTTTTACTTACTTTCTACGCTCCACGCAAAAACATTGAATCGTGACAATATTGTCTTTGACAAACAGAACAGTTATATGTATAAAATATATCAAATTTGAAGACAAGTATTTGTGTGTATTGAGCGTCACCACGTAGCAACAGTGTCCCGTCGTGGAAACCTGCGAATCAGCCCAAAAACATATAATGTCATGGTAAAAAGTTACAAGGAGTATTTAAGAAAAAAAAATTATTTAAATTATATTCTCCTATCGGTAACCCGGCTGTTTGATTCGTTTGATGTCTATGTATACAATTTTGACTTACCGTCTTCAATATAGGAACAATACATTTATCAACTTCGGATAAACTCTGAATGCATGCACTCAGTTCTTCCTCAGAGAAGCAAAGTAAGCCAGTCTGGTGCCGGACGGACTTGTGGAGAAAATGCATAATATCAGTAAATAGTTACTCGCTGAACTAATATACTTAAGCGTCATAGATGGGGGGCTAGGGGGGTTAAGTTCCCCTAATAGCTCAAAGACTACATTAAAAACGTACCGTATTCAATATAAATTTAGTTCAGAAACCTATAGTAATATATTGTCTAATTTGAGTTCTTACGATTTAGAAAGTACAAGAAAAGTGCATGTATCTGACCGCAGATTCAACATTATGTAATATATTGTTTAATAAGACAATTATTTTGTGAACTAATTAAGATAATTAGCGGAGCGCTAGTAGCCAACCTGTGAACGATATTGTTTTAATTAAGTAGGCTAAGAAGACGTCACACACCCGTTATTTTCTTCAAAAAACCCGCCTTGCGCGGAATAATTTTACAAAAGCTATAATCAAAACTAAGAAACCAAATTTTTACATAATATAGACAATAAAATTGTCTGTGTTCTACCATTGCTCTTTTTTTAATATTTCTACCAGTTAATGAATAATTAATTAATTAAGAAAGGACTTTTTTAACAAATGATATAGCGTTGGTTGTATTAGGTATATCGAAAAAATACGGATGATGGAACACAGATAATTTTGTCATAAATAATATGCATGAATTTCTTTCCTTAACTATATATGAAGCCTGAGAAAAATTAATTCGCGCAAAGCAGTTTTGAAGGGAAACAATTTTAATTTATCCTATAGAAATGACTGTGATAGTCTGACAAAAAAAAAATGGCTATCAATAAAGTATCCTAATTATGTATTAATAAGTGTGCATTAGAGTTCAAACTCTAAATTAAGATTTTTCGAAAAATTGCCTATACTTTACTCCTTAAAAATGGCCGGTGTGGCGTCTTCTTAAAGAGAATGATTAATGCAAGTCAACAAAATATGTATGATTTAATTCTATAATTATATTGTATAGATTACAAAAAAATGATTGAGTTCTGATGAAGTTAAATAGTAGTTTAACATACTTCTTATAAGAAAAAAAACACCAGTTTGAAATGTGATGAACTATCAAGTTTTTTATTATATTATTAAGAAGCACCCTATATTTTTAGATTTTCTAATTACTAATTTGTCTCGCTTATAAACTATAATTAATACCTACATATAGCTTAGAAGTTTTCGCTTCTTTTAAAACAAATTACAATAAACCGTCTGCGGTATCCTTTTTTTAAAAGAGCTGTAAATTAATATGGGACAACGAACAGTATTAAAAAGTACAATTTATTTTGGACGCTTTAGACGTTGAGGGAAAATGTTAAATTAAAAATTCTACGTTGTCATGTTAATTTAATTGTGTAATAACTTTGGCTTTAAATTAAATTTTGTTAAAAACAAATTGCCCGTGGCACGTGGACCGTAATAAATAAAGGTCCCGCGGCCGAATACAAGTAGGTAGGTATATAAAGATTTTATACATTATGTATTAAGAAGCTGGACCACTACGGTCATACAAAGGCCTTTACGGCTGTGTGATTCGGAGGTAATGGCACATTGCAAATAGGCATATTGTTGTTAAATGTTTTACGGGTACGATTTTATTTGTTGATACGGACATTGAAGAAATTAAATAGCTGTAAGTAAATAAAAGTAAATATTTGTATGCCATCAATAGGAGGTAGTAGTATGTTTATAATATGAAAATATACAACAAATAATAATTGTCTTCGACTGCGTTCCGGTTATTCGAAGGTGTCTACTAACAATTGAGTTCGTCCAGTGTCTAATAAAGAACCCAACTTAACGACTGTAATCGATTTGTGGGGGTTGAAGTACAAACAGAGGCGAGTTGAAAGACAGACGATGTAAGTACACTGTATTTGCACTACTTTGTTCTTATAATTTTATGTATCATTATTATTTATTTACTATATTACACTGCATAATATAAATTTGCAGTTTAAGCATAACTTAAAGGTTTAATATTTAAAATAAAGTAACTGCATTAGTAACTGCAACCTTAAGAGAACTTAATAAGGATTCTGAGATTTGGTAAACATTTTTGGGAATATAAAATTTACTCAAAGTATCATGATGCTTAAGTAATAGTAAACTAAATCAATTCAAGTTGGTAAACACGATTTTAAAAATATGTAATTACGACCTTTTTTTATAAAATATGGTCATAATTTATTGAACTTACAATATTTAGTTTTTCTTCGACGCTTTAAGATTCGTTGGGAATGCCAGCTCAAATTATAGTACTCAAGTATTTTTTATATTAGGGTTGACTAATTACACAATTTACCAGACACAAGGTACATTTAATTGTCGTAGCCGTTTACAAGTTACATAAATATGTAATCGCAACATAGGTATTTGTATTTGTCAACATTGAATTAGTTTTCTTAACAAAGTAAAAGTTCTTGATGAATGCATACACTTATACTTGTAATCGGTATTATAATATTAGGAAATATGACGAGCAACTTAACCGTGGTTTTGCCGACGTGTTGGATATTGCTGTTACGATTTCTATATAGACCTAGGCTCGCCTTGGTCTGAAGTTGTCGTTGGGGTTCCGAGACGGGTACACACGTTGAGTAGTACAAGCAGGGGAGAACGACCGAACGGGGGAGACGGTTGGCTACACACAATGAAAACCCCAAAAGACGTCGGGGTCGATGGGTGTGAAGGGTGGTTGTTGGAAAAAATCTGGGCCGACGGTGTCACGGACAATAAAAATAAAAATGCACATTATAATATATGTATAGGTGTGCTTATAGTCTACTGCGACGACTGCGGCAAAACCGAGACGGCCGGGTCGGCACTCTCACCTGGCACCGCGGTCTTTTATTATTATATTCGCAAAAACCATCTGCTTCTTTTTATTCCTCCGTTTCTACTTACAAAGTTTTTTTATTTTTATTTTTCCTCCGTCTTTTATATTTGTTATTATTTATTTCACCTTCGCCGCGGTCGCTTGTGCCCGGTGTCCTCGCGCAATATCCGCGCCGGGCGCAAGAGGGACCGGGCCATTGTGTGTGTATACCGGCACTCCGTAACCTGTATACGTACTATTATATGGGCGCGACCATCTGCCTAATAATATTGTTGTTATATATATTTATTATTATTATTACGTGTGATACGAGCCAAAGATTTAAGACGGGCGCGAGCCACGGGCCCGTAAAACGTCAAATAAATCCGCGTCTCTTAAGGCCGAGCACGAGCTTGTCTTGTCTCACCCTCCCCCGGGCCCGGCGACAATGCCCCCCCCTACCGCCACACCGTCAGTGTTGCGCCCCCGAATCGTCTTAGCCGACATTCATATTATATCATATGTGAAGTAAATTAAATGCCGCCTTTATAACACCATTAGAACGCCGTGTTTGCGTGTAAGCGTGTCCCATAACGTTTTCTTTTAAACGACAAAAGAAAACCCAATCCTCGACCGGTGACTTAACGAAAATCCAATACACACATTATGCTATTATATATACCGCTGTCTCCTCTGCCGCCGCCGCCGACCTTCTCAATGGGCGGTGACTCGTCCGAAGTCATAAAGTTACACACGTTTTGACAACATTACCGTTGTGTGTTGCCCATCGGCTGTCGACAAAGATGCTCCGAATTAATGGACATCCGAACGACCGTTTTGACTTAATAACTTGAAAAATCGTTCTCTGGGGAATTTTTTTTTTGTCACACCACACCTCGAGAAGGTGTAAATAGCAATAACATAATAGTGTTATTATTATAAATGAGACGTGATGACATATCGAGTTTCTTGGTCCATCAAAGGGGTCTCAGTGCGCGCAGTAAAACGGTTTAATTAAAATGTTCGCATATATTATACCGAATTAATGTATTGCAATGCGTTCAAATTCAATTACATACCATAATATATTCTACAAGTCAATTTGGTGTTTTCGCCAGCCTTTGAACGAACAATTCCATTTTGTGTACTAATGTAATTTCATAAAAATTATCAACCTTTTTTGGCGGAGAGTCAAATGTATTTTAATTATTGTGCGGTTGCCTGTTAAGTGCTTTTTGTTTCTTACCTTGAATATAATTACATTTACATAAGAGAACGGAGAAATTAAAGAAGATTGCGGGAAGTGTGGTTGGGTGAGGTGGACACATGGGACGGGGATGACAGAATTTTCTACAACCTTATTACTAAAAACAGAGATCAAAAGAAAATGCATAACATAGTTAAGTGATATTAAATATTTAATTTTACTCTTGGTAGCTTTTATACTTATGTTAATTTGTGAATTACTTATGCATTTATTTATTTGACAAGGCATAGATTATGTAAGCGATTAAATTAATCATAATGAATTAATTTCATAATTTATTTTAGTATGAAAAAATTAGGTACCTAATCTGTTAAAGCGACCTATAAAAGTGTTCATTTGTTAGACCATTATTATTATGTTGAATTTACCCAAGTCTCTGGCGGCAACGATCGTTAGGAGGAGTCAGCTATTCGAATAACCGTCACTGAGAACTTTACATTGTATAAACTGCAAGGGGATAAACATGGGCATTGGAAAGATTCAGAAACCCCAAACCAAAAGGCACCAGGTGCAAGTCTCTTTTTCATAATCACAATTTATTTTTAAGAAGGGAGCTACAACAGAATGGAATCAAAAACTGTATCAAAACTATTGAAAACAATAATCGAAAAGAAAAACTAATGAATTTTATAAGTAAAAGATCGTTTAGGGTCTCATGACTTCTAAGACAATTCATTGGATTGGACTGGCAGTCTTGGTCTAATCGCTATAAGAAACTTACTACTGTGTTAATCGAAAAATATATGTGCTAAACAATACATTATAGAATATTTATTTTTGTCTGCAATTTTGTTTAAAAGGTTTTGAAAAATATCTTCGAACTAATGTTTTTTTCAAAACCGATGTTTTTTTTTTTTTTAATATAAATTACCCTAAGCATATTGTCGTAAGTTACGGTGTTTTCAACCGTTTGACCGTGTACTTATCTTGGTAAAAATAATTTCCCTCCCTCAAGTACTTGAAACCAACGTTATTGAAAAATGTTACGGCGTAAGCCGCTTTATGACTTCAATATTCGTTTCGTTCTTTTAAGAATTTCGTATTGGCCAATATATTTTGTTATCGAGCACCTTTTAATAAGTATATTTACTCCGAACCGAGTAGGTATTATACCATTTAAGTGTTATACACTTTATGCACACACAATACAACTTTGTTGGGCTTTATTTCTTTTTTAACGACTTAAGTGACTTCCAAAACCCCCCAATTAAAAATTGCTATAAATATTTATTATTGACAAATAAAAAAACTCCATTGAGCATCGTTTAAATCCTTACACAATTGCGCCAAACAGGTACACTGACTTTTATAACATTTTTGTTACCGTTTGAAAAAGATGTTTGTGAAATATAAAAAATAAATTAAAAATAAATAGCAATAATAATCGGGTAAACGTCACCTGTCTCCAAAGTGCGTACATGATCAATAGAATTGGAATAATCAAGCACACACTTCACCCGTCCTATTAAACAAGTTGAACGCTTCGCGGTTTTAAAGGAGGAAAGTTTTTTTTAAATTCTATTTTATCGCAGAAGTACACATAAGTAGGTACTTTTTGTATAATTAGCCGGCATTACAACTGAACATAAAACCTACAAACCGTTTTGGCAGCAGTCAGCAACCGAAAAGTGTCAGTTTTTTGTTTCTTGGAAACTACTCCTTCATGTGAGGCATGAAACTGTAGATATTTTCATTTAAAAAAAAATATATATATATGCCAATTTTTTGCGACAATCGAGTACTGTTCCAGACGAGTGGGATTATCTTGTGTGACTAACTACACACCTACGCCTTGACGATTATTTCGTGTGATAGCTGTTAATAATAATAACGCTTACTGCTATTAAAACGTCAGCGTAAACGACCGGAACCGAGTATAGTATATAAACACTATTTTCTTAAATAAACAAATAATTAACCAAACAAAAAGACTAATTAGTTATGTAATAATTGTTTTGAATTTACTAAAATAAAACTTTTGCAGTCACACCCGCACGTAAAATGTAATACGTTTCGAAATTTAGAAATAAAAATCATTTTGAGACTGTATTATAGAAGTTGACAAAGAACAGACAAGATTTTTTATCCCTACCTGATATCATAGCCTTTATCAGCTGATTTTTTCCCCCACTTCTCCCAATTAGTCTTGATAAATTTCCCTACAACATCCATATCAGAGTCTAGAGCGGAAGAAAATACGTTTATAGCGTGTGAGCTGTTGTAGTCGGTCACGATGATTGGCCGCCACATCACAAACGGTTCATTCATATATTATGCGTGTATGTGGTCGCTTGTAGCCATAGCTATGCATATTGACGTTATTATTATTGCCATGGGACACGCCATTGACATTGTTGTATTGTAATCGCGTCGATTTGTTAGCGGATTTCCTGTCTGTTGTCCAAGACGTCGTCGCTTCGGGAAGATAAGTCCCGGGGCATGTAACTCGACGGTCTCGTTTGAACATCTTAATAATAAATACACCACACGCGTACCTATAGATGTTTAAAAATATATTATTTAGACCATCTGGTCCTGGTGATGATGATAATTATACGTGATGTTAATTATTCGACTTGAATACAATATTTGTCAAGGACGGGCGCGACAGATAGCAATGAAAAAGTTGCTCCGAGTGAAAAAATTCGGATTTTCCATCTGACCAAATACGTGGTAAGACGCCCAAGGACGAACGCATATACTTAAAAGTATGCCTAATATACCATCTACGCGTCCGCCTCTCATGTGTCGCGCTTAAATATGGAAAAACTATCGTTGGTCACATTCTTTTTGTCGGTTTACAAAGAATTGTTTTTTTTTTTCAAATCAGGTAGGTAGGATATTAAAAGTTTTTCAAAACTGTAGTCCGGTTTTTTTTTAAGCGGCATATATCATGTCGATCGGTCCAGTATAATTTATTGCAAACTTAATTGTATAATATAATGTATCAAGCTGTAAAATGAATAGCTATAAAAAAAACCAACACAGCATAAGAGAACACCCAAGGATCTTATTGTCCCCAGTCACACAAGCTCGCACCACAACGTTTGCCATTCGACTATTTTCAAAAATAGTGACAGCCTTGTTTAAGTTAATATATTCTTTAGTGAGTATATATATATTAATATATATATATATATATATATATAATTAATGAATAATAAATACTAAAGAATTTAAACGTATTTTGAATTCAGTTAATAATTCAAAAAACGTTAACATCCACCAGAGGTCTTAATTTCGAGTAAAACATTTAAAAATTATTAAAGTTTTTAAACCTAAATCTTAAATTTCATTAATACCACTTTATAAAATTGTTGTTTTTCATACAATTAAACATATGATGTCTACGTACTAAATGTCTTTAAAATATTTGTTTTACAGCAATAATAACAAATTGAGTACTTACGACAGTAGTATGTTACTCAAAATAATTCAAATATAAATTCTAGTATTATTTTTTAGAACTTATAAGGGTGGATAGTATAGTTATGGATATTTGACATTTTCATATTGGATTTTAGTTAAATTGAGTTTTAAATAATAAACATTTAAAAGTGTCATCAATGGGTGGCTTCTTTTCTCAAGTATTCATGTGATTTTATTATTTTAGCTAATACTCTTATTGTACCTATTTGAAACATATGTGTCTATGTGTAATAAAGGAAAAAATATATATATATATATATATCAAGCGATTTTGGGATACACGATAAATTATTTCTTTTAGTCTTAAAATATAATTATAGAATTACTTTGATATTATTTTAAAGGAATTTTAAATTATTTAATATATATTCATACTTAGGTTTTAACAGAAAATATTTTATATATAATTTGTTTTAAATAGTTGCAATATAAAGTGTATATAATACAGACAAAATTGTATGTAATATCTGGTCTAGGACAGGGGATGAAGGATTGAGTTACACCATGGATAGACTTAGCTTTACGAACGGCACTAGCTCTGGGCACGCTGTAAAATAGTACAATTGCTATTTATTAAGCCGTATACAATAGTCTGACTACAATTGGGATAGAATTGCATTAGCCGAAAACATTTTGTCAATTGAATAAGAAAAGAACAAACGTCCAATAAATTCCCGGAAGAAATAATTATGAGCAATATCGTTTTGCAAAAAAAAATTATATTCTCACGGCTTTTGTGCAAGTACTATATACAATATGTATCAAGTACATTCTTATATTTGATTTTGCATTGTTGTCCGAGTCTAAGATAAAAGAAACAGCGCAGCAACAGTGGACATTTATGAAGAACAAAATACTCCAAGACATGGTAAAGGCCGTTTTGAAATTGTTGTGAAAGTTGTCAGAAGATTAATGCTTTGTTTTAAATGTATCCAAATACTATATTAACAATCAGCGCTCTTTTCACAGCGCGTTAAATTTTTTCATTTTTATAACGCTGGTGAGAAAATGACCGTGAAAATTGTGGGGCCATTGTACCTATTCAAAAACCACAATGTAAAAGCTATAAAATGCATTACTCTGGAGGAGGTATAAGCCCAGCAGTTACTACAAGCGCCTCCCGGGGCATTACAATGTGTACAAAATATGGAAATTAAATTATATTTGTTCCGGACAAGGGTTAACACTTTACTCACTTACACGGTTTTATCTAAATACATTTCAACAGGGAAAGTGAAAAAAGTTATTTAATTAATCTTAAACAGCATATCGTTCTACTGTAGGTTGAACCTTGACGATTAAATGCTATATAATTTTCCATTCGTTCGCAGGAACAATATTTGTTTTTCTAATGCAATATCAATCCGGAAAATCGGTTTGACAAAAAATACAACGCGATAATGTAGGAATGTACTTGTTTAATTTGTCAAGTTTATTTCATGTCCCTTCTGGTAAACGATTTAACCCCTATACGGTCTGCAAACTTTATATATATATATGTATACTCACTACTTTACATGAGTTCATTCATAGCTAACATGAATCACAAACAGAGTGACGAATGACTTTGGTCATTAACAACCGATTTAGATAGCAAAAATAGATTGCATGTAATAAAAATATAGTACGTTTTTATTTACAACTTACACATTATCGATGACGTCATTTTGTTTTTTGTATGTTAAATATAATTTGAATTTTGATATATATTGAAAGAATATATACAACGCTGATCGCAGTAAAGCGTACACGGTATTTCGTTTCAATAGGAAAAATTTGATAATTTATATAAAAAAAAAAAAAACTTGTCAAATTTTGTATGATTTATGTGTTATTAAAATTTAAATGAAATAAGATAGTTTAGAAAATGATTAAATCCGACGTAATTAAGTATCCATTTGATTGTAAAGTAACGCAAAGACGGTGACAAATTACCTTAATAGACATTATCGATGTAGCTGTTCAAAAAATCTTCAACCAACTTAAATTAGTATAATTTTTAAGAAGTAATTAGTAAAAATAAGATAAATTTATATATATATATATATATATATATATATATATATATATATATATGTTTACTCTTGTAGCAAATTTTACTTTGTAGTTTAAATATAATAGTAAACGTTGTTTGTTAAAAAAAACATTCTAAACCTTCACAAATGCACTAGAAAGTAGAAATATACTAGTTTTATTTTATTTTTCTGTTCGTCTGAATATTTGTACTTTTCTATTGACCTTTTAAATGTTTTAACTATAAAATTTTTAGTATCTTGGTTGACTCTACCAATCTGTATGTAACATAATAACAAAATAGCAGCTGAATGTATACATATCTCATACAAGGAACACACCTGTCGCTAACATTAAAATCAAACGTGTTGGTTGACCTCGAGACCATCCTGTATCATATTATATAAGTGTATAAAAATTAAGACTAGTAAAACAATTAAGAGCAAACGCTATGACAATGATCTTAAAATATGTAAATGAAGCTCGGCGAAACTTATTTTATAAACTTATAGCGCTGTTCCAACGAGTGTAATTTGTGACACGTTAATTATACACAGGGCATATTTTTATCCTATCATATGGTAGTCACTATTTTTACGGCACTTAAAATACCCCGAAGGAGGTCGAATTTAGAAGTAATGGTAACAACTAGGAAATAAGAAAGAAGGCATATGTAATATATTAATTTTATTTATAATCTATACACTCCACGTTAGTAGCCATTACCCCGTCACCGTGTCTTACTCTTCGAGTACCAAACCCTTCATAAACTTCGCCACTCTTTAATAATACTTCCAAATTTAACCTACTGATAGCCGACTGGTCTCTATTAACTACTTACTCATCCACCTATCTAGCAAACGTAACTCCCCTGTCTTTTCTTCTTTCTGATTATGATCATTTTATTTCCGTAAATATTGAAGCAGCTAATAATTTAGCTCATCTAGAAAAAAAACCAACAATTTTTACACGGGAGAACTTTTTCTACACAGAGGCTGTCCAGGAACTCGTGTTAAGTACATTTCATCTGGACCTGTTACTGACCTCTTATCTTATCGACGCATTCGGTCCACTACTATTCGCACTCTCAAACTGACAAAAAAGAATGCTTATTGACTTCATCGACATCCAATTTAACAACGGCTATGCGCTTCGATTTTCTAACGATAAAAATATAATAACCTATGTTATTCACTCACTCTTTCATATCCCTCCTTATTCTGAAATTGTATACCCGGCCACTTATTTATGTATTGCATTTTTACAAACCCAAATTTAGCAATAACCTTATCTCGCACTACATCTCTTCGTGTTTCTGACTCACATCTGATTTTTATCGATGGTTCATCTTCCGACTTCTTTATGATAACCGCTATAATATTATTGTTTGTTGCTATCCGATAAGTGGCCTTCTAACAGGTCACTTCTTCTTGAGACACACCTTCCCCGGCCCGCAATTAACACCCAGTGCTACTAGTCGGTCCGCTGTCGTATGGGATCTCTTCGGGGCGAACCACTAAAGCCAAGGAACACCGGTTTGTTGCCATGAGCGACAGAATGGAAAATTTTAATCTAAAGCTACAAGAACGATTGTGTATGTGACATTGTGAATGTTTTAAAATTTAAGAAAAATGAAAGGGTCGATATTTAAATTCCATTTAGTGCCATTATTTTAATCCATTATTTTCATTGTAATTATCGATCAACTTGTTTGACGGCTGTAAATATATTCGTATTGGGCGCTTGCCCATTTAAAATAAATAAATTAATTAATTAAACAACTGCTGCCTTTGTTTGTTATTCTGTTTACTATGCCATTATATAAGACCTAGTGCTGCTCTTCGCGTACTTCCTTTCATTTGTTCATTTTTTAAATGAAAAATCCAAAACGTGTATGAGCAAGACCTTTAGCATCAATAAATCTATTATTATTATGAAGTCAGGTGTAACTTAAATGTCAAAACAAAATCTATACAATTGTTCTGAACAGACGACCAATTGGGCACGAGAAAAAAAAATACATAGTTGAAACTATTCTAAATAATTTATTCTATTCTAGTTTTCCAAAACAAAAATTTAAGTTTTAATTTAGGCCTTTACTGTCATGACCCTCTCTTATTATAAAGTAAGGTTCAGGTTATGAGACCTTACACATTTCTAGAATAGTAGGTCTATTCTATGCTAGTTAACCTTATGCATCATAGATAGGTAAGTACTATAAAATAAATTTCACGAATTTTACTCAATAATATTAAATTAGTTTACTCCTCGAGACTAGACATAATATATTTTTATAGTTTTGCTAATGAATATTATATTGCACACATTGTATTAATTGTATTAATTATGTGTAAAGTAATTTGTACACAATATATTTCCATAATAAAAAAATCCATTATGTTAATAAGACATCATAATATAAACATTTATAAATAAATAAATTAGAAAGTTTTAATTAAAATACCTAACAAACATAATGCCTTTTCTTGTTTCACATTTAGCTAACCCTAATAATAATATTATTCAGTCGCCAGCCTGTGACTTCACTCAAACCCTTGATGTTTTTTATTTCCACGTGCATGTGAATATTTAAATTATCCTTGTCGGGTTTTTTTATTTTAAGTACTCTTTACTCAAAGTAATCGTTAAACGGTTCATCTGAAGATTGTTAGTGTGTTGAAACTTCCTGTTGTTCACCCAATTCATTGCGAGGGGGGCCTTTGGTAGGCGAGTTGCTACAACATCAAAATAGATCATACACGTGTTTCATTCAAAGGGGTAACTAAACGGGACTAATCCCTTCAGTGCTGATTTGAGCCCTCCGATTCGGTCCTGACAATTTTTTGTTACAAGTACCACCTTACCTTATTAGTTAATAAGTAATTCGGTAAATATAATTTACAATGTTCATAAATATATACATGAACTTAGTCATTATAGTAAATTGTAGTCAACAAATTAATAATAGGTACTCAGAATAGTTTTTAAACTTTTAATTTTACATTTGTATGAGTATAATAGTAAATTGTGTTAAAATTATTGCGTTTTTCATTATTATGACAACGAGAAACCACAATATTTGAAAAAATGATCCAGATATTAATAAGAAACATTTTTTTTTTGTAGTGCTTAAGCAATTATTCAAAGCTCAACCATAGATTTTAAAAGGTAAATAGGTTAATAGCGTTTAATAGGCTAATAGACATACGACAATAGTGTGTAATAATGTGTATATAATATATATGTTTGTTGAACTAACCATCTAATAATTATTATTTTAAAGGATAACAGTTAATTTCGCGACAAGAAATTATAGGCCAACACAATTTCTTAATTAAAATCAAAATCCGACAGGAGGAAGGGGTTATCCCTTGTCTTCCTATCCGGACACGCCGCTGGGGTAAATGTGCATGTTAAATGAAAAGATTATACTTCGATTTGTTATTTTGATGATTTTTTGTAATATGTGTGTAAAAACATGCAATTAAAATTTAAAACTATAAATATTGACTATATTTCCATGAAAAAAAATTGCATTTACCCCATAACCCATTATTATTGTTTACTATCGTCCCACCTGACTATGTAATTTGTTGTACAGTATTTATATTATTTAATTATTATTATATATTAATTTTTTATTGTATTTTTTTTTTTGTACAGTACATACACACACGAGGTAGGCGTGAACCAAAAGGGTGCCAGATGACGTTTATTTAGATAATTATCGAAGCGGCCGTCGCTTCTTCGCGTTTTCTTAAACACTCGTGTTCGAGGTCGATGATCGAACAATTGTTTTTTTTTTTTTAAATATAAAGATAATAACGAAACACACGCATGTATACTGGTCCACCTGTCTTCGTTTGGCGTTTTTTTTTTTAGAGGTCCGGAGGCGACCTGACCTGGCCGACTGCCGTTCTCGCATCCGTTGTATAGGTCGGTGTTATTATTATTATTATTATACCTACCCTACAAAATATACGCCACTCATTTGTACTTACCATACTAACACACTCATACATAATAATAGACACCATATGGATACTTCGTACGAGTTCGTGATGTTAATAATATAATCCTTTAGCGGTGGCGGTGGCGGCTTTTCCTCTCGCAGTCATTATCCTTAAACTCTCGCTGCTAAGATGATTTTATATATATATTTCTATATAGGTATACTAAATAATAATATTAGTCACTACTATTTACTACTACTACAGATGTGGAGGGCGGGCGAGTTCTCGCCGTGTACACTATGTATATAAGTTATACTATATCCGAGCAACAGGTGTCCGGTGGCATCCGGCGGCAACAATCATTAAAACACACACACATACAAAATGCAATATTGTTTTTTTTTTTGTAAGGGTACCCTTAATACACGGTATACTATACGTTAAAAAAAAAAAATTAATGTCACTGGACATCTTGATTATCTAGACCCGAATATTATAATCGTTGTCTACTTAAAATTATCAGATTTTCTATTCTTGCGCGTATTTCAATTGCATGTTACGCGGGCCAGAAAGTGGTAATTAATTGGACGCAAACACCAATAGTTATTATTCTCGCTGAAAAAAAAATTATTTAAGTACATTATAGTAGTATACAATTAACAGGATTAGAAATAGTTGATGTAATAATGTGATCGACGTACCCCGTCCAAGTACATTATAATATTATCTCAATTCCAAATTGGTGTCACATTTTTGTAAACTAATTATAAATTAGTTGGAAAAAAATTAATCGTACGATGAGATGTGCAAAGAACCGTCAGGTGTTTATTGTGAGATAAGTGGATTTTAGTTGGACAAAGGGGTAAGTTCTGAAGGAGTTAGGACAGACAACAGATGTTGTGAAGCCGGTCAGGCTCAAATGTATAAAAATGGATGACCAACATTAATTCAGAATATTGGTATAAAAATAAAGAAGGATAATTAAAATTGTAAACATTTTCTTTTTGAGAAACTTGAAACAAAATGTAACTACATATTATGCCCTATTCGTTTACAATTCTTCACAGTCCACTTCAACCTTATACAAACATTTATAAATTTTAAATAAAATACAAAAATAGATTACTGAATTAAAGCCTATTAAAACAAATACTGATAACGCCGGATTTAAACATTTTAATTTGTTGTTAATCAACCAGTCAACATTATTAATGGGCTATTGATTATTTAAGAAGTTAATTAAATATTTTGACTAACTTATGAAACTTTTGAAAATAAAACTAACAAAATTGTAAACAATTGGTAATTTTAAAATTGTAATGTTTAGTTTAAATTTATAATTTGTACACTAGAAACTTAACATCTTTACAACAAGCAATGAAACTGTATATGTTTTTCCAAAAATGCAATTATATTATATTTATGTATAAGTGTTGAATATATATATATATATATTTATGGTTATAAAAATATGTTTAAAGCGAAAACTTTAATGGCTAATGGCTAATGTACTCGACTGAGGGTACTCTTTGTTCAGAACTGTTCGCAGAAAAAAATAAACCGATATAATAGCTTCTTTAAAAAGTATTTCTTAAATTATGACTATGTACATAATGTTGTTGCAGTCGTTAAAAAAAAGTGATAGTTTATCTATTATCGTTTACAATTCATACGTCATACCTAAGCTATTCTAATTACATGGTGACTGGTGTAACACATCATTTTTTTTTAAACGTCGATAATAATTTATTGGATGGTACTATCTCCTTACGACCAAACTGCATGGCCTCTCTCAACATTGACCTCAACACCCCATTGCCTTTATAGGTGTCATACCTGTCACATGGCAAAGGACGAGGGGTTGGGGTAACTCATTTTATTTTTAATTCTTGATTCTTCTAGTAAGTATAGTAAATAATATTGTAAATAATTATACATATATCATCCATAGGCCTGTATGCACACATACATACATAATATTTTATATGACACAATTTTTTTATTTCGCAGTAAAACTCATAATTGATGGTAAATTATTTTTAAATTTCCTTCAATTAAGATTTTCACTAGTCTTTTGTTTAATATGGTGAAAAATTGATGAAGCTTGTTTTTTTTTTTTAGAAAACTTTGCATGCGTATAAGATTTAACCTTAATTCTAGACCTTGATCCCTATACAGTATAGTAATGTTATGCGATTCATAGAGTAGATAAGACTTATTGATATTTGAAATAATTTTTTATACCGAATAACAAATTCGATTTTTTTAACAGCCATAAACTAGTTAAGAAGACTGATTACTCTAATAAATCTAATACGGATATGTATAGCTTTTTTTAATTGACATTCATTACACTGTGTCTTAATGAATAAAATAGCACATTCAAATGTATCGCTTGAAAGAAAAATCATAAAATTTGTTTGCACTTAGTATACTTACATAACATAAACAACTGGAACAAGTGCAAAAAAATGTATTATTTTTTTCAAGCAATAAAATTGAATGTGCTTTGATATTCATTAAGACACTTTTATTTTCAATAAGCTCTAAGCATAATCGAGTTTATGAATTAAAAATGTATAAAATCACTTATTAAACCTCTTAATATTGTCACTATGTCGTTGGGTTATTTCACAAAAATTAAATAAAAATCGATATACCAATATAAAATGTTTAAAAGAAATGTGTAGGTACACGTGCATTGTAAGTGCATCCAAAATAATTTGCTTACTTTAAAATATAATGTCATTAACTCCTAATGCAACCAACAGCCCCCGTAAAGTACAAGAAACAATATCATAGTATTATTACAACAATTTTGTTGTAATTATTTTTTTGCAGTTGTATGCAGGTGGTCAGTTAAGTGCTGACATTGCCGAGTCCAATTTCAGAGACTTTGCACGTCCAGTGTAACTGCACTGTGTAATTACACCCGTGACATTACATTTTCTGAAATTACAGAAAAAAAACGTTACAAACATAAGCCGGTAAAAATGACCAAAACCGAAATTATTAGCATTTTTTGTTAACATAATAGGTATACCACAATATACTACTACTATGATAATATTTTAACTGCATATTATTCGTGGATCCACAAATATGTATTGATTGGACCGGCCATGTAATACGTTAAAATAGAAATAATCTGAGTTTTTTTAATATATATATACAATTATTTGTCTGGCCGTATAATGTCGTAACCTCTTATGACGTCATCATAGTTTAAAATTAATAATTTAAAATAATTACAGATACTATTTCATTTCTGACACAGACGCCTACTATTTGCAAATAGTTTGTGCGTCAATTGCATTAATACTTATTAATTAGGGTTGTCAGCTATATTTTTGTAACTTGTTAAAGGATATTATGCAAATTTGCTATCGACATTAACTATGAAAATTATCCCACCAAAAACGTGTTTTTACATTGTAGACAATGTATGATTTCTCGTTCAACATGTTTAATAAAATAATAATTAATGGTGTGTCTTCATTTTGTTCGAGCGGGGGGGGGGGGAAATCTAGATGTATGGCATTTCTTTTATTCCAAGACGGGTTTACCAGTCGTGTGACCTATGGCAGATTTATTATAGTAATATTATAATATTATAAAAATATACCTAATACAATTTAAATATTTGTATACATTTTTTTTTTTCTTTTTAATGACCACCCATAAATTATACAACTAGATTCGTGTCATGGCTTCTTAGCTATAGTAGGCACAAAGATGATTGTCTTCCGAATTTTTTTACCAGCTTCTTGTGCGTACGAACGGCGAAAGAACACACGGAAGACACTTGTCAGCGGTGGCAGGATTTGCACGCACACAAGACGGCGTATATCAGAAAGGATCTATACTCGCGTGAAATCTCCCTTCGAGGCACGATAATCTCGTTATTATGCTAACATCAACAGGTTTTTTTTTTGTCTCCTTAATGTTTTTGTCTCGACTACCGCCGTTATGGCCGCCGCAGTCGCCGACAAAGCAGAAACTGCGGTCTTCGAAAACCCAACGTCTTGCGTTCGTTTATTGGTGAAATATAACCAGAGACTGTGTTAAGGCGATTCAATAAACACAAAAAAAAAAAAAAATAGAGACACACAAAGAAGGAGAGAGAGAGAGAGAGCTTTTGGTTTTTTTTAATGACCGGTCATTACGACGGTGTAGGGTTACACACAAACGCGCTAAATTAATTCATAGATTTTTTTTAATGTTGACCCACCGCCCCCGGCTCCAGTCAGGTTGTTTCTTATGGTTTTGGTTTTTATAATGTCGTTTTTACGACAGCGCTTAACCAAACAGGGTTATGAAATTTCAAAAAAAAAAAAAAATACTCTCCAGTTGAGAGCGGATTCTGTTTTCTAATTTAAGAGGTTTTTTTTTACGATTGACGAACAATAAAAATAGGGTAATGAAGAAATAAAATCATAATACTCATTTTAGGCTTACCCGGCTGTGGATTAAAACTAACGAGCATCGTTGGGTTTTTATCTGTGTGATAGATTTTGTTTTATTTCTTTCATCGTCGCTGTTTTTTTTTTAATGTTGTCGAAATTAGGTTATTACCATATCTATATATTATGTATAGTCACAGAGTCGAGTCTTTTCAATCGGTTAACGGTTATTAACCATACATCGGTCACCGTCTGTCGATAATCTTCAAAACCCACAAGATTGAATCGTTCGGTTTTTTCAAAATTTGGTAGAAAAATTATAATACAAACTTCAAAATGTTAACAAAAAATACATGGAATGTTTGTTCAAAAACGAGTGCGTCTTTACCACTTTCAAAACTGACCTAAATTTTGTTTAAGGACATCCGTTACTACCTTTTTGTTTTTTTATATATATCTATAGTGTACCAGTTCAAAAAGAAAAAAAAACCAACTATTATCTGATTTTCAAACAATAAATCTATTTATTTTGTTGACCTTTTTTAGGCCCAAATGTCATGTTTATCGATTGCTTTGAAAAGCTATATTAAACCTAATTTGTGATAACATTGATAAAGGTAGTATTGGTTTTAACTAAATATTTTTAAATTCTAGTTTGAAAGTGTTAAATTATTAATATTTCTCCCATATTAAAAACTTATACTAGAAATTATTGTTTTAACGTTGGTCCACTTGCTAATTCATAGACATTAATAAATAAACGCGGATGTCCTAAAGATTATAAGTTAACGGTATTGAGGTATTTGTTAGGAAAAAAAAACCCAATATAATTAAGCTGTAGTAGACGACAGTATCTAAATCCAATCACCGTTAATTTATTTAAAAGAAACAATGTTTAACCTTTAGAGGGCAAAAGTATACCTACATTAATATTTGTCAACAATAAAATATATTTAATAAAGGCCTCTTTTCAAATTGTTTATTAAAATAACTAAATAATAAAAATTAAATTTTCTTATCGCGGTATTTGTCACCTAATCAAAATTGTTAAACCTGAATTATATATTATGTTACATACTACTGATATCTTATGAAGCTGCATGTTAAATTCTGAATGACCACTGTTGATAATATTTCATTATCGATGGGTATAGTCGAAAAAATACGTCGTCATGAATTTATCACTAACTTAACGACCCGCCTTTGACCTTAAGTGCGTGCTATGTGTAAAATGCCATAAAAAAGTCATTGATCTCAGAGTATGCACAATCATTGCGAATAAGTCGATTATATGAATCATCGGTGACATTATATATTAATATTAGATGGTTTTCTAAGCGTGTTAAATTTGGGGAGAAATCATTCTAACTGAATTAAGCGAACGGGCGCGATTTTGTGGCTGTCTTTAGTTTCATACAGGAACCTAAGAAATGGTAAAAGTCTAAAATATATTTTAGCTCAGGTGAACTGAGTCAGGTCTCAGTCCACTGATCTTTACCGAAAAGATGAATGTCAAATTTTAAACTGTTTATACATATAAAATATGTTCAGGGTTTGTTTTTAGATTATTGCAATAAGAGAGGTAATTTTTCTTCTGATCATTTCGCCTATTTTTAAATACAGTTTAACGTTGAGAACAGTTAGTATTAAAAGTTTGAAACACATTATTTAGAAAAAAAAACATACATTTTGTTAAAAAACTAATGTTGTGATGTAAAAACAAATTATTTTGGAACCAGGTGCACCTACACTTGGCTTTAAAGTCAATTCCAAACTGGAATACTCTAACATGTGGAATAGGTAAGTTTTTTCTATGCAAAATAACACCTTCTAATCACATTCTAACTGGACTTAGCTGTTGACGATACGGTGGTATGGACCGTGCGCTGTGTGGCCAATGACACTAATTGCGAACGCATCAACCGACCGGTGTATGTTACACAATTATAATCCAAGTGTGCGTCCGTATTCGTGTAGGTTATAACTTATATTATAGGTTTACCTACCGCCATTGGAACGGCACGCGAGCAGCAGCCTGTATAATATATGGCAACAGAACAATATCTCAAGCGGTAGGTAACTAACCGGAAGCTTTGGTAAACTGTACGTACACACTGTACAGCGTTAACCAACATATAATGATGGTCAGGGCTCGGATAACACAGCTAAACCGTCGCTGGCGGTAAAGTAGGTATACCGACGACGTCTTTTGATACATGATTGATCGGGTCCGTGTGTATCCAGTTTTTTTTTTTTTTACAACCGCCACCGGACTCTATACTAGGGCCTTAGGGAAAGGACCAGCGCGACCTTCTTAGGATATATAGTTTTTCGATGCTAATCGTACGGGGCCAAAGGCGACTAATTTGCCCGAATCGAGGTTGTCCGATAGATTAACGCAAAAATGCAAAACAACAACAGCCGCGCAGTGGTCAAAGATATTTTATCATTTTTTTTTTTTCAAATCCCTTTCACCCCACCCCGCCCTCGTCGACGTCGAGTATACTAGTTTTTTTTTTTTACAGTTGTGTGTATACCGTGTGTACACAGTGACCATTTTCGGAGGACCGCATTCCGCAGACGGTAAAGCAGCAACAGCAGCAGCAAGCACTATGACGTGACCGGGATAGTAGAAAAACAAAGAACTGGCAAAAAAAAAAAAAATGTAGAATTTTTTAACCTTCATTACTGGAATTTGATAAGGAATCCGAAAAATGCCGAACGCCGGCCTCGAGAAGACGAACTGCAGATGACTAATAGAACAAAATGTAAGCATGCCGGCTAGTATGTTTGATTTTTCGACTGGCGAAGATCATATTTTAAGTATACCAATAATTCGTATCGATAAATCCAGTTTTTCCGGAGGTCTTGGCGCACTTTCCACTTTCTTCCTGTAAAAAAAAATTGACCTTATCCAAAACAGCAAAGGCTCGCGATTTTATCAAACGAAAAATATCGGTTAACCACGTATATCGATTTAACGACCGACGGGCGTTCGCTGGCCCGTTACTTGATACTTAATCAAACTAACTTGAGAAACTTTAATGAACGGAGTGCCAAAAACAGTGGCAAACGCCATTTATAGACTATTAGTCAATTAGTGGTTAAACACGTCATTATTTTGAACTTTCATTGTTGAACAACGTACAAAGTTGCACTTACCCTGAAATCATGTTAAACAAATTCCGGTTCGCTGTTGGTAAATCCACTCAGCGTTTCAATTATTAATGATATTGCAACTTTCTGTACTTACGCTGTAGTATAACACCCTAATTTTTTCTAGTAATATTACATCTAATGAAATCTATTAGAGTAAAAAAAAAAAACTGGGATCTGTCTGGTTTCACTCTTGACCTCTCTTGAGTCCGCGATTACCCTAAATCAATGTCTGTGCTACCGCCCTAATAAATCGTTTCTTTAAAAAAAAAAGAAAAATGTAAATGTATAATCCTAAATCTTTTGCGTTTATAAAAAAATATTTACAAGGTTATTGAACGTTGTTAAAATTAAAAATATATTAAAATCCCACTCACTCAACCTTGGAATTAAAAGTAAATTATGTGTAATCCAAAATATTTCACTGTATATTATTTTTTACACTTAGCTGAACGTCATAAGAAAAATAATATCATTTATTTTTGTATACATACAGAACCGAGCTATTCAAATTTAAATATAACGTACTTATTTTTATTTTATTTTCAGACACCAGTGTTTAGTTTGTAAGTATCTAGGAACTATATTACATAATATACTTATAATAGTGTCCAAATTTGATAGATTTTAAGTTTTAACAGTTAACTTTGTTAAGATGGTGCTAAAAATAATGTATAATATTTTTTTTATTCGTCTAACTATACTGATTATACTATTATTACACTTTTTAGTTTTTAATTTGAGTAAAACTAAAAACCGTACACGTTAAGCGTTATTCTACCCAGGGGAAAGCCCAATGCGTCGTTTTAAGCGTCTTTAATCCTCTTAAATGCAATTATCAACACCCCTTCATTGGACATTGACAAACGACGTTTTTCCCTTTTATTTGGTTCTTTGAACTCGGGGCTTCCCTATCATTTTCATTACTCTTAACATCTTCCAGTTATTGCATTCATCCATCTTTCCTTCGTTCAGCGCGCATCTAACTTGCACCATCACAATATCTACTGCTCTCAATGAACGCAACTCTATCTGCCATAGCAATAATATAGTTTCAAAATTTGTTTTAATATTATTTCATTTACAAGTGATAATACCTAATAATAAATTTAATGTCTCGATATTATTGAAATTCTCAACATATCAGAGGCCAACAAAGTTATGGAACATTTTTATATAAGTATAATTTAATAAATGTTATAATAAAGCCTAAACAAATAATTTCAATAAATAAGCACTGCTAAAATAAAAGTTCTATTTAGAATTTAAAATTGACAAAAAAGTAAAGTTAAAGTTCATTTAATTGTAAAATTATTTTGGACATTTTTCAAATAAGAGGACTTATTTTAAGAGTTTTTATAGAAGAAAAAAAAAAAGAAAAAAATCTACTAAGACTTGAATTTTTACGTTTAAACACAAAACTCAACCAGAACTTTTTTTATAATAAAAAAAGTCTACAATTTCTTTTTAAATTAAAACTTAAATTCAGTCCATGCAAAATTGTACATTATTTTTTTGACAGTAAATCCAATGTTAGTTGAAACACAAACGTTTCAATAAGATTTTGTACATACTGAAATCATATATATTTATAAATAATTTTAACTTCGACGCAGACCTTAGAAGCTATTTTTTTTACAATGATGTGTGTTTTAGTGTCTGACTACGATATCTGCTGTATCTGTTGATATGAACATGTCTTATGACTGTCGACAAATCTTCACGTGTATTAAATCTTAGATTGATGTCACCAATAAATTATAAAAAAATAAAATATTATTGTCGCCTTTTTATTTATTTAGATTTTATCATCTATATTTACGCGAGTACATTGAAGGGTTTTCTTCAAAATGATTTTTTATCACATTTAGTTACAATAAGTCCCGAAGACATGCAGCCTAACCTAACCTTTTCCTAGTTCACATTTTTCAACGTTATTTTAGTATTTTGAATATGTACTGAAATCAATACGACTTTTTATTTTGTTACCATACTTAAAAATGTTCTCATTTTACTATTCGATTGCGGTATTACACCTGGCATTATGTCACTTTGAGATTGGATAAAATGTATTTTATATCGTTCTAATTATTCGATCGATTTGAATATATATATATTATAAAAGAGTTAGACAATTGTTTTCCAATTTTGATTGAATGGAAATTTTCACAAAAACCCCCAGTCGATATCAACGGGAAAAACGTCTAAGACGTCTGAACGCGTCGTAAGACAAACGGTTCTTAATCATTTCAACATGGGATCGCGTGAGCGCCTCGACAGACATGCAACGAATGATTGGCATGTTCAGACACCGGTTGTCCATGTGCGATACCGTTCGGACAATGTTAATAGTCCAATTATATGAAAAACAAGTCTGCCGAGATTATAAATCGTGTACAAGTAATTCAATAGTAATATCTTAAGCAAAATAAATCGCCACCGGTGATGATTAATTATTATTCCACCGTCGGCGTGTTATTTCGACACGTCTAGTCCGCCGCACGATGGACCGGTTCTTTCCGCGGTTACCACACACACACACACACACACAAGACGGTATAGTTTCCCTTTCGTTTCTTTGTGTCTACTGTCTATACACTTAGACATGTTTGTGTACATGTTATAATGATTGTCGTCGGTTACCGGTTCGGAATTTGGCACCGACGGAAGCAAGCAGGGCCGCGCCCCGAAGGAGAAAACTGAAAATGTCGTCACTGCCCGCCCCTTCTTTTCATACACCGCAAACCCCTTTGCATTGGCAAAGGCACGGTGTAGAGATAATATGTATATTATATGTATGTATAGTTCTCTGACCGTCTAGACGGATCGATATTATTTTGTGTGTGTGTGTGTGTGTGTGTACACGTACGGAGTGGTGCGCCGAGGGGTGTTTTCATCCCCCTTGTTTTATTCGTTATCACGTGGGCCAACAAGTCTGGGGAGAGGAATCGAAAGCTGAAAACCCTAGGAGCGAGATTGCCGGGACGAAACTCTTAACTGTTAAGATATTACTGTTAAATTTGGGGAGTACCTTTAATTGCCTAGTATAGTTACTGTTAAATTACACGTTGTCGCGAGAACATCCTTGTTAATTGAGAGATTTATATCTACGGGCATCCGCTACCCATTCAAATTTATAAATGTCTCGAAGAAATACCATACTAAGATGTGGTAACATGTAATATGCTACACGTACATTAGTCACTTAGGTGTACTACTTATTATGCCATTAGGGAATTGTTGTTTTGGATATTGATAGTCAAAGTACCATAATTGTTCAGTTCATAAATCAGTATCATCAATAAAATGAAACCGTCGAATGGACGTACACGCAATGATTATAACATATAATACATACAGTCAATAAACCTATTATACTAAATTATTGTGCACAATCTATAAGGGCAAGGTATAATTGCTTTATATTTCACCAAATACTTCTGCCAAAACTTTGTAAATTTAAGTGGAATATGAACAGCAACACATATTTTTGTCTAAATTAATAAGTCGTGTAGATTATTATTTCTATGTAAAAAATTAATTAAATGAAAATCTAACTATTTTAAAAATGTTTTGGGTTGTTGGCGATCACAACACACACAAGCCAACCGTTGAAACTCTACTACTCCTATCTCCATTAACTGAATAAAAGGGTTGATCAGCATGAGCACATTAATCTAAGCCCGTACAGTCGTTTATACTTGGGCGTATAGTGTAACACCGCACAATGTACAAAATGTTCTTTTTTAACTTTGATACGAAACAGATAAGGTATATTTTTAGAATGATGAACTTTAATTTTTTAATTAAATATCTTATAGCCCTACTCATTTCTAGGAATGTTTAGGGTGTTCTTTGAGATTTTGAAAGGGGAAGGGAGTACATTTTTAAAATATGTAGCCTTTTTAAGTATTTTTCTGGTATGACTTCTGATCTATAGACATGTTATACAAACAAATCGCTTAAGAGTGGGTTAGGGTTAGGTTTTCCGTTTTACCGTGGGTCCCAATACAAAAATAAAAAAAACACATCATACATTTCGAATAATAAATAAATAAATCGTTGTAAACACTTAACACAATGCATTCTCTAACAAACACAATTTAAATAATACCAAACAAGCTGACAATATTGAAAATATTTATCAATTTGCGTATAAACCCAAAATATGATAAAATACATCTTTTAATTCTGATTTTTCTTAATATAATTAGACTTTGTCTAACTCGTCTAGCTATTTTTCGGACCTTTCAGTAAAACTGCATGAACTTTCGGGTCTTATAACATAATTATCTAGATAACTGAAATTTGATTCAACGCTATGTACATATTCATTTTCCAATACCTCTTATCCGTTATCACATTATTAAAACGAAAAAATAATGAGGCTTGAAGGTCATAACGTCATATTGTTCAGTATACATACGGGTCGTTTATTGTAATAATGATACTCAATAAACTCAAAATGTTAAAATATACATATTTTTGTTTAATGGAGTCAAATTTAGTCATATTTTTCATTATAAAAGAGAAGCAACTCCAATAAATACAAAAATAGAAAACACTAAATGAATACTTGTACCTATTGTTTTTAATACACATTAATTTACAAAAAACTCGTCATTTCAAAATTCAATTACAAGGAGATAATTCAATTTTACAATAAACGACATATATATATATATATATGAACATATATATTTCATATTTCATATATATATATATATATATATATATATATATATATGAAATAATACAGTGAAGTCGCTAGAACACTTTAATGCATTTTTAAAACTATTCTAACTGTTCATTTATTATTATTCACGCACTATGCATTGCGCGTACAAAATTATTAAAAAAATGTTACATAAAAACTATAAATACAATTATCTAACCTGGGTTGTGTACAGAGTCTGGTTTAGAATTTTTGATGCCCCGGCCAAAAGACAAAAATCAGCCTATTATTATTGTAATATAAATAAAAATTAAAAGGATTAAATTTAGTAGATGGGCCCCTGATCCGCATGGGCGCTGGACAAATACCCATAATGTCCTTGCGTAAATAAGGCCCTGGTTGTGTACATTCATATAAAAAAATGGTTAAAAAATACAATGAACATTTTGTTGGAATTCAAATATTAATCAACTTACCCGGGTTCATTGCATTCAAAACACATAAATTATGATCTTCAAATATATTGAATCAGTTTAACTACCTATGCTGTACGGCCTTTATAAAAAAAAAAACAAATATCTTCTAAGATATTGACTGGGTCATAGTTAATCAATCACTCAGTACTCCGGTCCACCAGAGAAGGACCTGCGCAGAAACCTAAACGCGGCTGCGCGTTAGACCATACGAAAACTGGTTTAGATAGAATTACATTTTTCAGTTTTGTTTTTAAAAAATGAAGTAACTAAAAATAATTTTTAAAATTGTGTCACCATCGATGCTTTGTAGATAGTACAAAAAATTCAAAACGTTTTTTTTTTTTTTGCAAAACTTAAATCGGTGTATTCTTAAGAACGCATACTGTTCGAAGGAGAAACATATTATTATGTCATTGTACAAAAATAGAGCCTGTATGCGTTACGCAAAGTCTTTGTCGTGTCAATATAAGTTATATAAGTTTACAAATTATAGTCAAGTTTTATTGAAAATTGCCTATACAATGCGCCTGTTAATAAATGTTTCTGCAGAGGCACCTTAACGGAATGTCCAAGGCGGGACCGGAAACGATGATTAATTATTTTTGGATTCAAGAAACGTTTTTGGGTGTGCGGCGGTGGAGAAGAAAACCGGACCGAACAAAAGTAAACACTGTCATATTTTTGTTGCTAATTTAATATGTATACATATATATTATATATTACATATATTTATATGTTAGTAGGTACGTCAAAGCGCGCGCAAACACACAAAGACGCGGAAACAAAGAAGAGTACAACGTTCCCGCCAAAAAAAAGCCAACGAATTGACTCACTCGGTAAAAAATGATAATGAAGTTTGAACGTTTGACACTTACTTTTTTCTCCCGCCAAAATCACCGGCTATGACCACCGCCGTATACACGTGATGTCTTAGGTTCGTAGGACCGTAGGCTCGTCTCGGAGGACAATACCGTGTACATTAACCACTTTTATTATTATTATTTTGGATGGCTGATGAGAAAAAAAGTCGCGGGCACACGTGTACACGAAACACAACCCAAGGTCGGGTACGGCGATGGCAGCACACGAGTTCAAGGCTCAATACTTATGTGCTGGATATGTGTGTCGTCACAACGGCAACAACCGCGACCTCGTTTCGACACGGTATTCTATATTATTATTGTGTTTCATCCGTGTTATGAGCGATATCAATCAATTAATATTTGATTGAAAACAAAAATAAAATCCGTTTATACTTGTAATCAATTATTGTATGTATCTGCCAGTACTCAGGCTCGAAAAAAAAAACCCCCATAGATTTACCATTAAACATGTCCAATGATTGGTTATTTGTAAGGCATTCTTAGATAGGTTAGTTTAAACACGTTTAAGAGCAGTTATAAACGTATAAAAAAATGATAAAAATCTAGTGCCATAAGACGTGGTTTCTAAAAACTTTTCAAAAATCAACCTTATCAAAATTTGCATAAAATTCTTTCTGGAACTTAATTTGGTATACTTTCCCGTCGAAACAGCTCAGTTGATAATTCCACAGAAAAGTGTATCTGTGTTGTCAAAAAATGTCTACTTGACTCCTTCAAAAACAAGCGGTGTGGGGTCCTCTTAATTACTATTTACTTATATTTTGGAAAACGGTACAATAACATAAAGAGTACATACAAGTTCTAAAAGAAAAATATTCGACTTTAAATCTGGCATGTGAATTATTATTGCCAAAGTCTTATCCAGATAGCTTTAACGGATTCGACTCTGTATCCTGCTATTATTTTCCACCAAATTTTTTTTTCTTAAAATTTAGATTTGAATACATGGAATAATTGAAAAAAAAATTAAGGTTTTTGTACTTAACATTTAATTTTTAAACCGTTTAAATTTGAATAGATCAATTAATAAATTACACTGCACAATTATATACACACTGCCGTGTACTGGATGATGATGATGATGATAAATGATGATTATTCTTATTATTATGTAAAATACACAAGAAGCAATGTTATTGTTTTTTGTAATTGCGACTGGTAAAGCACGAGCATCGCAAGGACATCAACGTGTCGGTCACTTTGTCAGAGTCGTCGCATCTTACTAAGTGGGCTTGCCATTACGTCATTATAGGGAAGGACAGCAATATTGAATATGTACATAATTTCAAACGTTTTTTTTTTCGGACGTCTGAACATTTTATAACGCATTTGAATATTATAGAACAATGTTTTTGTTCACTTTAAAACTTTCCAATTGCAGACGGATGGTTCTAAATCTACATATTGTACTGATTTTCTTTAGTATAAAGTATATACTTGTACACATAGTAACAAGTTTTTTCAATTAAACTGGCCAAACGGACGACTCAATAGAGTATCAAAGAAACATCTGAGCAACTGAGCAGTTTTAGTGTAAAGGTACATGTAAAGCGGTTATAATTTAATCTAAATTTGTATACAAGCGATTTTCTATACAACATGTTTATGCAAAATTAAAAACCTAACAACAGTGATTTATAATCACTTTTAAAAATGAATAAAAATTTAGATAAAAACCTAGGGTTAAAAAGGTACATCTCTTAAGACTTGTTTTTTTTAATAAAAATACAGCATCGTTTTAAGTGTTGGAAAAAATATTAAGTTAGGTACAATACTGAATTCCCTTTGTTATGTTAATCTATGAGTAACGAGTATACTTACTATAACTTCATATCAATTTTATTGAAAAACTGTTTATCTTTGCTTAGCTGGCGTAGCTTCCTTCTATGTTTGAAATTTAACGTAATAAGAGTAAACGGTTTTTAAAGATAATGTTTGCTTTTTATCACTTTTTATACATAGGCATATAAGTATATGTTAAATATTAAAAGTATGATCCAGGAAATCCATTATCGGGCAATAAAAATTAGTTATGTTTCTCAAATCTTCATTTTAAAAACAATGCATTTTTGATTGACGCAAAAAGTAAATTCTTTTGTTGTCGTTTTTTATTTTTTAAATATTTTTGCTGGCAATTTTAAAATCCTTTGAGACGTGCAATCTAATACTTTGACCGTCTTTTTCTTTAAACATTTGATTGGTTGTAATGAATCCTGGAAGAACATGTGTTAAAATAAATAAAAATACCAATTATGAATAGCCTCGCATTATTTTACCGTCAAATTGTTACTAAGTTGTTTTAATTGTTTTCGAATAGCAGACTTTTTTTCCAATCCGATCACTTTGACCCTCTTCTTGACGATAGCTGTTGTGTGATTTTCATTAACACTACAATATGAATCGCTCATTATTCACAAATTATTTCTAAAATTTGATATTCAAATGTTATTAAAAAGATTATACAATATGACGTTTTATTGGTTTTTTATTATTATGGTTTAGTTGCCAAGTAAGAATGACAGCTGATAAAATATAATTTCCTAATATAATTTTTGCCAAATTATATTTGTAAGACTAGAAAAATTAATGTTCTTTGAATTAAATTAGTTTAATTTTGCGAAATTATGTTTAATCAATAGCTTGAATTTAAAGCAGTTGATGTAAAACTGTCCAATATAATTTTTAAACACTATTTGACTGGCCTAACTATACATTTTTTAGTTGGAGTGACAAATTAAATAGCTCGGCCATCTGAATGCTTAGTTAAAGCAACTATACATTTGTGTTTCCTGGATACGTCCACTTCTAAGGGTTGAACTATTAGTTAAATCATTTTCAGGTCTATCCATGTTGTCAAATGATAATATTGTCATGGCGTGACAATATAAATAAATGCGAAAATGATCAAACTAACTTAACATTTAATTGGCCTAACTATTTATTTATTTTAACCAAGTATACATTTTTTTGTGTCCCTGTTTGAACTATAATATTTTCGCATAATGGTTAATTATAAACCAAGTTAGTATTACAATACCTACGTTCATGATTTGCAAACGAATTGCAATAACGAAAAATATATATATCTAAGTCAGCCATGTTGGTATATATATATTAATCTCTATCAGGGAGGTAAAGATCTCTCCTCCAGATTCATCTCAGATTCCGATTTGTCAGCACCGACGTAAAACTGTTGAGAACCGTTCAGTCGTGTAAATTTGTACTTTTTTTGTCTTATTAGTACATACAAATTGCAGTTGTATTTTTTGTACGCATCATAAAATTCGAATTTAATCTTACAAAGTGTTTTGCACGCAAACAAAAAAATTATAATATTTAACGCTGATGTTTGTTTTAATAAAAAGTTGCACGTTTGCAATTTTTTATGTATTCGTACAACTAAGACGGGGAAAATGATTACTCAAAATAATACATTTAATTACAAATTACTCAAGCAAACTTAACACTGTTTACCTTTACATACAATATATAGAAACCGTTTGTTTCTTACGATTTGTAAACCATGTACAGCAATAATGGAAACAAAATAAGTCAGTCGGTGTCGCGTTTTTAACTTGTATTTATATATTATGTAATTAATGGGGAAAAAACATGCACACAAGGTTTAATAACCGAAGGCGCCTATTTGGTCGGCCACACGCGCTTCCACCAACCCTTTGCCGTGTCGCTATCAGAGTCCTGTTGTGACGTGGCAGCAGCGTTAGAAGAAGAGTCTGTGTGGCGCATGGGAAGCGTCCAACGTTTCCAAATACTGTCATTGGCCGCTTCCGCGTTTGCATCCGGAACGCTTGGAATCTCAGCGGGCGCCTTAGTAGACCTCATGCGGTTCTTAACGCTCTTCTAAACAAACATTGTATGTGGGTGGAAAACATTGGGTCCAATGCGATTAACTACTAGTTGTATGACGTGTTTCCAAGTTGGACGAAGGACTTACGAACAATTTTGTAACTTTAGACGGATTTGTAGAATCTTGAGCGCTTTCCGCCGCACTGTTTCTACCAGTTCTGTCCGCGGTACTCGAACCGGCCAACTTGGTATGATTCCAGTTGCTCGACAGTTTCCTGTTTAAAGCGTGCGCAAGCGTGTTGGACGTCAACGAATGGCCCGGATCGTTCATTTCGATGTCGAGTACCTGAGTGTCATTCTCGTCGGTAACGTCCATCCTGCAAGTTAAATATCATCACACAAAAAACAATAAACAAATTGCGAACAGGGCCGTCTAGCATAACACAGAGGAATCCTAATTAAGTATATTCCGATGCAGAAATAACAAACTGCCATCGCCCATTTCATTCAATTGCATTTCAGTCCAAAAACCATGTCTATAGTATAGTAAGCACGAGGCACTCGGCCCCAAATGTGTCTCAGAGTACTTCCGGTATCTGGCCACCGTCCATTTTCCTTTGGGCGTTCTTTTGAATAAAAATGACCCGAATACCGTCTAGACAACTTTACTATTTTAAGCGCGGCGTATGAAATACTGGCGCGAATTCTAGTCCGGCGCCATTTCCTCAGCCTCCCAACACTCTTTAAATACACTTAGAACCGAAATAGATTTTGAAACAACTATTTCTTACGTCCTTGTGAACATAGGCGAAACGATAATTGTCACTTGCTGTCTATTCGGTGATCCGAACCACCTTTGTGTGCATTAAAATAAACGTCAATGTTTTCTTTGTGAAAAAGCACCTATACAATATGACAATCTTCGAGAAAATATCATACATGAACAACTTTATTTTGAAAAAACAAACAGACAGAGTTGCCTTGCGACACAGTTTATCGATCAATACCACGTACATAGTTAACAGAAATTAATTTTAAAAACAATAAAACAGAATGAAATAAAATGTTATATTTTATAAAATAAAATAAAACATAAAAATTTACAATTAAAGACAATTATAGTTATTATTATAGATATTCGATTGGAAATGTCATCGTAAATCGTATAGGCGGGATTTTCATCTTAAGATATCGAGTTAGAGGCGGCATAGATTTAATTCCATTGTAACATACAAGAGAGGTACCGCAGCACAGTGGCTAGAATCCGAAAAAGGCGATGAAAAATCGATTTTTCAAAATGGCCTAAAGAGACCTAAATTGTTTATTAGTTATTAACTAGTTAAGTACCGTAGTATATAAAATTACCCAGTTTTAATTTATAATATTTTTTTTTTTTGCTACTCTAACTGCTGGGTTAAACGTTTTAATTAAATTAAATTTAATTAGTTATATTTTTATTATTTTAATAAAATTAACTTAAATAAGTTAATTTTATTAGTTTAATAATGCATAGTAAAGATATAAAATCTACTTGAACCCTAAACCATAAAAATTATACACTTCTTGCGTACACGTGTTACGACAACGATGTTGTCATCTTCAGCGCTAACAACAGACTAATGTATGTTTAAATTATTTATAAATCACAAAATCCTTTCGCCTAAGTCACTTTTAATGCTAATATACCCCAAAAACATATAATTTGATATTTTTTTATGTTTTTTAATCAAAAGTTTAGAATTATATTGTTTTTGATCGCTTTTTTTGGATTCTAGACCATTGAGGGTGGTGCTTGCTGTTTGAGGAAAATTTAGTTTTGGTACATAGCTAGTAGAGAATTACAAAGTCGATAAAATAGTTAAAGAATAAGTCGGTGTTGAACTTATACAAAATAAATTATGTTTTGTGTATTCCTTTAAATTCGATACAGTGAACTACATATTAATGTAACCCTTCGGTCCTTTTTGTTTGGTGGTTTTTTCGACAGTCACGTCGTACGTGTCGACTGTCGACTTATGGTCATTATTTGACCGATCAAGTATAAAACGGACGTTCTCTATAATATATACCTACTTCCCGTACAAGTATATAGACTATTCACAATTATCTCCATGATGTAACTAGATAATATTTGTATGCAACGAATAATCGCTCGACTATCGTTTATAGTACAACAAAGCAACGATTGCACGACCTTGACAAAAATCGAATAGATCTATTCCATGTCTAGTCGGTTCTTGTTTTTTTTTTTATGCTTGGAAAATTAACAGTCTAATCGATGTACACTTCTGCTTTGGCATGATATGACAGCGTTGGAGGGACACTGTACAACAATATTAGATACAGAGCATAGCTGTTGTAATTTGATTGCCATTAGAACTATGGTCAATGTTGTAGTAACATGTCACTATGTCATAAATGCAATATTATATACCAAGGGCGTGGAAATCGAAACTTAATAATTATCATCATCGTCTAAAGTAAGAAATGGGAGCAAATAAAAGAGTTATTCCAATAATTTTAGTAACAGTACTTTACTATAAATCGGTTAAAATGTTATTGTGTTATTTGTTGTTTCAGGTTATTCTCATAGACATATTAACAAAGGCGGATCTAATTTATCGGCGCCCTTTGACTAACAAATTACAAGCGCCCCTACAAATGTCAGAAATCCGACAATGCATGTACACACAACAACAGTTACGTTTCATTTGTTATTGTTCCAGCAAAACGCTCCGACCTGCTAATAAAAAATATTTACAATAGGTATTTAGTTTTGCTCTAGTGATTTTAATTATGACAAACTCAAAACTTAACTCGGATAGATTAATTGCAATAAGAACAGGCCAAGCACAAATGACGTTCACCACTCAAACGTGGAAAAAAAGAGTTAAACGTTAGAAGAAGTCCAAAATGATCGTTTCTACAATAAACGTTTGAAAATTTCACAATTTTTTTAAGTTTCCAAAAAAGAATCAATTTTTTCCTGGCCATAAGTTATCTCTTTCTTTATAAAAAAAATGTGTAACCTGTTGATTTTTGTAGATAATAAAATATTTAGTATTTTTTAATTAGTAGACACATAAATACAAAACTAAATTATCACTAGGTGCTTTTTGCGCGATCAGTGATTTGTATGTTTGTAATATTGTTGAAATGTACATTTTACAATTATTAAACAAATTTGACTTGATCCTTTTTGTTTTTTACTGCAAATAGTTGCACTTTGACATTATCTGACGGTCTAACGGGCCGTAGTATTTTTCTGGCGTACTATCGAAAAGCACAATTTTGGACTTGACCGCGTCGTACATGAACGGGAAGGGGGGGAGGGGGTCGATAAGCATAAGTTCCACTCCTTATGTTGTGTGACGGTCGTTTCAGAGCGTTATTCCGCAGTAGTCTCGTTCGATTAGACATATTCGATTATAATTGTTTGATAATAAAAAAAAAACAACACGTGTCCCGTGTCTAGACGCATATAATTATATAAGCGGTTGCTAAAACGCAAAAGTTTTTTTTTTAATTTTTTTATTATCCCGACGTCCCCCTCTCCGGATCCGGTGCTCACACGCTTACACGTCGGTCGTCTATGTTATATTATAACGTCTAATATGATGTGTCCAAGGAACTTTAGAGGTACGCACACACGCACGCACACGCACAGGGCAAGTGCGTCTGAAAAAAAAATCGGTAACAATATGAACGAATAATAAATGATAAAAATATGCGTGTGAGAACGAAGGTCTTTGGATGTCGGACGACCGTGAACCTCTCCGGCCGGTGTCCTTAAAAGTGTGCGTGCGCCGTGTAGACATACATATACAACAGTATAGTGGCACGGCTTTCATTGTCAAGTTCACGTTAAATAATACCCGCGGCGTAGCGCCTGTGCGAATTAGTCGTTGTAAAAGAAACAACAACAAACAACAGCTAAGCATACCGAAGTAAACATCTTAACTGTATAATATACCGGCAACATAACACTGCAGGCGTGGGCGGCCTACCGTGGTCTCTTGGGGTGCGGGTAGTGCTTTCAAAAAAAAAACAAAAATTCCCTCATTGTGCTGCTGTTTCCTAACTGTGCCCCGACAAACCCACTTAAAAGGCTTTTAAAATTTGTTTTTATTCAGATACGGCTTCCGCGGCTATATGTCATTACAGCTAGCCGCACAAATAAAATTATTTTTACTAGTACTAAATTAATAATTTCTTAACTATGTACAATAATATGTCATGTTACCTGTATTTTTGTGTATAATTGACGGCCAATACTACTGGTACGCAGTCTAGTAAAACCACGTTTAAGACTTCAGTACCCGTTTAACAATTTAGGTATACGATTAAGCTAAATTAAACAATAACAAGTTGATACATTAAGCATGCATATTTAATAAGTTAAGCCGTAATATTATGTTTCCTGATTGAATATCGAGAAATACACATTTTTTTAAACAAAATTATAACGAAAATTTTACTTAGCAACCCTTTAATCAACCGATATCGATTATCGATACATGTCATCAAGTTCTTATATCTACTATCTTGATACCATCTATCTTGTAAATATATTTAGTTGTATATGTATCAATAAGGAGTGTCCTCTGAATATGTGCAATCTTTCTATCAAATTATATATTATTGATTTTGATACTTTCGAGTATGTATTATAAATTACAGTTTATTAGGCTCATTGGTTGGGAAATAAAAAAAAAATGTGAAAATAAAATACATTATTTTATATATACTACTAAAAAGAAATATATATATATATATATATATCAACCAAGGGCATTTTTATTTAAAGTTTAAGCGATTAACAGTCTTTAAAAATGCATATCAAAGAGAATATACACAGTTTCTAAGTAAATATACGTAATATACAAAACATGTGTGAGGTTCTAATCCAATCATAGTAGCCCCGTTCTTAATCTAATTAGACTAAGTCGAATGTCTATAAATATATACAAATTACAATCTAATTTCATTGGGTAAACGCATTATAACCATATAACATTTTTCTATGATTAAAAACTGTTCATTTATTTTGCATTACCCTATTTTTATCCAATTATACCCAACTGACTCTAAAATATAACTGATCTTGCATTATAGTACACATTACATTTTAATATATATTACAACTTTGAATTGTCTCTCTATTTAATTTTAAATAACCATTCTGAAATAATATTAAATAAATTTAACCAAATAAAAACATAGTCGTCTAAATTTTAATAATTTATTTCTTATAGAAAACAACTGCGGAAAATGCGCACAGTTTTAATTTGTTAATCCGAATTAAGCCAACCGTGTGTTTATAAATTTACATTAGTTGCTTCCCATGTTTATAATTCACATATTATACAAGCATGATGTACATTTCTATACTTGCATGTATTTTTTTTATACTTAGAAGTCATATTTTATTAAAATGCATAATACATAAACAGCATAATTATTGAAGGAAATGTGAAAGCTTTATTCACATAGGTAATTGTTATAGGAATCATTAAATATGTAACAAAAACCTAAAATTTCAACTGCAAAACTTTACATATAATTACAATTTACACTGAAACGAGTAAACAATCAAATTATATCCTATATTTTAATTTATACGGCTAAACTAATTAATGTTACAATCTGGATAATTGTATTCGAGACTTTAGACCTGGTTGGCGCCAAGTGCGTGACCGGAAAATTTCCCGTGCCGTGGTTCAATTTGCAACAATTCAGCGTGGGTTCGATAAACAATATATGTATACAACAATTAATTTTAATAAACCAGTTAAACGCAATATATAGCTATATTCATCGGATTACGAGTCATTAAAAACAATTAATGGTAGATATAAGTTACACTAATTAGAACTGTCAAGAAAATTGTTGTCACCTAAAAAATCTAGTACTAGTATTCGTCGTGTAAAATCACTTATCTGAATGTTAGTACTGTCGCCAGTAACCTGCTCCTTGCACAATAATACATAATAATTAAGTGATTAATTTAAGTATTGTTTAATTAATTAAGTATTGTTAAAATGACACCCCAGGTTTTTCTAGATTTTATCTAACAACAATAAACAAATGTAATTACAATTTTAAAATAGTTGACCGTTTAAACCACTTGAGGTAAAGTCGTTAACTATATATATTATAACTATTACATATACTTTTATCTCCTACAACTATAATGAAAATGTATTAAAACA
The DNA here is from genome assembly GCF_023614345.1 of Adelges cooleyi. Lineage (NCBI taxonomy): Eukaryota > Metazoa > Arthropoda > Insecta > Hemiptera > Adelgidae > Adelges > Adelges cooleyi. Next base: position 675,924 of record NW_026096058.1, on the reverse strand, counting down.
TGAGTAATTTTTAATTTGTTATCAGTGATAGTAAATTATGCTGTTCGACAACTGTTATGAAAGTAAAATACTCGATTATAGTTCATGACATTTTGATATAAAATGAAAATTCTTGTCAATACAAACAATCGTAAAGTGTCTCGGAAGTAAAATGAAAATTTCACTCATAATTACACGTAGCCGGTCACGGTAAATTCATCGACTTGCCCGGCCTTGACCTTGAGTGTCTTAAAATTGTTTTCTAGCATGACCCAGATTGGATTGCGTGTCTCGTTTGATCATTTCTAAATTCACTCTACCACTCTCCCGCCGCACAATCTACACATAAGGGCCAGTACAAAGTTCAACCGTCGAAAATATTAATCAAAAGCGGATTTATTTTCACACATGGGTGAATATAAATCATTCGGCTCAAGTTCACGCTCGGTATATTGTATTGTATCGTTAAATCGTATTATTCATACATATGTACGTCATATTATACACTGACAAACGCACGAATTCAGCGAGAGCGAGTAAGACGGTACGTGACCGAAACGTACAACAAATTATAGTAAGGCTCGACGGCGACAGATGAAAAAAGTAAAAAAAAAAAAAAAAAGTAAAGACGGGGGCGGTTAAAAGACACTCTTCTTGGTGGTAAAACGTATGCGCGTCATTAAAAGCCCTCCTCGTCGCCGTGGCGTTTACGACGGTGTCGGCTATTTCTAGTCGTCGGTTGCTGACATTAATTTCATTCCATGCACTCATTATATTCTGTAACACAACATCGCCATCGGCAGTGACACTTTTCTCCATCTCTCTCCACCTCTCTCTCTCTCTCTCTCTCTCCGACCCCATATCTGTCCACCCCTCCCCTCCCCTAACCCGAGGCGAGTCGGCTTTAAAAATACCAAACGTAAAAGCCAATATATTCCCGACCACACGTCCGTGTCGTTGACCTCCTCCTCCTCCTCCTCATCCTCTGCAAAGTTATACATACACCTAAAATATGCGCCGTATATGTACAAGTTTTAGGGGCATGTACACAGTGTACACTAAAAGTCTAAATTTATATATATATATATATTATTATAGTCAAACCATGGGAAAACATAAAAAGGTATCCACGGTAGTAAAGCGTGGCCATCCAAAGTCTAAGCTTTAGTTTAAGATATAGAAGTTTAATAACACAGACCAGGAAGGAGGCCTCTCTGCTCGAGTGACTTCTCGAGGGTCACCACCAGTCGCCGCAAAAAGTTTCCACACGCTCAGCTACAGCAGCTGCAACTTATTGTAGTTATTAGCCATTAGTTGTAATGTAGCATAGCTAACAATAGTAACAGTCTTCAATAACTTTGTATTTGATTTGTTTTTACCTGTTTATTTATATTTTTTACTGTGGTAACTCATAACACACGTCTTACAGTATAATATCTTTACAAAGAACTCGAAACCGTTAGTCACACATCACCAAATATGTATATTGAACAAAAGAAATAATTTAATTTTCCTTTACAACTCGTGTCTCGTTGAACAAAATATTATTATCATAATATAAATGATAATTTGAAAAAGGCATTATGTTCACAAGAACCGTACTTCAAAAGTCTATGTAAGTACAGCAATGCCCAGAAGTGAGTAAGAAAGGTAATTTTGAATTTTCCATTACAAAGAACTGCCAGGACAGCTCAATCATATTATGATTTATCTAATATTGGAAATTTAATGAACTTGTATTTGTTCTTTTTTATGTCATCACAACTGACAATACAAACACACGCCGAACTGTACACAATTCTCTTACATAGATGGTTTAAGTTTAATAATAGTTTCAGAGTTTCTTGGAATAGGGTAAGGTATAAACGTTGTTGTCTGCGCTGATATTCTCTAAAATCACACAGCTTATAGTGTTACAAAATACAATCATCAGAGTCAAACGGTAACGTAGAAAAGATATTGTTAAATTTTATTAAAATTAATAGTAATTTCCATTGTTATGAAATTCACAAGCAGGGATCTTAACAAGTTTAAGCAACAAGTACCGATTCCATAGCACATGTGCATCATGATAATATTACCTGTTGGGGTATATAATATTATAAAATATAGGAAATAACACATTTAGACATTTATTTATTTATTTATTTTTGAACCTATTAAAAAGAAAATATTATATATTATTTCTATATTTCTTTTAAACGAACAAAACGAATGTCACATTATATTATTATCAACTCATTGACTAGTACAGAAATATAATTCCATTAATATTGGTTATCTTCAGTATGTGTGTGTGTTTTGAAGTGTCACAGAAAATATTTTCGTCTAGTGCTATTTTGAAAGGGAGGGGGGATGAATTGAAGACCCGGCAATTATGCCTAATCATAAAAAAAAAAACCTCAGTCTTATGTATTTAGATAACAATGGCCATAAAAACTGGCCTCCGTTGCCGAAAAACAAGGTTAACCTCATTTCATAGTATGGTTTTATACATAACATTATCCTTGGAAATATATTATAGCCCCATTGTAATTTTTAGTTATCGCCGATGTAAAATTGATTTTTTTTCTCATTCTTCTTTCTTCTTGTTTTTTTTTTTTTACAACAAATGACCGGTGTGTGTGTGTCTCATTGTGAGTAAAAAAGTAAAAACGGCTTATAACCACTAAAGCTATAGGGGACGCGATGCCGTAGCGGCGGAGGTAGCAACGACATTTTCACATTATGTGTATACTTATCACTTTATTATTATAGTACACAATAATAATAAGAGGGAAAACACTATAACGGGTTAATTGTTATTGTATTATATCATTTTGAAATGGCGCTTTCACGACAGGCACGCGTCATCGTCTGCTCGAGGGAGGAAAGAAACAACAACAAAAAGAAAAGGAATTTTTTTTTTTAATTTACACAGGTATTATGCTTAAGTATGTAGGTAATAATATTTTATACATATATAAATTGATTGAAAATACGGTTTGTTTGTCAACCGAACATTTGGAATGTATAGTATTATACATACACACAAATAGGATAAACCAAAATAGTAGTGGGCGGACTAATAATACATGCAAATGTCCTTCAACGATGAGTAAATATATTATAATTTATAAATACCGAATTAATCAATATTACAAACATGTTTCTACGTTAACGTTAATTCCCAACGACTAAAACAATACATTAGAAAACATATCAAAAGAAGAAGAGGTTCAAGACTAAGTTTAAAAAACTAAAATTCAACAGGGGAAAATGTCCAACAATCTTCTAACAGTGTTACTATGGTAGCTTATGTATGTAGATTATATTGCGATGAAGGAATATTAAGTATTAACCCGGTCGTATAAGTTTTCTTTTGATCACACCGCTCCCTTTGCCGAACCTAAATATTGGAAAATACTAAAAAAGTTATCTTGACCGCATAATATAATGTTTATTATGCATAACTGCGTTGACCCGGCCCGACTAGAACAAAAAAATGTTAGGCTACTTTGCAAGAATAATAAAAAGTTTTAAATGTTTTTTTTTTACAAACGTGAAAACACTATACAATAACTTGCCTTTTATTACGTATTTTTTTTTTTTTAGGATTGAAATGAAATATTATAATTATTATATAGTATAGAGCCGATCCCATTTCGTAAAAAATCGAATTTATTGTTATCGTTTTCTCGTGCCGTTAAGACCGTGGGCGGCACGCTTTTTGAGTCTCGACAAACTACATTAACAGCTGCAGACGTAAAGGATATGTATAATATTATATTTTGAAAAAAAAAGTTTTAGTACTGTTCCAAAAATCAGCGGGATACACGATTATTGTCGTCAAAAAATCATACTTTCTAAACGAATAAGCGCGATAAATCTTTTAGCCAAACTCTTGGGTCCATGCCGATTAGTGACAAATAAAAATTAACTGTTACTGACATATTATTATAGGTCGCGGACCACCAACGAGTTGGTCGTTGTTTGCTTTGCTGCTTATCAAACCTTTTAGTTGGCAAAAAAAACTTTTATAAACGAAAAAACATTAGCATATTTCAGCAGCTATCTTTTTTATCACTAATCAGCTCAATGCCCAGAACCTGTTTCCTGCTACCTATGAAGCCGGCGTTGAACATTGCATAAGAGAGAAATGAGAATAAAAATATGTGTATAATGATGTTGGACTAGGTTAGAAATAAGTTAGATGTAGATTTAGTTTGGAGTTGAGAGAGACTGATTGAAATGATTTAGCCATGTTGAAATAAACAAAGGAATATAGATGAAAGATAAAAAAATACACGGAGGTGTGTGTAGTATAATACAGAGAAATGTGGAGAGTAATGATTCCTCTCAATGAATGGAATAAAACATGATAGAGAAGAGGAAACAGTCATAAAATGTCTTTATTATTTTACTGTTTATTGCAAACGGTTCTAAGTATGTACCTAATGCCCTACATGTTTTGCAAATAAAAATAAATTTTTTAACTGTTCGAAGCAAGGTCGTACTCAGAATGTAGACTTCTAGGCTGAATCTGTGGTGCGAGCACTTCTGGCCGGAACACCCTCATTAAAACTCTCCGTCGGAAATGATTAACTACAAGTATAGTACTTTAGAGTAATTATCTAACAAAAAAATATATAAAAAAAACCGGTTAATTTTAATATAGGTAAAGTAGCATTTAGGTAAGCATTTAAAAGAAAATGGACTGATGAAAATGAAGAATGAAGAAAATTGAAAATCTACAAGGTATTCAACGATGTTCTCAATTATGTGAAAATCGGTTTTTCAGATTTAAATATAATTGATAACATATTGTAATTTTAAGTAAACGTACACGTGTCAGGCGAATGCAAGATAAAAACAAAAGAATTTAACAAAAAACCTAATTCTATAAATAAATAAAACCACTCATTAAAACTAGATGGTCCAATTAATATGGTAGCTTATACAATATTGAATAAAATAACAATGTTATACCTGTTTTAATGACGTCTGATATTTTCTTTATTTTGACATCTGCCGTCTCGTGAATCGTAAACAAAATATAAGATAAATACAGGTAACGTAAAAGTGACTCACTTTTCAAACAACCTTAATTTCTTAATTAAAAAAAAAAAGTTTAAGTTTAAAAATACCCTATAAAACCAATACCTTCTCTGCTACGCATCGAAGTTAAAATAATAATAGTGTTGTGACGACTTATAAAGTAAAAATAAGTTGGGTTATGTATTAGGACTTAATTCTTAGAATTTTATATATAAAGGAAATTGCAAAGTATCACCAAACCTATGTATGCTTTAATTAGTCAAGTGTACATGAATGGAGTCATAGTTGTATTCTTGATGCCTACTAAAAAGATGAATGAAGATGATCATTAGCGTTACAAGGAAAGAGTAGCATTTCACGGGCGCTCTGTCGCCAGTGCGGTGGCAATAACTTGCTTGTTTTGTAGAAACGCTCCAAACATATTATAATACTTGAGCTGCCGTCTGCCACGATGGGTACATGACGGGATGACTAATCGACGTATCTAGACAATCAAAGATAAAAGCTAAGGAACATTAACTGCTGTCTCTGCCTGTCCCCTGCCATATTTAGTTTGTGCCAGGATTGTATTGTTAACCAGATTGCAGATTCAGACGTTACAAGTGTCAAAAAGAAGCCCGGTGACGTCTAAATCCACGGATAATAAGCACTGAGCTTAGAAACTAGGAGTTTAGCAAATGGCAAAAAGAGTTAAGGCAAAGATGAATGGCGAAGGGGGAATGGGCGCCGTGTGGTATAGTTATTGGATGTTAAACATAGGTCAATGAATTCCTCGTCTAAGCGGAGGACAGGAGAAACGAGTGTGGGTAACAGCCATCGTAGGAATTTGATATGTAATGAGAACATGGTTATTGAAACTTTGTCCCAGAGTGTCCTAATCTGGCCAACATGTTCCGAAAGAACCTAATGTCGCGCCCCATTCATTAAGGAGTCCAGGATAGGCAATTAAAACTACATTTTTGCAATATCTTAATATTTAGAGCTAAAATTATTTTGTATATGAATGGAAACATTTTTATTGGTAATTATTTTCATTAAAAAAAAAAGAAGAACAGCACTTCGTTTTTACAAACAGCTTTCACGAAAACCAAAATAGAAAACAAATTCTTGACTTTTCGAAAAGAAGTCAACTTTAACAGTGTCCTATCAAAGATATGTTTTTATTATTTTTAAATTTATTTGAAATATATGTTTAACAGAGCGATTGATTCGTCGAGCACCAACGGATTTGTGACTCCCACTTGCGTAAACCAAACCAGACTCAAAATGACTGTTTTAATAGTATGTGTAATTCATATTTTTGACCATATTCTACGGTTTTGCAGAGATGTTTATAAAAGAAATAGGCTCTGCGAAAAGGTTTAAAATATTATCGTGCAGACAGACATAAAAATAAACCACATCGTTTTAAAACCTACTATACTATTGGCTAATATTTTCGCATCGTAAATGAAAATGTTTTAATCGATTCGCGAATATTAACAGGTCGTTGAGCCACATCGACATTTTTTTATCATTCAAAAAAAAATAAGTACACGTGCAGCCGAAATTAAATTTACGATAACTGAGGTCGTTAAGTTTTAGCCGTCTTAAGTACGTTTTATTTATTAGATTATAAACATAAGTGTAATAAGTAAACACAAATTCGGTAAATTACAGTTATCAAAAATAATAGAAAAATGTAATCAGTATTGACATGAATTCTTAGTTGGATGACAAGTAATTTATGATCTATAATACAAAAAAATGTGCACGTTTTGGCAACTATACGTAATAAAACTCACTAAAATCGTCACTTGCAGTTACGAAGCCCGTTAGGGGAAATCAAAAATATTATGTGTTCGACCTCTACAGATGTCAAGGCTCATTCAGTCAAACGATATTGTCCTGTACAAAAAACTACTTCTCGTTTGGATTTTTTTTTATTGGAACTATTTTTTTTTTACTTCTGTTGCATATGTTGTGTATGCGGTGTAAATATTGAGGCACTTGTGCATAATTTGTACCCCATTGTTGTACTCTATGATTTATACAGTTTTTTTTTTACCCAATACTAACGCGTGGGTGTTATATTATTAGGAGGAGGTAAACACGGTGTAAAAACAGACTGTAACATGAAATTAAATTACAAATAGCACATGGCCCACAGACAAATGCTCTGGTTCAACGACCCCGCAAGAACTGTCGGCCAACTAAAACATGCCTGGTTACCCCAAAACGGGGTTAGCTATCAATGTTGTAGGTGGAACTCCACTGGTAGTAGTTAATACCTATTAGGCATTGGGCAGTTCTCTAGAGCTACTAGGCGAGCTAAGAAACAATTTGACTAAATTGAAACAACTGATAAAATTTTTTTACATTATTAGTTTACATGAAAATACTGAAAAACTATTAATTTGTGGCCCGAGAACAAAAAACTTCTACGTTAAGGTATTAAATGATCAAGAGTCGAATTTAACCTAACCGTGTGCTATTTAAAAGTTCTCCGTGTGTTTAATGCATCTATAATAGCATAGACCTGAGTGTTTTAAGCTGATCGATGGGCGAAGTTGTACCTTCGAACAGCTACTGCTATTGCGGTGTACAATTGTTGTACAGCAACGGAGCCCGTGTCTGTTATCAGCTGCCGCATAAGGTTCACCCACACCTGATAATAGCAGCTCGTGCAACCGGATGGTAGTTGAACGGTGGGCAATAGAATATGTCTGAATATTTGGCGAATCAAGGTCGGTCGATCGGTTTTTTTTTTTGGCAGATAACACATGACCAGAGATAACGTGGTCGAGAGGGGAAATTGCACACACAGACACAACGTTGGTCGTTTAAGCTGATAACAGAGAGGAAACGGCGAAACCGCCGCTAAATACACTCACGATAGGAAATATTTAGGTTCACGGTCAATACAAGAACAGCTAGCTGTTACCACCATCAATTCGAGTGTAATAAAACAATTATTTACACAAATTAGTTGTGTTCTTGTCAACCAGTCAACGACAATTAATGCGCTTTTTGGCAAAAATTACTTATAGTCAACCGCGGTTATCGTATTGCCAATAATAATAATAACGTTACAATGTAATAACTCTTATGATAATGTATGATTTGTATATATATATATATATTATTTATGTATATCTGTCTATAATATGTATGTGGTGATTTCGAAAAATAATAACATCAAAATATCTCATTTGATTGAAATTGTGTAGAAAATATAATAACGTCGGTCTCTCGTGAAAGTGCACAACATAAATTATCATATCATGTATAATAATATATCATTGGAACGAGCGTAGTTGTTATTGTTTTGGATTACATTCGTATTGTAATTTATTGTACTAAAATATACGAAAATTAAAACGAATGTGATCCTTATCGTTGTTTTGCCAAGGTTATACTTGTACATTTTCAATTTCTAACAATTTAGTATTCATTTTGAACAGTCCGAGTTGGCCAAGTTACTCAACGCACTGTAACCGGCTACAGGGTACATATTTTTATAGCTGTAATATAGGAAAACGGTAGAAGTTCCAAGTTGACAATTAACTCCACGTACTAGTTCACAAGTCACACAGCTTTGATGTGTGCAACTCTAGACCTTGTAAGAATCCCTAATAGGTTATAAACAACTAAAAAGTTAGGTGTATTTTACAGTAATTTTTTTTTTAGTTTTTGTTATTCGGTAAAACGTATCATAAAAAATAAACGAAAAAAATTTAATCTCGTTTTATTTAATACAATAGTTGTGTAAAATTATTAGGCTCGCAATTATCCAAATATAATTTACCGTTTTAAAAATCTGTTGTTTATTTAATTCATATGTACGTACAACGAACATGTTGGGTTACACTGATTATATAGATGGCAAAATAATGTTTTTTTTAATAACGTTCAGTAAGATAATAAATATAGAAGTTAATTTTCAAAACGTTATGTTCGCGAATCGTGATTACTTTAATGTTATTGTTAAAGACTATGACACGCGATTCGTGACGCATTAATACGTTTAATCTTCACAACCGTGCAATTTGCATCTAATCGGATGAAATTGGTTTTGTACCATTATAATATTAGCACCGTGCCAATAGCAGGTATGAATCATCGGCAAGACAATTTTCGCGTTGACCGTGTTGCTGAAATTAAAAAAAAACATTTTAATATACTTTGTGCACGCCGCGACGCCCAATCGGTTTAGCAAGGAAAACAATATTAAAAAATTGTTTCGGCCAATGTATACATTTTCACTTCACCTTACACCTATACAGGGTGTTTTTTTTTATAGTAGTCCACTCAATGTCTCACCGGGTTTAAATTCGTTTTTTTGTATATTTGTTATTAACTTTTTTAATTAAGAATATTTTACTAAACATCAAAATGTTTAGTTGACTGGTTGTTAACCATTTTTGAAGTAAAAGAGTTTAAAAGTTAGGACAGAAGGGGAAGTGAGGGAGCGAAGTGCGCGCAGATAAAAATAATACTACACTCCACTTTTCCTCCTGCCCTAAACTTGAAACTTCAATAACTTCAAAAATAGTTATCCGAAATACTGGTTATAGACCAGTCAAAATGTTTAGTACATTATTCTAAATTTAATAAGCTAATGAAATGTATGCGTTGCCATTTGAGTTGATATAAAAATAATTAGTTTGGGAGGGGGGTAGGAACATAAAAATTTGTGGAAAAATGAGATCACATTATATGAAAAAAATTTCAATTATTAATTAAACCCAGTGAGATATTGAGTGGCCTATGATAAAAAAAAAATCACCCTGTATATATTAAATGACGACGAACGTCAAAAAATATAACGAGTATACCATAGTTGGGTTATAACTAAAACCACTAACACCAACTAGAGCCATTGACGCGGGTCTAGGATTTTTTCTATTTGATTGTTGATTTCAATAAAATATTTTAATTTAGTAATTTATAAACATTCAAATAAGTAATCGTGTTTTACTATATACCAAAACGATGAATATTTATACTTTTTAATTAAATCCCTATATTGTAAGCAAATACAACAAAGCATGGAATGTCTCCTCGACTCACACCCTCTAAATCTGAACCGGACAAAAATCATGAACTAACTGTAGTTGGCTAGATTAGACTACCGACTACCAAGTATTGGGATATTTCTAAACTACTGTCTGGCAGTTTAACTTATTAAAAACATAACAGATGCTAGTATTACACGTTTAATATCCAAACGTTTTAGAGTAGGTACTTAGATGAATAATAATATCATTAAGTCGGTGGGGGCCATACCAGCTATGGCAAAACGACAAATGGCGTTATTCTAAACCTAACACACCTAATGTAAAATATTGAGTGTTAGTGTGATCATTTGTCATTTTGGACATTTTTTCACGTTGATGTGTCAAATCGCAGAGTGTGTTACAAAGTCGCCAAACGATGGGGTTACTAAACAAAAAGTCAATGACAAACCCACCTCGTGTGACAAATTGGCATTCCCTCATCATTAATTTTCCAACCACTGTGACGTCCCATGCCAGTGTGAAACATATGAGCAAAAAAATATACTATACAAACAACCCCAAACATCAAAAAGTCCTATCCCAAAACCACTGTACTGACAATAACATAACCCTCCCCCCCCCAGTGTCTAATATTGTATTTGTTAAATTTTTCGATCGACACCGCCCAGTAATAATACATTATAATATATAATAATATACACAGAACCTGAAAAATCTAAACCTCTTGTCGGCTTTGACAAGTAAGCTTTAACTGAGATTAGCTTACAAATGCCATTTTTTTTTTATATGTTGCCATAACGAAAGTAATTGGATTTTCCCACTATTATTTACTGGTTTATCGTATGACATTACATTATACTTAGTAGAGTGATTTTTCACAATTAGAGTTACACAATTATTGGTTTGACACGTTAAACGTATGTTGATAACGTATATTATCATAGGACTGGAGGGGAACACTAATATTTTAATGGCAGGACGACGGTTGGCAACAAAATAGCGATATCTATTGGTTATATTATTTTCTTTTGTGGAATACATGTGTATAAAATGTATTTGGCTTCAAGTACACATGGATACAACAGATAGTTCTATTTTGTTTCTACAAGAGCATTTAGGCACAAATGGACAGTTCCCTGTTTTCATTGATTTTAAACAGATAATCACAAGAACGGCGACCGATTTAATAAGATACTAGCTGACTGGATCGTTGGAAGAGAAACGGAAGTTACGGTATTTTTGAACTAAGATTTTATACGGATTAGATTAGATTCTCGTCATCAACTGAGTTATACCCTCTTCATAGTTTATACACAGACGGATGGTAAACCTAACTTAACCGGAACTTGAACGCAACTTTACTCAGACCTCACTACTTGTCCTACCACATGCGAGGTTTATCCGTACAATTTGTCTATAATACTGTTGCTATACGTGTTGTGTACTTAATGTTGATGATGGTTAATCGAGTCTTCCGGAAGTGGCAAACAAACAAACTCGAATGGTTTAACCCAAATAAACTCTACTATGATAATATTCTTAAAATAAGTGACTTGGCTAAATCTATCCTGACCAAGCTTAACGAAAATCCCAACAATAATGAAATCCTAGTGTCACGGCTGACCACTACCGGGGAGTTGACTAGCGTCTAACTAATTAACAGCGGTCAGTGTTAGCCTCAAACCACTTTACAAAGACCCAAAGAGGGTAGCCACATACATTATAAATTATAGTTTACATTTGCATATTTTTATGTGGCCTTCGAATAATGAATTTTATAAATTTGAAGAATTAAAATTACCATCTACCTTGAGTGACTATAATACATTTGTATCAGTTTAATACTTATTTACTAAAATGTTGCGCCAAACTTCTTAATATACTTACAATATGAATAGTCTATACTACGTATTATATTCTTCTATTTTTTTTAATTGGGTTTTTTGATCTCCAATCAACGCAACCAAAAGTGCTGTCCATACATAGATTTTCGTTTCTAATGCCTCTTTCACCAAATAAAAAAACGCGTGTTGGGTAGGCAACCTTGTAAGACGTGACATGTTCGAAAATAGACAGCAGATTTTTATTTACAAAACAATTAAATTGGATTTGTTTTTTGAGCTTTAATATTACTATTATATTTATTTCATTTGTTTATGTAGTATAATTTGTTTTTCTCGTTTTAATTGGTGTGCGAACCACCAGACGCTGGCGCGTCAGTGTTATAATTTTATTCTGTTATATTTCCCGAAACAGCGTTTATTAGCCTCTTCAAATTACAATTATTATTATACACAAATCTAATTAATACATAAACCGGAGATTATGTAACGCGAGAAATTCTACTTGTACCCGCGCCGATTAAAATTTAAATGTCTTCAAAACAAGTTTTCAATCTGGACATCTCGGGGTCACAGGCTTGCCTGAAAGGAATCGCTGGGTGGTAGTAATCCAAATTTTGAAAGTGACTTTAATAACTGTCGATATAATACAGCGTTTAATAAGGTCGTACGCGATTTGTCGGTAACTCGGTTTTGACTTCTAAAACTAATATTACTAATAGTCAACGCAGGAGAATTACTAGATTTTTCAAAATATATACACCAGTATGCGGTTTTATGTAAAACATCTTTTCAACACTGTGCAGCATAAATAAGTCACATTACTCGTTGTGCGCATACGATTAACTATTGGGAGATCGAATTGTGATATTTAACCGTACGACGGCAAGGCACATAAATTACCAAACCGAAGAGATTTATTGTTTTTATTTTTGACAAAAAAAAAAAACCACTAGCAAAAAAAAAAAAATAATCCACTAATTTACTTTTAAGGTTTCTCTTAAGGACTGTGTTTTTTTTTTTTTTTTTTTTAATCTGTAAAAGTCACACTCGACCGTGTGAATGTCTTCATTATGTATTCGAATATAGTGTACACATTTACATTGTACCGATAAAACTCTTGGCGATATTTTTTTATGCTCGGCCGCCACCCACAGCCGTTGTACCTGAGATGGCACTAAAGTCTAAGCCCGTGTACGCTGTAATAACGTTATAATGATACAGTGTGTCAATGGCTGTTTTATTATATTGTAATGTGTGGCCGAGTTGTTCCAGCACACATATTATTGTGTTGTCGAACACACACTGTCTGGCGTATAGGTACGTCGTATATAATTACCAACCGCACAACACTAAGTATAAAGTTTTGAGTCTAGCCAAGGCGACCTATACCGTTTCCTGCGGTTTCGCAGACGGTATAATTACACGTTAGAACGGATTAATATTAGTGGTTATAATAAGATATTAATTTTGGGTTTACAACGACCGCGTTGGACAGAGAACTGCAAAATGAAAACATTCGAAATCGCCGGCCCTTGACCCCCCTCGATGACTTAAGGCACGAATAACGAAAACGACGAACACGCGAAACTCATCCGCCCAAATTTGCGTTTTGAACACGCTCGAAACGCGTTTTTTTGTACTTCATTCTTTTGTCTATTATTTTAATACTGACAAATTTTGCCGCAAATTAGAGGGTTCGAGGATTGCCCAATATTACCCGCCGGCTAGTACACGAAACTAAGTAATTTGTCGTTACGCTTTTAAGTCTGTAGCCCAACCCCCTACGTTGGCCGAGTGCGATAAGCCGCCAGTGTTTGTTGTACCACGGCACAATCACAGATAAGATAAAACCACAATAACTATAAGTATGGAAACAGATAGCTCATTCGGCCTAAAACAAAGGAATTTTTTTAAAAAGACTGATTAGGGTCTGTTATCAATCGTACGATTTTAATGATATCTGACTAGATTATGACACAAATTCGATCATTTCTTTTATCCCATCTGTAATATTATTAGGATATTATTATGCTCGAATCTTATGCGGTCACACTGATTTAATTTTAAGTCATGAGACACATCATGGTTTTTGTTTACATGCCGGGTGAGGTATCTGTTTTCGTGTATTCTGTGGTAAAACAATAGACTGTCAAATAACGATTTTTGATTTTGGTTTACTCTCAATGCAGTAGGGCCAAATTACACTGCCGAAAATATTGTACACGCTATTACTTTAATAACGTGTAAACTGATCAGAAATACTTGTTGATCGTGATAACTTTACAGATGATTGATAATATAGAAAAAAACAGACTGGAAAATATTCTAAAAAAAATAAGCAACATCAGTTAGTAAACCTAACTTATTTAATAGAGATCTATTCGATGCTAATCTCAAAAATAATTTGAATTTTTTATTAATTTTAAAATTATCCAAACACAAAGTTTTTCACTACAAAACTTTCTTTTTGAGAATTCGATAAATCGTTTTTTTTTGTTCTTTTTAGATCCAATATTTTATTACACAAAAAAATCAACTACTTTCCTAATTTGAGTTCGTTAAAAATAGTTTACTCTTTTTAATAACTAAAAACAATATGCATCAATAAAACTAAAAACATCTGTGAACCCAATTGACAATATTGAATTTCATTTCATTATAATTACTTTAAGTTGTTTGTAATCGCATGAAAAAAATAAAATATTGGAAAACTGTATTGTGATTGGATGTTTTCTAATAATTTAAGTAAGATATTTTTACAAAGTAAAATGTTTGATATCTCATTGACTTGACAAGCTACCTATATGATATGATTTAATTTAGTAAGTTTTACATTATACTCATACCGGTATGTAAATACTTGATTAATATACAGTATACTTGATAATACTCTATTAAATCAACAATAATTTTAATAATATATTTTACCATTCTGCGTTATGTGAATATTTTTATTATATTAATTTATTGAATATAAATAATTTTGTTATTTATCTAAAAATTATTTGAACCCAACAGCGTTGGTTAGTTGGGTGGGTGTTGGGTCAGGTTAGGTAAAAAAAAAATAAAAATAAAGGACATAGTATACTGGCGGGTTGCTATATAAGTAAGCAGTAATAATAATAAAAAAAAACTGTATAAATGAGTACAAGAACGTTATTATAGGCAACGGTTTCTTTTGAGGATCTGGACATATTTGTCGGCTATTACTTAGAGATAACTATCTCCTTTCGTTCGCACTTACTCTATATTATCAGATTTCGGTACATTCGAACAACCGATATACCTAGTCAGGTAAAAAAAAGGAAAAACTCATAAAAACCCTGTTCCTTTTACTACAAAAACACACTGTTATTAAATCTGTCGATAACAAAGGATAACAATGAAAAGAATTCACCGATGTATTAAAAGATAATATCTTAAGGGTAAGTATTGTAGCTTCAAGACGGTCCACGAGAAACGCGTGCAGTGCGCAAACGCTAAGGACGGCCTAAGGAAGAGTAAGCTTAACTGTACTTGAATTTGTCCGTTATTTGCCCCCCCCCCCAACCCCACTCTCTTCCCAAACATTATAATTTGACCAGTCAGACCGACAACCCGGCTAAGCACGTCGCGACAATAATGTGAAGGGCAACTCTTCGGCACGTGTGACCATGCCGTGAAAACAAGCGCCACCGGAGTGTACAGGGTACCAAGGCTAATGAGGCTAACTTAATTAACGCAAGAAAAAGTTAGGACGGGAGGGTAAGCGAGGGAGGGGATAAAAATAATACCTCACTCCACCTTTCCTCCTGTCCTAAAGTTGAAACTTCAATAACTTCAAAAATCGTTATCCAAAACTGGTTATCGACCAGTCAAAATGTTTAGTACATTATTGTCAATTTAATAAGTTAATGCAATGTATGCATTACCATTTGTGTTGATATAAAAATAATTAGTTTGGGAGTGGGGTAGGAACATAAAAATTTGTGGAAAAATAAGATCACATTATATGAAAAAAAATTTTCAGTTATTAATTAAACCCAGTGAGATATTGAGAGGCCTATGATAAAAAAAAATCACCCTGTATATATTAAATGACGACGAACATCAAAAAATATAACCAGTATACCATAGTTGGGTTATAACTAAAACCACTAACACCAACTAGAGCCATTGAACCCAGTGAGATATCGAATGATAACGATTTTTCTCGTTGTGAAAATCCGGTCGACTTGCACTTTGTAGGCAGCGGTGAAGTGTTTATTTGAATGTTAATAAAATGTGTGCAACACCCTGTACGTACACTGTAGATAGACGTGCGACTGAAATGCCGTACGTGGACACAAAACTAAACAAAAAAATATTATTTAAAATATGTAGACGGTGTGGTAGTCGATGATAGGTTGAACAAAAAAAAAATCATAATGATAATCGCATTCTTTATAATATTATGTATATTATATTATTATGGTGTGTGCAGTGGCGGCGGCGGTGACATAATGCGGGGTCGTGGGAAACGGGCACAGGAAATAGACCCGCGCACGGGTATCGGTCGCAAAAATTTAATTGTTGTAAAACATCCTTTTTTTTATCCTTACTTGTCCCTCCCATTTTCCTTGAACGCCACTTGTCTGTACGCATCTATTATAATATATTTTATTCGTCGTTGTTGTCGTGGCCGGCGTACACGGAATGCAAATAAACACATTACACATATTAATGTAATATAATAATAATGTATATGTTGCAATATAATAAATTTATATTATTTACCCACCACCTTTCGTCGCACTCTCAAATATTGTTCTGCACAAGAAATGTAATAAGAATCGACAAATGACTAATGAAAACACAAAAGAGGTGCATTCATAAACCGCGAAAATACTAATATTGTGTGTATTATGTTGTTTAAATATTTAAAAAATAACTCCCACGAATAGATAACAAAAGTCATGAATATTATATTACGTCTAAAAATACAGTTATTAGCTACTTGCAGTAAAAATAATATGACTTGTGGCGTAACTAACAACGAACTTAATACTTAACGAAGTAATACTTTATGGAACCTTTCATTTGCTAGGGCCCACGAGGATCAAAATCCCTGGGAGCCAAGTAATACAGATATGACGGTTATAAGTTTGCATTGAATAACCGATTATCAATCGCCTTATGGGTTAAAACACAATACATTTAAACTTAAAAAAAAAATAGTACAGTATACTCAAGTACACCTGACTTAACCCGCCGCTTTAGTTGCACTATGATTAACCGGGAATAATTATTTTGGTTTACTTTTGTCCTACTGTAACCCTGATATTCTTGAGTTGATATTAACTTCTCGTTGAAAACTCATTAAAAATATGTTTTCATCAAGTAGGTGTAGTATATATTATTATTATTATTATTATTATTATGTGTTTTGACGAGCCTGAACAAAAGACCAAAATCAAAGAGATTACTCGTCGGGAAAATATCGAACGAACAGTATGGAAACCTTATTGGAATGTGTTTGGCGAAAAGTAAAAATATAAGAATATAAACTTGTGTAGACAATCGACTTAATTAAAACGACGTTGGTTGTGAATACAATTCGCAGGAACTGGTCTGTAGGAGGCCCACTTGAATAGCTGGTATTATAATAAAACACGGTTGAATTGTTGAATAAGTGCTATATGCGAATAAACCATGGCAAAGCATGCGATTTTGAACATTATTTGAAAAATACAACACACGACACCTGTTGTGCCTGCCCAAAGCCCATTTCAAATCAGAGTGTTTACTTTAAATATTAGTTTTCCGTCTAAATCGAATTAAGCTATTATCGCCACCGCTAAGTGAACTTAGTTAGGTCGGACCCCTTTAAACGTCTTTCACGCTCTACCGGTGTTCAACCACACAATTATTATCACTTTATCCCCTGATCCATCATACTCAATTTTCTTCTGAAGCGTTTATGAAAACGGTTCTTTATGTACCAAAGAAACGCAGACCGAGCTACCGAGACCCTAATAGATGCCTTAATTTTGTTCTCCATTCTTCGACGCTACCGTACATTTATTGCGGTTAGACGGGGGCGCCTCTTTTCACTGTTTATCATTGTATCATCCTTCTTTCCTTGCTCCTGTCTAGTAGCGCAGTATATTAAACACAATAGTATGTGTGTGTGTGTGTTAATCGTTCCATATGCAATTTTAGAAACCCTCGACGATGCGGTTAACCCGAAAAATTAGAAAAAAAACTGAACCAATACTAAACAACATAATCATATGTTATTGCGGACCTGTTCAATGATCAGAGACAGTACTACGGTTTTGAACGTATTAGTATTTCAAAAAATCAGACGTGTCAATCCAATTACTATATTACAGGCTGCAGTGATTGTCAATCTAAAAGTATATCCTAAATACAGTATTACGGTAAATGGTTTAACGCGGTATTTTGGTATTAACTCTTTTGCAAATAATTTTAATCACAACACACATGCCATTTTGTGTTCATTGTAGTCATTCAACATTGTTGGTCAGACTGAGACATATATTTACATAATTGCCAAATTATGAGAACAATTTCAGTGTAAAAATGGTGGAGGGCTAAGCACCAATTAGAATTAGCCACCCTCCCCTTCTTCAAATTATGCCTACAAATAACAAAAAAAAAAACACTTATCCGTAAAATGAAAATATAGGTACTGATTTTAAATAAATTATCAAATAATAAATAGGGTTGCTTTTTGAAAAGTTTATATAAGTCACTCCAAAAAGATACCACTGTGTTACATACATCATTTTGTAATACTGCAATGTACAACAATTATTGTTCTGTCCATTTCATCTACCTAGTAATGAAATCATTATATCCCACACGGCAATAATATGTGTTGTAATATTAAAAACAATTTGATATATTATTTGTAAAATTATGTTCTATCGTTATACTATAACAATAGTTTTGACGATATTTTATATATTTCCTAAGTATAGAATTTAAAAATCATACATGACATATTTTTAAAATATTCAGGTTTTGGGGAAATCACTAAATTAACTGTAACCGGTTACAAGTTACAAGTTACACGATGTAAGTAGTTAACAAGCTCGTTGAATTATTGAGTTGTAAAATGTTTTACAGTTGTTTACTCATTTAATAGTAACATAATCCTAAAAAAAAAAATCTTAAATTGTAGAATTTACATATTAATTGAAAATAATATCCGCCAAACCTCAACACTCGGAAAAAAATGACTGTCTAACAGCTGCCAATATATAGCTAGATACGTTATGACGAGTGTCAACTATGAATAAATTGTTGAATAAATTATACATTGTAAATCAGCGACCAGGCCATAATTTAACTTGCTGTTCGGATGTGATAAGAATTTGGGAGTTATTTGTTTTTTCCTTTTACATAATATACTGTAAGGGTGGTTTTTGAAATTCCGCATCGTACCTGTGTAAACATTATACGCCATTTTTTTTCCTCCAAATCCGGCGTGTGAAAGGTATTTTTTTTTTTTTTTTGATTAAGCGTTCGGGCTTGAATAGGATTTCGTTGAATTTCGATCCGTTCACACATTGTACCGAAAAATCGTTATTACTGGGATATCGCGGTGCATATAGGTACGTTTATTGAATTACCATCGATGCCGCGTCCGCCCACGCCGTGCACACCGTGGTTATCAAGGGCAGAGGAAGGGATCCTCCCGTATGGATATACTCGGGTATGAAAGAAAAAGAAGAAAAAAAAAATAGTGCTCCGGGCAAAAATCGAGAGTGCATCGCACCTGCGCCAAAATTGTTTTGCAAAACCCCGTTTATACCTGTTGGGTTGGAAAAGAGCAAAAAAAAAAAAAAAGGTGAGATTTATATATGTAACAATAACACAGGTAGGTACTAGGTATACACGCAAGGTAAACAATGTGTGCGGCGGCGGCACACGGTTTTGCAAGTGAGAAAGTTTCAATAAAAACGGTACGGGTCAATTTCTTCGGCATAATTATTATTATTATTATCGTCATGTGAAACCTTTACCGTGGGATTGCACCCCGTTTACATGATATGCAAGTATAACAACGCTATTGTCAATGTGCGTGGGTACAGGTGTTCGTAGAAGAGAAAAAAGAAACAATCAAGACACTCACTGTGTGTGTGTGTGTGTGTGTGTAATTGGAATTCATAACCGTTTTCCACAATGGAAAAATGTATAATATTATATTTTATACAGAACAGATGAAGACCGATCGGACTGACCCGGCGCACACGTTAGATCACTGTGCTACTCGTAATGCGTGTTATTACATTTTAATATACTGACTTGTCAGGAAAAACAAGACCCTTGAAAAATACCGAAATGTCATCAGATAAACGTTATCGCGGTGTGTGAAGTAAATACATCAAGTGCGTGTATGTTGCCTTTGGCACAGCGGTTGACACGGTGGTTAGCCTCGGCTGATTTGTTAAATCAGCCGACGTGATCAAATATTGTGCATACCTAAGAGTGGACTACTAATTTTCATTGTTCGTGAAATATCCGAGAAATCATAATGGTTTCAACATATTAAATTCATCGCACAAATTTCGAAACCTAGTCCTTTGCAAAAACTTGTCACGACAAAAATGAAATCGTGTATTGTATTCTAATGAAACATAAATAGACAAAACATGGAATACATTAATAGGGTTAACATCAATTTCGCTAAACAACCAGAATAGGTGCAAACGAATGGCCAAGAAGGCTTTTGACGATTTAGGAGCAAACAAATCACAAACCCAATCAAAATCAGTTGAATTGCAAAGTCGGACTAACATGTTTACCATTACAAAATTTATAATAAACCTTAGTGGTTATTTTTTTGTGGATAGAGCAGAATAATTGAAAGAATCCAACTAGAGAATAAGTAAGTCTACTTGCATTAGTAGAGCTGTTTATTCGTTGATAATAAAAAGACCTTTGAAGGAAATCGATTATAGAGAACCTTTGTAATTGTTTAGAGAGCGGATTGAGTAAAGAAGACAAGTTGACGAGGACAAGCAAGGATGTATAGAAATCAATATTGGGAAATAATCAGCATAATACATGAAAGGAAAATTAATTTGTGTAGTAACTATATAGGGACTATACGATTGGGAATAATTATATAAGACAGAATAGATAAAGTTAAGTTAAACATGTTAACCAAACAGAAAGAAATGAAAATAGTAAAATGGTGATGGTGTAGAGACATCCGGTGTTGATGTAAGAACAAAACAACCAAACAAGTAGATGGACAATAGATAAAAAGAAACGGTGATGTGCGTGTAGTGAATAAAAGAGAAGCATAATTGCACATTTGTGAAGAGCCGTTTTTCGGAAATTATATAATTTCGAATTTGGGAATATTATAGTCCATTAAACACTCTTCAGCAGTTATTGGCGAGGAAGACTTTTTTTTATTATTCAAAATACAATAGAAAAAAATCACCGCTCCAATGGCCGTATTTTATAATATTCCAAATGATAAGTTTTTGTTTATTGTATGTTAATGGGGATATAATTTTGTATATTATGACGATTTCATTTGTTTAATTTTTTCTATACACGACAACGGATCTACGATGACTAGTGAGTTTGCATATGTGTTCATTTAGGTAAAATATAATAATATATTATGATGGCGTAGGTATAAATATATTAGTAATAATAGTGGATTTCACGCGTTGATTTTCATTTTTTCCCCCCAAAAAACATCTGCCACAACCGTAACGTCCATAATGTCTGTTGGTGGTAGCCACTATATTAGAAATCACGGAAAGTACTGTTTTTCTGACTGAACATAGCAATGGCAGCTGGGAGGGAGGAGGAGGGGGCACTGTCCTAGTACAGTGGACTAAGTCATTTTTCGAAATGTCGATGACATACAAATATACACGAAAAACAGGAAACGACGGCCAAAATGCGTTCAAGATGTATAATGACTTTACTTCTTCAGCCTTAAGCAATTACGAGGAAACCTGTATTTTTAGAACTAGCGAAAACATGCAAAACAAGTGTGCCGAATCGTCTAGTCCTAAATAGTCTTAACACCAATGACTGACTTATCATTTGTGCTCACCGTAAACGGCCCGAGCAAATTAAAATCAGTGTCATTTTTCAACAAACCAATTTAGCACAATAACAAATATCTATGAGGGTGTTAAAACTTCCATGGATTCAACTATTATTTTTTACACTTCAGAACTATCAATGTTGTCATACAGCTGACGTTTCGGACCTGTCTTAAACGATTCGTGTAATACCTGTGCCGTTAGTGTAACGACAAATCCTTGTTAATACCCAAAAATCGTTAACACTATGATATTCATTAAAACGAGAAATATTTTACACTAATCAATTAAATGTTTAAATTTGTAAATGGCTATTAGTAACATTAAAAACTACTAATGCGTTAGTTACAATACAACAATATTTTATTTCTTCATCATTAAATATTTTATTGATTAATTGTATATTTCGTCAACTCAACTGCGAATTTTATTGGATTTACCGAAGGATTTCATTGAGTGTATAGATCCCAGTAAATATAACTTGTTAGAGGTGTACAATTAAATGTCCCTAGGCCGTTTCAACACCTGTATAGGAAGGCTGTTATTACAGCTAAAAAAAAAACAGCAATAATACCACCAATAAGATAAAAAAAAAATACATTCAGTAATAACTGTAATTATTATATCCGACTACTGTCTAACAACAAAATAAACGTACTCGGTCGCAAAGATAAAGAAGGATTGATTTATGGGGATTGGGAGCAGGATATTTTTTTTTTTTGAGAACCGATAACCAGGGTAGAATTGTCACATTATTATCCAAAGTGGTTGACGGATTATCAACTGTGGTACAGACTTGACGAAAAATTCCTTCTTCGTCTATATCTAAACGCAATTTATTTCACGTGAAAATCAACGTGACCGAATGAAAAACTGTCTCACTTTTACGTAGACACTCATCTGGTAACACTTTTTCGGCTGCTCTGTATACATAATATATTATAATACTGGCACACACAAACGAACGGTGCGGTAATTCGAGTCTCTGAGACCGGGGTTTAATTTTAATTCCGGATGTGTCAGGAACTGCGGCCAAGGACGGAGGAGGGGGTGGGATAGACTTGTCGGTAGGTGCCTTATTTTGCAATAGGTTGTGTTCAAGTGTGACTTTGTTTGCAAACCGAACTCCCAGAATCCGTATAGCGCATAAAATCTGTTATATATTATCGTAAGGGCGGCGAATTGGCTATCTCTCAAAAATAACTCAAGTGCACTATGCCGCAGGCCGCTGTTTGTTATAATAATTATTATTTGTCCAGTTTTTTTTTTTTTTTTTGTGTGTTTTTGTTACTTAATGGTTGTATTTTGTGTTCTTACACACAACAAACAACACCCTCTGGCGTTGTCGGCGTGCCAAAAACATGTCTCGTTCTTATTTCAACGGCGAATCCGTACGCACATAAGCAACTTATGCATGAGTATGCAACCAAGTCGTTGTTCCGTGACAGTTATATGGCCCTAAATGTATTTTATTTACTTCCGGCCAAGACAAATGTTAGTCGCAATAAAACGCGACAAAAACCGATTTATATGCATCCGATAGTTATTATGTGTTAACAAACGTCGTCTACAATGTACATTGTCTTACCTTAGAGCAACAGTGGTATTTAGAAAGCGAAGTAGCGAACTATTTTGCAGGCTTCGGTCGGTAATAATAAACTGATAAAGCACACACAATTAACAACAGCCGCCGAACAACAAGCCGTCAGCTGTTGCATTCATACAATGTCTTTGGAATAGAAAAAGAAAACACAATATTAAATATCCCATATTATTAACTCGGTTAGGCAAATCGGCTGTATGTCATCCAAACTGAACCAACTAAAGCCGAGACGAATCCGGTCCTATACAATAGTCTAAACGTTTTGAATCTATTTCTATAGTCCCTGGCGTGCACGGTACTTTTATAGTTCTCAATATTGTGCAAGAAATTAAAACTTTATTGTTTTATCCGTGTGTGTATTTTTATCACTACTAAATATGAGCACTGGACCTTTTCCGTTGAAGGTAGTTTGGTAACGCTCAATGAATGATAAAATACACTGTAACGGTTTTCTGAAGATGATAATGGAGAAACCCAAGAGGATGATACCCGCTCGGCTGTGTACAAGCGGTGGTTGTTTAACGTATATTTTGCAGGTGAACAAGTAAACGATGATACTTACGGTGCAGGGTATAACATACAGGTACACGTGTGGGTGTATAATATGTTTACCTTGAGAATATAAACTGAAAAGAAAAACAGTTATGGTACCCACAGCTAAGGTCGCGGTGTGTGTAAAAAAATTTATATAAACAACAATGTGAACAATATAATATGAATAGAAAGAGAATTATCGTTCATTAGGTTCAAATTTATAATATGTGTATGCATACCTATTTACTAAAAAACAACAAAATTCCCACGATATTGAGCAATATAACAAGTTTGTCTTCTTCTCCTTCTTATTATTATAATAGTCCGGAAGCCCTGTATCTTTTGTGATGTATGGATGTATCCAGACGTTATAGGCGTGTGTATATGAACTCTATGTACAACAAGACCAAAGGGTTGCGCAATTGTTATACAAGTTTGAAATCCGTTCGGTCGGAGAGTTCTGTTTTATGACACTTCACGTGACATGTGTGTCAGCGGTAAGGTTTACGCCCAGAACTAAATCTCAAGCAACGCCCGTCTTGGGAATCTAAGGGTATTTTTCCGTCCGATAGGTTTGTTTACATCATATTATCAGGACTGTAAATATATAGTGTATACTATCCGAGTACAGAAACAATTCTCATTGGAAAATTTCAGGAAAACAGTATAGAGCACAATTTGTTAACTTGGAAACAGAATTCAGTCAAACGCAGCTAACGTTTTACCAACTTTATCGGTAATTTCCATCTGATCTTAATTGGGAATTTGGTCGTACCTAAATGTATTCTCATTCTTTAAAATTGTATTGGGGTAAATAATTCTTCTATTATTGACACACTACACGTGGCCGTGCTATTTAAGGTATTTGACATTTATCCTGTCCACTTATCATGTTGACGATAAATCGATGCTTTCTTTTGTAGTCAGCTTTCTTTTAAATTAAAGTAAGAAGGAATTTTCGCCTGCAATTAGTATTGTTTCCAATGTAAAATTTTGGATGAAAAATTCGTTTGGAGAAGTTTTTATTCACACTAAGACATTAACACTAACACATCGAAATGTGCCCTGATGAAATTTGTTATTCCGTTCACATTCGTATCCCCAAGGACTATATTTTGATCAATTGAACATATTTTCATATGAACTATCAATATGTCCCTACCATAGTCTAAAATATCCAAAAGTCGTGGGGCATTTAGATTTCCAGAGGGAGGTTTAATTTCAGGATCACAAAGCCACCCTGAGGCATTTATATATATATATATATATATATATATATCAATATATAACAGGAAGATGGAAGATTGATACAGTTGATACACAAACAGTACAGTTGAAACACTCAAACAAATGTGTCTAATTATTATCAGCCGAACGTCTTGTAAATTGGCGGTTCGGTTCATTGTGATTATTGAATTAAGCCGACGCCGGATCTGAATAGTTTCTGTCGCACACGTGGCACGCGTTTATATGCAAATTGTGTGACCATCGCGCGAAATCAAACAAGGTCGGATAACGCCATGCTACACGGTAACGAGCGATACGTGACCGCAAGTCCCACGGTGTGTTTAATATAAATATAAATACAACAATACATTGTACCGTTCCGAGGAGGTCGTAATAAATTATACACTATGCCAAGAAACTCCTCGGTTAGTGGCGGGCAAAACGCAGGAGGAGAATCTCTCGGCAGGAGACTCTATGGCCGCAGTCAATCAATTGAATATGTATATATATAAATATACATACCGGGTCTGAAATAACACTGTATATACGACACGGGGTAGCCGGCAAAGGGTTCGGCGGCGGACGAGTCCCGGCAATTAACGCCGAAGATTGAAAACGGGTTACAGTGTATACAATTGGGGTACACAGCCGGGATTTCCCGAAGTAAGAGGTGGGGAGGCGGGAGGGAAGGATAATAAGAGGCGAAAGACCTGTGAACGAAGTGCCCGCGAGCGCTGAAAACACCTGTTGCAAAGGACATGTATAATAATAATAACAATAATCGTCTAACGCGGCTCGTCTTGTGAGTCGAAGAAGAGGCCTGTGCACAACGTTATGACGTTGTTATCATATCGCGTGTGCGGTATTTTTTTTTTACCAAAGTATTCCTATATAGATATAAATAGTGTAGTGTTTTTTAGGATGTATAATATATGTTATACCGTTTTGGAGTTTATATAACCGCGTAGAGAAACTCCTAAGCTTCTACAGGTTTTTTTTTTGTGTATTCCAGCTAGACTATCCGTAATAGAGCCACATGCAATTATAACGTTTTACAAAAAAAAAATTTATAATAAAATAATACGTACCTATTATGTAAATTTACAATAAAAAAAAAAGAATAGTAGTATAACGATCGAAATCGAGTGGAATGTATTTAATTTTTTGTTTCAACAGCAGCTCCCAAGTCGTTTAACGAGTTCAAGAGGATCAAACATACCACTTGTTAGTTGCAAATTTGCATTAATTATAATTATGTATATGATAATAATTTTATTTAATTTCATAGTTTCCCACGACCTTTTTTTACGGGTATTCATTTTTTTTTATCGTATAATATGTAAATAAAAGTTACCATAGTAAACTGAATACTATTTTTCTCCAATTCTAAACGGTCTTATAATGACTACTGAGTCTTATATACTGGTTGCTTTTAATTTTTGAAGCTCTGCGTGCAAGCACATTCGAAGGGTACCAACAGGGAAAAAACAGACATATCACTTTATAAAAATGGCCATTTTGTTATTTTTAAAAAATTTGTTTTGATACGAAACGAATCAGTTCTATATTTTTAAGAATTAATAAAATCAAACATTTTATAGTTTTTAAGTATTTTTTTAAATATTTTTGAACATTTTATACCATCATTTAAACGTGTTTTTCTTGGATTAAAAAAAAAGCGAGTTTCCTGGTTTGTTCCCTGTACCCTTCATACCCTTAACAACGTTATTAAGTAATTATTATTAGTTAATAACCTTCCGTCGCAATAAACCGGACAGAGCAAGAATTTCTTAATTAGACTATTCGTTTAATACTTCGCTGTAATGTTTTCTACGAACAAAGTATAATAATTCAATAACGGAACTACAATACGAACCGGAATGAATTGAAACTTTAAGGCACAATTCATAATCGCTCGGTGGATTGGCTACCATATCATATAATTTTTAAGGAATGAAGAATAGGACGTCATTTAATACAACTTGACATGAAGTTAAATTAGTACTGCTCATGGATTAACAAAACAAAGGTTAAGACGGTAATTAATGTACTAGTAAGTGAGTTATAAATTGAGATTGATCATTGCCTAAGCATGTTTTATAGAAAATCGCCCAGATTAACAGTTTGATAAGGATCTTTCATGTTGTACTGATGAGGTGCATGTCTAATACCCTAAAAGTCACTTAGACTCCATTGAGACCCACGTTTTAATGCATTTTATTTTAATTTTAGCCAAAACTGGGTAACTTTACTACTTATTCCGTACAACTTTTTTTTAAAAGATGTGCTCCACGTTACCCAACTTATACAATCCTTTAAACGAGTTTTTCCATAAATATAACAGCAAAATAACCAACAATTTTCAATATGTTGTATTTTAACAATATCATAAGAGGAAGTGATACCTCTATTTATTAATGAGTTATGTACCTATAGGCAATGTTTTGGCATATATTAATTTAACGCTTAAACTGTAATGTGTAACTATTAGTTTGGTAATTAGGACTCTTTTTTTTTTTTTTTGTGGTTGATTTTTATTTTTTGGACTATCACAGCATCGTTAGGAAGTATTTTTTTTTTTTTTTACTAATTATCCTCCCATCTTTTCTGAACACTGTAATTTAGTTACTTAAGCAAATTAACTTGCCCGGCACACGGTTGGACACCGTCCGAGTACAATGACAAAGTGCAATGGGTTAAGTGGGCAAAAAAACAACAAAGAAATGGTTTGACCGCGACACAACCTCGGTTCGACGGTGTAGTCGGTAATAGATAATAATATTATATTTGTCAATACGGCAAATTTATTCTAAACATTTTCGGCAAAACCGAATACCTAATTTCGGCGACAAAACGAATACACAGACTTTCGAAATCGATTGGGTAACCGATACACAGGCATAGATTAGAATAGAAATTACACCGTGTATCGACAGCATATTATATGATACAAAGCGCTTAATAAACGACCTGACGGCTAGATGTAATGGACACACGTTATTTTTTGACGGCAAAAACCACCCGGCCCAAATCACCTGGCCTAAGTTTTGTTGGCCAGAGATTTAAGAGAAAAAAAAATTAATAACAAAAATGTTGACCGTTGGACACACGCGCCGAACGAGGTCATCGATGCCGCCGAGACGATGAGTATCTTCTTATGGTTACCGTCTTGGGCACCATATCCCGGTGCCGCCTAATGTACAAGCATCTTAAACGTCATCGCGTGTACATAGCAAAACCAGGGCAGGTGTGCACGGCCTTGTATAAATATATACATGTACATATTATTATCATTACCGATATTATCATTAAATTGTCGGCGAACGTGTGTTTATATGTTTTTTTCCCCTCTCGGGCTGTCATTATTATTATATTTTTTTTTATTACCGGGCACGAGTCTACCCGGCTACCATACTACTGTCGCTCGTTAATGGTCATCTCTGGTCTTTGCCGTGCACGTGCCACCGTCGCCGCCGCCACCACCACCACCACCGCCTCCGACGAAGAAGAATAAGAAGGAGGCCGAGACAAGACAAGACCGAAGGGCTAAACGTACAAGCGCGAGCCAAGACGCAGACGAGGAGGATAAAGAAGCAGCAGGACTATATTATAGGAGGTGGAAACGTCATCGTTGTCGGCGGGAGCAGGTGTAAACGCGGGCATAGCGCCAGGTGGTCGACCACCTTGCGCCCGTTCTTCATTGTGGACTAAATATATACCTATATACATTTTTTTTTTCATCTTCTTACCTTCCTTAAGATTTACACATGAGAACTTACATATATATATATCGTTATGGCATTGTGTATGTGTGTGTCTGTGTGTAAGACGAAACTTGGATCCCGTACCTGCAGTGGAAATAATGTATATACATAAAACGCCACCGCCCATTGATATAATACTCTGCCGCTATAATATCGTGTAGGGTAGTATAATATACAATAAAATATGTAATATTGAATTTAGAAAACGATACCGCGCCAAAAAAAAACGAGGCTTACTCCGAAAATATGTCAAACGACGTTGTACCGTATATATATACATTATAATAATACTGTATTAGATGTCACATTAAAAAAAAATGGAATAAAAAATTGTGTCCGTATTACAACTTAGTAACACCTCCCCCCCAGAAAAAAAATCACCCAAACACGCCTCCTACCGTTATGACAAACCCAGACTGGGCGTTATCTATATATTTTTTTTTTTTTGCAAACCGGTAAATCAAATTTGGTTTCGGTTGGCAATTTTTGTACACACAAAATCCTACGCTGAAATCATAAAAACATAAATTATATGACATTTTTAGTTTTTTTTTTTTTGTAAAAACTCAATGAGTATTCTGTTTGGCTTTTATTTTTTTTTTAACAATGATACTACTTTAAATACAATACATATTATCTACACAGCGCCTTGGATTTAAGATTGCCGCTGATTTCACATTTCGTAAGAAACATTCCATAAGAGAGAGAAAGCACCCAAGTCAAACTCCTTGATTTTTAAATTGAATGCTAATATTATATTTATAAGTTTTTAAAAAAACCTTTTTAATTTTTACAAGATAAGCAATGTGTATGACAAGCCATCCAGCAATATCTTTAAATCATATTCAATCATATTTATTTTTAAAAAAACTATATTATTTTATAAACACTAACAATGTATTTTTGCATAATGAATATTTAGAAAATATTTGCATACCTCATCACAGCATTGTAGGAGTAACCCATTTTACTTAAAACCTTAGATGAGCCATATTACATTGTATCCTGAATGTACACAGATGTAAGCTATTTAATTTTCTACATTCAAATTAAGTCTGATAAACATTATAAACATGTCATTGAACCGTGTTTCCACTGGTACGGATACAATGTATGATAATTTTTTTATCGCAGCGTCGTTTTGGGTGTAAAAATTCGCAAAAAAAACTGTGCGAAGCGTAGTGACCTACATTTAGACTGAAAAAGGTTTCGACCTGAGTACTGTTACAGTGTATAATAATTATTGTAATACACAATAACGTCTGCGTTTAAGTTCCAACAATACATATATTTTGAACTTTCATATAGTTCAAACAATTATATACTATGTATTTGTTATGCTGAGACGAATAGCTACTGTACGGCTTGAGTGCAAAAGATCTTGATTACAAAAAAAAAAAAAAACAATTAATGCCATTTGGCAAAAAAGTCTTTATGGTAAAGCAGAAAATCAAATTATAATAATTGAAAAAAATAATCAATTCCAAGCAACACCATAGGAATCATATGAGTTCTCTGCTGGGACATGAACTCAGGTAAAGTTTTCATTGAAGTAAAATATAATTTTAAAACAAAATTTCTTATCAGAATAATTATTCTAGTAACGACCTAACACAACTTGCAACTTTTACACGGGTAGTTGAAAATTATTATTCGATTGACAATGTTGTTATTGTTGAACGATTCAGATTGGTCGGTTTTTTATTTTTTACTGGACTTAAATTATCACCATTCCGGCAAAAGACGGGTTTTACGGGAAAAGTTATTATCGAGACGAATGCAGTTTCAATTTTTCATTGTTCTCCGTCGTGTACAGCTGGTGGGTAGCGATACTGGCGAGGTGGTATTAAATTTGAATACCAAAAAAGCATTATCCAACGAAATGCGATTTACCGTTATCACTGGATCACATATAATTTTTATTTTATAGCATTCTGTGTGTTGTATACCTATACAGAATGCGGCGCGTACCTACACTAGGTGAGTAATAATTTTGTGAACATTTTTGTCATGTCATTGTGCAAAGCAGTGTGTACACACACACACACATACACATAGATACATACATACACTGACAGGCAACATTATTATTCAATGAGGCCCAGTTAAGGCATTTTGAGTATAGAACAAAAAAAAAAGATGAGCTTTGATATAGCGGTTTACCCCGGGGTGAGCACAAACACAATGTAAGCGTACATAGTACGTACTGGGTCGTTTTAAAATTAATCATGATATCCTGGAAACAATCAGGTCTTACTAAAGTAAAACAAATATTAAAACAAAAGGAACGCTAAACGTCTGGTTCGTTCTAGTGAATTTTTTCCAACTTTTGACCCAGCAAAACAATATCTCAGCGTACAAATTCGGATCCATATAAAGATGATATATTGCTTGAAAAAAGGCTATTATTTTAAAACCAAATACGACTCAGCTTCATATAAAAGACGTTACCTTTAATATATTACGTTACCAATAACAGAGTTCATAGAATAATAATTAATCATATAATATTGATTGCCTACATATATTTTGAAACATTCCATAAGGTATCCCATTGGTATACACATACATAGAAGAGACCTAAGTTTGCGTCCGTGCCTTTAAATCGTCGGCACCATTACATTGTAGTATACTTAACCATGCGATCCACGTAGACTAGCTAGCGCAATTAACAAACCGACACGGTTACATTATTTTGTCGCTTTTTGCCGTTTACATTATTTTAACAATAAATTATGACACGCGCTATAGGCATATACACGATCTGTTTGATCTAAGATAAGATATTAAGACGTATTACTTACATAGGGCTCCCACTGACATCCACACATCCATACCCTGGCAAAATAAGTACAGCTCAGGCTACAATACAATATCGGCTAACCCCAACAACCGTGAATAAGCATAAACGTTTAATATTCAACTTTGTACATCAAGTCACATTTTTCAGGGTCATCTTCCGCGTTGTCCTGCGCGCCTTGGTCAGTTTTAATCACATCATCCTTTTATCCCGTCGCCCCCGGGGTAGTAAACTGCCTTCATGCATGAGCAGTTGATGACAAGGGTATAGCGTTTTATTGGTAACTCTCGACAGCTTAGGTAAAACATAAAAAATATGAAACAACTTAAATTTGTGTGGGTTAGCATTATAAGTTATCCAAAAAAAAAAAATCCATCCAATATAATATGTTGCTGTGTCCAATTTTACTGCTTTGGTCCTTGAACGAACAAAACAATTTCAAATAATTTACAACATACATTATTTATAACGGCAAATAGTTCAGAATATTATTTTGAACAGCTTTAACCCTTCACTGAACTACATCTTAGGATTATACGAAATAGCTATACTTGGGTTTAAATTCTGATTTAGCCAAGTTACTAAAATATAATCATCAAACTTTTAATAAACAAGAAAAGAAAATAGTTTTTCCTGTCAAATTAAGAAATTGTCATTGTATTAAAATTTAACAACATTCACCAAAGTATCTATTGTCGCAATAACCGAAATTTGTATTCTTTTAATGTTATTACAAATGGAGTTTTCCTATTTAACAAAAAAAAAATTATAAATTATAGCGACATTAACAATATATGGATGTTCATCTTTACAGTATAGACTATAGCCTATTGTTTACAATTGAATAAAAAAAAATGTGAACCGAGTTTCAAACAATACTGCTTGAACTGACTAATTGTAAAAGTAAAACGGCAAACCAAAAAAACACTAAAATAATGAAAATTACTTATTTATAGTACCCGAGACTTTTTGTCAACAAAGGATTTCTCCTTTAGTTAATCCTCTTTTAAATTATGGTTTCATTTAAATTATGAAGTTTTCAAATGTATTAACTATAATTTACCTATTATCGGGTATAAGTATTTTTTTTTTTTTAGGAAAACTCATTGTTGTTTTTTCTAGTTGAATAATTGTATGATTCACATATTCTATTCCGAGTGCGGTAAACTATAACAATATAATATACATCACTTACAATAACTGTACATGGTGTTTGCTTTGTAAGTACTGCGGCGTGACGTCTGTCCATAGATAACACATAAATATATTTTCTGTCTGACTTATGTAACAGGAACATATATTAAGTTCGATTCTATTGTTCCATTTTTTTTTTTTTTATTTAATAGACGACCGCCAAAATTCACCTACTTGTAAATAATATTCAATTGTTCTGGACATGTGTTCACACTATGTATATTTACATAACAAAACGTAACACCAAAAAATTACACAGTAATTAGTTAACGTGTACGACTGCTAATATTGCAATAGAAATTAGTTAGAACATATTATCTAGTGTACGTTTCAATATAACACCGTGGAACATCATATACTGACAGCGTGAGATAATAATTGAATTCTCTGTAATATTTCAGTCCGTCCGTCTGTAGGAAAAGAACATCAGAAATAGAAAATGTCGCCCAAATGCTTAAACGTGCGTTCTCGAGGGAACATTGGGATAACAGTTTTTTGACATCCCTTAACCCTCGGGCCCAAGAGGGTAGACCTCGGTGGCAAGGGAATTGGTGTTCGGGTGCAACAAGAAGCTTATAAAAAGTGTACCTGCCCGACTCATCGGCGATTCTTTGTGTCTCTAAAAAGAGCTCTGACGACGTCACAATGTATTACAACGACTATTAATAATAATAACTGACATGAGGTCGTGTCAGCGGATACGCGGTCATGAAAGTTCCGGGAGACCTTCTCTTTTACGTTAATAATAATTACTCTCCAAAGTCGACGAACGCTTAGGATTGAGTCAGGCCAAAAATAGACAAATTAAATAAGCACTGGCCGGGTTAGGTCCACGGTCCAGGTCCTCGAGCCGAATACAATCTTATTTAGTGATTAATTAAACTTAAGCGAGGTTTATAATAGATTCGCCTCGTGTTTGGTCGTTCCACCCGCATTTAACTACAATACAGCGATTATTGTTGAGTCGAGTGTAGCAGGCGTGGATCTAGGTAAAACACAATACCTAACTTAACCGGACACGTTACCGTGTACAGTTTTATTTCGGCCGAAAGAAAACGAGAAAACCAATTTAAAAATCAGTTCGAATTATTTACCAACACGTTTTGTTCTGAGCGACAACCGTGATGCCAGGGGGACTACGACATCTCTTAAAATGCACCCCTTCAATACTTACACTGGACTGTGAGTACACTCAACGCTCGAATCCAACTCAATTCCACGTTTCGAATAATTTTCAGTTTCATGCAGATACAATAATATACTAATAATAAATGACATTGTTGGTTCGACAACCAAAGTATTGAGCGATTTAATTTAACTATAATTATACATTTTTAAAAATCAAGTAATTATGGTAATTGAAATGACAAAAAAAATTATATTGATAACCTAAGAGTTTATTGAGAATAGAAAAAAAAACCAATATGTTACACACTAAAAGCGAAAAGATAGCTACTTGTCTTAGCTTTAGTATAAGATATATTATACAGATAGAGGCTATACAGGCTGTGTGTTACATCTTATGGACGCTTAATTTTCTCTTAAACTATAAGAGATAGAAAGTGTAGTATTTAAAGAACCTTTTTTTGAAGTTGGTACTTGGTAAAACTCTTAACATCATATTATCAGGATCACAGTCCTCTCTCCGTTACTATACTGGATGGTCAAGTTGGAAACTAATAAGATGTGGAAAATCGAAACAGCATAATATCATTACAGTTATTCAGGTGGACAGTGTTTTCCCAGGTTCAATAACTAATAAGTACGGTATAAATAGGTACGTGCAAACCATTTTCGATGGGCTGTCACGATTAAAAAATTATACTTAACGGCCAAATTAACGTTAAAAGGAAGCGTCGGTGTAATTTATTAATGTGCTTGTTGGGAATTCAACCGACGCGGATGCTTTTTTTTTTTTTTAATTTTTGCTTCTGCTCACAGTCGGTCCACAGAGAGACGGATCACAGCCACCGCATACCGCCGTCGAATCTCATAGGGTTATCTAGTCTCTCTCTGTAATGTGATTTATGGGTCAACAAAAAAAAAAAAAGAAGAAGATGAAGAAGAAATTATTTGAATCAAGTTTCAGCGACTATTAACGTCTAGACGATGTAAAATATGTCGGCCTACTACGGCGCAACGACCTTGTGCGTGGGTCTAACCACATTTACATAAAATAAGTGATATAATATAATAATTACACAAGGTCTCTCGTGCAATTTTTATACATCATCGTCATCATCATCATCTTCATCGTAATAATATATACAAAAATAACAATTGAATGTGAAATAATTAATAAATTAAACGGGCGTCGAGCGCATAATTACAGTTACGGCGCGAAACATGTGTTTAATTTAATAATAATAGTGATAGGTATTACAGCTTACCATAAATAAATTAAATTAAAAAAAAAAAAAATCGTTTGTGTGCGTCTCGGCTACACAAATGTGTGTTTTCGCAATGAACACTGCCTTGTTGCCGATCACGAGGACGTGCGTGTAGCCACATTAAACGGTTGTGTGTTTGTCACAGCCCATAGGAAACGGTAAAAAACGAAATTAATAATAAAAAAATAAAAGTCCGTTTTTTATTTTCTATAGCCTGAAATTATACGGTGGCCCCGGTGGTAATAACTGTGTGTGTGTGTGTGTGTGTGTGTGCATCGATCGGACAGTCGGTCAACATTTTTTTCGTTTGGGTAAGGTCAGTGTAAAAAATAAACTTACATGCGTTGTCGTGTGTCGCTCGAGGAAATTATAGACCTGTGTCCGTCGGTCAATGGCTTTTTTTTTTTTTTTTTCTATAGGTCGCCGCCCACTCTAGGCCGCTGGTCGTAGACCATCATAATATTATTATACTATCGTAAATCTCTTGCGAGTCGACTTTCAACACACACGGTAGTTTCCGGTTAGAGACATGCCGAGTAACCGGTAAATCGGTCCGCAGTCTATCGCGAACATTAGGTCGATAATAATACTTTTCATGAGCTTTAAGAATGTACAGAGGAAAAACAACAACGTGTTACACGCTATAACCGTGAGAAGATAGGATAGCTATTTGTCTGAGTTTTAATATAAGATATAGATCGAATTTCATACCTATGTTGTAAGAATGATTTGCCAAAAAAACTGTGTGTTACATCTTATAAACGCTTAATTTTGTAATATTTCCATTTGTAACCCAAGATGGTAAAAATTTAAGATAATTATGGGATTGGTTTAAGATAATAAAAAAATAATAAAAATATACTAAAAAATTAAAATTAAAATATAGTAATATCCAGGTTATAAATAGGTAATATAGAATTTCCAGGTTTGTTACAGAAATGTCACATGAGACTATAAAGCGTTTAACTATATGATATAGAAAGTTGTTTTTAAGCAAATCTATGGCAAGATTAGAAAGATCTTGTCAAGTAGATACAAAATAAGAATAGAGAAAATTATTTGTTTTTTACAATCCAAAAGAATTGACAATTTTAGCTAAATTTTAGCTAGGCAAGATGGCATATCTTGGCAAATAGAGTGCAGTGAAGAGTTACAGAACTATATCTGAACTGTAGCTGTACATCATAACAACACTCTTTTTACCCCAAACTTTCATTAGGACATTAGGTCAACAATATATTTTATACTTAATTCATGTACTTAGGTTTTTATTATTTTTTCAGTTTTCATTACCGATTTGCTCTAACATTAGCACTTCGAATTGCTGCATACTAAAAAAAAATTGTTTAATGATGTCGGTGATAACTAATCAAACCTTGTGATTAAGTGACCAACTACAAATTTATACACTCATATTACACTTTTTAATCTTATATGTATTTTTCTTCAGTAAGCGTCCCTAAATCGCACTAGTTTGCTGACCTCAGTTACATTCTTTTCAGATTGGGTTCAACATTTTCATTTTCAAACTTGCAATAATAATAATACAACTAAAGAACATAATATTATATTCGCAATTTACACTCTCCAATACTAATTCTATACTAGTTTGTCTAGCTTTCTTTTTAAAGGAAACATTACTTTTGGTCCATAAATGAAACTATACAACACGTCAAAATAAAAACAAGTTTTTTACAGAATTTTGAATTTAAAAAAAATATGTTAATGGTTTCTAAATAAATTAAATTCTGCACAAACTTCAAATTGGCCCTAATCTCATCTAAATCCAGACGTCTTCTTCACTAAAGGCTTTTACTTTTTTATTGTCTTTTTGCAACTGAGTTATTTAAATTGCATTCAGTCATTTCCGACACAATAAACATAATGTTGCGCAGGGTTTATACGTTTAATTAAAAAAGCAACAATAAAAAAAAATTATATATATATAGGTACAATATGAAGTACGTACCCCGGTTAATATAATTTTAGTGAAGACAATTAAATATAGAAATTGGGGTGAATATAGGGAAGCTACAGACATTTCTCGTTCTTGTCATGTTTTAGAATTTATTTGACTAAAAAATAGTTCGCCTAACGTGAAAAACAAAACTTATATTACAAAATATATTACATACTAAATCCAAAATGT
Source organism: Adelges cooleyi (assembly GCF_023614345.1). NCBI lineage: Eukaryota > Metazoa > Arthropoda > Insecta > Hemiptera > Adelgidae > Adelges > Adelges cooleyi. The sequence goes on along the minus strand of NW_026096058.1, from coordinate 638,339 downwards.
TGTTTTCTATCAATGTATCTACATAACGTTGAGTTATTGTAACTATATTCTAATCCGTAGAATATTTATAGTTCTATATTTGCTTTAAATACAGAAAAATATTTTTATAAAATAATAAATTATATTGTACTTATTTTAATACATTCATAAGACACATTCAAATCTGTCCCCTTTAGATTCAAATGTACCCCATAACCGGGGTAGATTTAAAGAAAAATAAATATTTATTTAAAAATTGATAGATTATAAATTATTCGATTGGTAAGATTGGAAATAGTATTAATATAATGTGTACAAACCTTTAAACTACATTTTGGGACTCTCAAACTTGAAATTTTCCAAAAAATAAAATTTAAAAAACTAATGATATTATTTTCTTTTAATTCCACCCCTAATGTTCAAATATTAACATTATAACAATACTATACACATGCTTGTGTGCGGTAACTATGAAAACAAAAAGCTTCAGTGGTAAGGTCATGTTATTAACAAACACTCTGCGCTATTTTTATGTACTGAACATTTTTAAGAATCCGTCTTTGATTCAGCGATTTTTTACCTTTGCAGGTGACTTTTGGACAGCACTTAGCGTTTATATATATATATATAAAGTATACATGTGTGCATAACGAATCCTACCGACCGCTCAAAGCTAGGCTGTAGGAGATGTACTTACAACGGTTTTTTAGCCCGAAGTCGGTGGATGATTGCCAAAATTGTATATGTCGTTGATCTTGTGTAGGTTTTTAAAAAAAATGTATTTATTTATATACTTATATGTATACATATGCTCAGGTCTACTTCTGTCATACACCATCGGCCATGTGGGATAAGATCAAATAATTTCTCAGAGAAAACGCTTTTCCGGAAATGAATACAATATTTTGCGCCAAAGAATACTAACAATCGAATTGGCTTTTTTCCCTTAAAAATGATTGCTTATGTTTGTGTGTTTAGCGACGGTATTGTTTTTACAGGAAACGCATGTACTATAATTAGTATAAGAATAATATTATAAGTACGTGAAAATAAAAATAAATTAAATTTTTTATATAAAAAAAACCCGACAAAAATGACCTACGGTTTTATTATACAGTGCGCTAATAATAATGATGATTAAATTACAAGATGCAATAATGATTATTATCGTAATGGGATCTTCCTCTTCGTGTATGGTCGCCGCCCACTTGAGTGGGTTACACGGTTGAAACAAACTACTGTTTTGTTATTCAGCCAACAGCTACGATTTACAGTTTAACTTAATAATATTATGTTAGGTCTGTAACACTGAAGTGTCCTTGGGCTTTGAGCGTACCTTTAAAGACAGGTATAGTTCATAAAGATGACCATAACGCACCTTATTGCTGACAAGTGTATTCGGCTAAGTGAAAACTAGCCCGTCTAGTTTTCTTTTACCAGATTAATATATTATGTTCTCAATGAACTAGAGGTTCTATACAATATATTATAATTCACCGTTCGGGCATAAGTTATACTTTTGCGTCCCAATTTAAGACTACAAATAACTAAACATTGCAAAAAAATTTAAAAATTCCTTACTGAGATGTTGACGAGTTTTGGAAACATTATTTTAAGTGAATGTTATTTTTAGTTGCTGCAGTTATGAGTTATAACTTAATTGGATATAATTACAATTTTAAATAAATGTATTATGAAAAATAAAATGTATGTATCTTTACCAGTACATGTGTTTATGTTAATATTGTACTTGCGGCGGCCGAGTCATGGAAATAAACATAATTTTAAAACGGATAGTTTAACAAGCAGTGTATAATCTCACTTTATTAAAAACTCGTCTGCAAATGTATTCACTGTCAACGGAGACTTATAGGGAAGTAAAAAATTAATAAAATATGTAAAATTAATCATCATATATCATACAGGCTGTCGTCAACTCTCGTTACTTATACAGGGTGATAATTTTATAGTGAACAACACACCTAGCCTAACCTATCACATTGGGTTTAATTAATAACTGAAGTTATTGAAGTTTCAAATTTAAGGCAGGAGGAAAAGTGAAGTGTAGTATTACTTTTATCTGCTCGCACTTACCCTATCCTGTCCTAACTTTTAAACTCTCATAACTAATGCTAAATTACATATGCATTTATTGGACTTTATGATTGGCAACCGCAGAAGTCACGATAAACCATCAAAGGAGTTCATGGCTAACCGTCGTCTGCCCCCCCCCCTTTTACACCTGAGGCCATCGCGACAATATTCACTTATACAGACATAATATAGTGTAGGACCACCAAATGTCTGCAATAGACTTGCCGCATATTATGACGATCATACGGTAGACAAATAACAATATATTATAATATAAACAATGTATTGAATGCTAACACACCGTGTAAATGCAACAATTACAGGGTGGTGGTGAAAGCGGGAAACGACTCATGGTATATGGGGGTACCGGTCGGCCGGTTAAGTCACGTCGCACACATGTTTGGCCTGAGCACCTAGCTCGAGCCACATAGGACATAATAAGTACTTTTGTTTTTTTTTTTTCATTTCTGTACACACAACAACTAGACACAATTACACCGTGTTTGCCTATTACAAACACAACGGCGTGCGTTTTCATTTTGTCACACCACCCCCACGGTCCACCGGGTTCGGTTTAAGTACATAAATTTGGCATCTGCGACCCGTCGTCGATAAATTATCATAATAATAATATTGTGGCCGACAATTCACCAGACGTTCGGTTCACGACGTTAGCTATAACAGGACAAGTAATTAATGTTTCTTTTTTTTTCCTTCACTATTGGTAGCTGTTGTATTATGCGTTACACGGTGTGATCAATAGCGGCGACAAATTACCGATGAACTGCTGTGTGTGTAAACAGAACAAACCCCGACATATTCGGTCTGGTAAATATTATGTGTAGTTTGTGTGAGTGCACGCGCCGAAGACATCCCAATACGCGTTTACAAGAAATAGTAATTGTAATTATTTAGCGATTATCTTGTTTTCTAACCGTAGGATAACGCGGGATACAGTCTCAGAATAGATGTAAACAGATTAAGGGTCACGCGACCAAAAATAATAATATCCATAGCAACAACGTTATAGTGGTCTAGTCTTAAGAAGATGGCCGCCGCGTTTTTGTGCGTTAAGTATCTTTCCAGTGTTAATATCAATATATCATTAAAAAAAAAACCATCCAGAATGGAGATATCTTTATTATACACATATTGGTACCTATTAAACTTAGCACAACTGCACGTGAAAGAAATGTGGTCTAATATGTTTTGCTTAGATATGTTTAAAATTAAATTTAAGCACAACTATTGTACAAGATATAAACAAGCAAATATGCATATTGACTATTGAACCATTAAATGTAGAACTGAATTCGGAAAACGAAATCCTTTCTAGTGTTAGTATTAAATTGGCAATTGGCAATTAGATTTAGATTTGGTTTGTTTACAAGCTTTAAATTGTGTAACAAAAAACTATCGATAAAAAAATTAAATTTTAAGTTACTAATATTTATTGTTAAATTTGATACTTTATTTGAAAATCTCTAATACTTTTTTTTATTATATACTTTTTAGCATAAGAAAAAACTCCTGTCTCCGCAACAAGTTTATTAGCTTCACGGAGACGATTATTATAGTTATATTAAAATTTAAGTAAAAAATTATAGTGCAAACGACTATTTATGATGTAAGTAGGTATAGCGGTCGCACACCGCGTGATGTAACCGCTTTTAGACTTGAATTTTTATTTTTACCGTTAAAACCAACGTACCTAATTGTAAAGTCGGGTTTCGCCTCGAAGCGTTGCCATTAAGTAACACAGAAGGGAAAAAGAAGGTTTAAACTAAAAATAAACGCGCCTTAGCCGATTTCGACACTATTCCTTCCTTGTACGACTTGAGACGAATTAATTGCTTCAAGTTTAAAACACGGGTGAATGAATGGGGAAAAAAATACAGCTTGTACATGTAAATAGGGTCGACACGACTGAGACTAATTGATCCATACCGAGAAAACAGTTCAGACGCGACATAACGTTTGGATATCCATATTGGGACTTTTATTTGTAGTTAAGATAACCCGCTTTGCCCAAAAGTGCACAATGGAAGAAGCCGGTGTTCCTTTCGGTAATATTATTATTATTATTATGATTATCTGGGCTGCATGAACAACAATCGTCACCTTTCTACAGTTCCAAAGGGAACTTGGATGCGAGCCAAACGAGCTGCCCCTGTCTCGAAACTCTATAACGGTACACAGCAAAAGATAGGACGGATAGCCGGTGACGGTTCGCATCGTTTTTTGTGTGGATAATTATATTGCCGAAAAACAAACGACCAAGACCTGAGAACAATGGTCCCATTACAATATCAGACACACAAGACTCCTTTGTGTTTTGCTCTCCTCCTCGAAAATCGCATTCAAATGACAAATACTTACATTATGCATTATGCAAGCATCGCACAGTCGGAATACTATATTGTGTACACACACACACATTTGGATCCGATCCAACATTTATATTTTATTTGTACCGTAGTCGCCGCCGCCGTTCAGAGTTTCAAAAAACCCCAATAACGAACGCTGTTCACATTTTGGATGGGTGACCGGACATGCTACCCTTACAGCATTAGTGTTATGAAGCCTTACCACACACGTTCGATCATCTCCTTCCGTTTTTCATTTTGCCGGTTTCTAACGCTTACTCAGCCGTGACCACCGTCCACATACGTATAATAGATTACTATTATAGGATTATAACAATACACACACACACATTATGATCATCACAAGCCGTCTACGGCGTTTTTTTGGAAATTATGAGTTTTATATTTTTCCTGTGCAGACTAGACTGCACGTCTACCGTCGTTCTTAAACGGTGCGGTTAAAAGCCATAAGTAAAATACTATTGCAAACTTGACCGCAACTCGCTACATAATATCTTGAGACTGTTAAATAATTTAATGTAAAAAAACATTAATGTTCTCTTATTGTTTAGTCGGAGACAACCAGAAAACGGCAGGCGAGGTAATCTACTAAAGAAATGAAAAAATTATATACAAATTAATCTCCAATAAATGCATTTCTATGATATGAAAAAAAAATACTTGCAAATTTAAATAGAAAAATTACTATTAAGATAAATTACAAGTTCTAACAGAGGTTTTTTTTTATTTTACGTTTGATTTGACGGTTGTACGTGCACATAAATGCTGATTACTAAAATCAACCCTTAACAACTTCAAGCGGAATTAAAACTATTGTAGAATGATTCTCCTCCTTGGTTCCCTCAAAAATATGCTTTGCACTTGTCACTTGACCTATAGCATATGAAGATAAAGAGGGTTATTATAATGATATTATAACACAAATGTCATGTGAGCAACCAAACGTGAATGACGACAAGACTTCTTAGTAATTTTAACAATTATACACAAAGCAGAGTTTATCGATATATGAATTAAAATATATTGTTGTGTATCACAAAACACACACAATTGAAACGAGTCGGACCGTGTCGGTTACGTTTTACACCCAACGTTATCGCGATCCGAGCACTTCCGGTATTATCCCCATTACAATATAATTAGTAAAATTGAATTGCCCGTAATCTTGCGGTGCTTAAAAATAATTATTTTGTGTAATAAAATTTTGTTTTTAAACGGCCTTACCCTTGACATCGAGTCAATTAACTTAATTTACTAAATGACCTGAACTGGCGACAGATTCGATAATTTTTGGGGCGACAAATATAATTTGCTGCCTGTAGACTGAAGCGATCGCCACCGCGGTCTTAGTTCATGATTACCAGTTCAGATAGACCAATGTTGTTTTGTCCATCAATATATAGACAATTGCACAGGTAGACCTCCTAGCCAGGAAGTAGGTGCCTAACATGCGACATACTGACAACACTACTTAGTGTACATTGTGTTATTCACACTTTGAAAGAATAATGGTCTAAGAGTGAGTGTTTAAAAAATTAAAAGGGTTCCACACAATCGTCGTTTCTCCCCCATCTCCGCGCACTTAACAGTAGTACTTGCTTCCAGACTGCTTCCGATGTGTCACTTTGAAGTCCTACTATAAAATATATATATATATTAAGTGGAAACGCTGTTCATATAATAATATATAGTATTATAATATATGTTGTGCGGCCTTTTACATGCGGGCGATCGAGTACACTTGTACTTGGGTGACCGGAGAGACATAACAAGTACTTATTAGATTATAGTAATTCGGTATTGGTTCGAACACAAGTGGGGGTAAAAAACATTTTTTTTTTTTACAGTCCGGTCGACTTTTTAACGTGAAAGTCGGTTATCAGTTATTTTTTTACCGGGGGAAAAAACGTTTAAACAGTGTACCGTTTTACGAGGCACTCGTTATACCGGAAGCGATTATAATATAATGTAGCCACTGATGTTTATGACAAAAGAGCTAATTTTTTTTTATTTTAAACTTTAACACGAGTCGACACAGTTAATTTTTTTTTTTTATACATTTTTGTTGTTTGTAATATATGTACCTAGTTCTGTTCACGATACTTGTACTCGCCACCGATGAGTGCTATATAACAATAAAGCATAAACCGTTTGTCATTTTAATATTGTTTGTATACGTGCATAATAAAGTAATATGTTAACAAAAGAAACATCAATATAATAATTGAATATATAATTGTCCATTGTGACAAATTCCATTGGTAGGTGGCCAACGGTAAATAATGGACAATTAACTAGGATCTAGATTGCTATAACTACTGTCTACTCCGTTGTTAGAGTACCGGGGGCATATTTCCATTTTCCAACCCCTTTGGTTTGTTTATTAATCCCTTTGAAATGTTTAACGTTGGTGTTTAAAAAACAAGCACTTTGTTTAATTAAAACATCCACTTATTTCTTCGGCCCATCTCTAAAACCCTCTAAATTATTTACTCCTTCTCGTTTTACTATTTCATTTCTTTTACCACATTATAAAACACATTGCTAAACCAACGTACACACTCATTGCTAATCCTATCCAATTTGTGGTAGCTCACACTAGCTTAATTTAAAGCTAAATTATAGTTGTTAACATTGCTATGACTATTGGCTAAATTATGCTTAAATATTATAAGCCAATGTGGTGAGAACGTCCATTATAGTCGCTCAGCGCAATAACATTGTCACGTATGTAAATTTCTTCGATTTGTCTTATCCTGATTTTGTGATGTTACCACGTGAGTTTAAACCCAGACACCAAAAAAAAATTGTGCCCGTTTTGACTCCCCGTAGAATGCCCCCCCCCCTTCCTTTTGGCGTCTAAACATTGTACAGGTTTTTTTTCAAAAGTTCCGAAACTGTTTCAATGACTTGTGCGCTTGACTTCCGTTGACGCATACTTCAGAATAATTCGCTAACCTCGACTTTTAGGTAGATCATAACTTATCGAGGTGTTAGCTGTAATAATAATTGCTTGGGGTTTTTTTTTGTTTACGAAATGCATATTACCTGTAGTTAAGGGTGAGGTATGACGTGCAGTGCGATTTGCACACTATGTGTCTGCCGAGTTGGTGTGATGCGGTTTTTTTAACGTGTGAGAATGATTTTTTTATTATGTTGTGCACGCGGCTTGGGGAATATTGAAAAAAAAAACATATAATAATAATAATAATAACAACAAGGCTATATTATGGCGGTGCATGAATTGAAACAGGGCCTATAACAAACGGCGGCGGCGACTGCACTTTAATATATATATATATACACATATTGTTGTACTTAACCTGTCGAGTTCATCGTACGGCGGCGGCGGCGGCGATAACTTATTTCTCAAGCAATAAAAAACGTTGAGTTTTACCGCAATTTTTTTTACGACCACTACGGGTGTTAATGACAAAAATATAACGTAACCATACATAATAATAATAATAATATATAAATTTAAAAAATATAATAACATATAATAACGAATAAATGATTACGGCACGTTTTTGTCTTTAAATACAAACGCAGCACGTCGACGACAATAATAATAATAATAATTATTATTATTATTAGTGTTATTCTATACAATATAACATACACGTGTGTGTCAGAGACGGTAATGAGACCTCGATATACATAAAAATTCATAATATACTTAAAAGGTACGTCTCGCGTACGGTACTATATACGTCTGCTGCTGCAGGTCGGTATAATTCATTGCTTGTGTATAATAATAATAATATAATATTACATTTGCAGACGTCTGAGGAATTCTGCGGTATTGTGGTCTGAAAAATCCCAGTGGAAAAGAAAAATTTCTACGTCGCAAGAAAAACATATTATACTTTCTCAAAACATCCGCTCACACAAATTCCGGATACCAAATTAAAATACATTATTAAGAACATGGGAATTTTTAAGTTGATTCACAACTTTATTATTGTTTCCACAAGTTATTACACAATTTATATGATAAATATACATAATATTATTATAATATATTGCATTAATATCATGTTAGGATCGAGAAAAAATTTGTAAATGTCACTTATATAAAAAACGTGTTTAGTATATCAAGTATTTATTACATTAAACTTATCTTAGTTTTCAGTAAAACCTAATTTATTTATACAGTTAAGTAGACTAGATACAATTTTGTTGTCATTTTTTGTGATATTAAATGAAGTGGGATAGTTAAAGATGAGAAAACAATAACTCTCACATTAAATCTCAAACATTTTACTAGCTAATAACTACGAATTGCAAAAAAAAAACGCGATAAAATGATATGTATTACCTACATCTCCCTTTAGTACCTATTAAGTTATAAGTCATAAAAGTGTTGAAGTAAAAAATTGTAAAAAAAAACAGTTGGGAGGCAATGAAAGCATTTTTTTTTTCAATACCTATTGTTTATCATTTTAGTAACAACATTTTTAATGAAAATATAATTTATTTTAAATTATTTCAACCTTTTTACTTAGTTTTAGTTTTTTATTTAGTTTATAGTTTGTTAAGTTAAAATATAGTTATTCAAGATTTTCTAGATTTTATGGAATAATAGCGACTCTACTTATGATAAAAAAAATGTATTATTTATAAATATTTTTCAGAATAACAGCGTTACAAGAAGTATTTCTAGTTTTTCCATCAAAACAATTTTCTTGAACAGCAACGTGTTATTTATTTCATGGAAGTATTACTTCTAAAATTTATCAAATTTTTAAAGAAAAACGGTAAACAATTTAATTGTATAAAAATATGTTTTTGTCCGTAATATGTATAAAAACTGCATACAACTTTAAACCGAAAACTTGAGTTTTTTTTTCTTAATAATTATAACTGCACAAAGTTGGATTTTATTTATAAATAACATGACTCAAAGAAGTTTTAACAATAGTGACTGCCCAACGTGAGCTTTCCGGTTGTTTTTGAATTCTGATCGAGGAGACCGTGCCAAGGATTTGTTCCGGATGTAATGTGGACATGTGTAGGTATAGAAAAAGGTAAGAAAAAGTGTATTTCGCAACGGACAAACCGCATACTGGAAGGAGCCCTATGCACGTGCATCTTGCGTTGGGCGATTCTGACGACCACGGAGAAGGTTTTATAGGTATATAGGTAATTTCGGAAGGTATGTATCATGCATGGGTATATATAATACGGCGTTGTGGAATAATATAGGTACACGGACTTAGCATGACGGGGTGGAAGAGAGCAGAAACCCAAAAACCATTAAGCGGGTCGGACATGCGCAGGTGGAGACATGGTAGGTATATAATATTATACTTCTCATTGTTCGGAAGTCGTGTATTGTATTCGAGTTATACACACACACACACACACAGTACACACTATATATTATACAACATGAGTTTCGACCTCGCAGGCCCAATGGATGTCCACTCTTCTTGTAATATATTATACATATGTCATTTGTATTTCTTATTCCTATGGCCCGGTCCACGCACACGCGGGCGGTAACTATTGGATGCATAACGCAGAGTGTAGGTACCTTTATTAATAGTTTTTCTTTTTAGGGGGATTTTTTTTTTTTTGCTTTGCCAAATCTCGCGTCTTGCCGTCTGCAGCGCACCCCAGCCAGGACTTGGGTCGCGCGCCCATTGCAATCCGTGTAAATACAAATCGACACCGACCGCGAGGCTTCCGCCACCGATATAGGCCACAATATAATAAAATATCTGGAGGTATGTTATTAATGTGTGTACAAGATTACAACACCGTATAATAACACGAGGATGTTCGCTCTGTGTGACGTCACACCTTGTATATGCGACCATTGTGCAAAGAATACGATCGCACGCTCAGAAGCCACGGTGGTATATTAAGGTAGGCAAAGTAGTTCAATCGCGCCATTACATAAGAAGAATATCAAACGGTGAAGAATTCCAAGACTTACCGCCGTCGCGTCACCCTCCTCTCAAACATAATGCCTGACAATGAACAGCGATACAACCAGTAAGCGAATTCTGCTCCTTAGGAAGCTCGACAACAGGTGACAATAAAGCTACAAAAGAAAGAAGAAGCCGAGCATTGCACTAGCAAAACGAGCTTTCGAGAAAAAAAGAACAATGTCATACCAATAAAACTGGAGGAGATACACGCTGGATAGCACATAAGACGAATGAAGCAGCGCTGGACGAAGTTAATGAGAGAAGAACAATGATGAATGCAATAATGAAAAGGAAAATAAGACCAATTGGACATAATATGTTAAGACACATCACCATCATCATGGAAGGGAAATAAACGACAAAAGAACCAGAGGAAGACCGCGCAAATCCTTTTTCGAAGAAATCTTCCATCGGATGGGTTTTACCTCTTACGGACAGCTCAAGAAGACAGCAAGTGGCAGACATGAATGACTACAACGACAAGGCTTGACCTCCAGAAGCTGATGAATGATGATGATGATGAATACGGAATAGATTCCCTGAACTGGGTTCGTGTACACTGTGTACAATGATCAGAGTTAATGCCAATCAATTGACCTGGACATTCAATTCACCAGATACCAAATAATACATGAATATGCAATATGCAAAACAAAACATATTTCTGACCTGTGCGTGCAGAGTCTATATTTTTTTTTCTTTCTGTCTGTAGGGCCCAGTAAAGATCATCACAAAATATGTATGCTGTATTGAATATAGATTATAGAGCTTTGTAACTTGGTATCATCACATTGTTTTGTCTCCAGTGTTTGGTAACAACAGAGTTAACACAGAGATATAATAAACTCTATAGCCGATGCACGGATGTTCGTAAACGCACGTACTATATTAAATTTTATATGACTGAGCAAACCTTGAAAAATTATAATAATTCATACGTTCCTTTGACTAGCTATGTTATAATGATGTTCTAATTATATGAATAAATAGTCCACCCGTGATTTAAAAAAATTATTATATTCATAAAAACGTTGTTGTAATTAAATTTAATCTTCTTTAAACGGTTTCCTTTGAAAAATTATAAAAAAAAAGTTGTTAGTTGTCCTAGTTGTTATCACCTCGTCAGGGTATAAAATATATATGTATATTGGCCGTTATTGGTTGTTTACGACAAAAATATAATTTTATTATTCTAAATTTATTCTTTTTTGTAGAACTAGAAAAACATTAAATTAATAGATATGCGTATGTTGTATACCGCATGAGTGTCTAGTTAACTGAAATGTCGTGCATAACGAGCGCACATTCACCTTTACAATGCTAAAATAAAGGACAAGGTTTTTTTTTTATACGATATACTTACCTACCAAATTTAATTATATGTCTTGCAGAATTTTTTACGAGCCCGTCCACCTGCGGGTCTATGATGATGGCAATAATAATATACTTGGTCACCGCTACTACTATAAAACGCGATTCAAGACAAATTTATAACGAGTAATTTTTTTATACCTTGTTAGTAGTTAAGTTTTTTTTTTGGAAATATTTTTAGACTGTTGTCTGAAACTATGTATACTTATCTACGTCACAAATATCAATAAATAGTATAAAGCATAGATCAACGTTGTGGTCTTTATTATGAGTATATTTATATTCAAATAACTGATGTTATTATTTTTTTTTTGCCATAATAATAAGACTTTACAGATGGTCGACTTGACATATTATGCGTGTGACCAATATGCCGCCAGACATTTATCCAGCTCTAGCCGACACTGATTTAGGAGGCGTGAATTTTTTGTTACAGTTTTAGACAAAAAAAAAAAACAATTCTTATTGTGTAAACCGTTGAGTGTACAAAAATAGGGACCTATATAATAAAATATAGCCGAATGTTTTGAAAAATTGTGGGTGACGGCGTTATAGCTCGACAAAATTGTATAGGGACGAAAGGCCATATACATTTTTTTCTCCTTCAGAAATCCCCAAAAAGGGGTGAATTTCGGTGTACACATGGGATGGAAGGACAAAGGTTGTTTCACACGCCCCTCGGCGCGGCGTTAAGGCCAACGACATCGAATACATTGTGTATTAACGGCACACGCACACACAAAAAAAGGACAAACTATATTATAGGAGAAAGTATGTGGTCCTTGAATAATTCTGTTTTGGAATCCTTAACTGGTGGGGGGGGGGGGTGTGTGTGTACCTATGTACATTATCTTAACCTCCGCCGTCTAAGATATTCTGTCCTGCTGCTAGCCACCGACTTGGTGGCTCATCGCATTCGACTTGGGCGTTCACACAATAGTCGACGATCAGCGGGCGCGCACTTATTAAAATCGAAAAACACAAAACGTCTAAGCGTAATTCGATTTCCGAACCGTAAGCACCGCTTTATATGTATCACACGGGTTCAGGTAATAAGTCACCGGCTTGATCAATTGTACACAATAATATTAATATGCAGCTTTTTTCTTGAACTCCGGGTGGTCTCCCCATATTACATAGACACACGCTCTCGCACGGACAGAGTGTTATAATTTATGTATAAATAAATAATAATACACAGTTTATGTGTGAACAAGGATGATATACTTAGGTGCGTATAAGAGATGTAAATGTATGTGTAATATAAAAACGCGATGACCCAAACTACTTTTCCAAGCACACCATTGTAATAAGGCGATTGCTGGAGGGTATTGTTTTTGACAAATATATGTAGGTACTCGTGTTCTCTGTTTGTACACGAGACCTGGTGCAACTTTGTGTGTTTGTGTTAGTGATCACAATTTTGGACGGGAGGTGTTTCCTCGACAAGTTCAAACTTTACTTACTTATCTTTTTGTGCATACCAAGTGCACACATAGTCGAAACTGCAATCCTTACTAACACTCGTTGAATACAAATCATTGATGATGCGTTTTAAACATACCCGAGGCGATGAATATACACTTGTACGAGTATTTTGTAAACTTATTTTAACTAAATAAGTACAAGCCACCCTCTACAGCAGTCGTCCGACCACCGTTCCACGCCACTCGACTCGAGTGGTCCTCAAACATGGTAATGGGCATATTTCATAATGCTTTTGCGACCACCGCAGTCATAATTTAATCGCACTATACATAAATAATAATTAACCCAATTGTGTGACGTTAAAAAATTAAGTGGACTAAAGCGCATTGTTTGCACGCAACGACATAATATATCCAGAGCAAGAGGTGTAGGATATGGTTTCAAAAAAAAAAAAAAAAAGCAATAAAATCTAAACGAGCCATTCTTTTAACAATGGTTATCTGAGCTATTAAAATCCACGTTTCTCATACTTACAATACGAAAAAATGGCGCCAAGTTAACTACGGAAACGTGTCGTAAATCAGTTTGGCTCTTTTTTTAACACACATACACACACAAATACATGTTTAGGCTAATTCAACGACAGGAAATAATAATAATAATAACAATATCACAACGGTAATTATTATTTAGATGTGCCATAAAAGTCAACGATTATTACATTCAATTTTTTCTCCCGACAAACTAATCAGCCATTCACAAATGAATTTCAATTCTTAAGTAACCGATAACGCGTCAATAACTTTTCTTATTAGTTTCAACACAGACCTGAAACCGACATTTGTTTTACAATGTCTTTATTTTTATGTGTCTAGACTCAAGACCCACACATGTAACCGCTGGACCGATTTTTTCATACTGAGGTACACTCTTAGTTCAAAAAGAGCGTATCAAAGTTGTTTTATAAGACAACAAAGTTTTCTTTTTTGGACGATTTTTTTTGAATATTATGTTTTCCAATAGGATACGTTGAAATTCGATAAAAAATATCACAAGTAGGTGTAGTATCTAATAATATTAATATTTGATGTTTTAAAAATAAATAGTGTATAAATAATATTAAATGGATATCCCGTCCATAAAATGATGTAAACATATCTTTCAGCGATTGACCTATTTTAAAACATTCAAATTAGTTATCATATCGCTTGTAAATATTATAATATTATCCACACTTCTCTAATATATTTTAATAATATTTTTTTATTGAATAATTTTTATATTTTTTAATAACTGTCACAATGTGTTTATACCGTGTTTTGTCAGAACGCCAAAATATACATCTCTAATATTTTGTGATAATATTTTTTTATTGAAAAATCTTGATATTTTGTAATAACTGTCACAATATGTTTATACCGTGTTTTGTCAGAACGTATATCAGTAAGAATTACTGAATATTATAATATTTTCCATTAAATATCAACAAAATTGTTTATGTCCCCCGGCCTCGTTGGTCTTGCAAATTATTATTTATTTATTTTGTTAAACAAAGTGTAACATAACCGACGTAACAATTATTATATTGGTTGTGGAAAAATGTTTATTTCAAAATATTATATCATTACAGTAACTCAATGGTGGCGGACAAATAAGGGGCGAGGCAGGGTGAAAATGACAAATACGGATATAAATCATAAAACAAAAATAGGCAAATACACACTGTAATATTTAAGTACACATTGAAGGATAATGCGAATTACGTGACCGGGCATTGGGCGGCAACATCCCGGTCGGTCTGCACACATAATGGCTTAAGTGTACAATATATATTACATGCAATGCACTACCGGTGCACATAATTTAAGGACGCGTGCCTTAAGGCCGGACCCGCAACAGCGGTTGATCCATATAAACAAACCGTTAACGTGTCACCGCGGCCAAAATAATTATTACACACCGCCTCGGAGACGGTAAAAACGGCATTTTTACAGAATGAAAAGAAACGGTCGCGTCCACGGCAAAAGACATACCTATTATAATGTGTAGAAAGAGATCACTGGCGTTGTACAGATAGGGCCGCGCGAAGCTATCGAATTCGTCTTGTACAACAATAATATAATATTGTGTGCCTATAAACGCACACGCGGAAGACATTACTGTAATAATAATAACGTGGGGTGAGACGACGGTTATGGGCAATAATTTAGGGGCTGTAAAGTACACATATTATAACCGTATCGATTATTATTATTATTGGAACGACATAATGTCTACACCCCAAAAAAATATGTTCTCCGCCGGGGTCGTTGGAAAGCCGTCGCTCTGTATTATAGAGCGATTGTATGTATGTGCTGGAATATGTAAAAAAAAAAAAATATATATATATATACATTATATATAAATCAAATGCCTAGGTACCATGTACATGTCGGACCGAAACTGTAGCAATAAGAATTATAGACTGTACCTATAAGGTTACAATTTAATTTGACTTGAGAGTGATTTATTAAGATAAATCTCAAGTTATTAATTCACTTTTTGAAATCACACCGGGAATAAGTAACTTATGAAAAGCAAAATCGGTTTGATTTTGACCTAGACACGTCCGTTAGTAAAGGGTTAAAACTAGCTTTTTCTTTAATTATTATTGTCTTATTTTGTTTATTGTTGAAGTAAGGTTTTGGAATTATGAAAGTATTATAAACCGTGTCGTATTTTTTTTTTTGACATCTAATAGCTTCACTTTTATGTTAACTGTCCTAAAATTTACTTTTTCTGACCTTAGTTACTCTTGTAATAACTTATTTAAATATTACAGTGTCCAAAAAAACCGATGATGTACACATCTTTTATTTTTTTTTTATGCAACCAAAATTTTAACTCTGTACAGGCAAAACGGGACAATTCATAGCTGACCAAGTACCAACAACGATGAAGAAAAATTGTGAAAAAAGTTTGAAATAGACGCCATAATAGTTGAATACTAAGTAACTCTTTATTACTGTAAAAGTACGTAAAAGTTTTATTTTGAAATTACAATTTTGACAAAATTTGCCTAACAAACCCCTAAGTAAATTTAAAAAATTGGCAGGGTGTCGCCCTTTTGTATTTTTTGGGATATTGTTTACTTCCAAACAAACGTTTAACAAGAATCCAAAATCCTAAACCATTTTATACAAATTTTTAAGATGTAACGCATCAAAACTCAAAACAGAGTGTTTTCTCAAGACACGCGTAACCTTTTTTTTTGTTTTATGAAATTTGAATGAACCTACTTTTTACAATACTTGTTAAACCACTTTTACATTGAACGACCCATGCATAGTATTTGCAAAATGGTTTTAAAAAAATCTACTGTTACCTAATAAATATTAATTGAATCATTTCAATTACCTAATTATAAAATTATAATTGTTGTTCTTAAAAAAACTCACAGTTGTACGTGTAATTTTGACATATTTTAAAATTTTTTTATCAAACTAACCAATTAAAAATTAGCATCGAGCATCGTAATAAAAAAAAACTGAGCATTACGTAATATTTTGTACTAATTCAACGAAATTATTATAGTTAATTACAGTTTTGGATTTTTAGTTGGTCAACATCTACACAGACTAGTTTTTCTCACCACACGATTTTTTTTTTTAATTTAACTTTATTTACCAAAAATGTGTGTTGTTCCATGTGTACCTACACTTTGGCGAAAACATGTTTTTCTTATATTTAGTAAGTATAAAGACCTAGTATTATTCGTCAGTGTGTGTGTGTGTATGTTTTGAATGGGCGTCGCTGTGTGTTAAATAAAAATTCCCACCGCCCAAAACCGATGAAAAACGTTGCTCTGTGTGTACACACACACATACATATTTTATCGTTCGGTACTGTGTTATAATAATACAACATTATAGTACTGCAATATCTGATATATTATTATATTGTCCATTGTCACACTGATTTTAAAACCGTCGTCACATAACAACATTATGCGGGTCATTCGATATTATTAATAATAAAAATAAGGCAATAATATAACGGCACTTACATGAGGGTGGTGGGCACGCGCCGAAAAACTTGCCAGCGCCCCCATGACCGTTTTCGATTAGGCCGTCGCCTCTATTATATAAAGTCCGCCATGGTCAGGATTAATTCGTCATTAATATTCAGCGTATTACTGTTGCTCTGTGTGGTACGGCTTGTTCGCAAAAAGATAAAAAACCAGGGCCAAAATTCAATTAAAATAAGTAAGTAGAACCGATAGGAAATTGCAAGTACCTATGGCCTGTGATGAGTTGCAAGCAAAGGACACAGACAAATGTTACTATTCTATAAACAGCGTTATCAATTATCCAAAACAAAAAAAAAACACAACTTTGACTTGAACAGTACACAACAGTGGGTGGAAACCACATGAAAAAAGGCCAAAAGTAGGCACATATTTTCTCAAAAATATTTTTACTGCATTTGTCTGGTTTTATAAATGCTAATTTTACCAATACCATTATACTATTGTTTGCGGTTAAAAATACAGATTATTAAATTTGAGGTCTGTACGACCTGACGGGGTGATACGTGTTAGACACTGGATTTCTCTGAAAATAACTGCTAGTTTTTTTGTTCTGGAGACAGATTTTACAGAATTTAAATTTAAAATGTTTATAATAGTAGAATGTTTTATTATTGTTTTTCATGCTGTTAAAAATCGTTTTTTGTGATAACACTTTTTTTAGTAAGTTGTCAAGTTTAACAGTTTTTCAGAGCTAACGCAGCCTCTCCAAGTGTTGGTCCAAGATCGTACAGTCAACTGTCGAAGTTCTATTTCTGTTTAATAAACTAAGAACTAACTATATTCTATTTGAATTTTCGGTAATGCTGTACTATGAAGACTTGTTTTGTTTTCGGAAAAGCTGTATTCATAACGACTGGTTTATAATAGCCCAATACAAACACATAGGAACAAATACGTGATAGTTGACTAGATAGTTCGACTAAAATTATGGTAAATAGACGGACACAATAAAATATGTACAGTTGGAATAATTAAATAATGAGTTGCTTTATTACAACTGTTTATTAGTTATTCCAACTATAAATGTACTGTGTCCCTATTTATTTACCATATATTTTATTTGATCCTACTAGTATTTTTTCCCTGTATACGATATAATTTATCGTCAAGTCTAAATTTTCTACTAAATAGTTGCCTATACTTTTAACCCTTGACCAAATATATGCTAAATTTGTGTTTCATTTATTACACAATTACACACATTATCTTTTGCAAATCAACGGTAAAAAGAATCACCGACCAAAATGTTTAAACAATTTTTTCAATGGAAACGTATCGCGGCAATATCGTTATTATAATTATTTAATATTATTTGTATTACAATACTAGTACAATATGTTTCATAGTGGGTACGTATACATCACACCTGGTTGAGGGGTCCGTGGGAAAATGACGACTGCCGCGGTGAGGAGGAGAGAGAGCTTTGTTGGTTATTATTTTGAGTTAACAAAGGACCGAGAACCTAACCGGCAGCAACAGCAGCAACTAGGCGACAATATTGTATGATATTATCATGCGGGCGTCGCCTCGATGGCCGGATTGCCCACCCCTTGTTTTCTGGTAAACAGCTCATCCCTTTTAGGCTTTTTATTTCACAGTCGACACACACACACGCTTAGATCATTTTTCTTTACCTACCTATTTAAATCATTTACATACGAGCATTAATAATAATAGCGTGTAATCTCATAATTACGAGACCGTGAACGCGCTCGGTTAAGGTTGGCAACAAGTGTCGTGTACCGCCAACAAGAGAGCTGCGCAGGTAAAGACGAACCAACGTTATTATTCTTAGCCGAACGTCGGTGCGGAAGGTCCAAAAAGTAAAAACGTCTTTGATGATGTTATTTTTTTCTTACATGCCTACCGCAAACGTCGCGGCTCAACTTGAATCTATAGGAAACTATTTTCGACCCGACCATTTTTAAAAACACCCATACAGTGTGATTACAGTGTGTATACATATTATACCGCAGCAGAGACTTTGCTTGCTGCCTCCCGCCAACGTCGGCGATGTATTTTTCGAAATCTCGTTCAAACCTCAGCTACATATTATATTTTACACATTTATTAATTATAAATGTACATGTACAGGTAATTTGTATTTGTAAATCAACCCGTTCGCGTGGATTAAGGCGAAGAAGAAACTTTACTTAATTATAATCTAACCTAACAACATTAATTATTCTGCTAGTTGCGCAAACATGTTTTATCTTATTACAAAAATAAGTACGCGTGCTTCACCATTTCAAAAAATATAAAATAATTAAACTAAAAAAATAAATAGTTTTTTACAAAGTTGTTGCGACTTGCTTATAAATTAAGTATTTTTTTTTTTTTTTAATGACTTCCACAACAAACTACAAAGTGTGTCTGATCGAATAAAACTACTTACCAAAAAATACTAATCTTTGTAACTTAACCACACGCTTTTCCAAACGACTATGACTTATTTCACCATCAGCTATTGGGTAACAAACCACGGTTAGACAGATAGGATTATATTATAACGATACCGACACCCGGGGGACCTGAGGGAAAATGTTAGTGCCCGTGACCACTTCCCGTGTATTATTATTATTAACGAAACGATAATGTGTTATTTTCCCTTTTAATAAAACCACTGCGGTTTTGCCGATCACGTATAAACATCCGACAACTCCCCCGGGGCTCCTTGGAGGGATTCAAAATGTCCTGTACAATATACACATAAAATATCCAATATTCAATAAGTAGCTAACGTTAGCATGTCGTCACAGACGCTTGTCGATAATTAATCTATATACTTCTTTCAAATATATATATATTATATATACGCTGTTTTTTTTAAATCTAAATTGCTATTGTTGCACCAATGTTTTTTCGCATCAATGCTGACCTAGCTCGAGAGATGTGTGCTGCTCTGCACGGCCGGTATAGATGCAATCCTTGTAGCTAGCCTTTTGTTAAAAAAAAAAATAATAATAATAATAGTTTTGCACATGTGTGTGTGTAAAAGGAGCGGCATATCCAGGAAACCTACCGAATATAATATACAATATAAATGTCAGTTTAATAAATCTTATCGGCGCAATACAAAATACTTGCCACCCTCGGACCGGCCATTTTTGACCCATAGAAATTGTACCGGCGATTTTCGGAGAATAAATTCTTTTCCACTATTCAAAGTCCGATTTCGATAGCAATTACTATTATTATTATTGTCTTAAGTCATTCCTCCCCCCATTCAATACAAAATTAGATCTATTCAATGGACAATGTTGACAAACACGAATTGAAATAATTTTAACAATAACGATTGTGTCCAATTGAAATGTAAACAAAAAAAAAAAAAAAATTTATGTTGTTTGTTATTTTTTTGTTTTATGTTTTACAGATGGATGGTGAACGTGAACCGGGTGTCTCCCCAGCTAGTAACACTAACCTTGTTTTTAGATAATTGACAATTATTATTGTTTGACCGAACTTCAAATTAGACAATTTGTATTGTTCAAATTTAATTATAAAAGTAAATAGGGCTGTAGGTGAGTTTCGGCCCGAGGTGTTGTTTACAACGTCGGAGACCGGTGAATTGCGGCCCGGCAGTTTTCGATGGACGTATGTGTTGCGGCTCGTGCAACCTTTTTTATCTTGAAACTTAATTTTTTAAAGAGATCCACTCAATATCTTATAGAATTGAAATAGTTTAACTACATATTTTCACCAGACGCGACGTCCCCCCCCCCCAACATTTGGGCACAGTTTACTGCCAGCTACAACCGTACCACAAACAGCTGTGAAAGTTTACATTCAAAATTAAACGGTTCGTTCTATACTAGCCATCCAAATATCTACGACTTCGTTGATGTGCTACTTGAAATTCAATCCGAAAAAGAGATTGGTATTTATTTATTTTTTTAATTATTATGGTTAAACGTACCTGAAATTGAGTAGGACTTCAGGTACCCGTTATAATTGTTAAACGTCTAAGCGTCGAAATTACTGTGGGAAGTCAGTCGGTACGAGCCAACCGTGTAATATTTAAACAGGGCTCGTGCCTTAGCCATGATGACATATACCTACTATACCTATACCCATTTTGTATTTGTACAGAAGACATAATTTCCTTCTTTTTTTCTTTTTAATCGTTTGGAGAGGATTTTTTTCCTAGACGCCGACGCGACGGCGGCGAGACAGTGCAAATAGTAAAACAGTGTTTAAACAGCGGTCACAGTAAATCAAATTATACAATTAATAATGAAATATTATACGGTGTAGATAGGTATATACATAATATACATTATATTTAATATTTTTATCAATGTGTGCAATATGACGTAATACAGACGCCGTCCGTTTCCTTCATTCAATCTATATATTGAAAATGTATATTAATTGAATGAAGGAAACGGGCGGCGTCTGTTTTTATCAGTAACCGAAAAACGACGACAAAGTGAATGATTATCATAGTCACTATGACATTCCCCATTGATCCGAAAAACGGTGTACTTACGACACGCCGGCACTTATCTAATCTAATTATTTGTCTATCGATAATAATATTAATAGTAATGCTCTTGTCGAAATAATTTTTTTTTCCCCCAGCCAACTCATATATAATATATATTAAGGTATAATTTCACAATCTAGGCACGTTTACAGTGCCTTACACGTTCAAGTGTGTGCCGTACTCCTACTCGTCTTATGTGATATAATAATAGCAAGAAGACCCGAAGTTTCGTATCAGTGAAACTTTTGCCGGCTGGTGTCAAATTCGAGCAACAGGTCGTAAATATTGATAAAGCGATACAAAAAAAATAAACCTGTAGATTTATTTGGTAGTTTTCTTTTCTTTTTTTCGTTGTTGCTCATACGGTTGTCAGCACGTTAACCGGTTGTTGCGATAATAATTAGACGTATATAGTATTTTATCTTTTTTTGGTCGTCTATCAGCAGCGTGTCTCGTACAATTAAAAATAGCGAATTCCAGTAAATGAGTTATGACATTCGCCTTCAATACATAATTATATTATTATTATTATTAATTATTTTATAAGCAAAACGGCTATTAAAATATATTAAACTATATGAATAAATATATTTTTTTCCATTCCACATCGGTCGTTTCTTAATTAATAATTAAAAAAAACCCCAAAAATAGGGTACGATTTTGTGCGGTCCAAAACTAGTATATAACCAGTTTTAACGTGACAATATTCAACAAATGTATTACACAAACCAGGAATTGAAATAATTCGATGAATATCCTCGATGGACATTAATTGATATAAATATATTTAAGTATAAAAAATACACTGCATATTTTTAATACGTTTCAAAATTTTAGCACTTAATTGACGTCTAGTATAATTTATTTTTAAACTAGCAATAATTGGCTAAGTTACACAATATGATGCTAATTTTTTAATCTGCTTAAAAGTCAAACAAAGAAGTCTTACGCATTCGTTTAATGCAATTAACTTATTTTAATTACTCTATCAATGGCAGCGATGGCACTTAATGGCCGATAAGCTGAGGAAGAAGAAGAAGAAGAAGAATTACTCTATCATAATAAGGTGAAGATCTTGTTCTTGTGTTTTCATCTAATGGTGATCTAAGCTAAACCAAGAATCAAGATTGGTTTTTGGCGGATAGTCCAATAAACAAAGCAACGCAAAATTATCCACCTATATAAAAAAACAAAACTGTTGTTCTCCTAAAACCGGAATAATGGCGGCGTCCAAGAAGATAATATAAGTCGCAATTAATGTCGACGGTAAATTTCGACAACAAATTGTGCGAGTTAATGTTATGGAAAACATATGTATTTTATGCGAATGTGTAAAAAAAACCATAAAATCACTTCCCAGTATGCCACGCGAGACAAATGTGGTATACGGTTTCTTTAGAACCGTTAATGTGTCGACTAAGAGAAATTTAGCAGTCTCAAACATTTGTTTTTATTGTATATATATATATATATATATATATCTGTATATATAAAGAATATATACATATGTGTTTTTACATTTTCAAAAAAATTTCATTCCAATTAGCGTAAACCCTTTCCCACGATGATTTTTCACATTCTTTTGGCATCGCTAAAAAAAATAATAATAATAAAATCCTTTAATAATAATAAAGTCTTCATGCTCGTCTGGTCCTCGAGAGTTGTGTGTGTTAATAATTTATGTTCCACGTGCGTTCCACATTCTCAGCAGTATAATATTAAGATGATTCGCCGGCCGTGTATATAATATAATATAGTGGTGGATTTTTTTTTATTTCAGCTAAACTTTAACGGCCCCACACTACACGTGTCACGATACCTTGTCGCTAGACCGCTGTCCTGTTAGGCAAGTTTCCTTGGCCTAAGTACACTGCCACGATGTCACACATTGCCGAGGATCGGCCCGGTTTTTTTTTTATTAACGTTGTAGCACATTCTAATGATAATATGATTCGTCGTCGGATGAGCAAAATAAGAGTAGCAAAGTTGATCTTCAGATCAACAGATCTGAATGATGTTTTTGTACCAGAAAAGAAAAAACCTGTGACAGAGTTGTTAGTGCGACTCTCTCTGAGTGTGGTGTTGGCTCAGCGTGTGAAATACCCAAAGTTTAACCTATAAAATATATTACAATATTGTTACTTATTCACGGCTAACCGTGTGTTTGCGGGGGCGGTAAAAAAACATATAAAATATTATCTCCAGTCTAAACATTTTCTTATCCGCTACCCGGCGGCGTAAGTATATTATAATATGTACAAAAAAAAATATATATATATATATATATATGTAATAACTAATAAGCCAATCGTCGTTTTTATGGGATTTAAGTATACACACATGAGTAAGACCGAATGGGCAAACTGAAATCGATCCGACGACCGCCCGAGCAGGCTTATCTGTGCAAACACTTCATTATAATATGGTTAATATTATAATTTATATTATACCGAATAATATTAATATGGTTTCAACATCTGAAATGGGTACCACATTTTGAAAATGTGGTAATACGTACCGGGAAATGATTTTTTTGTATACTCAAAAAATTACGAAATATTTATTTTTCGATATCAATAGCATTGGAATACTATATTTAGTAATAGTACAATCTATATTGACATAAGGTCTAATTTGGTGTAGGGGTCTACTTACAAAAATGCCTTGGAACTACTTAATGTAGTACCTACAGAGAATTCTAATTATAGGATTATGTTAAAACATTTTTAATGAAAATAATTATTGCACAGATCGTTTATTCAAAATGCTTAAAAGTTTTACTCTTGAACAGTTGTATAGAAAACTGTCGATTATGGAAATATACAAAAAATGAAAAAAATTTCTAATGCCAAAATAGTAAAAAAAAAAAAACAAGTAATACTATTTATGCAATTTTATTACTAACCAAATACTACGTTGTTGATTTGAATGTTATTGTGCATAGAGGAATAAAACTATTTTTATAACTTACCTTAAAATATAGAAAACTATTTAATACAAATTAAGATTTAAATATAAAATCAAGAAAGTGAAACAACTTTAATTCAACGTTAACCGCCCATCAAAAATCCCAGGAACGAAAGGGTTATAAAGAGGGGGGGGGCAGGTGTCGTGCAATAATAATATAACTATAAGATGTATATTGTATGTATATAATACGTTAAAGTAATTATGTTGTTATATATTGTTATTTTTGATTCCAATATATAAATAAAGTTATGTAAAGAAATACCCTATCCGTAAGCGGTCGAGACACATAACACGGTTTGGATAAGACGGTATACACACCAACGTGTAGACATACTATTTACAACGCTTATGACATTGTACATATTTTAACAATCACGGATATACAATGTTATTATTATTTTATATACATATATATTATATATATATATATATATATATATTGTATGTCTGCGGTTTGCACCTGGTACGAATGCGATATTACTATAGACTAGACTAATCTGCTTTCAAACTGGCGTTTATATTAATATATTATTATACACACAACAAGTCACACGCGTTATCATAGGAATGACATTGCTATTGGGATCGAAGACACGTGTGCGCTGTAAGTTACGTTTAAGATGTCGAACACGGTAACGTGATTGTAATACGAAAATACGAATTTACTATAATGTATACTATATTTTTTTTCGTTTTTTCATTGACACGGTTTTATTTTATATTGTAATATATATATTTATTTAGAATTTTTTTTTTTTGTTGGTCGGTCGGTTTACTCGTCGACGTTATAAGTAGAATCCCTAATGCCCTTACACGGTGTCGTAATTGACATATAATATTATTATTGTATGTACATACTTATATACGTGCCTTGTTTAAAACAGGACTTTTAAAAGGTGACCAAAAAATGATTTTGGTTTTTTTATTCTCTATTAGATTCGCTTAAAACCATTCTTACGTTTTCCGATCGAATTAAAAACAGGTTTTCAAAAATGTTTTAATAAACCCTGTTAATTTTGTTCTATTTTTGTTAATAACTGCCTAGTGCCCTATCTGCCTAACTATTTTTGTAGAAATATGATAATCAACACCGACAAAACATAGTCAAAAATAAAATTGTATTATATTTAAACCTGGGTTTTATCGAGTATAAAAATTGCCGTTGGAAATAGTATTAAATAAAATATAGTAAATGTAATATAGTCGCTTAATTTTTTTTTTTTAACAATTACATATTTATCGACTATAGTAACTTAATCCAATCTAAGTTCTAACCTAACTGCATGTATCTTAATCACCAATATTATATTGATATGTAGATTTATTAATTCATATTTTAATTACTAATTCGTAGCATACATTCAGACATTAACATTAAAAAAAAAACAATAATAAATTATAAAATAAAATATACTCGTAAACATAATCGAGTGATGTTAATAACTCAGTCAATAACTCAGTTCCAACTATCAAATATAGAAATCCTAATACTAAAATGAGAAAAACAATTTTCCTAATTTTTTTTTTTTTTTTTTAATTTCGTTGCAAAACGGTTTTTCAATAATTAAAAAAAAATGTTTTTTCCTTCTCAAAATAAAATAAAATTATGAAGTAATTTTAGTTAATACTGAACTAAAATTTTGTTTTTGTGCTGCAGAATACTATACAATATCGGTTTTTATTTCAGTTTTGAACATTTTCCTAAAAAACCTGTTAATTTAAAACCCGGGTAAAAAATACTAAATACTTTTTTTTGGAAATCACTTTTTTCGCATACATAACTTCACTTTCTTGTATAATTTGGTCTTAGAGTCTTTCATTGAATCCATCCTTAGTTGTTTTAGAGATCATAAATTTGAAAAGTTCTAACACATGAAATAAGAGCAAAAAATATCATTTTTCCACAACTTTTCGTTCAAATTAATATAACAATAATTTGGTATAAATGTTTTTCTTACAAAATTAGCAAAGGAAACATATTTTTTTTTTTTTGAATTTTATAATACATTGGATGATAATATCTTTCATCAAGAACTCAAGAAAATGTAATTAAAAATTATTATTGATTATTTCTACTTAAAAATTGTATTTTAAATTCACCTTATTCATTTACACATTGTCCTACCTGACATATTACAACTACTAGTATCTAACGTGCTTTTCTTTTGATATTGCAAGCATTAGACCGTAAAACGAAATTGTTTGAATCAAGAATAATAAAAATAGTTTCATCGTCAAAATATTCAGATAAAAATATTTTTGCAAATTTTTGGACGGCTATATTAGGTTTTTCTCGCGAAGAAAAATTAAAGCCCAACGTATAGTTTCTCTTGCAATAGTTGAACCGTAAAAATGGATAAGCTGTTTTTTTTGCTATGAAGTAACACGATATCCGTCTGGCCTCCACGCGGTAGCTATAACCAAATTGTTGCAACTGATTACCTCTAGTAACTATAGGTCGTATACTGCGATCAAACGACTTAAACGGCTAAACAAAGAACACAAAATGTCTATTACGCATGGTCTATCATAATTTATGATGGAGTTATGATAATAGTCACCAAAAAAAAAAAACCTGATTTTAGTATCTAACACGACCTTAGAGCTTATTTCACTCGTTACAGTCTGTCGGACCCGTTTCATTAGAATTTTATTTTTTCATGCTGTTCTAAAACAACCTCAGCAGCAGACAGCTGCTGCATACAAGTATTAGACAAAATAATTAGGTTACCATTATTTATAGGTATTTATGTATCTTTATAGACATTTTTATACGATTTTCGGTTCAACATCAATGAAGCAGCCTACATTAACTCCAGGCTTGCATACGAAACAGGTCAATATACAGATTCATTGTGCACAGCTAAGGTATTATTGAACCGATTTCTTCATGTAACTAACGTCACTAACGAGTAACGTTGATTGGTCGCAAGGATAGGAAATCACAAGGAGTTCACACGCCAACTCTCCTATAATTGAGTGATAATTGATGAGAAAGCCGTTGTTCTATAATAATGAAAATAACATGGTTATTTTACATATCGCCTTACATAATGTCAGTGGAACGTATCGACCCAATGCACACATTTCAGGAGAGGCAAATTTCAATATTTTACTCACGTTTGTATATAAAATTGGTTTTAGGGTCAGCATATTTTTTATTTTAGTTTCAATTCTAATGGAAAATTACCACACAGTTACCGTACAATTTTTTTCCAATTAACCCAAAATTCTATTATAAATGAATTTGGTAATTATTAATTATGGAGATACGTTTCTTGTAATATTCTCCCGGCGTCCTAGGAGTAAAATACAACGATAATAATTTTTAGTCGATATACACGTTTCTAAGGCGACGAATATATTAATAATATACAGATAAAAAAAAAATAATGCTCTGGAGGGGTCCATCACACAGTTATAGTGTGTTGTGAATGGAACGATATTGGGTTCACGTCCAAAGACCAAACGGCAGCACCGTCTTACGTAGTATATACCGGCGCACATGGGCCAGTAAAAAAACATACACATATACATATATAATATACATAATATTATATATTTATCATGTTTAACACCGTATGAATTATTAACGCTTGCAACGTGTGGTGTCTGCAAGTGGACGTGCAAGAGGAATAAAGTTTTATCTCGAGTTCGGGGAGTGAATGAAAAATGACCGGGACACGTTGTAGGGGTTTATTTTTTTATTTTCGGAGGCACTTGGTGTGTGTAGCCCAGAAATAGAAAACCGTTAACCCCGCGACGATTGCTGTTGTATTGTAGGCGTGGGGATTGCAATTGCGCCGTACATGTGTCGAGAAACGCTCGCACACACACCCAACATAAAGCTCGAGGCTTTATAAACTTTGTCCAGTTAATAGTAGTATACCTAAAGTTAGTGTTACCTAAAGCTACCAAAATTGCACAATACAGTATATAACGCGGTGTTTAGTCATGCCACGCGCGGTTCGAGTCAGCCCAATACCGCAACATTATATTTAGAATTTGAATTTTTTAAACGTTTTTTTAAAACTTTTTTACGCTTAAGAAAAATATTTAAATACACATCGGCAAAATTTCGTCTAGTTATTTTAATAGTCTTTTATTATTTTAGTTAATTTAATTAGTCTATAAGATCTTAATTAAAAAAAAATTAATAAGTTAATTTTTTTAATCTATATATGATTAATTCTATTTTTATTATTCCTATTTCTACTTTTTTTTTTTAATTCTTCAGTGTTCTTCAGTGTCAGGAATTTACCGAGAGAGAACTTTACTTCTATATTTCTTTGTACTCTATACTTCGGGAGTTTCGATGAAAGTTGTTAAATGTTGTTTCATATTATGTATTTTTTGACCA
Organism: Adelges cooleyi; assembly: GCF_023614345.1. Classification (NCBI taxonomy): domain Eukaryota; kingdom Metazoa; phylum Arthropoda; class Insecta; order Hemiptera; family Adelgidae; genus Adelges; species Adelges cooleyi. The sequence goes on along the minus strand of NW_026096058.1, from coordinate 609,253 downwards.
CTTAAGTTCATAAAGTAATTTTGTACGACTTTCATATAAATGCGGTGTCTTAACATTTTTGAGCGCTCCAGGAGAGAAATTTTGAAAAATACCCCACTATTGGTAACCATAATGGTGCATTCACTTGACCTGTTAACTTATTCAGACTAAAATAACTAAGCTAGTCCAATACTCGAAGTTCAATTTGAAATACTAGTCACAAGTATTTCGTAACGTATACTATAGTAGCTCATCATAGTCCATAGCGCATTATTTTAACCAAAATGAATTTAGTATCTACTCCATTCTAAAATAAAAAAATATTTATTTTAATGTTTAAACCGTTGTAAATTAAAGAAAACTCAATTAATTAGAAGTTTTGATGTTTTAATTTTGCAAATGTTCATGTGATTTATAGCTGTTATACAGCAAAGGCGGATCTTCAAGTTTATGCGTTTTGGCTACGTTTCATAATGAACGGTGGCCCTGAACGAGAACTTTGACTTGCGTTGAAATGTTGAATACTTTTATATATGTATAGTATTTAATTCAAGGTCACTGCCAAAAAAACTACAAGATAATATCATTATTATTATTACCAACTGCGTAACGTCATGTGCACACGAACGTTAACCTGTTCTCGCCAAAGCTCATAAATATAGATTTACACTCGACCGTTAAACTTTTTGGGTGTCTTATTGAAATTATTTGCATATAACCATCAATAACTCGGCCATACTTACAATTGGTAAGCTAATATTGAAAAATATAGTCAACAAACCCGAAAAGACCCTAAGATAGACCTAAGCTAGACATAATATCATATTATAAAGACATATTGGCGGAGAAAAAAATTAAAATAGCCTTTTTCTTATCTTAAAAAAAAAAAAGACTGCGTCATACACCATTAATACCGAGGTGATCTATCTATGTATTTAATTATATTTTGTGATCACACCCACAATGCAAATCTAGTAGATTGATGTGTTGTTGTTTTAACATTTCTTATACACCATTACACACGAATCAAGCTATACGTTTAGGAACTTAACGGAAAATATCCGTTCCTCGTTACTTTTTTTTTACCACTATTAAGCAAAACGGTTTTTTTCTTTATAAATGACATTTTTTTTTTTTAACGGTTTACACCATATAAAACCATCCTCCATCTGATCACCCATTTGCTCCATTCATCTGCAAGTTGATAGTTATTTTAATGATTGAATATGTATGTTTATGTAATGATATACTATATTTGTTAATTCGTATGGTCGAATCTAGTAAAAAAAAAAACCGTTATATTATTGTAAGTATAAAACTTTATAATTTTATTTTTTACACTATTATTTGACAATTACGAGGGATGCAAGTCAAAACAGCTGTGTTGTGCTGTTAACTTTTTGCTATTAACATTAAACAAATATTATTGATAAAAGCGAGTTACAGGACAAATATTCCTGTAAGATATAAAAACTAGATAAGTAGCACATTTTAGTGCTACCAGGACCCGGGACACTGATAAAAATTAACCCTGGAAAGATACTTATCACGCAAAAACGCGGCGGTCATCTTGTTAAGACTACACCACTATAATTAACAGCTAAAAATATATACATTATTAATTTTAGTCGTGTACAGATATAACACATAACACATAATAGGTCTTTACAAAAATGGTCGTCACTTGTTTTACTTATATTGGAAGTGACGACCCTTTTGCTTTTATCCATTCTACGGTGCTACTCATTAGACTATAATTTATGTTGAAGATTAGAGCAGAGCAAAGGGATCGTGGTTTGGAGATTACTATCAATTTATGTGCAGGCAGAGTAGGTATAATACGAACTTGGATGCTAAATTGGAGCGCACCACTTGCTCCGATTTCAATTAATCGGCCAATCGACCTGCAGAGCTCGACGTTTTCTTATCATCAAGAACGCGTGCATCGGTTTCTGACAAGCCACGACGATGATGCCATCCATGCCAATCTTATCCGATTGCCTGTCGGCAAAGACGCCGGTCGGTCTTGTCGTTGCGTCACGTCCGTTTCCGGGAACTGTTAGTATACAGTCTCCGGAATCTTCTCGCTATCTCGTTCGCGTACAAGTTTTGCACAATCCAACACAGATCAGCAAGATGTAATATTATGGTAGCAGGCAGCAGCAGCAGCAACAGCATCGCAGCAGATGTCTCAAGGGCGCGACCATATGCGTGTGTGTACCGTGGAAAACAACGACGGCGCATTCCGCGCTGGCGAATTCCGGTTTTCGCCTTATCAAAGGGGGAGTAAAAACAAAAAGAATAAAAGAACTCGGCCGTCTGGGGGCCGTTAACCCAAAGTTAAATGTGTGTGTGTGTGTGTGTCTATACTTGAATAAAATAACCTAGCGTAATATTGTAAGGCGCGGATAATACAAATATATGATGTACCCAGCCTTATTAATTGCACGGCTCATAAAACCCATTGCTGCGGTCTAGCGACCCCCTACCCCTCCCCAATTTTACCAACTTAAGTTTTTTGAGAAACTCTTTATAGTACTAAAAAGTGTGCCGCCCATTTGCACTAATTTCAGACCCATCGGGTGGCGCCAATATTTTTCATCACACGGACACGTGTGACTTAAATGAACACTCTGGGTAATTTGCACGGCGTACGCGTTTAGCGATATTCGTTAATTAACGTTTTCCCGTGGAATATGTAATAAAAAAAAAAAAACGATAAGAATTCGACCCTGAACACACTCTTGTACGTTGTAGGTACACTTATATGTTATTTATGAATCGCCGGGTTTAACGAGTAGATTATATATTTGTTGTGCAAAAAAAAATGTAAAAAACGGGTCTCCCAAAGTCTTACAGTGTGTGTGTGAAAAAACCGGTCGAAAGACGTCTTGAGAGCAGATGAGACCGGTTATATAACGCGAAACGACGACGACGGTGGTGGACCGAACGGATTGAAAAATATTTATTTTGGAATTAGCATTTTCGGCGTTAAGTATACGGCCGGGGCGGCGACTTAAAGGTAATTGAACGTTTAAAAACTAGTAAAAAAATTTAAAAAACCGGCCTAGGTCGCCACCAGCAGACGGTACAGTGTGTGCCACCGAAAACGAGTCTCTAGGCCAAACGTTACGCAGTTTGGAGATCTACCAAAAGAAATAAAAAAATAATAAAAAATCTTAATTTCCACACTGAATATATAATAATAAAAATAATATATATATATATATATATATATATATATATATATTATATATACGGACGGTGTCGACCGATTTAAAAAAAAAAACATTTATACTCACACGCAGTGTCCGCCAAAAAAAAAAAAAAAATACTTATGAATAATATTCCGCACGTTCCGCCTGAGTAACCACCGAATCCACTTGATTGTTGTGAGCTAAACGTCATAATAATATGCTGCCATTCATAAACGTGGTGCCATTCAAAAAATGACCACAGCAAAAAAAAAAAATATATAAAAATTACAATCTCTTTCTGACTTACATACTGTATAATGTACCTATATGTATAGGCACTACGGATTCTTACGTTTTAGTTAATTTGTTCTACGTTCTTCCCAAATCAATTATTGCGCTAATTAAGTAGCTTATTAATTTTTGGAAGTTCTTAAAGAATTATTCAAAACTGGGTGTAGACTTGTTGGACATTTCAATGAATTATTCTCAATTTGAAAAAAATTAAATCACCCCGCATAGTAATGGGTAACACAGGATGGGGTAGGATTAAGTGGTGTATCTGATTCTAACATTCTAAATAATATTGTGCCAATTCTGTACAATATGTCTGCTGTTGGCGTGCGTTCTACAGTAAATTATGTAAGTAATAGTATGTACTATAACCGAGCAAGTCATATTCACTTTTAAAACATCAATGCCAGGTCATTATAATAGACCGTATAAGTTAATAATCGTTGCAAATTAGCAAAATAATTATGATAATTATTTTTTTCGAGGGGATATCGATATTGTTGCGAGCATCTTAATAATGCCGTGTGGACATTGAATTCCGTTGTCTGGTCAAGCCAACTCCTGCTGCGGTAGGCCGTTTATATTAATCGAATAGAGACTTGTCAATTACAAGTTTAACCTAACCGTAGTATATATTAGGACATTACAAAATACACTGTTCTTGCCCATAGACCACCCCGCTCTATCTCTTCCGATCAACGCTGTTTTGTGTTTCTTTTTTTTAATTCAACGTCAGAGTTTTTTTGTTAAAGCTTGTGATGATAGCCTATCACTGTAGCACAACAGAACTCTGTATGGACAGCCTATTCCGTTAAACATATAATATACTACAAGTCCCTATTATATATTATACTGGTTTTGAATGTTAAAGCAATTTTTTTTTTTTAGAGGCCAGGAGTTGTATATCAGTGTGCGTACAAAAACAAAAGCAAACCATAATGATTTCTTTTTTTTTGGCACTAGATGCCGGATTTTCACGTATGTGAAACAAAAGCGAATATTATATATGTATATATGATTATATTTTGGGAATAAATTAGAACCATCGTCGCCAGCCGTTCGTTCATTCATTCATTGTTGTATTTGTGTTTCGCATTTATACCGTGATAACCGATGAATAATAAATAAGTAGACTGTGAATATGTCATATGATGAAATACGATAGCTTCAAAGTCCTTTGAACACACACACACACACCACACACATAATCTCCTCATTTCGGTCATTCAACATTCCATTCGGTCAGAAGGTTGAGAAATGGCCTGTTGCCGCCGCCGCCATTTATTATTCATCGGATTGCTTTGCCGTTTTTTTTTCTATTCTTATTGTTTTCTATTATTATTGTCGTTGTATAGTAGTTTACGTGTAGTCGTTTCGACGGAATGATAAAACAACTGGCACACACGATATTTTTTTTGTTAAGCTTTTACTTCATATAATTTACTATATAGATACATAAATATGTCTCGTTCGAAAAACCATTGAAAACGCAAAAATTTTCAAAAATATTTTTACTGAAATTCAACATAGACCCGGTATGAATGATTCGGTGTCAAATGAAATGTATTTAAATATTCAAGTTATAGTTATGTGCTTACATGTATATAAAATTGTACAGATAACTACAACAATAATCGTTTGTCTTATATTTTAGTACATAGATTGTCTTGAATTGAAATGAAAAACATTTCAACTCGGTCCAGATATTTGGACACTGTTATGAGAATAACGTCACAGGCCCCAAGCTGCATTTGGACTCGTAACAACTTTAATTACTGTGACCGAGTTATAATATTTACAAGTATGCCCAACCCGGCTTCGAAGTAACTGATGTAACTGATGAAGTATTATGATGACTAAAAAACCAAACAAGGCGATATACTTGACAAAGGCGCCGAATTGGTTATATAAATCATTAATCCGATCGTATCTCAAACGTAAGGATTATAATATGGTAAATTTGTTTGTGGTTCCATTTAATTAAATACTACAGAAAATTAGTCGAGAGGATTTTAAAACGTTCGAATTATGTTGACGCGTTTTCGTCATCGACGACGGGCCTTGACTTACTGAGAATTAACTTAATCAACCAATTAAACCGTCCAATATGTGTATAAGTACCAGCCTAATTAAAATATTTGAACACGATTAAATGGAATAATTGCTGATATTCAGCAAAATTACAAATACACTTTATTTTTTACCGCTCGGCCTGCGCCTTTTAGATCCGTTTTGTTTGCAAAATAATATAATATCATCATAATCCAATTGATGTAACGCATCGACTATGAAAATCAGTCATATTTTATCAAAACACAACAGAGAGAAATCCAAATTGTTAAACTTAACAATTATATTTCCAACTCTTACAACGCGTTTGAGTAGATATTTTTGTAGATGTTTGCATTTTTTTAAAAAATTGTTTCAGCTTATAAAAGTAAATTACATTTATACAAAATTGTATGGATAGTGGAATCTTACTTAATTTGTTCAATATTTCATATAAGTCTGCTTGAAGTGTGCTCTTAAGAAATGTACTAAATAATATTACCATAAAAAATTAGCATCTGACAATTTGCCACTAAACACCTCATCGCTTGTAACATGCGTTTTACTACAGTACAAAATACATACTATATGTAGGTACATACTATGTCCAGTTGAATAGGTTTTCAAGTATGTTCATATTTAAGTGCATTCATAACTAGTTTGTCTACAACAAGCATACAATGTGTATTTTTTTTTCTACTACATTCTGTAGTTTAATATCTATGAATATTATATCAATAATTGTTTTTTTTTTGTGTGTACACCATAAAACCATATGAAATATGTTCTATGTAAATGCAGATCGAGATAGGTAACCAGTTTATATTATGATATTTTTTTCGTGTGTATTCTCACTAAGTCTTTCGACAATTCCACGGTTAGCTATCGCCCAAACGTTTAGAAAAATTAGATACACTAAAATATTCCATGTAAAGACTCTCATTGAAATCACTAAGGCCACCTTGTCACTTAATTATTTTAAATTACTTGTTAGAAATGACAGTTTTGCATATCATTTACATTTACTTACAACGCTATGGACAGTAATTACTAAACAAGCAAGCGTAGTTACGTGTGGAGGGGATAATGTCTCTTATAGTCTTATAGAATGACCCCAAAAAATATAAAAAATATTCTTATCGGTAAGTAATAGGTCCTGAGCTAAGCACGGGACAACCGCACTTTATAATCAACTAGTTAAATAGTTTTCATAGAAGTGTAAACATATTTTTACTGACTAAAAAATGTGATACATTCAATATCATAGGTACCTATCGATATCTGTTTGCTAAAAATAATGGCTTTGGTAATTTCTTACAAATTACTTCATACGGACCAAGGTGCTCGGGTTACGTTGACTACAACTCTTCTTTTCTGGCTTCCTATGTAGGAAAATGTTAAATATTCATGACCGCCGCTCTTCACGACATCAACACAATATTATAATATAATGTGAACAAAATTAAATACAAGAACATTTTCGGAACGGGATAGGTGTGATGTAGGCATTTTGACAATTTGTTTAAAGGGATTAAACAACTATTAAACGTTCAATGATTGTAATAAATGATAGTAGATGCGGTTAGAACTGCGATTCAATGTTCTCCTTTGCCCACAAGGTAATTTATTGGATAAATTATAAAATATTCTGCAGTGGAAAATAAAAAACAAGTGCAATATTTTTTAATTAAATTAAATTTATAGTATTTAGGACATGTTATTAAAAAAAAAAACATTTACGGTTATTAATATTCGATTTCTCGCCAAAATATTATGTAAAAAATAATTGTTGTGAAATTATCATGTTTAAATATAGAGTATTATACTGTTGTGTGGGTAGGAGATCTCTTCCTCGACAAACGGTTCCAACTCGGACGTCGTGATTGCTTTTTTTTCCTTACTGTGCGACGGCCCGTAACCCCTTAATTCTTTAAAGGTAAATGATGATACATAATATACATGTATTGTTGTCCGTAAGATAATTAAACCGAAACGTATATATATATATATATATATATTATAGAGTACCAAACTAAATCGTTTATACATTTAATTAGTTTTTATGACGTCCGCCGACCGGACTGTGTGTAATTGAATATCATTATTTCACATTTAATTTTATTCCCGTGTTCGATTCCTCTACACACATACATATATAACAGTGCGCCGCGCCGTTGCCTGTTATTAATATTTAATTTCCAAATTATATAAGCTTGTTTCTTTGATACTTATTATACCATAAATATACACAGCACAAGAGGTAGGTGCATCCAGGCGTGTTGTAAAAAAAAAAGCCAACCGTCAATTATCAATTATTCGAATTATTGTTATAATTACCACGTATACATCCCTAACCATCATATTATGATGTTCACGATAAGGGAGGCCTTTTTCTAATTTTTACTAAATCAATAATTGGCATCCGGATAAAAAATATTTTTAAAAAAACCCGTTAATTGATTTGCCCGGATCGTTATCGCCCCGCGTTCTATCCTAATTAAAAAAAAAATAGTAATAATAATAAACATTTTTATTTGTCCGCTACTTTTTTATTATTTTTTTTTTTTTAATGGCCGTCTGGATAGGGGAAATCAATCTGTCGATTAGACACGATGAGCTCAGCATCTTTGAAACGCGATCACGGTTGTTTTTAAAAGTATTTCTTAATCATTTCAATAACGGAAACACAATATACAATCAACTTGAAATTAAAGCACTTTTTTTAATATTAATTATGTTTTTTGTAGCTCACAAACATACTGATAGAGCTACAAGAAAAACTGGAAATTTACACGGGTAGCTCAATTACCAGTAAAGTAGATAGGCAATTGACTAACTGGTGGCTAACAAGTGGTTAACACGGGCTAACTGGATGGCCGAGACAGCTTGTCCCTTGTATGGTGTCCTCTTAATCGAACCCTAGTATCCCTTAAACCATTAGAACATAATTGTCCTGATCATAATTTCTAGCCCCCGTGTTTTTTTTCTATAATATTGTGTACATTTTTTACAAGTCCAACAATACACCATTGAGTTGTTTTAGTACTATTTGCCTAACCAAACCTTAATACTCCAGTCAAAGCTCTCAAGTTATCTCACGCACACAATATTTCATTGTATAATAAAATAAAATTATTAGCCAAATGTATGCATTTATATAAATTGTGCAATCTATTCGTTATCGCATATGTTTACATATGCGATTTTTACAATACTTTACTATTTTTATTTAATTAAGTAATTTAATAATTATGTTTATGCGATTATTTTATTTTGCTATTTTTTGTATGAATGTATATATACATATATTTGTACCTTAGGTTATGACAAGCCAACCTTATATTTATTAATTTTTGGCAAATGAACATTAAAAGTTTTTAATTTCCAGGAGAGTGCATTAGTTTAATTGTTTATATGCGAAACTTTTTAAGTACTATGATATCATATATATTTTTTTATATAGAATTGGTAATGTAAAAGAACAGCTATATATAATACAATGAGTATTCAGAGTTAATATATAGATAGCTAACACAATTTCACGAACGAATTATTGTCTGTGAAATGATTGTTTTAGTTAAAAAACATAAAGTTTCAAATCAAATCTGTATTTTGTTTTCCTTCCCTTATACATTTCTTATATTGTATTTCTTTGTAGAAAATTAATAATGTTTTACCGTAATTAGGTAATATCTATTATCGAATAAGTAAGTAATAACTGTACATAATAATAATATAATATATTTGGGTCATTCCATGCCAAATCACCTGATGTGAGTGCGAGTGGATTTTCTAAATGCCTCAAACTTATATATACTATACAGATAATCTATAAAATCGAAAAAGTGAAGGAAAATTTTTTTTAATTCCGTAAATGTATTTTTAAGTAGAATTGTATGTCTGGTGTGGTCACCTCAGCTGTCACTCGGCGACTGAGGTTAAGCTATTGTGCTACTGTACACCTTTAACTTATGTACATTTTTTTTTTAATTTTTCCCCTACATTACAGAGCAAACACATACAAATGTCATACACACACAAGTTTTTTTATTTATCCGTCATTGACTACTTGTGTACATAATTAATCTCGATTACTTGAATACGAAATGATCGAATGAAAAGATTTGGGATCTACACAATGGCCTTGTTCCGTTCGGTCTGTTTAATGTTTATACTGCAAACAGCTGCTGTCGGGCAAGACACACTACCGACGATAATCCGGATTTAGGAGCCCATTGCGGTTGGATACATTGAATTTAACGCTACAAACGATTTTTATACATAATAATATGTTACACCGAGAAATATTAAAAAACTGCGTGGATTTCCAAATGTGTGCTTGCAAAATTATACCCTAAAAAAAAATCACACTGCAGTGACGCTGAATCGATTTGGATAATGTTTACACAGTCGACAGGTAAGTTTTGGCCCAAACAAACCGACGATTTTTAAAAGCAATGCATATTAGTGTCGCGGACTCAAAGTTATTGTAATTATCCGACAAAAGATGATACATAACAAGCCATGGCTGTGTTGTTAGAAAGACAATTAGCGTAACTTCTTCATAACTTGTTACAAGACAGTCCTGATTATAAAATAATCACATTTGCCCTAGTAATTTTTTTTTTTTTTTTGCTACCTGTAAAATGGTTTTAATTGTAAATTTTACTGGCGATTTTTATTCTAAAGCTATACATATGGATTAGTTGTTACTGTCTAGGCCTCATACGGTGTTTAATTAATTAGGTACTATAATCCTTTCCGGTATGACCACAACCGCTTCCGATTCATCCCGTCGTTAGTCTTCTTCGTTGTTGGTATTTTTCTCCCCCACTGCCCATAAATATAGTTGCTTTAACTAAACTGTAAAACTGTTTTGTCAGAGCTAAAGCATGGATTAAGTAATTAAAAAAAAAAATGTCTTAAAATTGTCACAAAAAATGTGGAAAACAATTCAAATGTTAAAACTTATTAAACTTCAGCTTAAAAGCAAAAATACAAAGATTAGCTTTTCAGGTTAATGAATTTTAAAAGAGATTATAAATTATAAAACCTTTAATTTTTATATATAAAATGTACAGTTTCTGTTATCCTTAAATATATTTTACCCACGGCCTTTTCACAATATATAAAGCACATAACATACCCCAGCAGGTGGCATTTAAAATATATAGGTACAGCAAACTGTCAAGCAGGGCACGATTTAGAATTTTTGAGGCCCCGGACAAAAGAAAAAAATGGGCTTATTATTATAAATTGTAAATTAAATTAAAGGGATTAAATCTAGTAGGTGGACCCCTGATCCGTATGGACCCTAGACAAATACTGAAATACCCATAATGTACTTGTGTAAATAAAGCTCTGCTGTGAGCTGTCAAGCTAAAGTTACTTATTAATATACCTTGTTGGACAGAGCAGAGTATCTAATTTAAAGTTGTACGAATAATTTACAAGACTGTCCTGTTTTTGTATCGGTTTTAAACTTGGCCCTCCCATTGTTGTGTCCCACTTTGTTATAAGGATTGTAAATATCAAAATCGAAAATCGAAAATCGTCTGAATATAATATCAACATTGACAGCCATCGCATATATTGTTGTATGTACAACTGCGGTGGCAACCGTTTTGATTGAGTGGTGGAGGCGAAGAAGGTGGACGTTTGATCTCTTGTGTATGTGTTGAAGAACTGACATTTCCTGTCCCTGACCGTGGGCCTTTTTTATACATATAAAAGAGTGAGAGAGAGAGAGAATGTGTGTATGCCGTTAACCGAAGAGTTACGGGATACAGATCGTTAATAGAATTTTTTTTTATAGTTTTTTACAGACCTCCCGAGTAAACATGTTGAAGTCAAGTTGTGTGTGTGTGTAAAAAAAACATTGTCCCGCACGCGGTTTGAACGGTGTTAAAATAAAATAAAAAAGTTTTGCGGCTGGACCTGGGGAAAAAACGTGGCGTTAACCGCGTCTTGTGCGAATAACGTTCTGGCATTCATCAGATATTTTTTTTTTCAAAAATATTCGCAGCGTTTATTACTGTTGCGAGATAATAAAAAAAAAGTTCAAATAAAACGACATGTGTTTATTGTACAACACAAACATATTATCATCGTGTGTCGCATGATCTAGAAATATCCAAACAGTCGGATCCGTCCACCGGATGGAACATCATAACGTGCCGTTATGATTTTTTTAATAAACCTTTGAATCGCATAGGTCGAATATAAGAATATACATAAGAAAAAACAACTTGGCGCGTTCTCATCGAGGGAAAATCAATTAAATTCCGGCCGTGTCAAATGGGTATAAATATGTGTTTGAACACATGGCTCGTCGTCTATTCATACTACCAGTGACATTTTGCAACGACGGTTATGACGTTGTTAGGTTATTTTTTTATTCCGAAAAGCGTACTCTCTAAGTAGGTCGAAATGCCAACGGCCGAAATCCTTTTCCGCCAAAAAAAATTATTATCGCAATTAGTCTATGAATTGCCTTCAGTCGATACTGAATCAGTGGATTGAAATGTTTATAATACAGGAATTAATTTTCAGGCAAAATAAACAAACTCGTGTACAAGATTTGAGTATAATAGTTTAAGAAATGTATACTAAAAAAAAAAAAAAAAATTCTAAAAATGTGTCAATGAACGACGATAATTTTTGAGTAAAAACTTCACACGACTTCTAAAAAAAACAATAACAATTAACACAGTGCTTTATAATAATATCTATTAAAACCAATCATGTACCAATGTTCAGCAAAGTTCAGATGTGTTTCAAATGTTAAGTTTAAAATATTTCTTTTTAATATTTCACAGATATTTGGTCAGCCAAAAGTTCTTGCCTAGAAATAATATTGTTTGAATATTATTATAAAATTCTTCAAAAATATTTTAATATCATATTGAAGATTATTGATTTTTTTTTTCTTGCCGTCCGGGTAATAATTATGAGTTCAATTCTCAGATACCGAGCAAACTTGTTCTTAGGCAACTCATATTCAATTGTAATTTCAATTTTGGCGAAAACGGCCATGCCCATGCCAACATATATAACGTATAGGCGATAGTAGGCCCCGGGGAAAAGTATATAATGATAGCGGTAGATCTGCTGCCACCGTATGTATACATGAGTACTACTCTAATTATTGCCATAAGACTTGGTCGCGTTGTTCAATTAGAACCTGAGAACGGATCGACAAAGTAGGTATACAATAACAATAATAGTCAATACTAATAACCATAATAATAGACTGCAAAACTACATAATATGGTTAGTCCGGTTTTCGGCTTCTTTGTGCTCGGCTCCCTGTGATCCTTCAGAGAGCCGCCTTGACTACTTCTTAGGGTTATACCAAAAAAAAAAAAAAAAACGGAATCGCGTGCTAACTTGGTTTGTGGCCGACCGGTGGTGCACCTCATCCAGTTATTATAATTATATTAGTGCGTTTGGATCACTATTGTTGTTATTGAATAAGAAGACAGTACATACACTGTGGGCCGAACGGCACGAACCTTTGGCCAACATCTTCCTATCTACCCTTCACCCCCCCCCCCCCAAGGGTGCACGTCAATTTTGACAGACAATAATCATAATACGGTATTTTAACGTTACTGGATGGTTTTTTTACCAACTACTATTATTGGCGTCGCGGTAAACAACAAAGTGATTTTATTTAGGGACGGTAAAGGGAGGCCGGAGGGGGTTAGTCGATCGATTATACCGAACGACCAATAATGCCCAGCGAGAGAGACACTCGAAGGGCAGTAGTTAAAGCGAGGAGACAGCTATTGTGCGAATATTGTGTTTTAAGTATCCCGGAGACGTTTTACACAGCCTTCTATTGCGGATGAATACATTATGGAATCCAAGATCCGAATTCTTCGATGAGAATTGCCAGTAGTCATAGACCGGCTTATATGTACCCACCGACTTGTGTGTACACTATCTGATTACACGCATAATAACAAATATTAAACAGATTCGCAGGTGGTAATATAAAAAAAGAAAAAAATTCTTGGGCATTTCGTACTAGGCGAACAAAAAAAAAAAAAACAATATAAAATAACGGCACCGTAAAAATAAAAAAAAAAGTAAGAGAATGGTCCGGTTCGTCTGATCCAACTCCGACATTCCATATTATTATTACCGCTTGCTCATACAGGCTGACCGATTTAAATGATAACCACACTGCAATTATAGATATATTTAAAACAAATATTTCATTGAAAAATCATACATTTAATATAATTATTATATATGATATATTTTCAAAACATCAAACTAATACTAGGGTGATCCATTAAAGATAAGACACTCGATATTTCTTGAAATAATTGCAATTTTGTAGTGTTTCTTTTTAAAAAAACATTTTTGTTGGTATTTTCCAGAGCCTTATCAACTTTTGATACTTAAACGGTACCGTATAAATGTAATTAACTGTTTAAACTAAGAATAATTTTTCTGAAAATGTTGACCGGTCGATGACCAGTTTCGGATAGTTACTTTTAAAGTAAATCAGTTAAAAACTGGTTATCGACCAGTCAACATTTTCAGCAAATTAATCTTAATTTAAATAGAAAAATAATTAAACATAAACGGTTCCATTTGTATTTTGAAAATGCATAAAGCTCTAAAAGAACAAAAAAGATAAAAAGGATAAAAATTTGAATATTGTAAAACAACATATTAAACCGAAATGTATCCCAAAAAAAAAAATCACAATTATTTGAAAATAAAACGAGCGTCTTATCCTTAAGGGTGATTTACACCTTTGCATTAGATAATTTACTTTAATTAATAGCGTTATTACTTTTACCGGTTTATTGCAATTATTTTCTGACACACAAAACGAGTGGTTCACTTTAGTAGTTGATCACTCTGTACTCAAATCCGACTCGGCGGTGGTCGAGTTCAAAGCGTTTATAGAGAAATCATCATAAAATTAAACGTTTTATAGCAAAAAACTCTCATTGTCGTGTCTACAATAAGGGACACGTTGGTACTTATAATAATCTCTGGTGTGTTAATTCGCCTATTACCGGTGTCCGACCGAGCGCGTTACAAATGGGATTACTTCCGTTTGACCGGCCAAATCGTCATCGTTTCCTGTGTGTGTGTGTGTGTATACAATATTTATACATATTGTACAAAACCAAATCTCATAATATAATTTTCCGTACACAAGCACACACACACGCTCAGTTATTATTCGGTGGTAATCGTATTAAACCGTGAAATTATTGTGGTGACACGGACGCGGTGAAACGAAGTACGCGCGCACCTTCGTCGGATCGGTATATACCTAATTTTTGCGGTGTGCCAACCTGAGTACAAGTAATCTTTATTCGGTGGCGTTTTCAATTTAGAACTAGCTCCGTGGTCGGGGGGGGGGGGGGGTGAGCCCTAACGATAGAACATCGCGTGGAGTTTAACCCTCGTCAACATTGTTACATATTATTGTGTTCTCACACTCGAGTAAACGCACAGGGCCAGCACTAGGATACGTACATAATAATATATGTATATTGTATATACATATATTATATATATATATAAAGTACCCAAGAGTGGGACTCTTGGGTAAGAACCGGACAAGTTCCACAGTATTATAGCGTATGCCGTGAGAATATTATAGTTTTGCACCGCCAAAAGAGAAGTCTCAAATTAATTACCTATAAACCTGTCGGGCAATTAATTAATTTTTGGGCCACCTTTTGTATGTATACTTAACACGGTGCAGACTTTTAGATTTGAATCTATTTTTTTTTTTTTTTTAATACAGGTATTAAACACCGTGAACGATACAATTATCGAGAATTACAATAATTAACCGGAACCATAATATTTTTCTTGGTCGCCAATTATTATACATTTAAATAGATACAACAAACTACCATGACACTATTGATTTTTTATTAGAAACATATTTCTCTCTCTATATTATATATATATAAATATGTATTTAATTCGTTTATAATAATAATAGTCTCTGTAATATATAAATATAATTTAGTTTTTCGCGCACATAAAATAACACACAATTTGCCCATTAATGTCTTTGTTGAAAACATGGCCGATGGTTATAACTATATAACGCGTTAAAGGCTTCGCATAATTTGTGCATGTAGAGGTACCTGTATAATATTTTTTATTGGATATTTTATCGAATCGATAATAATCATTAAATATTATAATACAATATCAATATTAGGTCCGGGCAACAACACAATGATTTGTTTTTTATATAATATACAACACCTGCAACGAAAGAAAACCGTTAAAAAACGTCCAATAACACATATTTGTACTGTACGAAGGCAACCACTTAAACGGTTTACCAAATTCGTTTATTATTTTTGTATAAGTGTAAATTTGTATAAGTGTTTCTAATATCTTAAATAAATTACAAAAAATATAACTACTTTATTTTCATTTATGTAAAAATAAATAAAGTAAATGGATTTTTGAATTATTTTACTACACACATTAGTCATAACTATTGTGAGTCCGAGATGGTTTTTGGCGAGTTTAAGACAAGTCGATCAAAGTACGGACAGACTTCAAGGTGGCGGTAGTGGTAATCGTCATGACTCATGACCAATAGTTAATATAACAAGTCATTAACGCCTTAAAGTTCACAAGATAATTAAAGAATATACCTAATGATTCACACGTAATTTACTTCCAAATTTGGAAGTTCATATTGTAGCTACTAGGTAGAGAGCTCAAAATTGAATTATCGTTATGTCTTGAAACTCTTATGATTTTCAAAAACCTAATTTTTTGGTCATAATTTACTAGATTAATTTTTTGTGTTATAACTATTATTATTATCATCTAAATTATTCATGTAATAGCCTAAAGTAGTCCGTAGTGTTTATTAAGCTGTAGTTATATGGTAAGTTATTTTTTTGGTTATCTAGCTCGTACAATTTTACTATGAAAGCAGCAGCTAAGAAAATGCTAAGTAAAAAAAGAACTAAACTTAAAATATTAAAAGACTACAAATTTAGTTTCCAAAAAAACTTGTTAATGATATCTGTCGATGGAACTGTACAACAAAAGCACGCTAAGAGCTTTTCTTAAGGTGATAAATTATTAGAAAATGTTTTGGATCATCATCATGAAGCTCCATCGGATTATATATTAAATAGACAAATACCCAAACTTTTTTTTTACTTATAATAGTTATTTATTGCATACACAATACCCACAATGATTAAATTATTCTAAAACAATGTACAATTTGATAGTATGTAGATTGCTAGTGCGTATGTACACTATACTGCTTACCTGGTTTAAAAGGGACTCGTTGGGAGGTAATTTGGATATCCTTATGAGACACAACTCTAATGAAAAATAATGAATACCTAGTATGGACAACGAACGAAAACCTTCTTTCGGTCAAATTAGATCTTCTAAACCTTTCCGACCAGTATACTTTTCGACCAAAACTGACAACATCCGTTTCGGGTTTCGGCCACTTCCTTTAAAAACTAAACCAATAATAAAATTTTTGGAAACCGACATGTAAACAACAATGTTCTAATTTATATTTAACTTGATTTTTTTGTGCTGGCAGCATCGGCTACAAGGCTTTTCGCCTTGTTATACGTTGCAACATAAAATTATAGTCAAATATCGAAAATCTTTTTTTTTAGACAACATAAACGGACAAATACTAATGTAAAACAATTAACTTTTTTTTTTTTTTTTAATGAGGTTAATTACATTATAATAATTGTGTATGTCTGACAATAACGCCCCGGATCTCAGGTACACTGGCGCTTCGACGTTATCCGTTTATCTCAAGATCGAACATGCACGTCTGGTGTATGCATATTGCACACATTATGCTTAGATTATAATACACAATACAACGATAACTGGCCTCGGGCAATGTACCGCGTTACCGTCGTTTTGTGGATAATATTACCATCAATTACCATGATATAATATTATCGCCGTACGTTACATACATATGATTATTATGAGTGGGATAGCGCCAATTCTGCATTATTCTGGATGATAGTTAAATGCAACTTGCATGTACATAAAACAATCTGCACGAACTTTAGCCGCCCCGTTTCCTGTGCCCAAGGTCGGACTGTGTACATTAATTAGTCATTAATTAACACGTCTACGGACACACTTTATCCGCTTTTTAATTGGTATTAACCCGCGCCGGTTAACCATTATCTAGTACACTTAGCCGGTTCAAACATAATTATCTAATCTCCAGTGCAATCTATATCAGTGGCGCTCGGCGATTCGGCAATTGTTTTTAATTTCACATACAATACCTACTTTGGTAGCATAATTTGTGCGAATAGTTTATATATGCTAATGGATGAAACCCAGCGGTTTTCTTTTTTATGTAAGTCTGCAAGCAGTAACAATATAGAATTGTATATTATCTGTGTTGAATCCATACTTAGCGTTGCATCGATAAATACCGAGTACATCAATCCACTCTATTAAATCCCACAATCGGCAACAGAAGCATAACATGAGTTTTCCCTAAACCAGTGCACATAATGTAGAAAATTGGATCAAAGCACTAATCGGTGTGCTTAAATTGTATTAACATTTGTTCTTTCTTATTGACACTCGTGGTGGACTAAAAGATCTAGTACAATTATTAAAAGCGGCGAGTTTATTTTGCACGGTATTTATATTTTTTTGCAAATTATATTAAAGTCGAGTAGTTGAATTGCATATTTTTTATTGATTTCGACGTGTTCAACAGTCTGAATTACTTCTATTAAATTACTATGGTTCCTTTATGCTGTTCCTTGATTTTTAATACGTTTTTTTTTATAAGCCAGGGTTGTATATTTGCTCAAAGCGTTCACTCTGACGAATCGTTATTGAACGAAAGCAAAGCTCGGAAATCAATTGGGTAGGATGGACATTTACTGCCGAGTGCTAATAACGATTTCACCGAAGGAGGAGTAGGGAGTTGTTGTTCGTCTATTGAAGTTTATGTAAACAGCTCAAAAGTGCCATCGTCATATTCATCACACGCGTATACTAGTATAGTATATTATTATTATGGATTCGACGTGAGCCAATATTGTACATATATAATAATTTTATAGTGACCGATGTGAAATGGTCGTCATATGCGGTGGTCGCGATACACATAATGTATACACACAAGATTTGACCTTTTTTGTGATCCCGCGATGCCGGATGGAAATGTATCGGGTTCTTTGTGAGTGGGGGGGGGAGGGAATAACATGTTTTGTCCTGGCGGGAGACTCGGGAAGGCAAATAGATGGGAAAAAAATTCGAAAAAAAAAAAATGACACGGGGAAAGGGAAAAAGAGAACAAAATGACGACGATCAACCCTCGTTAGTATTTTCTTCAGACGAACGACCGTAACGAATGCGTTCGGTACGGAACTGAGATTGTAATATGTTGGAATCGGTACACACACACGCAGAGTAATAAGATTACACTATTTAAGAGCAGTGTCTGTCCGAGAAAAGTGGGTAAGGAAAGGAACAAAAAAAAAAAATAACTCACAAACGACTCGTTTAAATGAAGTGTATAATATTTTATTTTTCAATTGTACCGATGAGATATATGATTATTATTAGTATTATTTTTTTTATCAGTGAAGTCAGTAAAAGTCGCGAAACGGGCGACTCCTTAGAAAAGAGCCATCCGTCCTGTGTATAGTCACCGTTTCTGATTTTCTAAACAAGTCTTGTGCGTTGAAAGGTTGGTTTTTTTTTTGCGTTTACAACCAATTTGAATCTACTCTCACGCAAGTAGTAATAATGGTCGTAATGAGATTTATAACCGTGGAAAACTCTTGGAGAGTGTATGTTTCAAACGAGAATCGATTCATACAATGGGAATCGTTTCTACGACGTTTGGAATACTGTGTATAATATTTTCAATCACATAATATGGGTTAATGCGGAGTTATAGACTCAAGAGTGTAGTGGGGATTTTCCAAAAGATGTACACAATTTTCTAGCGTTAAAAAATGACTACGGTGAGGTTAAGTTACAGTCTAGATTGGAGACGGTAACATAAATCCAAAATATATTTCCAATCCATGATATTGTCTTAAACCACCATGGACCGCGTTAAGCGCATTCGGCGCAGCTATGTTTAGATTGGGAAAATGGTGGAAAACGTTGCCAAGGGCGCTGTGATATGATGTGATAAAAAAATTAATTAGTCAAGAACAATTGTCAAGGCTTAACTAAAAAAAAAATGCTTAATTGCATTAGCTTTGTATTACAATTTTGCAAAAAACATGCTCGTGTACTTCATTCTTAACGAACAAAGGGGGTTAGAACGTCCACTTAACATTGGATATGTATATGTATAAAATTTGATGACTTTAAGGCCTAGGCCACTTGGAAACTACTGCGCTAACGCATTTACTAAAGCCATATTCTCCGGGTTTGGATAATGAAATAGAATTTAAATCAATAGGCAGGACGGGGATTATTAATGACTGCAGCATGGGAAATCTCACAAATTTGAAAATCATCTATAATGCCGGTCGCACGTGTAACCCGTACCGCCGGCTTCTCCGGTGCGAATCATCGTTTGTTGTACAGGTTCAGTCGGATATAGGGACGAGGACGATTTACATATATAAGACACATCATATACCGCGTGTGAGTGTGTTATGATAATAATAATAATAATAATAATAAAGAAACGAAACTAAATACCTACACGGCAACGATAGATCCAAATGTATACAGAATAATAATATAATAAAGCCTACCACTTCTATGAGTCCTTATGCTAATCTGCCGCCACCACCGACGAGGTTAATACCAGTCGAAAAGCCAAAGGTGAAACCCCCGACGGCGTTTCCATTGTTCTGTTCATGTCTACACACACACACACACACACACACACACACACACTTACAAATGTACAGTATTTTATACATGCGCTGTGTCACGGTCTCTTCCGATCCGGTTTACGGGCTGCCCAAATAAGAAGAAAAATGATGCCAATTTTTTTTTTTTTTTTTTTTACCATAATATAATATACTTTCTAATAGGTGTTCTTCTTGTTGTTGTTCTTTGTTTGTGTGTTTATTATAATATATTTGCCGTTTGAGACAGCAAACAGTTTGTGCGGGGTCGTCGCAAAACAAAAACCACACACACACACACCGCGACGATTTTAAGTGTTTGCCCCGGAGAAAGTGGATAAACCGTATTGCAGACGCCCGGTCGGGTGCGGGTGGAGCGGTGCCAAGACATTATTATACACTCGCCGCCGTCCATTCGAGCAACCCGTAAATCGTATAACCTAACCGACACTCAATTATGTGTGTAAGCACTCTTGCGCCGGGACCATAACAATATGTGTATCGTGAACAATATAACAATACAATATACATCCAATGTGTATTCTCCTCCGATGAGTAGAAGAATGTGTAGAAAGATAAAGACCTCTGCCTGTACTTATTCGCGCGGTACAAACTATCAAAACCGCGCGCACACACCAAAAGCTCTCTTTTGGTATATTAATGGAGTTTGCCCACAGTATTATTAAGCGATTGGATTTTAGTAAGCCTTGCCGCACCAATCGCTTCCCGGTTTGGATAGTTTTTTTATGTAGCTGGTGCGGGGTCCAATAAAAAAGTCGTTAAAGGTTCAAATTGTGAATGGTTCGTGTCGAACGATCGGTATAATAATAATAATTGTATTTTTGCCCCTCGGCCATGTCGCCGTACACACTAGTGCTGTGAAATTTTCCATTTGTAATGCCTTTTGACAGGGTTATCGAGTGTGCCCAGGTGTCTGGGCTCCAAACACTTTAAGAGGCCCGCCGGGGTGTGCAGGTGCGTCTTGCGCGGTGACACCAAACATGATTCCCGTGTCTCGAAAAAAAAACAAATTAGCCCGGCCATAATCATGTAGGTATAAAATGCAAGAGCAAAAAACTACACAAACAATATAATCACTCAGCGCATTTGATCGGAGAAGATACGTTTTTTGGAGACCTTAAGCGTTTTTTTTTTTACCTTAGTCCGAGTGGCGAGTAGCCATTGTCGGGAATCTATCCAAATGAAGAGAAGTGCCAGGATAATAGATGTCCTGAGAAATAGACCGGCCAAGATCAAGTGGACAAATTACTGGTAAACGGGAGAAGTCCAATTATCAAACAATTAGCAAACAAATGTCAGCCCTCGGGGAGTCGTTATTTTTGAAAAATATAAACGTATTGGTTTCAACGATCTCGCTAATTTTGACATTTACGGTTTGTTTTTAATCTTTTTGGGCGTTTAATGTTCGGCGGGCACAACCTACCAGTTGTCGTGTATAGGTACACCCCTCGTGTACAATAATACACCCTTGCCGGTTTCCGTTATTCAATGGTTTTCATAGTGGGGGGGGGGGGTAAGGTACATGTGTATATAATATAGAACGGGGAGAAAAATAATGCAATTAAGGGTGTTGAATTTGTGATATACACGCTTCAGGGACCTAGTCTGCGGCCAACCGCAGTCTGTGTGTGTGTGTGTGTATATCATATTATAGTCAAAGCGAAGAACACTGTAATTTAACTCGGAAGTGCACCGTCGGCAGACCTAAAAGGAATATACCTTTTCAAAACGATACTGCTAATCCAAATAGATCCATACCCGTGGTTTCGCATCAACAAATGGCCATCCATAAAAACCACGGCCGTCTTAAACGTTCACTTTGGCAATTTACAACAATTAAACACCAGACTTAAGATATATGTTTTAGTCAACTCTTGCGGTAATGTGTTATCGTCCAAGTTTCAATCTCCAAAAAACGAACTCCGCGAAATTGATAATACCATTAAAAATAAAACAGAAAAAATTACTTCTAAGCTCATAAGTACAAAAGGTTTGTTCACAACATACATTTGAAATTACTTAAAAATAAAAGTTCTAGACAATTTTATCTCTATTCTAAGGGATTTTTTTCTCAGGAGCCAATATTCCAAATATCACACATTATTCTGTGACTCGCATGATTCATGATGAACCTCAGGGTTGGCCGATTGCATTGCGACTAGCCTCGCGTGACTCTAAATCCGAATCCTGAGCTACGGTTGCGTTTAGTTAATATATAGCTCATTAAAAAACGTAATCCCATAAAGTGATCCACATATTTTTAACGGCAGTTATTAAAATAACCATCAAAAATAAATATTACATGTTTTATTTTATACCTTAAGAATACTAATGAGTTCCTCGCACCACTGATAAGTATTCATTTACAAATTAATTACAACTTTCGGTATGTGGTGGTTCCAATGCAATGTAAAAGGGTTATGCCCACAGTTTTTTCAGCAGATCTGATAAACAGGCTAACGTCCGGCCCGGTGACTTGGCGTGACCACTATAAGAATATTTATTCCATAAACGGACGGCCGAGTTGGGCTAAAAATTAAGACACTAAAAATAGTCGGTTACTTGTGTTGTTCGTGTAACATTAGCGTTACGACATCATAATATTATAACTATTATTATCCAACTCGGTGATAAAAAAAAAATAATAATAATAATATTTAGATTATGCGATTATAAAAGCACATATTTAATTATTTTAACGTCCTATCCGGTATTGTGTGTAATCCGACCCACCGGCACACGAGAAAAAAGCTTTCAGCGAAAAAGGAATAATAATTGTTAGAACAAGCACAGAATAAATGAAATTATCGGGAAGAGGGGAAGAATAGTAATATAGTTTTAGAGAGAGAGAGAGAGAGAGAGGAGGACAAAAGCGCAAAAAGCAGCGGGTCGCCACCACCGTTGCTTTCATTAGCCACCAGCAGCGGTGAGCGGGGGACCCCCTTAACGATATATCCTTGAAGATAGTTCAATAATACTGTACACAACGATATTTTAAATTAAAAAATAATAATAATTGTATACATAATTGTAACGATACAAAGTTTGTTCGCCATGAACGGGTAATGGAAACAAAAACCAAAAAAAAAAAAATTAAGATTTTTCACCTATCCGATTTCCGCGTCTTTAGATCCACGTCCGGCTAATGTCCAAAGGTTCAAAGAGGATCTATGGGTCGACAGTTTGATGGGACGGTGGATAGGTATGCGTCACATAATATTATATACCATACCTACTAGTATTGTATATCTATAAATGTCAATTACCTAGAGCCTCGACAATAGTTATTTTTATATTTTTGACCGTGAACGCGTTCCAGTGATCCATTCAACAATACTGCAGCAGCGGTCGGGGTACACATACTTACATACATTATATTATATATTATACATAATATTATTATTACATCTACTATATGTGAAGCAGCACATATTATCCGCGTCGTGGCGCCTCTGTCGGTTTTGTGAAAGTCTCTTGCCAGTCTGCCCGTGTACGCTTTGTCCTCGTCGTCTACACAACTATTTTCCTTTATTATAATATTATGTTGGTGATAATAGGAAACCGATTATTTGTCGGAAAACCTGTACGGTCCGCCGTACACATTACATGTACAACATTGGTCGGTATCATAATGTACATATTGTATAGGTACAATATTACTATATATTGATACAATTGCTTCGACGATTAAATTGGAGCTCGAGTGATTTTTTACCCGCTTACAATTTCCATCTAGGCTAGAAATCGAAGTTCCAGCTGATAATTGCAGATTTAATGAGCTCTCGTGAAGGCCCGTGTCAATATTGAGAATCCTCCTTAAACTGAAAATTGCCCTCTATTATAGTTTATACCAATTGTATAGTTTTAAATTTGTTTTAGCAACCACAACAGAGCAACGACCACAAGATTTAGAGTTATACAAATATATAATTAAATTAAGTGTAATATATTAATTATGATGATGTATATTTTTATGTATATATCAAACGATTGCTTGTGATTAGAATATCACTTTGTGATTGTCACGAAGTGACATATTATGTATGCAAAAATGATAAATTTGAACTACTGAACAAATGACCTGGTTTAGACAATGAATTTTCGGTGTCTGGCATATGCCTTAAATTTAGACAATAATAAGTAGGTTTTCCATATGGACGTTCTGTACAACACATGCCAATTATTCGAAAAAAGACTCCGGTTAAAATCATTCAGCGCATTTGACTTGTAACATACATGTTTTACAAAGTTATTTCTCGTTAAAATAAAAATCTATTCGATGTAGAAAAAGCTTTTGTCAAATGATTTGTTTTTTTTTTATATATAATTTGTGTATAATTTATTATATTAGTATTGGCAATTAAGTGAATTATACCAAACCGAAGCTATCTGGTCGGGGTCGGACATAAACGCACAGCACAGCGCCTGAGACCTCAGAGAAAATGCCAAGGCCAGTGGCACTAACAAAATACAATTTAAAAACATCTTGTCATATTTTATAATATAATTAGTATAATAAATGGTAATTATATTACTATTTGTTATTTGAATAGACATTTTTTTATTGTATAACCCATTATATCATGGGCGCTTTATAAGTTAATTTATAGATTTTTGTACGAATGTCCTGAATCAAAAATCCTATAAATGTAGTACTTCATCATTTTGACGCCATGTTCCACGCTGAGAGGAAACCTAACCAGTAACCCCTCCAAGTAAACCTAAGTAAATGTTGTTCGATTGCTATCAAAAGTCGTTTTTTTTCATTCTCTAGTATCTGCACAAGTGTGATGTAACTCGCTGTCAATTTGTGAAATTAAGTATACAATTAAGTATATCTAATACACATTGAAACTTGATTTTTTTTAACTTTAAATAAAAAAGCCATAATTTTTAATGTAGTTTTTCACAACACATTAATTTCAAGTTTAAAATGTTGGCTATACTGCTTATGTTTCAAATACATACAAAGGTCCTTGGTAGATTCATTAGACAGACAAACAAATGCTTTACGGATATACGGCGTTAGAGTACTTTTACACTACAGTGTGACGTGCGTATAATATATTGAAGAAGCTAAACCTGTCTATTTAGTTGCTATCGTCACTGATAATGCGCACAGAAATCTACAGTCGTTACTTTAATACCGATATATCCGGCTAATTGTTGAATAACTTTAAATACCACAATAGAATATAACAAGTAAACTATTTTTATTCTTAATTATTTTTCACAAATACCGTTTCATTTTAATGTAAGAAAATTTAACAAATTATATTTGGAAAAAGTTTAAATGTGGTTAATCATTAATGTGCGCGTTATCAAAGATTAACCTTGTCGTTTCTTGTTCTATGCAAACATAAGTCGTTGATCGCTAGGTTGGTGTCTCAAAATCACAGCTCAATAATTGGGGTTCAGTTGTATTTCTACTAATGTGACATAAAGTGGTAAATTCTAAAAATCTCCCCCACCCAAAAAAAAAGAATAAATTTTCATGTTAATTTTATTTTAAATTTGTTTGTATTTTATTTTTTTAAATATTTAATTGGCAAATTACAATTGCACAGGAGGGAAATTATGTTCAGTGATAGGAGTTTATCGACTTTTTATAGGTTTTCATAATTTTACCGCCAAAAGGATATTTTATTCGTTTATTGATCTGATTTTTCTTAAGTTGTAATTATACACTTTTCTGAATATTGTAAATGCAATACCTAGCGTTCCCAAAAAGAAAATTCATCTTAATGTATTTTTCCATTTAGAGTCAAATGAGACCACACCCAGGTCGGCACGACTATCCATTCTTAAGATAATATGGAGGTATTTCCGCTTTTTGGTATATTTTCCCCGCTGCGGTTCTTTGTTCGCCGCTAAACAGTGGTACACCCGGTTTGCGCGTTTAAAAATGTATATAATTTATATATATGTTGTGTTTATTTTTTTTACATATATATCATTAATTAAACTGTCGTTAATTCAAAACACTACCAAGTCTACCAGCAGCTGTCAATATCCCCTCTACCGCTACCTTTGTGTGAATTTTATTACTCATTTTAAATTGAGACCTTATCCGCCGTTTTAATCTCGGTTGTCCGTTTAATTGCTTATTCATTTTCACGCGGTGCGTGGCACATCGATAAATGTATATTACTATTAATATACACATAATAATAATAATAATATAATAAGTGCATGTATAAATAAAATGCACGCGTCCAATTACATACAAGTCGTAAATAAAACGAGTTAATACATAAAAAAAAAAAATGCAAATTGTCCGACATGTTTTAAAGGGTGTCCAATATTGTTTGCTGATTTTTATTATACAGCAACGAGGCGGCCGACAGATCACAGAGAGGAAATTATTATAATTTTATATATGCGAAGGTAAAATCCATTCTCTCTTTGACTAACGTTAGATTAGGTCAAGATTGTCTTTCAATCAATAATCTCTTACACTTCAATATCTAATGGTGCTGAAGTATCAAACGCCAACTATTATAATAACCCGTTAATTGTATCATCAGTCGGTTAGACAACCCGGCAATAGTGATCCTTAAGGAGTTATAGAGCGTAAGTATAGGTAGCAGTGGTGTACGCGAGAAACGTTTCCACTGAAGTCTCGAAGCTTTTATGGCAATTAGTCTGAGAAACGCTCTTTAGCAACAATTTATATGCTTAACAATCGAAATTGCAATATTCTCTTCGACAGTCTCGAGTCGACTTGAAGCACCATTTAGTCGCATCAGTGTGACAGCGTTCTAACAACATAGCTTGAATATTAGACCCAGCTAAAAGATTTACTGTAAAAAATATACTAAAAATCCGTAAAACACCTTCAACGAGTATTTCTAGGAGTCTCGATTTCTCTGAAATGTCTAGTTGAGGCACTGAGTGGCCGCACTTCTCACCGCAGTCGTCATACCCTCTTTGTTAAATCTCTCCTATTGAGTCTATCCTGTTACAGAATACATTTGACAAGTAGTCGGAATTCATTACTCTATTGAATTTTTTATTTTATTCGATAGCAATAATGAAACCCGTTTGTTTATCTACTTCCGTTCATTAGGTTAATACACGGTTCAACGATTATATTACATTGAGCAGTTTATTATTTTCTAAACGGAAATAAAATGCGAACCCCTTACACTACAAAGGCATACTATCGAGTACCGGCGCGAGTATAATAATATAGAAATGTGAAAAAATGTCAGTTTCCAATTGTGGTACAGCACCCCCGACTACCCTCTAATAGCAGTCTACCACCACATCCTTAATCAGCATCTCGGTGTCGTATCATTAGAAAGCCTATAAACAATGGGGTTCGAACAATACAAGTTGAGACGCCTACACCCTTATTTATCGCCTGGGGGGGGAGGGGAGGGAGTGGTTGTGTGTTAATAAAACCGCACCGTCTAAGTGGCCGTACCGTTATAGCGGAAAACTGTTGGCAGTAGTTCCTCCCTCTGTCGAATTACACCAGGGTGAACGAAATTTTTTTTAATTTGACCCCAGTGTCAAACTGCATAATATCTAACAATTAAAATTCATTTATCAATAACATATGTACGACTAATGAAATGACAGCGGTAAGTGACAAAATCACACAATCATTTATTTCAAATATTTGATGAAAGAACTAAAATTGGCGGTAATCCTGTATCACATATTTTAGTGGAATAAATTTTATGCAACACCGTGTACAGGGTTTATCGCATATTTCACAGTTCAAAAAGCCGGATAAGTTAAACTTTACAATATAATATACTTTTAGGTTCTTGATGATGTACGCATAGAAAATCAATATAGGTACGATATGGAGCGTTTAACAACATGCGCTTGACAATGACATGTGCAAACACTTGAACGTGAAAAACAAAAAGACAAAATAAATACTAGGTTTTGTATTTTGCAATCTAACGAAAAATTGTATTTTCTCCCAGAAACGCCACAGATTGGGCCCATCCGTTTGTTAATATAATATACTTTATAAAGCCGGCTTGTTGGTTTCATTGTATACCGTGACAAGTATTTTTTTTTTTTTGCAAGGGAAATGTACAACTTACGTTTGAGTTTTTTTCCTATAAAAAAAAAAAAAGTTTCGTGGATTTAGTCTAACCCTGTACACCGTGATGGCAAAATGAACGCAAGTGTACAATTACCATATAAGTACAACAGGTGGCATCCGAATAACAAACCGTTAGTCGGTCAAACGCAGAACACTTTTTTTTATTTAAACACAAATTTAACCCACAACCGTCCGTTTTAGATCCAACTACTATAATAATTGAACACTGTGTGAATGTAATGCGAGTAAATCTATCTGGTTATTGTTTACAAATGTTTTGATTTGGAAACAACCAGGAAAGGCCAAACGTGCAATTGCACAGTGTCAAGAAATGGATTGAAATATTATTATTTTTCACAGCAATGTACACGTTAATGTTATTATAATAATTATTAACACCTGATTTTGACAAATTTAACAAAAAAAAAATTATTATTTTTAATTAATTAATTAGTCACAATATAGTATTATTAATGTCAATCAAAGGGATAGTTTAACAATAATTTTTTTTTGTCATTTATATTAAAAAAAAAACCACCTATAATTGACCTGAAAACATCAACATAGTCGGAGTGACAGCAATATTCTTATAGTTTGGCACGCTTACGCATAATTAATTAAACATCTTAAAAAAAAAAAAATAACCGTAAAATAATAATTATTTTTCAAATTTGTACTTTCTTTTCTGCGTAAAACCGTTTTTTGTCGTTTTACCTGTTCTTCTTTTTACAGTCCAATGAACTAGAAATTATTTTTTTATTATAATATTATCGAATATTACACAACGACTGGGTATTAACGGAAAATTTAGATTATTTCTAGGTAAATACAAGTTGTCTTTTTTTTAGGTACAAGTAGCTACGTACGGACATAGTTGACCTGACGCGACAGACGTTTTCATTAAGGTCCTCCAACATAATGTAACAATATTGTGAATCTGTTTTCTCGTCCTATACCTGCAGTTGCTAGACGATCGTATAGAAATATAATATATACCCTAAGTTGATTATATGAATAAAATTGGTCGTATTTTAAAGTAAAAACGAGAAATCTTTATAAACATGTATGTATTTTTTTCGGAAATCTCTCATACGATTACGTCACACATGAAAAAAAATTGGTCGTATAAATTATTTTACATATTATACTCTGTTGTAAAAAAAACTTGTATTATTTTTAACGTTGCAACTGAAATTTATTATTTACAACACCACTTTTGTAATCGCCCTAAACCAAGTCGATTAACTTTTTTTTATAATTAATTACCCGCATAAAATATATATATAATAGTAAATATGACGAATCTAAAAACATATTTTAAAACTCGAATTATAAAAATTAGTATATATTATGTTTTGTTCTATTTATAAGCAATTATAAAAATACTGCATCTTTTTAGACATACTAAACATTTTTTTTTTTTTACTGATCTCTTTTTTCCGGTGGAAAATTCAATGTATTTTTTCAACGTAAGTTCAAATAGAGAAACGGTTGATTCGACGTGGAAAGTTGGACTTGGGACTTTCTTGCCGTTAACGAGCAACGGCGGTGCTCATAATAATATAACACCTCGATCGATTCGTATATTGTGGAATTTGGATATTTTTCAAAGGTAGACAAAAATATCATTACCATTGTATTGTACTGTGTCGACCGATGGTGTTATTATAAACTATATTGTCGGTTATCGTAAAGGAAAAAAAACGTAAAGCCGGACATTTATATACGTACACGGTATCTTATCTATTGGAAATAATAATTACGTACCGCACAGGTAAAGTGGCGGCGAACATATGGGGAAACCCGACTGGCTTTTTTTTTTTTTTTGAATGACATCCGCGTCGAAGATAATACCTCTATACTCATCGTCGTGCACGCTCACGTTATAGAATTGTGTCGTTTTTTTTTTATTATTATTTCTATAAATGCTTTGATAGTATAATAGTATATGATAATATTATACGGATAGTATACGGAGTGGAAGCCAAACCACGCCCGCACTCTCCGGATATGATGGTGGAGGGAGGGGAGGGTAACGATCGGTCGGAGAGGGTGTATTTCGATCCTCTACTTACACAAGTACACACAAAAATAATAACATTAAAAACGACTCGTGTCAAATATTGTACAGCGACGACAGTGTTATTGACGGCCTTGGCGATAATAAACCATCCCGTGTTTTGGTATGGGCGCGCGTGCGGCGTGTATAATATTTTTACACTGCAAGCCTACTCGTTTAGGTAGAAAATTCCAAAAGCTCAAATTAGCCCGTCCGACGCTGTACCGTTTAGAATAATTGAAAAAGTACATACTTTTTCGAGATTCGCGCGAACACCAATTTGTGCAAAAATGTATTCTTGTAATGGTGTGATAATAATATTTTGATTTGCATCTTGGTCGACTGAAAATACATAATCACAGAAAAAAATTCAGTTAGTCCAGTTACAATAATTATGTACACCGAGTAGGTATGATTTACTGAAATACATATTGTTCGACAGCCACAAGTGTTGTTCGATATATTCTGTGGGGATAAACAAAAAAAAATTGCCAACTTTGGCCGTGCACTTGGTTTATTTCCGCTTTGGATCTCTATAGTTTTCTAATATATATTATATTGCACTCGATTTGCCGCCAAACGGTTGTACACCTCTCTATTCGTATTCCATTCATTCATTTATCATCATCATGACGCTCTATATAATATATTATTGTTTTTGGGGCCGCGTAAAAAGAACGGTTTTTTTTCTTCCTTCCATCTTTGATGACTTGCACGCAATACGTAGGTACAGCAAGTAAGGTCCCTAGTAAGGCTTATTATATATATATAAATATAACTACCATGAATTTCACCCTTCGACGTCGACCGTAGGTTGTTGTCGCTGTTGGTTTTTTTCTTTTCTTTTTAATTTGTATTCCGTGTACGTAATGAATTAGCGTTTTTTTCAATTACTCTCCGTCGGCTCACACGAAAGTGCCGTCAAGGGTGGAAATTTCAAGGGCGCAATGATAATAATTCACCCCCCCCCCCATTTCTGTCCGCGTGCGCGCAAAAACTAGATTGTCGGTTTGGACTTTTTTTTTTGGAAAAATCGCATCGTTTTCACAAGAACTATTGTGTACCTACCAATTTTGTGGTGACTGTCCAAGTGTTTCATCAGCCACATAACAATATGAATGCATACGTTGTATAGAAGTGCGCGTGTGAGTGTACGAAGAAATCTTAGCGGCCCAAGGACAAGAATAATAATTTATAATAGATAATATTAGCAGGTCGCCGAAAACGGGTCGGACCGTTATGATTTTTTTTTTGTTATTCTGTAAGATACGCGTTTCTTATAAAGGGACCACCCAATGGAAGCGGTAGAAAAAAAGGTTTTTTTTTGGGTCGTACACGTGCAAGACATTCGGAGCCCGAGACTATTGGTAGTTTTACACAATATATTTTAATATTAAAAATTACTGTATAATGTTCGCCCCCGCGGTACACAAATCGGTATTTATATCATTTAATAATTACCATCCCATTGTCGGTCGTTATGCAAGCAAAGAAGTGCGTTGATTTTATTAAAAAAAAAATTACATCCAACTGACCATTTTCTATGCATGCATTATTATTATTATTATTATTATTATTATAAGCACACCGTTTTGTACGCTACAATTCAACTGCCAAACAGTATTGTTGCTAACAAAAAGTCTTGTTTAAAACGTTTTAGTGTATACTCATTGAATATGAATACATGTATAAAAATTACCCCTTAGTCCCCTTGTTACTACACTGTGTGTGGTGTAGTTAAAACTTAAAACTGACAAACTGAAAAATGTGCCCAAGGGTTAGTGCCTAAGTAAATATCTAATTAAATAATCAGCCCGAATTGGTAAGTATTTACAATTTTTACATAATAAATTTGTTTAAAATTAAAATAATACATTTTTTACATGTTTGAAACATAATTTTTAAATTATTATTATCATATTATTCGTACACATTTCACATGAACTTTTCCGAGTAAAATATTCTTCCCAATTAGAAGATATTATTATTTTTTTCGTTATCACTATACGATCTGCGATACAAACGACTTGCCGAGTGTCATAAATTTGCCGTTGCGGCGTTTGTATTGTAAAGTACAATAGGTATAAAAATATAAAGCATCGTCCACACTAGCCAACAACAACCGTGTTAGTACCCTGAACTGTACACAACGTTGTTGAAATTATAA
This sequence comes from Adelges cooleyi, assembly GCF_023614345.1. Lineage (NCBI taxonomy): Eukaryota > Metazoa > Arthropoda > Insecta > Hemiptera > Adelgidae > Adelges > Adelges cooleyi. The sequence continues at coordinate 576,561 of NW_026096058.1, read as the reverse complement.
AACCTTTGATGTGTACGTTGCAGTTCGAGGTGTTCGGTTTGCCGGCCAAGGCTTCGTTTGTTATTAATGGACCTGCAAGTATTTTACTTTTGGCATGTTTATAGTTTTTTAATGAAAAAAAAAATCATTAAAATCTATTGAATTTTGACAGATTGAAAACAACAATAAAAACTAAAAAAAGTGGCAAACACTACAACAATAAGATTCACTGTATATGATATTGTATAGTTTTAATATTATACTTTTTTTATTTTATTTAAAGACAGTTAACGAGGGAGTTTCTTTGTACAAAAAAAAGTAATAATAATAATAATAATAACAAACTGGAAAGAACGGTCATCGGCCGTTGGGTTGTTATTAATTTATAGCAAACCGTTTAAGTATAATATGAAATATAATATTGTCAATAATATGGTCCCTGTGGTATATTTATATACTTGATATTTTATCTGTACAATAGTATATTATACAACCGTTGGCTTGCCAAACGGATCCGTTTATTTTCAATTTTTCACCATACAAACCCCTTCGAGTATGACACCATAACTGTCAAATATTGTTTTCATAATAATATAATATATCTAACATTTTTTTATTTTACTTTAAAATGTCAAAATATATTTTTTATTACACCGCACTAGGACACTTGAACGTGTTCCATCTAAACGACCAACATCATAATATTATTACACAGCCTTTTCATGTTATTATGGCGACCTTGAAAACACATTTATTTACCAAATTAATTGTCGCCGTCTTCGGCCTACGTCCCATCCCTTTGCCGAAATTAAACCTCTGCAAATGGTTCGAGTAAATACAAGTAGTATATATATGATGTACATTTAATGTTATTTCCAAAATCGAATTGGGTAATCGGCCGACACGGTATGAGGAAAAACGGTCAAACATTTTCTGTGCGATTTTTAATTTTTTTTTTTTTAATCGTTTGCTTAAGTCCATGCACGCATTTTTAGCGTTAACGCAATTACACACACACACACAAGAACATATTATAACACACCTATAATAACTACAAACGAAAACGTAAGTAAATAAACAAATTATAAAGGGAAAAAAAACGGTGACGAAATTGCATGAGTAATGTCAAGGTTAAGTGCACATCTGCCAAATAATGTGGGAACGTCAAAAACTTTTCTCGGAACGCCGACAGACAGTCGCCACCGAATCCGATTTCAATAATTCCACATTGCATGATATTGCAATAGAACAATTTTCATGACTAAAGAAAAATTTGCAAAAATTTTCATTACCAACAACAACCTACCAAAAAAAAAAAAAAAACACCTATAATTCAAAGTGAAAAACATATTTTATACATGACATTCTTGGCGATCAAATTCGCCTACAGGAAAATATTACTACAACAAACAATAATGCGCATAGGAAAAATCACACATTAAACCGTTTTCAAAATGATTTTTGTTAAAACTCAGGGGCGGATACAAGGGGGAGGGGCTATGGTGCTGAAGCCTCTCCCCCGCTTGTATGTACTTGAATTGTACGCGTCAAAAGTGGATTTCCAATTGAAGTCGCTCGACATTGCCATAGCCCACTGCCAAAAGTCAACAACAAAGTGGAATGTTTTTTAAAAGAAAATACGTGTTGTCTGGACAGTTTGAAATTTCGAGCAACGAAAACGTTTAAGAATATTGTAAAGCCTACGTCGGTGGTTTGAGCTAAGTGGCAAAACGGTAATTAAAAAAATATCACCCAACTCGTGCAATAAAAATACAAGGCAAATCAACCGACCGTCCGTGCCCTATTATGGAACGACAAAACTTATGGCCTCAACGAGTACCATAAAACTAGGTCTAATTGGAATGATTTATGGCCTGTAGTAAACTAAACATTTTTAACAATTTCACCTATACCTTTTTAAATCAAGAGGATAACTTAAATCATAAAAAATATACTATCCGGTGGTCTGGTTTTTTTTTTTTTTTTTTTTAATTTTGGTCGAATTGACTAAAATAGTTGCTATATGCATTACGATTATTCGCATCTCGAGGGAGGTCGTCTGATTATTGAAATCGTCCGCCCCCCCCCCTCCCTCCCTCAGTCCTCCCCACGGGATACATTGAAACTAATTATGTGCCGGTTCCGTTGCTGCTAACCGTTAATTATTATTGTTTTGACGATGACCAGAGTGAAACCAAAGTCATACACACAAACGACACACAATTACAGCTATTATTATTTAATGTAGAACATGAGGGTACGCGCTTAAGGTAGCTGGCACTTCGTCCAGCGGGTTGAACATGTGAAAACAGTATGCGTGCAATTAACGCGGGCCTTTGTTGAAGTAAATGAACTGGAAGTCAAACTGCCAAAGTGTCACACATTCCGTCGGTTGTTATGTAGGACTACTTAAGCGGGTGACTGCGCGAGGTAAACTTCCTGTACACCATTACAATATAGTAATATTGTGTAACGGTTAAAACGTCATAATATAATTACTAGTGAATCGTCGGTTGGAGTGACAGGATTAGTATTAGTATTTAACGTTAGTTTTCTGATGCGATCCGTTTAAGTTGCAAACTATTTGCAAGTAGTAAAGTCATAGTGTAATACTGCATTTTGTGTTGTTGCTCATGGGAAACAACATAATATTATTATAAGATCAAGGGGCAAGTTTTTAAAGTTATTCAATAGGAATTTTTCAAGTTTAAAATATAATATTCTTTTGTTGCAACCATCTAATACAAAATATCTGAGGAAAATATGTCTCAAAATTAATTATGCGTCAATATTTACTTTAATCGACAAGGTAATAGTTGCTTTTTTTAAATTTTTGTCAAGATGGTAAAATTTGTGTTTTTATTTTTGTTCGAACAAGAGAAAAGGATTGTTTCAACAACAAAAAATAATTTACTGTTTTTTAAATTAAAAACAGTTTATTTAAATTTCTCACATTCATACCTCGTTTTCAATTAATATTTATAACCGCCCACTAGTAAATCTTAATTTTTTAAATTATAAATGTGCATAAGCTTGCTTGCCTCGCTAGGTAGTCGAAAAGCGAGCACTTAAATCTAAAAACCAAAACAATAGAAGCCTATTTATTACTGGTATCTATTATTTGTCAAAATAGTTTAGATGTTTATGGAAAACTGTAAAATTAAATAGAAATACATTACAATACCTTTTTGGCGTTGCCAAAACATTTTCGTTGTATTTGTCAAAGAGCTTATTGGTAGAACTCTAATGAACATTAGACTTGGCCAACAAAGTCACTACTTTTTTTCAGTCTATAGAAAATCTCTATAATCTCGGATTCTACATAGGTGTGCTAATATTATTAATAATTTATAATCGACATTGCTTCTTCCTGTTTACGGGCCACGGCCCGCACGGACGAGAGGATGTTCGGCTGGTTCTGAGAATAACCACCGCGGTTCTGGTGATTAATCGAATATATATATATAAAAAAAAAAAAACAACAACCGACCCCGGTCCACGACGAGAACTTGGATAAGGGATGACAAAAAAACAACCTTGTCGGCATTACCGCAGTGAAATAAAATATAGTCGATGGACGACAATCGATATGCGTGTGGTGGCGACGCGGCGATTAAAAATGATCTCGAGTGCTCTTCCCGTACCCGAATTCCCAGTATAGGGTCGTTGGAGTATTTTATACATACATACATTGTATAGTTATACCAGTAGTGGATGTCGGGTCGTCCCTATTGTACCGACCCCGCGCAGGAAGGCTATGTGTGTGTGTGTGTGTGTGAATTTTTGAAACGTCATTATCAGATCACAAAACGTCGGCGGTCGAGTATTGGTAAATAACATATTCATAGAGTACACGCCCATTTTTGAAACTATACTTTGAAAAAAAAATTTTCTCGAGACACATCATGGATTCGAGTACTGTTTGTACTTGATAACTACCTGGTAATTGATCAGTCAAAATTGTTTGTTGTCCAACAGTTAAAAATTAGTTGATTATGTTTCAGTCATATTCACGTTTTCACACTACGTTTTGTCTCGGCTAAGTCGGACGAGTAAAATTTAATTAATTTTCATCAATTAGGCGGACTAGGTACTTACAATATGGCCGAAAATAAATTATTTTCGTTAATTACCTACATCACACGGATTTAATAATAATAATAAATCATAAAAATAAACCAACAACCGTGTGTTTTAGAAACAACGCTTTTTTTTTTTATTCTGAGTAAAACAACAATTAGATTAACATTTTTTTTTTTGTTAACAACTATCTCTTTGTGCTTGAATTTAGGTACTTACTAAGAATTTGTACTACAAAAATTGTAATTTATCTAAAAAATAAATATATTAATAGCACGAGTCAGACAGTTAAAACCGTATTGTGGGCAATCGCATCTTATATATACCGGCGTCGTCTTAATTTGCGACATCTTTTTTGAAAATAAAACAATATAACTATAGAGGCCGCATTGTGTGGACCCTAAAATTTGTTTATAATAATATACAAATAATTCATATTATTATACATTATATGTATATATTTATTAAGTGCACCGGATGAATATTTTAGCATAGCTTTTATTGTTTTTGGTTCCGCCGCCTTTTTATAGTTTTATTATTATTGTTGCCATTAAAAACCTTATATACGGTTCCGCCGAGCACAAGTAAGCACACCGGTCAACTAGAAATTAAACAAAATTCGATTTTGAGGGTTCTTTTTTTTTTTTTGGTCGGCAATAACCACACACGCTTAAAATAACGACCGGTCTTAGGTAAACGAGCTCGAGGTTTTCCTGTGCGGCCGATCGTTTGTTTTGTATAGAATTAATGGCCCCATACAATTATTGTATACTTATAATACAATAATAATTATTTACAAGTAGTATTTCCTTAAAAAATTTAGAGTACAAAACGCATTTAATTTAAATTATGAACTTCTATGCAGGGCCAGAGGATTACGGTCATAATCTGAGGGGGGAGGCTATAGACTGTTGGCAAGGCCTTTAAACCCAAACAATTGTTTTGTGTAATATTCAAATTTAGTAATTTTTAGCTAACGTCGAAAGTTGACTTATTTTAATATAATATTATATTGATATAAGAGGTCTGTGTCGCCTGATGTGCATATTATGTATTTTAAAAACGATCTATTATATTATGTTAAGCGGATAAAATCGTTTTGTTCTGATCTACAACTTTTTATTCTGCTTGTTATTATTATTACTGTGGAAAAACCAACGGAGAGTGTACGGTGACTAGCACGGCGGCGTTGTCAAGGAAACCGTCGAAGGGGTTGTGGAAGCTATTTCAAAACGGGCGACCTTGAATCGCTTTCATGGTCGTTTCCACAGCCTTGTTACAAAACCGTGTTGTGTGTGTCCATCCCCCGCCTTCTAACATTGGTTGCCGGATATTTCCCATTTGGTATTGTTATTATTATTATTATACAACAAAATAATCTCTCTCACACATACATACACACACACACAGGAGATAACGGTCTGTCGCAGATAACGTGGCATAATATTTAAATGCAATCGTTTTGGCCACGACAAACCGGATATCCTATCCCGTATCGGTCGTTTGAAATCAAATTGTCCCTTATATAATAATATTGTATGGGATGGCATCAATTAAAAGGTTATAGGTGGTAGACGTCTCGTTAAACCGTCATTGCCGGAACGCTTGTGGATACTTACCGATATTTGCGCCGTCTGTTATTTCCATAATATGATATTATCAAATATATATATATATATAAATTTTCCAACGACCAACGTGGCCGACTCTACACTTGTCGTAGACACAGGCTTTGACACGTTCGGCCGTTTTATCTATACAGCGATAACACGGACAGAGATGGTCTACATTCCGACGGTTACTTCCGATAGTAGTTAACGAAATCGTTAATAAATATAAATATAGTTTCCTTCGACATTACACGTTTGTTGGGCGCGATTGAAAAATCAATCAATCGTTTACCAATAATAATAATATTATTGATTATAATTATCTTAAACGCCGCCATATCCAATCCCCGGCGATGACATATTATGATGATGATAATTGCAAACCGGTAATACTTCTGTGACTTGTGAACGTCACAGACTAGTACTCGCAAAATATAATAATAAAAATAAAATATCATACAAGGAAACCCACAAACGATGGCGGGTAGGCAACCCATTTACACCGTTGCGTTTATCTGCCGCCACTTGTACATAAACTACACATTATTATTATTATATTTTTTTACTACTCGGTTGGTACGCTTTGGTTATGTGTGTTACAAGACCGTATTATTTATAATATCGAAAGACACACCGTCAATTCGTTATCGTCGTTGTGTGACTACAATAAAATAATATTGGGAGGACGTCGTCGTATCTACCCAAAGCGTGAGTGTCTTGTTCTTTTTTTACTATTTTTATATAAAGATGCCAATTCATTTTTGTAGTAGAAAAAAAAAAATAACCGTCTGTTTGTTTTTTCAGTTGTTGTTATTTACAAATATTTAACATCGGTTTGGCTTTTGGTTTTGAAAAAAATGAAAATAATTTCCACCGAGAGAAAGACCAAACAACAAACGGTATTATTTATAAAAAAAAAAAAAAAAAAACAAAAACAAAAACCAACAATGAATTTCGAGAAACGCGGAAAACGGCGGCGGGTTTGGGCGGCAACGTGAGCCGCCGGGCTTTTGGCGTTCCCGCCGAATACTCGCCGGCGTTTCCCGCGCGCGCGATGCACCGCACGCCCCGCCGCCGCCGCCGCCGCCGTCTGCGAGTAATATATAACAATTTCTTACGGCCGAGAGCGGCGGCCCGGCTCTGCAGACGGATAGTCCGCGGTGGCGGTATTCCGGCGGTGATGACGGTGGGGGAACACACACACACACACACCCGGGCGCGCCACGCCGAACAGCCCGTGCGGCGGAATACAACGCGCCGTGGAACCGGTAGGGGGGAGAGGTCGCACGGCGGAGGTGTACACCGTCGGCAGACGGACGGGACGAGGCGTGGAGGTACGCCGGCCGGCTTTTTTCACCGGTGGCGGCGGCGTCGGCGGCGGCGGTCGGGGGCACAAGTGCGTGCGGGAGCGAGCGAGTGTGCGTGTGTGTGTGTGACTGTGGCCGACACCTCGCCGCCCCGCATCAGTCCTTTTATGGAAACCGTCTGGTACGCACGTCTTTTGCCCGCGCGCCGTACACGCACACACATGCATTTACAGTCTTATCCGTGCCGGCGCCAGCAGTGAACGTGTTCGCCTTAAAGCTACCGCGGAACACACCGTTTGATAAAATAGTTTGTTCTTATTACACATCCGTTGTTCCGCCGTTTCGGTTTCTAGTAAAAAGGTTTTTTTTTTTTTTTTTTAATCATATAAATAGTACGTTACTATTTTTCGCTACCTGTCGATTTTTATAGTATATCTATTATATATTGTATACGTTATTTTTTTTAACGCGCCAAATCGCTAAAAAAAAAAAAAAATTATAAAAATATATATAAATATATGTTAAAAGTTCGACATTGCGCTCGGTCGTAGCTTATATTAAATACAACAATATTATCGGATTGTAACACGGCGAAAAAAAAGTGTTTTCATCCGAGTGCTCGACGACAACCGTTGGGATTACGCGCACCAAAGTCACGTTGCCGGGTAAGTACTCCAGGAGTGAATAGGATAATGTAATTTTACTCATTTCGAACGGCATGTGCCTCACGTTTCTATTTGAAAACGTGGCGCGCGCGTTGGGCGTATACCGGCCGGCCGGCGTCGGCGTTGCGCCGGCGCTCTGGCGGCCTCCCTTCACTTTCGCGCGCGCCTCCAGTTATCGAACTTTTTTTCCCCTCCCGCCTCCGCTATGGCGATACCGGTCTCCCGCGTTTGGAATTTCCTCGGGAGGCCCGTACGTTATTCCTAGGGCACTTGCTTGCGTAGCCTCGCGTTACCACTTCGGCCGCCGTTGCTAATCTCGTCTGTTCGTTGCAGGTGCCGCCAATATGGTGAACCCGAGCACGGATATAATCGTCAACCAGATGACCAGCCTGGCCATGGACATCGCCCTGGACTACGTGTTGCCGGCGTCCCCGATGAGTGACGTTTGCAAGAGCGACCTGCTCGACATGCAGCGCGAAGTGGCCGACGCCGTCAACAGCGTCAACGGCCTGCTGGGCGGCGGCCTCGGTTGCTGCGGCCGTCCTCCCGCGGACTTCTGCAAGAAGAACAGTTACATAGGAGCGGCGGGCTGCGAATCGTGCGACGTGTGCCTGGTCCGTCAGGCCCGCCAGGTGGACAACAAGTCCGCCGGTAGCGCGTGCGGGAGCAGTACCGCGTCCGTCGGGACGGCAGAGACCACCATGGACATCAGTTGGTGCCAGTTCGACGGGTGCGAATTCGACACCGCCGACAACAGTTACCTGGACATATGCGATTGGATATTCTACGCGGACCGTTACGCGCTGACGGACGAGAACCGCGAGAAAGTGCAAAAAGCTTTCCAGATGGTGCCGCCCGGCGAAGTGACCGGCTACGTGGCGCCTCCGCCCACGCCCGCGTCTTCCCGGCCCGGGTCTACTGTCACCACGGCAGCGTCCATCAAGTCCGAACCGGACGACGACTATTTGTGGAGCAGCGACCACCACTTGCTGCAGCCGATCATACTGAAAGCCGAACCGGACGCCGACATACTCCAGATCACCGAACTCGACCACAGTTACCTACAGACGGGCGCTTCCTCCATGACCCCATCTTCGGCGGCCTCATCGCCGGCCAAACATCACCATCACCACCACAATATGGAATTGTTGGGTGTAGTCACGCCACCGCCGTCCCGGTCGCAATCGTCCGGTAAGTGATTTTTTTTATATTATTAATAATAGGGGTTTTTTTTCGACGATGTCTCCACCGAATTTATATTTTGTTCTCTATGACTTACTATATTTCTCCTTTGTTATCACACCGATGTGGTGTATATTATAATAATTAATAATAGAAAGTTCTATCTTTCGTCGTTGGCCCGGTTAATCTCTCGTCGGCCGTCTATCTATGGGTTTGGGAGTAACATTGCGCAATTTGCCGGTACACGCGAGAATTGATGCGCGCGCACAAGCCGGTACCGATCGCGGGACGAAGGAGGGGACACCGTGGCCGCCCGGCGGAGGCGGCGGCAGAAACGCGGGAAACGTTGGCCTAGTTCAAGGTCCTCCGCCGTCGCGCTAGACGGTTTTTTTTTCCGTTCATCACTGGCGCGCGGCGGCCGAGGTGATCTTCTCTCTCTCTCTCTTTTTTATACCGGATGTGATGGGAATATTCGCACGACCTTTCCACGGACGCATACATTAATTTCCCTACCTTTCACTTTTATATAATTTCATTATCATCAACGAGCGCCGCCATTTATACATTTTTCTAACGTGTTCGCCTTTATTGTTTTTGTATTGCTTTTATTTGGCATCGAAAAAGATGTTTATTTTTTATTTTGTTATGATACAAAACGTGTACCATTTATTGTTATTGATTTTTTTCCCTCTAAATATAACGCGCCATCCTGAGTTTTGTCTCACGCAAACAGAAAATGGCGGTCTTAACGTTTTTGGAAACATATTATATATAAACATACGTGTTAATAAAGTTTTATCTCCCGCCACGAGTTGAAAATAAAATAAAAAATGAAACCTACACGAAACACGATAGTATATTATATTGTTCTATTTTTGGCGGTAAACTAAAGGTATACCGTGTGTACACACACAAAAGCCATCGGCTGCGTATACTACATAATATTATTTTGTTTGTTATTATTTTTGTTTATATTTCATTTGAAAATAATATTATTTCGCTCGTCCGTCGGAATTCTTGGAATTTTTCAGCCATGTTTTTCGATCGTGGACCATAACTTGGTTGTAGGAAAAACTAAACGACGATGTTCCGATATTTCTGCAGTCTTCTTTTAATTGGGGAAATTGCCATTTTTTATTAAAATTTTATTTACAACGCACAGTGTAGAGTTTTGTCGGCTTTTTTTTTTTTTTTTTGAATGACATTGTTAGTGTAACTGGACTTATCTCTGTGCGCGCGAGGAAGTGAAATTCCCGGTCACTCGTTGATAATAGAAACGTGTATTTATACGTATTCTCGGTGTGACCGGGAATTCCCATAATCGTATAAACGTATATTTTAATGTTGTGATATCGGGCCGGGGGGAAAGGGTGGCAGTGGTAGTGGACCGTGTGTATAGTAGGTAGTACAATATAGTATTTATTGGGCGCGCTGCGGAGAGTGGAAGCCGCCAATCGATATACGGCGGCGCGACAAGAGTCCTCTATACGGTCGGCGTATTGCCCTTGAACCCTAACGCGGGCCCCTCGCGGTAGGCGACCGACGTGCGTGCGTGAGTGCGTTTTTCCGCCGCCGCCGCCGCCGTCGTAGAGGAGATTTTCCGTGCGCGCGCGAAAACCACCGTCGTGTGTCCGCCTCAATGGCCCCTCGCCGCACGGCGCGGCGGCTAGAGGCCCGCGTTGGCGGGAAACGCGGGCTGAGCGCGCCGGCGACCCTGACGTCACGGCCGCCTATCGATCCGCCCGGCGGACGTCGTATACATATATAAAATAATGTATAATATAATAATATTATTATGTGTATAGTAACGTCGTCGCCGTCGCGCGTATCGTAATATTTTCAAGTTCGTCGACCCGCCCTTGAACGCGCGCCGTCCGCGATACTACACCTCCTTTGACGTCGGCGTCGCCACCCACCCCCGCGGTCGGCCAAACTCTTCTTCAACTAATTTTGTATGTTTTTTTTTTCCCTTGCAGAAGAAGAAGAAATCGACGTGGTCAACGACAGTTGGGACACGCCCGACACGCCGAGAAAAGGCGCCACCATGGCCGACATAATGAAACGCGGCATCGTCAAAAAGCGCGACCCTCCGGTGACCAAGTGGAAGAACACGGTCAAGAGAAAACACAAGATGCCGACGACGACGACGACACGACGGTCGCGGTCGCGGCCGCGGCGTCGTACCCGATGCCGCCGCCGCCGCCGAAGAAGGTGTGCGGCGGTCTGTCGCTGTTGGACAGGTACAAGAAAGACACCAACTGGAAGGACAACACGCCGGTGTCGTCGCCCGTCCGCGTGGACGACGCGATCAAAACAGAACCGTTCGGCGACGACGTGATGTTGAAAACCGAACCGCTGACCGACGACGACGAGGACTACGACGTGGACGCCGCGTTCGAGCACCTGATGAAAAACGAACCGGAAGACATATTCGACGACGACTTTGACGATTACGACGACGAGAACGACGCCGACTGGGAGAAGATGATGAGGGCCGGCAACGGCGGCGGCAATGGCAAAGCGAAACCTTCGTCCAACCGCGGCTCGTGCAGTTCGTCGTCTTCGTCGTCGCCAACGCCGACCAACAGCGGCCGCAAGAAAAAGAAGAAGAAGAAAGGCGGCACCAAGTCTGGCGGCGGCGGCGGCAACAAGCACCACCACCATCATAATCATCATCATCAGTCGTCGTCGGCCGGCAAAAAGGTCAAGTACGACGGCAACAGCAGCAGCGGCAGCAGCAGCGGCGGTTACAGTTACAAGACCAAGCTGATGGACCCGGTCAAGCGGGCGCTGCACAACGACCTGGAGAAGTCGAGACGGGTGGAGACCAGCATGCTGTTCATGAACCTCAGCGAACAGGTGTCCTTCCTGGACGACAACCGCAAGATCCCGTCCAAGCTGAGCATACTGCGAGGCGCCAAACGGGAGTGCGACCTCATGATGTTGGACGAGAGGAGGCTGCTGTCCGAGAAGCACGTCATGCAACAGAAACAGCGGATGCTCAGGGACAGGCTGTTCGAGCTGAGGCGCGAGCAATACCACCGGCGGTACGGTAAGTAAGGGCCAGCAGTGAAATAAATCATTTTTTAACATTTAAAAAAATCTGATTTCGAAACCATTATTGCTCATACAACAATATATATATTATAATATATATTTTAATCGATAATTGATTGCACGTTAAAATAGATACGTGTTTCTAACGGTTTTCTTTTTCCATTGTTTTTTATATATATATATGATGATTATATAAAATGCAAATTTATTTTTTATATTTAAAAAACCGGAAAAAAAACAAATAGGATTTTTTTATTTTAAGTCCGCTCTTCATATTTTTACTATCCCCGGTCGCGTGTTATGATGTCTAATAATAATAATTGTACTTAACAAACAAAAACAAGTACATAATAATGATTATTATTATTCAAATATAATATGTGTATAAACCTTAACCGAAACATAATTTATTATTATAATAATATATGATATCTTTTGCAATTTTATCACAACCGAGAAAAGCACGAAGTGTATTTTTTAATCGAGACGATGTTCCTATTGTACAGTTTTTTCGTTTTTAAGTATAATAATAATAATAATATATTATAACGTTTTAGTTTTATAGAAATGATAAAATTATTTTAATGTTACCCATATAAATTAGATTCGTCGAAAAATACCTTATTTTTTAGTGTGTATGTAAAGCAGCGAGTTTGATATTGTAGTTTTACAATTTTTGAAGAATAAAAATTATTATTATTATTAATTATTAATAACTTTAATACGACGCTTACCGTGCTGCTCCCGCCCCTATACCACCCCTATCCCACTTTTTTTAATGCACAGTACAAAATAGATTAAGATCTTCGAGAAAAAAGCGATAGACTTTCCCTCATCCTTTAAGTGGGCATGATAACATGTATACGATATTAAATTATATAATATTTTATAGTATATCCATTTATTTGTTTGTTTTTTTTTTTTTTTGTTACGTTTTACCTGATTTCGTTGCATTTCCAAGTTGTGTTTGCGCATTTTCCTTCATTATTATTATTATTATTATTATTTATTACCTTATTACTTTATTATTATTATTTTTATTATTATATGATTATTACTTTTATTTTTTGGTTTTTCAAGTTTTTTTACATTTTTTTTTTTTTTGTTCACTTAAAGGCACCTTATTTGAAACGCACTAATGATGGAAAAACTAATATTTTTTTTTAAATATAATTTTTAAAAAACCAACCAAGCTTCTTAAATAATATTAATTATTAGAAGAAAAAAAAACAACACATTTCTCGTTAAAAACGGCGCTTATTTATAAATATGAAATATTATGTGTGTGTATATAAATATATATATATATATAAAGTAAATATTTTTTAAATGTATTTTTAAATTTTAACACAAAACAATTGGTAAAAAGCTTTTTTGTATTTTTAAGTAGTCGTTTAAGTATTTGATAATTATAATATACATATATATTTGTATGTTTTCTTAAATTTCTTAAAAGAAAAAAATGTATGAACGTTTGAACTTTTTTTAATTGTCGGATAGCAATTATTATTATTATTTTAATTTTTTTGTAATAATATTATACCAGAGGATGTAACAGGAGTGTTCATTAATGTTAGACTTTTATTTTTTGTTTAGAAAAAAAAAGAAATGGGACGTTAATTTTTCCTTAGAAAAAAAAATACAATTTTTCTCCTACGATACAAATGTGATAAGTGCTGATATTTTTTTAAGATTTCGTATTTAGTTATTAGGCGCATCAAGTTATCTTTCGATTATTTTTTTTTCAACAACACGTTTCTGCCGCAAACAAAATTTGTTTAAAAAAAAAAGGACTTCCCAACGTGACACAATTGAAAAAAAAATATATAAGTTTTTTTTACTCTAGTCTCGAGTGCCATCTAAGAAAAAAAAAAGAAAAAGTCCCAATACTACTAAACAATACTTGATAACATCATCTCAAAAACGCATGAAATAATTTTTGATTTGTTATATTTTTCAATTTTGTTTTGCACAACAACTAACACACTACCGCGGAGAAATAAATAGTGAGACTTAATTTTTTTTTTGTAATTAAGGCTGAACGTGGTTGTTAACCAAAAAAAAACTTGCATACATTTTTTTATTCGACAAAATTTAATCGGATCGTAACAATTTTTTTAATAATAATTTTAAATTTATATTTAATTAATCATATTGTACAATTTCGTAAAAAAATTATCTAAGCCATAAGTTTAATATAATATATTTATATATTAATTATGATATAACGATTATAATATTATATTTAATAATAATAATAATATCGAAACATAAGTTTTTTTTTTTAACATTGAAATATATATATATATTTTTTTTATGTACAGTCTGTGGCGTTAGCCTAGAAGTTGTTAGACTTGCTTTTATCTGTTATTTTTAAGTTTTGTTTTTTTTTTTTATTATTATTATTTACTTGGTAACGAGCTACGATTTTTCTTTTTATTACAATTATTATAACTATTATTATTAAATTTACATTTGTGAGAAAAAAAAAACCCTCAAGTTTATATACAAGGAAACCCATAATACCTCTTTTGTCAGTTTTGTAATAAATGATTACAAATAACAAATCATAGCACATAATCTTTTTTTTTTTTTTAACTATTTATGTAATCTATTTAAAGTGACGATATTTGATATTTTAGAGTCTATGTTTTGTATTTTATTCATACTTATATTAGATAAAAAACACAAAAAGTAAAAAAAAAAATTAAAAACATAAATTTGGCAATTTGTTTTGTTATGATGGAAAATTTAAGCTAGAATGAAAAAAAATGGCGTACAGCAAAAAAAAAAAATTGGCATTTTTTATTTTTCTGTGTGTGTGTGTGACTTTCCTCTGTCAAATGGTGTATTGTATTTCTGGTACAGCTCATGGCTGTCAATTAAAGCTGAAATACTCTTTGTTTTAATTATTCTTTTCGAAGAAGAGTATAGAGTATAATACTGTAATAATACTTGAAAAATAAAAGTTACATGTTCGATATTAATATGGATGAATAATAAACATAATAAATTGTACAAAATACAACTTTAAGATTACTGGTTAACGCGTGTGCATATCAAACACGCTGTACATAGTGCGTTGGTTAAAAGATGATGACTATTATGTGGAGGTAGGAGGCAGAGACCGGATTTCAAGTGGAGGAGGAGGAGGAGGAGTCGGCGACCAGGTTCAAGGTTGTGTAACTTGTACATACCGCCGACGATGGTTGTCCGTGCGGCGGTGGACGTCGTCGACGGAATTCCGATCGGTGGTCCGCCGTCGTCCTGGGCTAGCGCCAAATGCGTAAAGTTGAAACACGACACCGGCGGCGGCGGCCGAACGAGCCGCTCCTGCTCTGACGCGCGCGCGCGCGCTCTCGAGCGACCGGCTTCTCTGCTCTATGCGTCGTTCGCGTCACTCTTCCACGTTGGCCGCCACTCGACTCTCATCCGGTGCCCGCCAATAATTAAAGCGTGTACGGATAAGACCGTCTATTTTCATTATCGTTTAATTCTTAGTTACTTCTATTTGATAAGCTAAGTTATTTCAATTTTATTACACTAAACGAACAAAATATTTAAATAGATTTACAAAAGTAATATAATATTTTATCATTACTTGTGTGTCGACTACAATATTTACACTGGAAAAATTAAAAAACACTTAAGTTCAAATGAACAGATGAAATGTTAACAATACATGTGTAATGTATATTTTGTTAAATTCAGACGGATGTTTACAGATAGTAACAAGCTACTAAAAGTAAAAAAATATGTTTAGGCAACGGTATAATAAATATTATATGGCTAAAAAAAATGGTATAATGCTATCAGATTTTTGAGAAATTACAGGCCAACGTGAAAAGGTTCACTTAAATTAATAAAAATAATTTCAAATGTTGTTGTGCGGTGTTCAAGCGGACTTCTGCTGGCAAAGATAAGTAAAGGTGTACAGCAAAAAAAAAAGTATGTCCCGCCACACTTGAAGTACTTATAAAATATTATTTTCAAATGAAGTCTAAGATCGGGAAAAAAAACGACTGAATAGACTAAATTACTAATGATGTTTGCGGCTAAACTTAAAGCTGTAGACGTGATTTCTGGGTAAAAATATAAAAAAAAAAAATCATTAACGGTGTTTTTTGTAATACACAACAATGTATAATACCTTTTTTTTATGAAGTGTACTGTATATATTTTAAAACTTGGGTAAAAAGTTGAAATCAGCACTCAGTAGTTTACCTTGGACCTTTTTAAGAGATGAAAACAATTCTGCACAGTTAACTATATTATCACCTTTTCGACACGATAAAAAATACCCTGCTCGATTTACTATTGACCTAATTATTTAGCCTCAATTTACAAAATATATTAATCTTTTAATATAAACATGTTTAAACTAACGCTATACTTAACACTAATAATAAGGTTTTTAGAATCCCAAACCTCCGCCCATGGCCATAATCTCTACACTGGAACGGTGATTTTTATTCACACATGTTCGTATTACATACAAATAATTCTAAGGCCCCCCCCCCCGGGCCTGGGGGAGGGCACCAGAAGTGTTGTTTTTTTTGGTCATTAGGCCAAAATGGTTATTCGAACACACATATCTCGTTGGCTATTAACAAATAATAATTGTTATTATAATTAACGACAGTCGGTCGTCGGTTGCGGCTCAAGTCGGTTTTGTGTACCTAAATATACATATTATTATATCTATACAGATTAGTATCAACCAGGCTTTATCACCACCTTGACTCTTCGGCGGCGGCGGCGGTGGTTTAATTAACGCAGAGTACGGCCAATGGGAAAAAAATGGGCTGTGTACACACAAACCGTGTTTAGGCTATATTATATAATTTTTTTATTTATACATATATGTAGTAACACATAGATGGAGGGCAGGCGCTTTTAATCCGTAACATGTGCACGGTAGTGAAAAGTGAAAGAAAGATAAAAAAAACAACACCGGGGAATAATTAGTGTGTACAGCGTTCTCAGTGGTCAAGACTCGAGTAGCAGTAGTAGTCGGTTAGGTACACCTAATAGTATCGATGTTGCTGTGCATTATAATACATACCTATACACCTATGAGGTCTGATAGTTGTGAGGTGCACGTAAGTACGCGAGATGGGGTATTAATGGTGCGCATCCAAAACAACAACAACATCATCATCATCATAATGGTCGACCTACATTTATGTACATGTATATATATGATTATTATTATGCAACAATACTATTATTATACCGCCGCCGAGGAGGAGTCGATTAACTCGGTTAGGCTATCAAGAAAGTATCTTCGGATATCACGTGACACTTGTTCGGAGGTGATTATATATAATGAAAACAATAACTTCCCTAAATAGAAAAAAAACAGGACCAGTCCGTATAAATAAAACGGCTATACACTACCGGAGGCGATATTATTATTAAAAACGGGTTAAAAAAAATAATACTACATTATCCGGCCGTTACAAAATTACACGGCGTACGATATTTGGACTTCTAGTCTTACATCTCGTATACAAGATAACTACCGCACGTCCCGGTGAAGCTGACCGATCAAAAAAAAAAAAAAAAAAAATACTATAATATATATTATTTTTTCAACGGTCGTTTGTATATTTTAAGCCACCCGAGCACTCGAGTCGCATTCACCCCCCCCCCCTATGTTTTAAGGTTAATAATTAAATAATATTACCGTTGATAGGATCGACAATTGTCTCAAAACAAACGGAGTACACGCTAAGCTTAGGTACTTGGACTGTAAATACTATTATTTTTTTAAATTCGACGGTTACGTTGTATTAGTCGTTTGTGGAATATATTTGTATATTATGTTACATTGTCAACATAGTGACCTCTTTGATTTAACTTAGTACCCCGTGTATGTAGCGTCACCGATCGGTGCAATCGAAATTGGTAAATTGTTTTCCGCTTATCCTTTTCTAAAACCTAATTAAGACGTGTTGGCTACGCTGTGGCGGTACAACCAAAATAGGTGGATAAATGGCCTTAAGGTAACTGACCTGGGATGCATCACATTCCCCTATAATAGGACTAGACGCGGTCCGACCTGGCATTTCTAATCTGCTGCTGTCGGCTGGAACTTTTGTTCTGCGACACACGTCAGACGTTTAAATGATCTTAAAGTCACCAGACTTGGCCGGCACACGTCAACCGCGATTAGGTTCGAGCAGACGGTCACCTAGGTCCCCTGGGAGTATGATACGATAACCCAAGCCGACCTCGTCTGACCTGACCTAACGTGACCCGTGTAATTCGGTTGTGGGTCTGTCGAGAAAACTACGACCGGGGACACTAATACAATTATTTATGAACCGAGTAACCGTAATAATAAATGATGTGTATAAGAATAATATTATTATTTACAAGACGTACCGGGAAATCCGGCGGCGGCGGCGGTTGTACAATATATTGTGATGTTCATAGTAATTCATAATTAACACGACGCAGCAACGTACTCTATTTATAATAGAAAATAATTGACAACAAATCGCGGACTCCGCCGCAGATGTGTGCGGTCAAAATATATTATAACGAGGCGATAACGGCAACCAGAACGCGTCGGTCGTTCAGTGTGTTAAGAAGTATATTGTCATGTTGTTGGAGAGTAAAAAAAGACAAACGCGATAATCGGTTGGAAAATACATACTACGCGATGCCCGTTTATATAACAACAACGAGAGACAACGCTTATGATGTATAGAGGAATGTTGTCTAAATAAACTGGCACCGAATAGCTATAGATTACAAATTTTTCCTGTCTGTGCACATTTGCCACAGTCCCGGAAGACGATGATGTTATTATAGAGAGAAATTAGCATTATAATTTGCAAATAAACCATAGACAAAATCAAACTATTAACAAATAAACTATTAACAAATGTAATTAGTTATCAAAAACTGTCTCTTACATTACTCTCGGGAGTGTATTTTATTTTTATTTAGCACAGGACTTGTAGTCTACGGTGCAGAGTCTGGGCAAATCTTGTACACCAAAATACAAATTCAATTTTAGAACACCAGTGTCGTTGTTGCACAACGGACCGAGACGGCTTTTGAACTTTTGGATTTTCCAACGTAAAGGAGGAGCACAAAGTAAATAGTAATTATTATTAGGGCAGGGGGAAAAATCCCTTTGTCGCGCGACCGAGACAAAAGCAATCGTGCACAGAGTACACACGCCTGTATACGTGACTTAGGAACGGGGATCAAAAAAAAGAAAGTTCATTATTATTATTTTTTTTTTTTAGCTAAAACGCCACACAGGAATGTCTGTGTGGCTTTTTTTATGTGTACACAGATGTATATGTATATATTTATAAATTGGGAATGGTCCCGCCGCCGTTTAATATTGTATACCAGTCGTGGTTTTGGAAAAACGGTCACATAGTCGGTCGGTCTGTCAAAAATATTTGCCTTCATTACATTTTTTATGGACAATTCAATTTAATATTCGCGCAGACCCGTTTATGTGCGGCAAATTCCATTTTTAGAGCTGCGTCGCCTCAATAATGCAAGTTCGTGTCTCGTCTGGAGGTCGTCGGCGCCGTCACGAATGGCATGCAGACGGTTAAATGGGAAATGGCGGGAAAAAAGCTCTGCAAAGGTGCAAAAAATAAAAAAAAACTACAATTCTGACGAAAATACAATATATTATATTTTGTAAGTTGTCCTCGAACAAAATGTTTGAAATACAACAGCTGCATTACGTTAGTCGGGTGATTCTATTTTAACGCGCAGTATTATCTTATACATTTTTAATGGACATGGGTATTTCCAACATGTCACATTTGCAAATTTGGCGCAGAAAGTTGCTGTTGATGATCTAATATCCACCACTGACCTAACCAAATGTTCATGGAAATCGCAATAAAAATATACAATACATTGATGTATAAGAAAAAAAGCTCAAAAATTCTTCAAGAAAATATGTCGTATTAAACACTTCTGTGAGCCCATTGTAGATGGAATGCAACATATGTTTATTATTACATAATTTTATTTTGTTAGCAAAACAAAATACATTTAATTCAGGTGGCGCCTCGTAGTCGTTATAGAAATAAGATTTGCGAAATAAGGCCAATACATTTTCAGGATGAGCCATTTTTGTATTGTCCACATGTCATACTTATCTGTGTTCAGTGTTGTTGAAACGCAGCTTGTAGAATTAATAAACGGCGTGCCGCACAAACTATTCATTATCGTTTGTCAGAGTCATTAAGCAAATAAAACCTGCACTAGCATCGATAAAATACCTCGGCAAGTATAGATAAAAACAAATAATCCAGTAGGGGAAAAATGATAAATCATTATTACCGTTGCTGAATAACCGAAATTCCAATTTCTTTTTGAAAAATCACTATTAGGCTACGTGGCTGAGTAGTAGTATACCAGTAGTAGATGCCAGTAATAATGAACAGTGACAGTAATAATTGTTAGTCGGTAATTTTAGTGGCCAGCAAAGGGTGAGTTTTTTTTATTTTCACATTAAAAATCTTAGTTAATCTCGACAAAACACTTATAACATTGTCAAGTCGACTGACTTGCTGGGGTTTTCATCATCGTGATAATTATTGTAAAGAACTTATTCGCGGGGAGGCCGAGTCGATGCGTTACTCTTGTCGATTGCTTTGAGTTGGTCATAACGTGTTAAGTTCGGCCTAAGTGCATATTGCTCCAAAAGCCAAAAAAACCGACAAACGGCGGCTCGGTCGCGCCGTTATGCAAAATCATACATGCACTACACTCTGCTACTGTACTGTATTCATAATGTTATTCATTCAATTGGTGTATAGGTCATGATAGATAAAAAAAAAAAAAAAATTACAAACATGTTGACCTCTTGCTGCGATACCGCGGACTTCAGTGCCAAGGCCAGATAGAATAATTTTAAACGCGTTATTATTATTCGTTTGTTAATTAATTTGAAAATAATAAAGTACATTGTAACGCGATTACCATTTGGTGTTATGGATTGATCATGGTAATTATTATAGTAATTACATTGTTGTACAAAGTGTTAAAGTCTAAGAATTTATTGTCTTTTTTTTTTTTTTTTTTACAGTGGTTTCTTCTTGGTACACAGTAACAACGTTGCGTGGCAAAGCTGCGAATCGTACATTGTTGTTGTTGATGTACAATTGGGGTTGTTTAATAATAAAAAACGAAATTTGCTAGGCTCACTCGGTTAGGTTTTTTTTTTTTTACGTTACTGTTGGAATTCGGTAAAAACCAGAAAAATCTGCTGACGAACGGGTTTTTTTTTCATTACTATTATTTAAACCGTTGGTCGCGTCACTGTCTGTTCCCGTTTTTGAAACATTACGGATGATTAAGTGTGGTAGAAAAAACAAGAGTATCGTATTTTTTTGAGAAAATCGTCGTCAGGTGGGGTCGTAACAGCTCCATCTGGGACCAACATGCTCGTTGGTCTATGAATCTCATGCAAAGGGATAACGGCATGTGCGTATATAAGGTCGGCGTTTGTAAAGTGATAAAATATAATAAGAGTTTTCTTATTTGTTCTAATGACCGAGCAATGATTTATCTCGAGCCCAACGTTCGGTTATTGTAAAAATAAACTCCATTAAATTAAATACTTGCTTCGTCGAAGTCGACGATTCTACAACAATAGAAATACCAAAACAATAAAAACTTTAGTCCATATACATTATGTATACCATATGGACGGCTAGGTAGCACCGTGAGTTTGAAAAATTGAATCATTCGTCAAGTTTTTTAATATCGATTAAATATGAATTAAAAAAAAAATAATAATAATTTATAAGGTATTTTTTTTTTTTTTTTGGCTGCGCTATATGGGTAATATTCAAGGTGAAGCACCATCTCATAACTAGAACGGAGGTGTTTAAGCGTTGAAAAAAAACTATTAAGTCCCCTCACACCGTAATTGAGACAATTTCGAGGGTGTTTTTTTCAAACTAGAGGAGCTTGGCACACCAAAGCCTCCCCTCCCCCTCAAATTGCGTCTATAAAGCTATACAGCGATTGGTGGCAGTCATAGTGGGCTTGAGAATAAGCGAACTGAACTAAAACGGATTATTTAGCTATTAAAATGTATAATATATGGTATTATTGTTTTTTGACGTACATAATTCATACATTTTATCAATAACATGTAAAATATATTTTATCACGCACGTGTTGTGTCATTACTTAAGAAATTAAAAATAAGATTTTTTTTCTTCTTTTTGATCTCGAGGATAAAGATCTTAAATTACTTCCAAGTTGAATTTGTATATTTTACATTTTCAGTTGTTATAATTTTCTTTTTCTTTTGGATCTCAAGGATAAAGATCTCAAATCGGTTTTAAAAAGCCATTGCATACTTTATACTTTATTGATATAATAAAATTTAAACATGACTTTTTTAAAAATTGTGCTAACTATCTGTTAATGTGTAAATGTTATTTTGATACCTAACTATGTATTACATTATTGAAGTTCAATAATGGGTCTCTCTACAGTATTATTTTTTTTTGAGGGTCATATATGGGCCTCGTGATAACAGGGAAAACAATAATTTTTTGGTAAGTGACATTGTGTGGCCACGAGACCCATTTTTGAGTCTCACTCCTAATTGGTTAAAAAATATACTTAGGCCAATCTGTAAACCATTTTAATAGTATGTACAAAATTTCAATTCGTTTGAGCCAATTTTTTTTTAGTCAATCATGTCAAAACCCTCTTAAGGGTATAGAAACGTGAGACCTAAGTGTTGTGGGTCTCATGGCGCTCAACGTAATAGTTAGATCCTGTTGTACTCGAATAGCAAGTGAAGTAAATAAAGTAGAGAAATTTAAGTTGTCCCCTGGTTAGGTTAGTGTCATTGATATATTTACTACTTAGGTTTAACACCGTCGTCCGTCCTAGACGCGACCGCTTTTTTTTTTATCGCCCGCCTCCGTCCTAAAACCAAAATAAATGTTTAAAAAAAATATACACAACTACTTAATAGTTTTCAGTGACGGCCAAAATAGCGCCTAGGTTAACCGGCGACGACGACAGCGTGCGGCCGTTCAACTTGGCGCACGTGTTGCTGCTTAAGCTGTGCCAAGGTATCATCAAGCTCTTACTTAGCCATTTGTGTGTGACCATTCACGCCATCGTATCATCATTATAATACAGTCAGTTTAGACAACCTAATAATAATGATAATAACCGTTTGTGTGTTTGATGATGATAATAATATATGCTCGGAGAAGAAATAATAATTGTCAAAAATAAGCCGCTCGCCGCCACGGTCATAATCGTTTTTTTTTTTTTTTTTTTTTGAAATGCTAGTTTAATATTCTAACATGTGCACAGACACACACTACATTATAATAATATAACACAATATACATGATAATCGTGTCTAATTTTACTTTTTTTAAGTTCTTTTTCTCGGAACGCATCTAGGCGTTTTACACGTTTTAGCCGAGAGCCTATTTACATTTCAATTCTTATATACTCTACATTTTTCAGGTCTTACACGCATACCGCATTAAACCGTTGAACATGATATATATATTGAACATAAAATTCCAAATTGAAACAATCGGTGAATGTTCAAGAATAGGTATAAAAGAAAAAGAAGAATACATAACTTCTTAGTGAAATAATAATTGAAGAGTGAATTTGTCAAACGTTCTAAGTGCCAAAGTATAAAAATTGAACTTAATAATTTTATTTGTATTTCACGCGTTACGGGAAACAATTTTTCACATTTGTCAAGCGAGGAATAGTTGTTTATAAAAAAAACAATCATATTTAACACTTAAAAATATGCTTAAGTGTTTCCGGTAATGTAAAAGTAAAAAAAGTAAAATAAAGTTCAATTTTTTTGCTTTGGCACTTAAAACGTTTGACAAATTCACTCTTCAATTCGTCTAATTCAGCTTTGTGCTGTTGGCCAAGTAAGTTTGTGAAAATTCAAAGTTGCAAAGTTTGTCGGGAGGAATGTCCAGGAAATCAAGAACATATTGTCAAGGTATCAAAGAAATCCAACTTATTTGAATGTTGAAACATTGGCAGTTATAGTCTTAGGATAGGCGCCATTTGAGAAATGGATGTTGTTTGATTGTCAGTAGTAGATTTTTTTTTAATATATAGTTAAACGACCACTGGATCAAGGCGATTAGGTTGTTAATGCCTAGTAAAAAACAGTTTTTTTTATACATATATAATCGTGTCATGCACCATTACTATTAGTGCTATCCAATTAATTGCGGATTAAAAGAAAATACATAAAAATAACAATTTTTTTCTTATAGATTTATTACCGTACCAGTTTTCCGATGTCGGTTAATATATTTTAATAGTTATGCCTATCCTCCATAGTGTATAATATTATTAGGTTGTACAAAGTACCATGTACAATATCATAATAGCAGCCATGCGCCGCACGTTTATCATGTGTCTGGATTTAGCACACGGTTTTTCATTGCTTATTAATTAATATTTAACCCAGTTTCGGTGGTAGGTAAAAACCGTCCTAGAAATATTTTACTGTAAAACAAATCCGCACGGTTGACAACGTGTGTAACTCGTATAACAGCCCTCACCGGTCAGGTTATAACGGCGTCATATAAGACGAGGAAAACCGCCATAATAATAATAAAATACAATAATATTATTATGTCTACTAGTATTAGGCCTAAACTAGAACTAAAAGAAAACAGGACTTGATGGCGTTTTACATATTATCATAATTAGTTGTTATTAACAGCTATTACACACGCACACACTATCTCTCTCCTCTCTCTCTCTAGTGTCTTTAGAATATTGTGCCGATTGTGTTTTGTGAAAATTACAAAAATAATTCTGAAAAAAAAACG
Source organism: Adelges cooleyi (assembly GCF_023614345.1). Classification (NCBI taxonomy): domain Eukaryota; kingdom Metazoa; phylum Arthropoda; class Insecta; order Hemiptera; family Adelgidae; genus Adelges; species Adelges cooleyi. The sequence continues at coordinate 551,827 of NW_026096058.1, read as the reverse complement.
TGACTTCTTTGAAAGTGTGTGTTTGACGTTATCCACATGTGTTTTCAGTCGAAAATAATATATTGTACAAATTGGACCCATCCGTCGACAAAAAAAAACAGCCGATTTTACAAAAAACTATACGATTAGTAGCCGGGCGATTATGATGGTAATAATAATAATACAACTGATAAGAACACGGTGTTGCGTTTCTGTTGTCTTTTAAGGCATATTATTATTGTTGTTATGACAGGAGACGGGAGCAACGTTAATATTATTGTGGAGAAAATGCTCAATAGTATTATTGTGCTCTCACTGCCAAGACCCGTGTCGAATGGCGATCATTTTGCCGGTTACCGGCTCAAGGGCAGAAGAACACCACAATATAACGTCGTGTAATCATATTATGAATAAAAATCGAATTATTCGGTGGAAGTAAAAAAAAAAAAATGTAAATAATTTATTATAAATCGCAAATCGACTGTTGTCCCCGACAACGATATATATTTTATGAGATGTGTTCACGGTTGGCCGTCTTCAGTGTCACGGCGTGTTAATACGTTTTACTCGGTTCGGTGGGTGGTACAAAATAAAACTACCCGAAAAAAAAAAAATATTAAGATTTTTGTCTTAAACATTTGTTAGGTACACCACCCCGACAGCAGTGCTGTTTAGACGGGGTGGATAAACAACCACGGCCGGCGAGGCAGACCCGTGAGTGACGTGACTGCCAATTTTTACAACAGAGTGGTACAATTATGAATGAAAAAAGAGGGGGGGGGGAGCAATGCAATTGACCGTTTGACAACGCTTTGAAGAGACCGTAGACCACCGTTTAGGTGGGCCGTATTGGTGTGGATATAAATATACCGTTTTTACTTGTAAAAATTACGTTAATTTTCTTCAAATATAAATATATTTTTTACAAGATTGGCCACACGTTTAGTTATTAGATTTTAGGTAGGTATGATTATTTCCCTACTCTGTCGTCACAGGACACAGCATCGATTTCAAGTAAACACCAATATGGGGGGGGGGGGGTTAATATTGGTAATATTAAAAAGTCACTCAAAGTTTAAGCGTGTCACGGTAGAAGTTAATATCAGTAGGCGTGGGGGTGGAAAGTGCTAGCAATAATGCAGCTCCCACTTTGTCTTGGCCATTTCTAAGGAGAAAGTATAGGCAATTTTTCGATAAAATCTTAATTTAGAGCTTTAACGTACACTTATAAATACAGTAAATGAGAGTATTTTATTGATTGCAATTTTTTTTTTTTTTGTCAAACAGTCATTTCTATAGGATAAAATCACAACTTCTCCCCGTCAATATGCTACGCCAGTATTGACACTATATTTACCAAATGTTCACAATGTACATTCACATAGAAGAACTTTATCAACCACTTTAACGCTACCCCGGATCAGCCACTGTGTTGGAAGTTGGAAGTACACGAATGGAACAAGTGGCGTTTTTGTGTTTTCGAGGGGTCAGTGCACCCGCCGGTAATGAAGGTACCGAGGACGACGGTAATAATATGTAAAGTACATTGTTGTTGTTGTTTCTTACAGTGTGTATGTCGAGTCTACTGGATCACGAGGTCACGAGATCACTGAGATGATCAACGATCACACAATGAACGATCAACGATGATGATTGTTATTATGATGGTCAGAGTGCCGCACTATAATAATAATTTATCAATGTTTTGCGGTGACGGTGGTGTAGATACACACACACACACACGTGCACTATTCACCGGTCTAATAATATTATTATTGTGTGTATACAACAATATTGTACTATTGGAATAAACGCATGTTAATTGTGGGTTGCCCGGTTCGTCGGGTCCATTGTCGTTTGTACTTGATTTCTTAACGTTTCAATATACCAACGTTGTTACCTGTTCGTCGGTATCATTGTAGGTTTACCTACAACACCGTTTTGTCGGTTCGGTTTTTATGAAAAAAAAAAAAAATTCAAAATGTTTGACGTGTGCGGCCTACAAAAGTATAGTTACCGGTTTATTTTAACGCGTACCTACACTCTGTGTAATATTATAGGCTACATAATAGTATAGGCTACAGCCCACAACGCCACACGGTCGGCAAGCAAGTTGAACCGCTGTTGGATACACAATTTCGAAAAAAAAAATTGTGCGCGTTAAGTAAACAACGTCGAAAGGGCGTAATCCGAAACCTACTCAGAAGTAGATTTCAAAAAAACGCAAAACAATCGACGGTTAGTAAGCTCTAAAATGTCGCCGTCTCTAAACATATATGTATATATATATATATATTATTATATAGAAGTGTGTAATGTGTATACTTGGTGTCAAATAACGCAACTGCGTAAGTTCTGTGGCTTTCGACCTCGAGTCACATTGAAAGCATACAACAATAATTTGATGACGTCGTTCAGGCTTAATATAGACTCCTCGGCCGGTCGACAATAATATTGTATTATAAACAATTTTATTATAAGTAACGCCGAGCACTTATATGAGACGGCGACGTGAAGTTTTCATATAATATAAGTGTAAAGAAGTCCCACCTCTCGTCTAATTCCGGGTTTCAGCCTAAATCAATCTTGTGTCTTATTGACAAGTCTCATTTGCAAGTTTCAAAGGTCAAGCAACAACTTAGTCGAAAACTAACCGAGACACAGGTCGCGGTTGTGTGTGGGTCAGGTCGATAGTGTTTCAATGGAATCTACCCGAGAGTGTAAGAGACTATCATAGAGAGACTGGTTCTGATGAGTTCTATATTGAGGTACCATCAAAGTGTTTTACGCCCCGACGTGCGTTGGACTTGAACACAAGTATAGATTGTGCATTTGAAAATATTGCGCATAAAATAACACCTATAATAATAATAATAATAACAAGTGCATAACCCATTATTCACTGGTGGTCCGGAAATCGTGCATGCGTGTGACGTCCAAAGGTGTGTGTGTGTGTGTGTGAGTATAAAAATGCAATACATCTATTTTATTGCGACCAATGGCCATCTCGCACACGGCAATGAATGAATTATACACAAGTATAATGACACCGGATTTAATACTTACAAAAAAAAAAATCAAAAATATGCTGCGTTTCCGGTATTCGAATGTAATATCGGCGTTAATCGCGCATATTGTTGGTAGGTACAATGTATAATGTGTATATAATTTTATGTTTATTGCAACGTCGGAAATATTTGTGCATTGTGTACGACGATGATACAGCAGGATGTTAATGCTATATGCACGCTGTATGTATACATTTCAATAATAATTGTATTATGTGTACCTGAAGTGCATCGAAAACACCGGCGGCGGCGCGCAAAAATTTAATTTCGCTTTCAAGGTTCATAATATTATTATTATTATTATGCACGAGTGTTGTCGACCCCGGTGCAGTTGCACCGGCGGATCCGGTCGCCAGACGGGTAAAAGGAAAGAAGTAAAAAAAAAAAAAAAAATAAGAAGGAGAATCTCGCGGTACGGAGAAAAACAAATTCACATGCAACATATTATTCATGAATAATATACTATTATGATGACGACACAAGTTCCATCCGAAAACGGTTGAAAGTCTTTTTTTTTAAATTAATTACTCTGTTAGCGCAGCTAGAGTGTGTGTGCAATTAAAGAAGACCATAAGTAAAATCAAAGACAAAAGTGCACTTTAGCGGGTTTTTTTTCTAATTTATACTTCATATTATAATTTATTGGTAAAATAAGATTGACATAGACAATAATAATGTGCAGTACCAAGACCACCGTACATGGTCGGAGGACAGATATTTCTCGCGTTATTTAATATTTGTCTAAGTTAACCCTCCCCACCCCTATATATATATATATATGTCTCAGCCGTTGATGAATGTCCCTGAAAATTATCTTAGAAAAAAAAAATAGTTGTAAGCTACACTATATTATTATGTAAAATAATCGAATATGAAATCAAACGAAACGTTTAAAATGTAGCTAACAAAAAACGGTGTGGTACGGAATACATTTTCTGTAAAAGCTTAAAACACATACATTTTAAACTGTTTACATTTGTACGGTAAATAGAATAATGACAAACGACAATTTAATTAAAAAAAAAAAAAAAAAAAAAACTATTATGGCGCCAGTTGACACTGAATGGCGCCAAACCAGATACTGCCATGACAGCCGTTAAAATTTGCAAAGATATTTTTCTTAAACCGATTGAACTCGGTTAAAACTTGCCCAATAATTTCGGATAAAACAATATACGTTTTTAGCGCGCAAAAAGTAGAAAAATAAATTAAACGGTACACAAACATAATGTATTAAGTATTCGTAATATAATTATTTACATTGTTTTTCTATTTTTTATTTATTTTAATAATACTAAGAAAACGATATTTGTCTATAGTAAAGAATTACTCCGCACTAAATATGATTTACTACAAAAGTGTGAAAAGCACATTTATATTTCAACACTACACCGAAATGTGTAGCTAAAAAAAGAAGTTAATCAAGATTTATCGTGCTTAGGGTATCGTTTTACATCATCTCACACGAACAATATCACTGGTGGCAATATTTTACAACTAACGCAAACTTATCAAAATTAAGACCCGGCTTTCTTATCTTAACAACCGTGTGAATCATGATTAGCAATTAGATACAACACAACACGAATCCGACCATTTTTCGGAACCAAACGCATTACAGTTTACACATAAATTATATCTCATTAACAATAAATTAAATGGCAATTGCACGCTATTGACCGCTTTTTCGGTTTTTTTTAATCTGTGAAATATTGTGCTCTGATTTTCTTATACTGTGAAGTGAGTATAGGAAAAGTACCGCCAACCAAATGGGGGGAGGGGGGGGGGGGTACAAGTGAAATTTGTTGCAAGTTTTACAATAAATTTCATCGAGAGATATTGAAGAAAATTAACAAAAACATTATTGAAAATATAACTTTTATCACTTCTACCTGATAATTCTTATTAGACACCATTTCAAACCTCTAATGAATTTCGGTTTAAGCGTACTAAGGGGTTACCTATTTCGGCACTTGGTTGGCACCAGTTCTTGGGTATAAGGAACTTTCCTTTATTGTTAATTATTGTTGAGCGAAGAAGGAATGCCAATTGTCCATTAGCCTAAAAAGGACCATTCATATAGGTTACGGTTCGCAATAGCAGCCGTTCTTCCGCTTAACTTTCAAGTATTAAATTTCAAGTATTATACTATGACACATCTTATAAGTCAAGGAAACTACTATATTTCAGATGAAGCGGTGTGTGTTATCTTATCAACCGAAACCGCACTACTGTTAACGTTTTTTCAAGTATTTCTTTTTTAAGTGGCAATTCACTAAATCGCCGTGACTAATAATGAAAGCTTAAAGAATTTGGCACTTTAATCAATGAAGGTCGTATTGTATTGGTGACATTGAACCGTAGGTATATATTAACCGTGTATGATGTCATTGACTCACTCGCTGAATGTAAATACCATTCGGACTGACACTGTTGCTTGTGATTGTCCATATTAATATATTATTATTAATATTCCCAATACATTTTAATGGTCAATTATATGATAGTTTAGTGTGAATTTCATAAAATGTTACCTGTGCATCGTAACGGCCAGTGGAATTTCAAAAGTTATCATTATCTCTCCTGTTGTGGTTCTTCGTTATTTTGCATAGGGATGGCTAGCAAAAATTTAAGGGTGGAAGGGCGGATTTTTATCAACCACAGTTAGTCTTCAGCCGACATTTCCAAGTATACAATTTTTCATAAATTGTTGTCAAATATTGCCTACCATTGTCCCTTAATAAATAATAGCCCTTTCCGTTTCCCCTATATAGAATTTCATTAAAAACTCAAATAACTATAATAATATATATTGTACGCTTGTATGAAAATAAAACATTGATTAGTAGAGGAAAATAATTATATTATTGCCATTTTGCATAACACGGGTAATATTAATACTTACACCTGTGTATACGCTGTAACTGTTAAAGTATTATATAGTTTTTTTTTTTTAAATAATGCCGCAATGTAACACACACTACACGTGCCACGAATAACCCACAAGTAATGAATTTATGAAAAAAACAAAGTATTAACGAAAAAGAAAAGTGTCACGTATCATTGAAAATTACCGTCATGCATACACGAGAAAAAAAATTGATTTTAAAAACAAATAAACAGTCACCGTGATCACGGCAGGAGCATGGATATTTAAATTTCTACTTTCCCTCCAAAAAAAAAGAAACAACCCAAATATAACGTGGCACATAAAATTTTTGCCGGTCATTTTGAATAATTGCCGTGTACACGAATTTTAATATGTCACTTTGAAAATACTTCCTAAGTAGCACTATATGAATATAATAATAATTACAAATGAATTATTATTTTCAAAACCCCAAACAAACGTTACACTTAACATACCTATTTTCCACGTAAACGTCAATTAAACAACAGCAAAAAAATATTTTTCAATACATCTCAATATTATTGATATGTGGGAACTCATAATATGTTAACATGCCTTGGGACGTTAAGGGGCTGTGACCTCTAACCCTCCCCTCGTTTGCAGGGTAGGTTAGAACGCATATAGCATAGAATGGCCAAATTAAATTTGCACACAAGCCCCCCCCCCTGCAAAAAATCAAAGCCCGTCGCGCTATTTATTTGTGAATAAATTCACATAAAGTTTTTGATTTTCTTATTGTACGGTTTCAACTGGTCTCAGTAATGTCAACAGCGTTTAACACGCTGTGTTTTTTAATGCCTCTGTGTAGTAATAATTAGTCGTGTATTTTATAATCATGTTAATGAAAAAAAAAAACCAGTACAGTGGGGTAGGGGCATAGTGGGAACGGAGAGTTCACAGGTCTACAGATTTTATTATTACTGAAAGTGATAAAATAACTTTTAAATAAACGCTTCGATGCGAATCTGTGGATAGTATGTTCAAACCAGTTATAGCGGTTTAGAAGATGTCGTGGGACCAGCAATAATGTACTTAAAATTAAATGTTTAGTCTCGTGCAGGGTGGATACGATAAGGGTTGATCGTCTGTCTATAAAAATGTACCGTCATAGTTACCCATGTATCGTAATTAACAATATAACACAAATATTTTCATTACCCGTTGACTGTTGATTCACTCGCACATGACAACCTAGAAACTGACTACGGCCAAAGTGTAAATTTACCCTATTTTCGGTGTTTTTTTTAAAAACGCATCATTGTAAAAACAATACCTTCTCAGCTCCGCACCAAATCTCTTTTGGCCGTAACGGTATTTTTTTTTTTTGTGTACCAAGTGACATTTTTTTTTTTTTTGTTAGAACATTTTTGTGCACCAGGAAAACCACCATAGCTTATGATATTATTATATTATTAGCTTCGTACTATTTAAACGGTGACCTGAGTAAAAGTTGTTTCGCTATCGTCACAGACGTGTTTATCTGGAGTATTCCGTTTACGGCTTGCCTTGTATACACCATAGTAACGGTAATTAATGATAATAATATAAGTGCACAAGTCTGTTGGGTCAGTACAAGTAGGCAGCCGTGTTTTCTATTTCTAAGTTTCGGATTCGACCTGGCCATCGAACACTGCGAATGCGATTTTTCGAAGAGTATACCTACCAGTTAAATCGTATGTCTTAAGTTACACACTGTACGTCGTTTTACGTTTCTTCGAATTTGTTTCGATAAAAATATATGTATGTATATATATATATAAATATATACCTAATTATGCGCTTTACAAACGAAACAGGAAACTGTTTTCCGGTTAGGTCTTGCGACATGGGCAGTAATTGTTTTATTTCACCGATACGGCGTTAAAATTGTACTTAACGTACTCTTGTACAATTATTTTTCAGTAGTAAATAGTCATGTTTTAGTACCAATTTATTTCTCTAGAGATTATCTTTTAGCTAGAAATTTAGAAACGAGGTTTTAATTAAAACGGGAAAAAGCTGCAAGACTAAAAATACCACTGGACTGTTAGGACTGATACTGTATAGACAATAATATATCAGTTAGGGTCAAACGGTAAGCGAATTGGGCATATGGAAGTACAATATATTAAATATTTTAATTGACAGTTTTGTATTAAATGGTTTTATGCTTACAAACTTGTGCTTACGTTTGTTTAGAGTCGACAATTGTTTTTTTTTAAATAATTATCTCCTGAGTTTAAGATAAAAATCTTTGAAAATTATTTAAATGGTTACTCGCGTTGGTGCTAATTAAAACAAGATCGATGCGTTGAAACTACTAATGATTGGTCGATAACCAGTTTAAAGAACTAAATTTGGTCAGCAATAATGAATTATGTAAAAATACCTTCTCGGTTTCGCGTCAGAGCTAATATTTATAATAAAATGATTGAAAAATTTAAATCATTAAGGCAATAATAATTGCCTTTAATCGAAATAAGCGTCTGGTGTCGAGACCTATAACTAGATAAGCATAATGTTATAGATTGTATGTACAAACTCAATCATGCTTCGGTACAGTGTACTTATTAATTCTAGATTGATTTAGAACAATAGAAGCAAATGGCCCCTAATATTGAATTTGAAAATTGCGTTTCCAGTAAATCGTTTCCGTTTACACACCTAAGCCAAGTTTTTAATAAGTCGCCAAACCAAACAAATGGGGGAGGAACGTTTTTTTTTTAGTATAATCTTTGGACTTGAGCTCTGAAAATTAGATCAAAGGTAAATCTAAATGTAATTAGTTATTTAAAAATAATTTTAGAATTGTGCCACGACCAACTTGTAAAATATTATGTTGTGCACAGTTCAAACATTCTGTTAGTAGAAAGTAGAAACCAGAAACATAAGGTTTTTTTGTACACAAATAGATTGTATACGTTTTACAAATAAAATATCAAAATAGATACCTCTTGTATTGTCATACGAGTTACAATTTTTTACTGTAATATTATATTCATTACATTTTTAACTACAATATATGGGAACAACGGCATTAAATTATTATTGACCCTAATCGTATCCGCTCTAGTACTCGAAGTATAATTTTTAAAAAACTTAATTGGGAGTTACGGTTTAGCATCGAAAACTACATTATAATGATTACACTGTAGTTTATATCATACCACAAGATAGTTAAATATGAACCTGTTCGGCAAGTATATGGTGTCTTAGATTTACGGTTTAAATTATTGTAAACATTTAATAGGTATGCAATGTACGCATTTATATTTAGTAAAAACTCTGTACTTTGCCTATCAGAAAAAATACATTTTTTATTAGTGCTAAAGATGTTAAAATATTAGGGAGGCAATAGAAATGTTAAAAAATAAGAATAGTTAACCAGACGTTTTGCTCAAGTTTCCTTTTTAACCTTAGAGTATCAGTTTTTGTAATATTTATGTTTTAAACAGCTCTGATAAAGATTAATAATGTGACACTACATGTATAATAGTTTGAGATCATTGGCCGTATTATAATATAGTTTGTGGAATCGACGGGTTGAATTATTGTAATCCAATACAGTGTATAATCAGCAAATATCCGGTCATTTATAAACGGAAATCCAGTTTTTCAACTTAGGCCTACCGTGGCGGTCACTAAGTATAGATTGATGTATTGACAAACATTTTAAAGTGTGGTTCAATGTTCATTCAGATAACCAAAAAAAAAAACAGCGTTTTTAATGTAACCCGAACGGGTCCGATATTAGAACAGGTTTATGAAAATGTCAATTTGTAAAATTTTGAAATTCACATTTATATAAATCTATTCAAAACAGTCCATAACGTGTTTGGCGTTATGGACTGTACGGGTTTTAGGGCTACAGGTTTTTGGCAATTGACTAGGAAGCGATCAAATAACGTGTGAAGCCGATTTTTAAATTATAATTCTAAAATCATGACACGTCATAGCTTTTTTACAATATCTGCGTGTAACAGTTACATTGTTACTTTATGGAGGTGCCAAAAAGTGGGCCTAAAAGCTAGATATAGGTCTGGTCGATCAGAAATCCTACATTGTTGGTACCCGGAGTGGGTGAAATTCCACTCTGGAAATATTCATTAAACCACCCCTTAAAGGATTTGATGTCTTATATACTTCTTCCTGTATGGGATTCTCTGTCCCGAATAGCATTTGACTGGGAATAAAATTTCAATAATTTACAAATTAAACACTGCTAACAGTTAACTATTACCATCGTTATGGTTTGTTGATACATGTTGTCAATTTAATATCAATTGAGTTGGGCCCTAGTAAATTTTGGTGGCCGGTGGGTATATTATATTACCCATCATGGTTCGGACAAGGTATACAAATAATAATAATAATAATTCTTGAAGATCGATTTCTTGAACGTTGTACATCTTTAAAACGAGACCATTACAATTCTTGAATAAATATAACGTTTATTAGTTAGGTTTTAGATCCGGACTGTCTACTACAGATGCATTAATATCATTTTCTTATTTTGTTAATACAAATTTGGATAATTATAAAAAAAAGTGTTTGGTATATTCTTAATTTAAAGAAACCTTTTGATTCAGTCGGTCATAAAATTTAATATAAATAAAAATGTAAATGTAATTAAATATTTAGGCATGAAAAACCGAAAATCTTCTTGTAAAAAATTTTAACTCGATTAATTTAAATAATATTAATTTGTTTTGTTTTCATATACTTAATTTCATGAAAATCCTATGTAATCATATGTACTACGTTTATAATGCGCATTAGCGACTGTATTTACACGTGGTAATAAGCTGTACTAGCACATATTCTTAATACTTCGATTAATAATTACTTAATATATAGTATAACGCTATTTTATTTTATTTGTTGTAAGATCACCCACCCCAAGCTTTGGCTTTCCAAGCTTCGCTTTTTGGAGGGGTAAGTAATCGCATACACGTATACAATTTTCCTTTATTTCAATATTAAAACTTTTTTTTTTAGCACGACGATACAATAAATAAATACTCTATTCTAAAGTGTCTGAAACCGAAAAAGGGTAACGTCGCCGTTGCGGCGACAAGCAATAAGGATGATAATAATAATCTTCGGCAAGGCGCCATCTCTAGTTCTAGACAACTACAGTAAATTACTGCCTACTGCCGGCCGAGCAAATCAAATAAATATGTTAATTTGTGCATAAAAAGGAGTATAGCTGTTATAACACAACGATAATGAAGGGTGTGTGTATTTGCGTTGGACGCTTTTCAAATGTAAAATAAAAAATTTATCGAGCGCGAATTCGTCTCGGACTTGTGCAAAGTGCAATCGGCCAAAGTACCATTAGGTAGGTATAAAGAATATAAAAACGCATTCGCTCAAGTGGTGGTTTGGCAGCTCAAGGTAAATACATCAAAGTGAAAATTTTTTTTAAAAAAATGATGTGCACTTCGCTCAACTTGTCATGTTCCATGAAGAAGAAAATGTGCATTGGTACTCTCAACGTACTTACCTATCGTCCTAACCTAATCTCGCAGTGCTTATTCCGATTGTTGAGAAGAGATCTCCTCCAATTGAGGTTTTTTTTACTTAGATCTGAACCGAGTTCAGTCAGTAGACGGTTTTCCCATACAAATGGTAGTATTATTTTTTCACAATTTCTACTGGAATTAACATTTTAGCTTCATAACGAACCTGTGTATTGTGTAAAAATCATATTAAAATATATCTTAAATAAAACATTAGGTAGTATAGTACATTCAAAGTAGCAAATCATTTTGTCAGACGATTACTTACTAACTACAGTTATCTTTAGTGTTTTGCATTGGTAAGAAAGTAATAATATTATTATTGTTAATTATTTATTGCTTATGTCGAGTTTTTAGAGTAAACAATAGCATTTTATAAAATATACGTTAGATCATCGCTATTATAAGATGATCTTATTCTCTTTAAAACTGCATAATGCATTCTCGTTAATTTCTAAGAGAATAAAATAATAATAATAATGTTAATTACTTAAGATATTTATTATTATAATAATATTATGCATGTATATGGACGGGTTTTTAATGCTGATGCACGACTTCTTGGTATTTACCATTGGAATTAAGACATGTATCGGCTTTAAAATGCACATAAACAACAATATTATGTGTTATTAATAACATTAATATAATTATTTCAAAGTAGCGTTTTAATCAGTTCCTCTTAAGCGGTGATTTTTTTTTTATCACTATAAAACCGTAATAATTTTCAATAAATCACTTCCTCGTACGTAAATACCTACATATTATAATATTATGCTGAAAATCTAAAAAAAATCGTATCATACAGCTACATTACTTACTTACTCGGCCAAAGCAATAACGTAGTAAGTAGGTACAATGTTATATTGTTAATCGGTACAAACTGACACGGTCTGGTGGAAAAATAAAACTGTATTGTAGTTGTAACTATTACATTAGGCACGATTGATGGCATATGTTGGTGTAAATTGCACGTGAACAAATATAGTATTTTGCAATTGCAACGCACAATACATATGTTGATGAAAAATGTGTAGCTCTGCAGATTTTTAAACTATTATCAGTTCCTGGTTGCGCATAATAATTATTATTGTTATGTAGAACTGTAACGGAAGTATGTTTTAGTTTAAGTGCAGGACAAGTAATAGGTAATCAATGAAAGTGCACTGAACTTGCCGTTGCACCAATTCTTATAAATTACTGCGAAACAACAACGTTGCACATATTTTTTTTTTATTGTACTCGAGAAAACCTTAACGCTATATAGAAATTGTGGGAATCGACAGTAATTAAATACAAAAATGAATTATTTATAGATATATAATAATATTCTAACGCGTTGGTCGTTACAAAGAAATCTACAAGGCAAAACAGATAGGGAAAAAATGAAATATGTATAATTTTATTATACTGGTAGGTGGTATTGAGTGCATATTATAATTCAGGATAAGGGCGGTAGCTTTTTATGAAATGACCAGATTATATTCTGAGCTCATTACATTGGTTTTGAGAACATGCTATGAACATAATATTTGTGGCTGTTTTACAGATCGTCGTTTGTTTGAAAATACACATTTTGGTTCTTCGTGCGCTCGCAGTTGGCAAGTCATGGTTGGGTTAGGTCAAGAGTGTTAAATTGCGTTTTAGGAATGTCATGGTAGCTCGCGAATAAAACTGGTATCTCTGTGTATAATATAATATGATCATTTATAGTAAAAATGTTAAACGCGCGAGTTCTAAGCTAACTAATATTTTAGATAATTCAAGAGAAATAAAAAAGCAATAATAAATAACAAGACTAGTACAATGTAACAGGTATTATCAATAAAAAAAACGTAATTTGTAAAGGTGTTTATTAGTCAAAAAGAAAAATCATGTTGATTACATTTTGTATGAAAATCGAATCGTTCGTTAATTGTCGATAACCGGATGTGAACTCTTATTTCCAAACTTATCACCTGACCGCTGACAGTAAAAATAATATCTATGAAATTATAGATAAACGGTCAACCGTCTCCTATCAGTAGCTTATGGATGACCTTAATTAAAGGTGTAAAATCAATCAACAACAAAAATGTTTTATCTAGATCAATCGTACAAATTATTGTAAAAAAATAATTTGTATTTAACGCAGATAACATTCGCTAAGCATATTATAAGATGTTGTTACAATACATATTTCGTTTGTAACGCTACAATAATTGTTTTTTTTTTTTTTTAGCAATTCTATAAAAGAAGTTGAAAAACACTGAACGTAAAATGTTTATGATCTTATTATCTTTTGTGTTTAAAAATTGATAACAGTATTCTGTTTAATTATCGATGGCATACCGTGCACAGTACTTGTTAATAAGTCACAAAGTTGAAATTGTTCAGGAGAGCAAATCAATTTTTTATCTTTTAATACGATTGTACTAAAGAGTTTTCACTGTAAACGTAAATATCACAACAAATATAAATTTACGATTTAAAGAACTCTTATAAAAAATAAAGCACATTCAATTTTTACTATCTGTTGCTATGGAAAAGTGTATTTTGGAAAAAACTGGACTTATAGCAAGTGTGCACCAAGTCATCGTTACGATGTGTGTCAACATGTATGCAGCTGTTGTTCAATATTACTTGTAAAAAATTGTGCCAAAAAACTGCACATAATAGTTGTGTAGATTTAAAAAAACGGTTTGTAATAATGGAGTTGATAAATTGGAATTTATCACATCTTTTACCAGCGAAGTATTATTTTTTCAATTAAATAAGCTGCTTGCGAAACAGTGAAACTTCTATACATAAAAAATGTTAACTGATCCTTCAATGTACAAATTAAATTGAGTTATTGTTCTGTAAAATATAAACACCTATATATTCATGTTTACAAAGGATAGAACGATTATTAGATGTCAAACAAATCTCCGCCTACTCGCACAGAACTCTGTTAATCGCTAACGAATTGTTATGGAAAAAAAAACATAATAGTTTATAGAAAATTGATTTAGGGTTCCAACAGTATAGTTTTTGGCTTCGGTGTTTTGGTATTTTAGCTGTAAAAAAAAATATATATAATATATATAGAACATTTTTTTAATATTGATCAAATGAATTACAATTATACACTTATTGATTTTACAGTGAACTAACCAGTTGTTTTTTTGATGGGCGTCGCCCATTGCATTTGCATTGAAATAAAATAGTGCACAAATTATAATTATACCTGAACGTTTGTGTAAATATAAATCGAGTTCAGAGCTGTGGCGGTTAATGAACTTACCAAATTAAAAAAAAAACGTGCATTCGTCTGTCTTGATTTTGGCATACGTTAGCAGCAATAATATGGTTCGGATTTAATGGCGGGATGCGGTCCGAAAGTGTTCAGTGAAATATTTACCTACACCAAAGATTGTGTTTTTTTAATGAAAACTTAAAATCGGTGATTGTCACAAACAAAATTTATTTTTACGCAGTGAATACCGCGCCAAAAAAAAAAAATACACAAAATAGTGTAATATCAATATATATATATATATAATACTTAATAATAATAATTGTATCAATATGTTTACATTATAATTATTGTAAGTATAACAATAATAATATTATAAAAC
Organism: Adelges cooleyi; assembly: GCF_023614345.1. NCBI lineage: Eukaryota > Metazoa > Arthropoda > Insecta > Hemiptera > Adelgidae > Adelges > Adelges cooleyi. The sequence continues at coordinate 536,769 of NW_026096058.1, read as the reverse complement.
AAAATAATGTTATCCGCCATTATTGGAGAAAAAACGTAGCTAGAAAATATTTTTTTTCTATATTTTGGGAAATGGTGTTTTGGCGTGCCGGCTGTGTATAGTCAATAAAATAAAAGTTAACATGACGTACTATACTGTTATGGTAATGTATGTAACAAACCGACCTTTGCCGAATGTATTGATTCAGAAGACCAGACCCTATCGACCGAGTCGATTCAAATGCAATAACATTACAGTGTATAATATTCACAATACACCGACTGTATATGTTTTGTACTTCAACAGCAGCTCTTTGGTATATTTTACTACTACATATTTTGTATAGTTTGCTTAACGTTTCTGGTAAAAATTCTAGACTTCCCGCCGAAATCATAGATTTATAACTCTAGTTTAATGTTTTTTTTTTCACACAAGACCACTACACCACTTGTAGATAGATAATAATAAATAAGTATAGGTACTTGCAGTATTTTTGTGTTCTCTGCAAGGGATACAGGCAGCACGATCCGGTGACATTCCGGGTCAAAGCCCTCGCCGGGAACGGCTGGCGTTATTTTTTGAAAAAAAAAAAACGGGGTTCAAAATTTTGGGGTAAAACAAAAATTTGAATAGCCCAGACGCAGCGGCTGCTGTTCGAAAACTAGGGGAGTAGTTATTGCGATTTTTAAACGAGATCCGTTGGTTTACATATTGGTATAGGTAAACCAACAAGGCATTTATGTTATTTATACATGCTATTCATCGAATGAATCATCATTGTGTTGTGTTGCCTAAATGGACACGTTGATAATTCGCGCCAATTCTAAACGGGCCGCCATAATATTGTATTATGTTTAGTTTTAAAAGCCGTTATTTATTAGGTAAAAAATAAGCCATGATTATTTAAACTGCGGTTTGTGTAAATATAATAAATGCGGTATAGATCATATTTTGGTGTGTAGTTCCATCCTACGTTATATTATTATATACCTGTATATACGGTGTGTGTACAGTGCGACGACGACAACATCCAATTACAGTTTTCACGGATCATATTTTACATTAGGTATATATGAAAACACGGTGCATTTGTATACTTATAATACATTTAGTATAAGATGATGTACAGCATGCTGGTTGTCGCGAAAATAAGGACAACCCGTACTACACTTGGGTCGACCTACCGCGCTAAAACCGACAGGTCTGAAATTATTGTGATGAATTTTGTGTGTGTGTGTGGAATATAAATATGTCTTATATTATATGCGTTTCCATTGAAAACAACCGATACTTGCTCGATTATAATCCACCGGTTAGATATATGGAGGTAGGTAAAATCTTGTCTTTGTAGTAGAGCGATTCGGCGGGTCTCGGTCGGCTCGCGGGGAGGTTGTGTATCCGGCCACCCTCTTTGTGTTAAGGGAAAGAAGAAAAAAAAAAAACGGCCGTCTACCTGATGGAACAAAATCCGAGTATTTTTTTGTCCGCTAGTTTAGGTACACGCTCTATATATCTATACCTGCTAATAATAATATGTACAATGTGTATAACATTTTTAGGCGTTCACCGAAAATATTTTCACAACGTCCCATCTTTTTTTTTTTTTACCATCGGGTTTACTTAAAAAAACAAATACATGAATGAGTAACGGCTTATATGGTTTACTATATAGTAAGCACACACGCAAAGTACATAATACGTGCACGCGTCAAGGACACTAGATTGCAAATTTAACTTGTTAATGGCCGGCCAAGTGATTAATTATATTATAATAATTATTTACACTATGTACGCATAGTACAATGGTAATATGGTATTTACGGTCCATGATAACGGGTCAGGGAATTTTCCCGGTTTGTTTTAAACGCGCTTTCGATCCTCAAACGACGGGGAATTAATATTGCAAAATAATTATTCGAATCTCGCAGCGCAGTCAAAAGTACTACTATTGGATGTGCGTGGACAAATTTATAACTACTATGTATGCAACAGAAAAAAAAAATACTCACACACACACACATACACCCACAGATAACAAAATATCATCCGTTCAAGGACACCAATCGTCTATTATTATTTGTCTAAACTTGTCAATTTGTTTTGAACTTTATTTATTGTACTATCTGAATTGGACACAAGATAGAGATAAACGCGCGTTTACATATTTATACATTTATATGTCCACGGTTAAAATACTGCTCGAATACTTTTTTCACATAATATAATTTATAATATATTTAGGAAATACTAAAATATCAAATAGACATTTATTGTTAAAATGTTATTTTAATGGGTATAATTTAATGTATATTTATTTCTTGTCCAATAAAATATTTTTTTTACTTCATCCAAGAAAAAATATTTTAATACATGCAACATTAAATGAATAAAACAAAATTAAAATTAAAAAAACCTTGTTTTTTTTTTGCATTTCACAAACAAGACTTTTTCGGTCGTCGTCTGCTTGCAATAAACCTATTATAAAATTTACTGATGCGAAATATTCGAATTACATTTTTTTTTTTCAGTTTTCAAACGTTTTTTGTACTAACTTTGTTTGCCGGTTTTAATAACGTAATCGAAAGTTAAAGTCCAATAGCAAGTCTTCCTCTTTCCAACAAACCAATTGCTTTTGTAATCTAAACTATCCACTTGGTGTGAAAGTTTTTCCAGTGTGTTTTTCATCACCAAATTAGCTATGATTCATCGAAAAAAAGGTACAAGTTAAAAATGAAGCTAATTGACATTTATTAACTGATTGCTTATCGGTTCACAAGTACACCAAGTATGGCATTAAACGGTACCTACCGAAAGAAGTCAATATAATGTCCAAAGAAGTATTACAGGTAACTCAACCGAATTATTATATCTATTATATTTTTTATACTCATTGACATCAAATCTATTGCGTGCCATTTCAACAGCGAAACTTGGCGCTGGTTCAACTAACTATCCGTCAAGAGTTAAATGGTAGCGCGGTTTTATTTGTAAATACTCGAAGGGCCCGACTTGGAAACATTGAACACAAGAATTGCTCGTTTAATACAATAAAATGGTTGTTTCCCCTCTACTCTCGTTACTTGTGCCAGACTATATGTCGGTTTAAATAATAATAAATAAGAAAAGTTTTCCGAGACCTAACACAGACACACACACTGAAAACGTTAAACTTAGTTAACCGCTTTTCGCTCCAACGGCAAAATTCAGTTGCGAAATTTTACACAAGTAATTTGTTTTTTTTTTTTTTTTAATTAATTTTTTCAAGTAATGTATTTTTTTTTTTGTAATAATCGTGTGCGCGTATTAAAAAAAAGTGTTCTTTATCTTTCATGTGAAAATACATATTGTGGGAACACCGAATCGAAATGACAAGCAAAAACCGTTCTGGGAATCACGGATAAGCCTCATCAGATAGCGCACGTTTATCAAACGAAGTGTCTGTCTCCGTATTATTGTGCGGGGGCGCCAAAAGGTGACAGAATTCATTGCTTGTCTATGTACGGCACAAGTAAAAAGAAACCGCCACAACAGAATTAGTGTTGCCTCGTCTCCGTATAAGTTTTGCAGAGTATTTTTTTTTTTTTTTTTAATTCCTTCATAAGTTTGATTATGTCGTCTGTGCGTTTCGTTTTTGTTGCAAAGAATAATTTTGATTTTTTGCATTTTTCCGTTTCTCCAACACCTTATTTGGATAGGTGATCAATACGCCAAAGTTACCAGCAACAGTGAAATATTTTGTTGACAATATTATCTGTGACAATTAGTTACAATGAAGCTTTTGCACACCTACCATTCTACAAGCGCCTCCTGAGTTTTTTAATTTTGACCTTGGACCAAGTAAAATTTGTTTTTTTATTCCAACCCATACTTAAACTAAAACCACGTGTTATTATACATATATATTAGCTGAATTATGTAACATTTTACATGTCCATATTCTATCTAAACGTTTGCGGTCACCGGCATTAGTTTACCATCAGTATTTTTTTTTTCTTATGGGAAATTTGTATTTTTTGCTTACAGTGTAACGCTTATCTTTTTAATTAGACATACATCGGTTGAAAAGATGGATTATTTCCATTAGACATAATATTATATCATCTAATGCTATGTCAATTAATGCTATAGTAGGTACACAACGGTTGTGATTACCTGTAAATTCGCGGAATTCGGTATAAGACTTGGAATAACAGATGTTACCACTAAACTCAATATTATATGGAGCGCGTGTTGCCTATAGTCGGCTGCCATTTTGTGAACAGTTATTGTTTTGTCCGTGATATTTATATTGTATTTTCTATGATTTATCAAATATATGAAGGAGTTATCATCGCCTAACCTAACATTTTAATATGTACAATCACGGAAGGGTAACGGTGCATTTTTACTTTCTATGAAACGGGTACACAAAATGGTTGCCTCCCAGGTCGGGACATTTTTCAATCTGAGCACGCGTTCCATACAATATATTGAGTTCAGTGCCCTGGAGAATGTAAATATATATATATATATATACATGTTATGTTAGTATGAAAATCGTGAACGCGTTTGGTTTTGCCGTATCGGGTGAACTTGGGACGAGAACGGATGTTAACAAGTTACAAGAGCCGTTGGCCAAGTCCGTATCGGCTGTTCTTTCGGTAATCGAAACGAAGACGTACAGTACACGAAGAAAAAACCGCGTCCGAGTATAAATATAGAGGGCAGCAGATCTAAAAAAAGATAGAAAACATTCCAGGCGTGTCGAAATCGGAATCGACCACGGCAGCCTGGGCGAGATCCAAAAAATCCCATTGTAAAGCGGTCACTAACAATGCGTGATGATGGCGCACACGGCGGACAAGGACAAAACGCAGTAAAGGGCGCGCCCTTTAGGAGCTTTTCCTCCCGGGCTTTACCCGTAGGCAAATATGTTAGATTAGGTTAGGTACCATTTGTTTGTGGTCGAGGGTATGTTCTTAATTGGTATCGTTATTTCATTACTAAACTGTAATACACTACCGCAATAATTATTGTTGCTCGGGTTATTTCTACACTCTTACTGTTCTACTGACCGTATCAAGGTTGGTGTTGGGTATTGGACGTAGGAGAGATGCAGAAAAAGAAAAATAACTGAAACGAGAATCCTGAGACGGACGTGTTAAAGATTCGTGTATTTATTTATAATAATCCAAGCTGCTTATGTTTTTTTTATTCACTTCCGGGTAACCTCTACAAAACGACACCTACAGTTAGGTTAGGTTATCAAACAACAGGTGTATATTTTAAAAATGTTTTTCTTTTTCTTCTTTCTTGTCCGGCAAAACATTATTGTATTCTAATTTTTATTAGCTGTTGCTGTTTTTAAGATATTGATTAAGATTAAGACTGTATACATACTAGACATATCAGACCTAGAACATAATAATATTATGGCTTGACAATTAATTGTTTCAATTATTACAAATTGCGTTAACTGGCAAGTCCAAAAGAAATGTTCACTAATTTGTAATTCAAATATAATTCAATTTATGTTTACTAATGTTTACTAATTCGGGGGTTATCCCTTTACGTTGCCATTTTATTTCTGAAGATAACATTTCAATGTGCAATAACTTTACAACTTCAAAACATTACTGTCTTAACAGACCTGTTGGAAAAAAAACTGCTAATAATCTGTAATTATTTTTCTGTAAAATACAGGAAATACTTATTATTTCCCCCCTACTTTAATGTCATAATATTTTGTTGTGGTTATAACAAACAATGTATGTACATTCTGGTTTAGGTAACGTTTTCAATTCCTTATTTTTAAAAAGTGTATACCACACGACGTGTAGTGTCGTTATATCAACGTTTTTTAGTTACGCTGTGTCAACTTAATAATAATATTATACTGTTTTGTTTTTGGAAGTTTTCAAAAAAAAAAAATGGTCTCAAACCGGCCAAGAGTGGTTGGGACAACGTGCGGCACATCAAACCTTTTTACACGAGCGCACAATAATAAATAATACATATTATTAGTAATATTACACTGACCGTGCGTGTGTAAAATGATAAGATATCTGGTCAAGTGGTTGTAGTTCATAAACCATATTTTAGTCAATGAAAACTATATAACAACACGGCGGTGGCGATGCGATGGTCTTCTATCAAGAACCCGTTGTGGTAGCATATATTATGTATAAATATTATGATAATAGTTCTAAGAAATGATTTTTATTATTTAATATATCTATTAACGCGAAATGTGAATAATGCAAAACAAAAAAAATAATGAAGCGCCCAAGAGTCGACGCTTAGTCGGAATCGGTCATAAAATAATACAAAAAAAAACAATAAAAATCGAAAATAATTTTCAAAACGGATATTTCCCAAAATCGATTTCTTAGCTTACACACAAAACTATACGTACGAGACAGTTTTTATGAGTGTGAAGGAAACCAATTTAAAATAATAAGATAGGTCCATTTTGGGCGCCCGCAAGATCCATAGACCACATTATTATTATTGTAAATTATATTAAAAATATGCATACACTTTAGTATGGTCGAACTAAGGTCAATCTGTCAATGGTTCACACATTGGTGGGAATCACATTATTGGCTACGTCGACGATAGTCTTTTCTAAGTCAAACATCCGAGTAATTAAACGAAAAATATCTGAAATGTCATATAATATTCGAATTGCTATTTTGATAGATAAATAAAATTTTAAGTGTTAATAAGTCACCACAAAAGCATGATTTCACTAACGTAATATTTATGCTTACATTTTTGTTTATATACAGATTTACAGTAACGGATCATCATCTTGCAAAACTACCAAACACGATAGTGATAAATCAATTTCCTTGGTCAATTTTTTGGTGGAGGGAGAGACAGGGGGGATTTTATGTAACAAAGCTAAAGAGTAATAGCTCAACCTAGCATCACTCTTGATTATTGGAATTGTTTAAATTATAAGTAAAAAAAAAAAAAATGAATTTTTCTCAATGCAAGTGAGTTTAATTTCCCGTTATAGTTGACATAAAGATGCGACCCAAATCAAATATTGTTTTGTCCGTTTGTCGGTTTCATCAAACTTTTAATAGCCTCACCGCAATATCACGGAAATATTACTTTCAATCTATTTTAAAACTATAACATACGAGATAGACGATTTTCACCAGTAAGCAGTAACTAGTAATACGTTTATATTTTTTAAATTGATTTTCATTGATTTATGAAGTGGAAACCCGGTAGTAAAGAACCTGTCAGATAAATATTACTGATTTGAATTATGTATCAAGATTATAAAATTATGCGATTAATAAATAATTACCGATTTAATTGAGAAAAACAGTTTTTTTGTAGTCAATATCGCATCGGTTTCCGTTTTTTTACTTTAAATGTTTGAAAGTTCCATTTGAAGTCTCAATGCTATTTGTAATAAATGACACAATATTATTGTTAATTTATTTTTGTTAAGCCTGTCCTTTTTTATTTATAACTTAGTCGTTAGTGTGAGTTATGGCAAAACAAGTTTTTAAAATTACTAAATAATATTTTTAAAAAAAACTACAGAACCTAAAAATCAAGCATGTATATTGTATACATAACACCTAAATATATTACTTATCCTCCCTCCTCGTTTTGGAGTTTGGAATAAAAATAAAAAATAAATAGTTTTTGGAATTACTTGTGTAATTTGAACTAATTGAGTATATTTTACAGACTATACTAAATATAACGTAATATGAATGTCTTGAGAACAACATGGTGGTAAAAAACTGTCATTTTGTGACTTATGCTAGTAAATAGGTTTTTCGAGATCAAAATATGAGAACTAAGTATTACTTTTTCCCGTACATATTCTATTCAGTTATTTCTGGTTTCAAAATTTGTTTTGATTTGGTTTATACCAACTGTTTGCAGTTAATAACAAAAACATAAGGTTAAAAAATAAAACAAAATTCTAACACTTCATATAAATTAAAGTTTGAAAATCTGAGATTAATGCAGACGTTAGGAAGTCTTGTTTTTCAAAATCACTCAACTAGTCGCCAATCATTTTCGAGTAAGGTAAGTTATTGTGCAAACAAAGCCCATTTAAAAGGGTAAGTTCCAAATTATTGGTTGCATTGATTTATGTTTTGATGAATGAAACGTCAAAACTATTTTAATGACAATAATATTTAATCAACCGTATAGTAATGGTCAAACATTATTGTGGCGGTAGAATACTAATTACATAATTGCCGTTCTATGGACGCTAGACAAAAATATTTAAAAAATGTTTGTCATCCAATTTAACAACACATTTAATCGCGTTTTTATATTTATTAAATTATAACAATTTAGTTAAAACAGTCGGCGATTTTATGAAAAGTTCTAACCTCAATACTGCTAAAACTATTACTACATGTAAAAGACACCATCCGAACGTTAGATGGGGTAGATTACAAATATAAGATAATATTTACAATATGCGCCCCATAAACTGTAAAAATATTGATAAGAAATGGGTGTATTGTTAAACTATGTACAAATTGACAAGAATATGTTATGAGTATTGATAAGCGTTATCAGTGGACTGATAAGGATGGACTACCGTCCAATACGTATGTACATACTACTATTAGGTATAATACATAAATCTTCAAGGCAGAAGTAAAAAAATCCGAATTTAGGTCATCGATGATAGTGTTGAATAATTATTATCACTTCCTCGTAGCGCCACCGGCTAAGATTGTTGTACAAAATAAAGGTGCGATGGTAAAGTCGAAAAGGCGCATCAGCCTACGCGACTAGTGTTGTTAGTAATCATTAGTCTTTAGCTGATCTAGAAAATCAACCTATATTTGAATTTAAAACATAGCTGTAAACAATTGAATAGAAAACGATGCTGCCGACTGCGCGTGTAACAATGATTAGTTCTATCGACGTCAAGAGATAAGACGTTATTTCGTTTGCTCGCTGTGAATCTTCTTCGCGTTTTATATTGTATAATAATTGAATATAACTCAATTGCAGTAAATGTGTATCGGTTGTGAAATAGCTACATACACATAACGTGTGCGAGAGAGCCTTAAATGTGACAAGGACGAACGAATTAGTAGAGTGGTATATAATTGAAACGTTTCTGATAACGACAAAAATAACAGCAATGATATTTTGATGATTGGTAAGGATATCAAAATATTATAATATATAGGTGACAACTGACACGCCGATGGATATGGTGTGCTTAAATAAGGGCGGCCTGCGGTACAGCGCCAGCGGTACATAGCTACAATATTAATCACTACACGAGTGCATTGTGTACTTAGGTGTTCGTTTCAAATGCATTTAAAATTCCCAACAACGTTGTAGACTATTCTTGGTGCCTATTACGTTAATAGTTAACACTAAAAAAAAAAAAAAAAACGTTTAGCCGCAGTAAACACAATACAAATATGTTATCATAATAGTACATTGTTACAGAAGTGCCAGATAGTTTTCCATTATTGTTTAAACTACAGCATGTACCTCTAGCTACATTACTCCCTAAAAATGAAAATAATTACATATTTCCATAAATTACATTATTAAAACATCTTGAATGTTTAACTTTCGACAGAACCGTCACTTTTTTTTATAATAATACTAAAACTTTTTGTACACAACTTCTTTTGATAGTTTTCAGAATTTTACAACTAGAAAAGTTTTCAAGTAAGTAACATAATAATAAGTATACCGTCTACCACCAATTGGCTGTTTACTGATACTTGATGTTTTTTTTTTTTTAATTTCTTAACCGCTAATCTCATTAAGGACGCATGTACGTGTTTTAATTTATGATTAAAACTAATTGATCCATTGGGTCTTAAAAAAATATTTGTTTATCTGAAGTATATTTTTGATTTAGCAACAGGAAATCGTTAGGATTTCTTAAAGTTAGACATTGTTAATTGAACCGATGAACAAATTTAATAAAAAAATAAGTAGATTGAAATAGGACAACATGCAGGTTAAACGTGCACGATATTTAATCGGTTTATAATCACTACTATGTTGTATATGCGTAAGAAAACATTTTCTAAATGACTATTAGATCACTACTGCCAGATAACATTCAATTTTACTATCACTTTATTAGTCTGACGAGTACAATGTACGTTGAATGATATTAATTATTATTATTATAAAAGTCCTGCGCATTACAATGTTATACCTATCTTAAAGTGATTGCAATTTGGTACCTGTTCTTTTTGGGGACACTTTATTTTGTGTTACTTTACAATATTCCAATTTTTATTTATTTAATTTTTGTCAAAGCTCCGTTAACTTTTAAAACTCAAACGGTTACGCGTATATATTCAATTAACTTTTTTGATGAAAAATAATTTGCCTATCATTCTGACTGGTCGATAACCAGTTTTGGATAATTACTTAAGTTTAAAAGTAATAATCCAAAACTAATTATACATATTCAACCCCTGGTTTAGGATTTGAAATCATTTTCAATTTTATTCGGGTTTTAGTTTTAACCAAGCTCCGTGTACAACACTTTTTGACTCCTCGGTTTTTTGACATTTGATAAACCGATGACTCCAAATTATGTCTTGGTTACAATATTTAGACGGGTCACATACCATAACTCACGAAAAAGACAGATAATCTATGTATGTATGCTGTATATAATTGCTTAATATATTTAACAATCATCAAACATCTATAGTTATTGTAAATTTTAAGTAAAATGATATAGTTGAAGCGACCATATTATAAAATATGTCCAACTATATTTTTTTCGAATTAATTTTTTTTGCGTGCTTTATATTTCAGAGATAAAACATGATAGATCACGCCTGTCTTACAAAAAAAAAAATGTACATCAAATAATTTTTGTTAAAAAAAAAGGATGGCCATAGTTCTTTATCACTGCATGACTTTTACCTTTTAAGGTTATCAGTTTTGTACAAATTTAAAAAACCTTTCAGGTTTTGGTTATAAAATTTCTTATCTGAAGATATAATCATTGTAGTGTAACCTGCAATTTGCAAGTCATAAAATAATAAATGAAAGTAACTGGGAAATGGGAACAAAATAAATAATAAAGTTTAATAAGTTTAAATTGCTTAAAGTTTTTAATTGGGTAATTTAAGTTTGGAGATCTTTTTAGAAAATAATTTTAATGGTTTGTATGTATTATAATGCTTATAAAATAAATTCCAAATAGAAAAAATAATTGAATATGTTTAATGGAATTCTTGAGAGACTTGGCTTGTACTGTGCATTGTATAATATTTATTTTAATTTTATTTGTAGTGGTTATTTAATTTTTAATTACCCTAGCTAGTATGTGTGTGTGTGTACCTAATTTTATGAATATATTACATGTGCCCATAAGCACATTAATAAATACACTCAACACGGTGTAAAATTAGTTAATTAAGCTCATAAGGGTAATAACCATTGCATCGCAGTCAGCACATCACATCACTGTCCTAACAGTTATGTTTACATTCTTCCAACCGAGGGAGGTAAACGCAATGTAGCCGAACTAATACGAATAATAACATTACACTATACAACGTGTAATACATGATAACATAAAAAAAAACATTGAACTCGAATTTAAAAGGTGTTTCTAATAATGATTTCGGTTTGAAATCCAAAGTATGAACACTCAGGTCACCGAAAATGATTATGAACTTGATCAACTATAGTCATTATTAAACTTCGTTAAGACTGCGTAAATTAACATATTGTAGGTGTGGACTCTAAGCTGTTGTTGTAAGACAATAAAAACACACACTTGAACATTATTGGTACGCATGATCTTAATTTGAGTTTTTAATTTCTGTGTTTGTAAACATTGTTGTTACAGTAAACGTGATATGTTTTTACATAGCTATACTTAATGTGCGCTCACGTACCGCATGAAAGGTCTAAATTCATTAAATAAACACAACGGTAAATGTTTCTACCAAAGCTTCCTTTAACGTCTGCCATTATGTTTTCATTAAGTCACTAAACTGAGCGCACGAAAATTAATTCAATAAGAACGTCGCAAAAGCCCATTAATTGTATGTATATGCGAACACCAATAAATCATTATAAAAAATCATTACAATAATACATATAAAAAACAGACAATAAAAATTATGTGAGTTGCTATGAATTACTGTTTGTATTGCACTTATTTAGAAAAAAAAAAATAGATGCGATCACGGATGTTGTTTGCAGCGTAAATAATTCACAATAAAATTATTATTTTGATTATATTATGTGAAACGTCGAACACGTTTCAAACGGTAATGCTTTTGATTCCAACAATGTGACCTTGGTATAAAAACGTCAAAAGTTAAAGCGTAAATCATAATTTTTAAAAATAAAATACCTTCCGGCATCCATTCATTTTTTTTATTTAATAACAATTAAAAAGCGGCATTTGTAGGACTGTCAAGCTGATATGAATGCGTGTGCTGATGCCTAAAATCTGGAACAACCTTAAACGACATCATAGTGTATAAGCTATAACTGAAGTCCTTAAAAAATACTTGTGGCCTAGAGGTGAATTAATAAGAGCACATTTTTGACGGAGTGTTCCATAATACGGATGATTTGACTAGAACTATTAAGTCAAAAAGTATATTTTTACAAATTTGTTTCATCCCTGTGGTATTGATATCGATTGAAGAAAAATTGCTAATATCAAATAGCTTTACTGGCAGTAACGGCAGTGTCAGGCCGGAATTTATTATTTCATTTAGTACTGCTATAATAATAATTATTATACTGTTATCTATGGCTGTGATTCAAGTGGACCAAAACAACATGTTAAGTAGTACTCAAATGGAGCTCAGGATTGAGTATTATTAAAGAATAAATAAGCACAATAATAATTTATCGAGCAAGTGTACTAGGAAACAGTTATCGTCGCTTGTAGTTTGCACAGTGACTTACTTACTATAAGTAAGTTATACCTAGTAGTCACGATTCATGAGATTTATGTCGTCAACTGTCGACACCGCACCGTTAGGAATCTAAGCTTTGTGTAATAATGAATTTGTATTTTTTTCTTCTGCACAGAAAAGAGAATTTTATTAGAGGCAAACACTGTTTCAACAAGCAGTTAAGAAGTATTAACAGTCCAATCCAAATTTAACACATATTTTTATGCCTATTAACAGTGAAATTGTTGAGAAAAAATATAGTATTCCTCCCCCCCCCCCTTAAAAAATTAGTATAAAATTTATAATAATTAGTAATATTTTATATTTTGTTGTTATGCACCATTTTATAAAAAAAATATACAAATACTTGCTAATTTAATTAATTCTCCGTTAATTCGGCCTTGGACGTTATTTTTTATAAATAAATAACATTTATAAATCCAGTATCAGTAGTATAATTTCTTGCATTACAAAAAAAACATGCAATTAATTAGTATTATGCAGATATTAATTTGCTAATGGCTACTTTGCATTTAAGTCCAGATAGAGATTTTATGTTATTTATTCATAGTATACTAAAAAAATAATAAGCGGTTTTGTTATTTAAATTTATTACCTTTTCAGTTTTCCTACGGACATTGACCATTGTACAAGTACGTATTATATTTCCATTAGCAAAAATCGTTGTATTTATTTTTCTTAGGTTTTAACGTTCGGATTTTTAAATATTTAAATTAACTTAAACAACTAATAAACCTCTGTATCGCTCAATGACTAATACAACTGGTTGTTCTTCATTTTCTTTAATTATTTTCTAGTGTTTTAGCTTCGATTCGGAGCTTTGAAGGTACCTATTGTTTTTTACAATGATGTGTTCTTATTTTCTTTTGTGGGATCAACTTTTACTTTAACTGATTTCTACATACAGCAAGTCTATAAGTCAGTAATCGAACCTCTAAAAGGTATGAATTTTGTTGAGTCAAACATTTTTAATAATTCACCCCTTCCCCTTTAAAATCGAGAAAAAAAACCCTAAAAAATTACATATTTTTCATCATAAAAAAACAGCTATAACTTTTGTAATAATAGTACAAATAGTTTCAAATTTGTATGAAACATCATTTAAAAAAGGTACTATCTATAAAGTTGAAAAAAGTATCAACATTTTTTATTTATTTATATTTTTCGAGCGAAGTGTCAAGACTCAAGGTCTGAAATGTAGATCTGTAGTGGGGCTATAATTTACAAGATTTATTTAAAAACCTGTTGTCAATCTAATTTGTTTTATTAAGGAAAACACCAAAAATAAAGGAGACTGAAACACTTTGGTCGTAGTAAATTTCTAGGTTTCCTAATTACTATAAATGGGAAACAACGGCAACAAATTATTATTGTTGACCGATCAGATTAAGCCTAACCGTGTATCCACCCTAATACTCAAAATAATATAATTTTCAGCTCTATATTGTCACAACATAGCTTTTTCGATACTTGAAATTGGTATCTCTACAATCTACAAAACCTTACCGAAGCTTTTTTTTTTAGTGTGACCTTTATCGCTTTAAGTTTTAATAATTCCTGAAGACCTGTGATCTCTTTCGTACCAAGATAATCCGTCTCCGCTATGTCCCGAGTATTTTTTAATTAGATGATATATAAATTGTAATCACGGTTGATGGATAACGTCAACCGTTAAAATTTAATTAGCATTAAAAAGTTCAACGTGTTTTTAATCATTAAATTGGTGCTCATAAACTTTTTAATTATAAATTAATTTTTTACTCTTTTACTTGTTTGTAAGCGAACATTTTAATTAATTTTATCGATCAGTATATATATATATATATATATATCTTAAGAGATGTTAATTTTTTTTTTAATTTTAACTGTGTTGATATTTATTTTTTATTCTACAAAGCGTGATTATTATAATGAAAGCGAGACTGCAAGAATAATAATTATTTTTCTACGAATTAAATCTTCCGTCGGCAACATGTTACTTGTGTCCCCTATTACGATTTTGTGACTCGCGAACATATTAGATAGCGGATGACCATCCGAAAGTCGTGTCAGTCCGCCTATGCAAAAAGGACAATATCGTAATGTTTGTAAATGTTTATGAAGTTTGTATTATAAGCAGTAATGTTATACATGTATACATAATTTACATTATGATATTGCTCTTTTTACACAAATTTTTACAACTATTAAAAGCTCATCCTAAAATGTTTTTCCGAGGAATCGAATAAGTATGGCTAGGCAATTCTGTCGACTCGGATGACCTAAGGATTAAACTCATTCTGAAAAAAAAAAAAAACAATAGGGAAAAGTAATTGCACAACATTTTGCAATTATGTCGCCAGTCACAATTAGAGACAGCAGTAGTCGAGGAAAATATCGTCGCATCGATGCGTTGCACGATATTTACCGGGCACGCACGGTAGTCGTACGGTAATATTGTACAAGCCGGAACGCACACAATGTTGTAAGTTTATGGCGGCGGCGGCGGCGGTCAGCACGGTTGCCAACGTTGTCTCGTCGTTTTTGGTAACCGCACCGGTGGTGGTGGTGGTATCAGCTGCCTTCGCCGCCGCCGCCGCGCAACGTGATAAAGACGCACGCACACACACAACATTGTGATCGCGTTTTTGAGGTTATGTTATGTTTTGGAAGAGGGTTTTTGAATTTTTCAAACTCAACTGCGTAGTGCCGAAATTTCCGTATGGCCACCGTCGGGGCCTTTGCCGTCGCGAAAGTGTTTCTTACCCACCACGAATGGATACGTTTTTCAAGGATCGTCTGTTATTCGTCGTGGCCGGATGCACAGGAACGGGAAAGACAAAGTTAGGCGTGCGCCTGGCCAAGGCACTCGACGGCGAAGTCGTGTCAGCTGATTCGATTCAAGTAAGTTTTTCACAATTGTTTTCATCATCATAAATTTACATACACACTTGCATATTTCCCAAGCGAAACAAAAACCGAACGTACGAATTCAAACAATAATAACAATATTCCAATAATATCGTGATAGTGTGTGCGCTACGGCACGATATTATTCTTATCAGACCCGTGTGAACTCTGTGGCCGCATATCGGTTATTTATTTTTTATTTGAATAATAATTATAGGTGTATCCGCCGGGCCGGTCGTTTGTTGTACAATTATTGTAAATCTATACATTATCATTGTACGCACTATTACTTTCTATAAAGTCTATGTCACTTGCGCAGCTGTTATCTATGGTGTCGTTTATTCATTTTACTTTGATTTGATTTTCGTTTGCGCTTTCATTGATAACGGCCAATGATGAATAACAACACTAAAGTAGATTAAACATACATAGATGTACCACGGCATGTACTTTTTTGGCGACCTAAATATTGGTTGCGTCCATTTCGTTATCATAACGATTTCCGTATTTCATATGCCCGTAGACCATCTATATTGTAATATATTTGACCTACGACACGATTCACACAATAAGAAGGCGTATTGATTAAATGCAATGACTCATAATGATTGCCATATTGGAGCAATCGATAATAAAAACACGTTTTTTTTTTTAATTAACCGAAACTAATAGTCTTGTTTGCTTTGCTCGTTATTCTATTTATATAGAAAAAGATATTATGTCGTCGGTGTTTGAAAGATAATCGTCTCAGAAATTATTATTCTCGAACTGGTTAGGTTATTCAGTTTATGTGTGGTGTATTTGAAATAAAAAAAACCTCTATTAAACACAATTAGCCTGAGAATTATGTAAATTGGCCAACCCCAACTAAATGAATATTGTAGGTAAATATAAAGTTAATGTAGGTAGGTGCGAGATAAAATAAAACAAATCCATAAAATAATCTTTCCTTTTTTACCCACAATTTAAAATTAATAATTATTACTCAGTTTCCCAAGTAATACAAAAGTTACTTAATTACTACAGTCAAGTGTTATTTATGCATGTAATGAAAAAAGACCTACTATTTACTGATCGTTAAAACAAGATTTAGTAGATATTAATACTTGTTCTTATTATTAATTGATTAATGAATTCTTTTAGTTATCGGTCATTTGATCGGTTAGCTTCAATGCCTTTCTATCGCGACTTAATTCCTTTGAATCTCGGTATTTATTTTTCTCCGTCTTTTTAGCATCTGTGGTAAGCACTTAAATATTGGTCTACTTCTTCTAACCCTGCTAGGTTAGGTAAGTTAGCCTAAGTCTAATAATTATTTTATCATGACAAATATATAGTCACTATATCTGATCCCGTGGTTAGCTTTATTTAGGTAATAAGGGGATTGAAAGCGAGCAGTTTTTGAGGAGTTTTATATAGGCAATATTTAAGAAAAAAGTGGTTTTAATAAATTTCAATAATAAAACGTAATATCTTTACAAAAAAATCATTTTCTATAAAAACCTAGTAAAGTAGCCAAAGAACTCGTTTATCTTTAAAGGATTGAGTCGGGCCATCCTAAGTAGTAAAAACTGTTTAAGGATTTTAGGTCTAAAACATCAAGAATCATACCACCTCCATCCCCTTAATAACTATGTTTTGCCATTACTTAATTTATTCAGACGAAAATAGATGATTTAATATTTTATAGTTTCATAGTCAATGGTAATCTTCAATAAAATATAATAAATTTCGACCCACACCCACAAAACTTATCTACAAAATTATGCTGGCTTGATAACACTCTAATTCGACAAAAAATATTTTTATTAAACCGAATGAAATACATATTCTGCAAATAATTACGAAACGTTTAAATATTATTGGAAAACTAATAAAATAATGAAAAATTAAAGAATTGAATGTGTAATGTGTTGAGTTAGGTAGATATGTTAAAAATAAAAATGGTAATTGGTAGTTTTTATTGTAATTTATTTTTTATACTGAATTTTGGGCAATAGCATTAACATTTTTATATATATTGTTATATTATGTTACTGTCAAAGATATTTCAGTTAATATTAAGAAGACTTAATAAATAAAAGCTGACATTTTTGGTCAATGAACAAAATAATTTAATTTATTGATATTGCTGTGTGTTTTTATGCTATTTTTAACATTATTAACAATAGCTAGTCTTATCTTATCATAGCATAACCTGAACCATCAATGACGGGATATCCACTGATCATATTTTATTACAGTTCGATTTGATGGCCGATATAATAATGGCCTACCAAACTTTTTTTAAATTCAAGACTATAGTGTATTTATACTAAGCAGTTATTTTTAAGTAATAATTTATGTTCAAGTAGAAAATATTTTCCTTAAGGGTAGTTTTAGAGTAAACATTTTAAAAGTTAAATGTTAACCTACATATTTGATATAACAGAATTTGTATGTTAGAATATGTTTATAGATTTTAGTATTTTTTTTTAACACTTATTTTTTAAATAAATATTGAACAACATAGAACCACTATATTAATTGCTTTGTATAAAATAATTGTTTTGGGATAATTACTGGTATGTTGTAGCCGGGAAGCGTACAATATTACCAGTGTTATTATAGTTAATTGATAGTGGACGATTTATTTAAAGATAAAGCAATTGGGTAAAGCAATTGTTGGTTTTAAACGAGTTTCTGCCGGAAATTATATTAAACTATTTTATATCTAGTATGATTTATAGTATAATGAAATTATTGGCTTTACATGAATACTGGAAACGTTAACATAAACCAATGTACGATAGTGAATGAGTCTTATTTAAAAGAAAACAGATAAGAACATGCTATTGCTGAAATACCGATTATTTTTGTATTCACCTTATGATGAACATTTCCAATTCATTCACACGCCTTATACTAATTATTGTACAATGTTTTTGCATGGTCAGCAAAAAGTAGGTTCAAAGTCATCGATTCTATCAACGTATAGTTTTCAATAATTAAAAAGCGGAAATCAAATGTTTTTTTCCTTACGGTTTTAATCGGGGCAATAACGTTCATAAGAACTTATTAGCATTATTATGACGTATGTTCACTTGGATGTTTCTTATAATGAGGAGGCAATGACTTGGATGTAATATTTTTTATGTCTAATCTAAATTGTAACGTCTAGTGGTTTTTAAAAGTAAAATGTTCCAGTATTCTACTGTGGCTCACTTATTATATTAGCAAATTTATATTTATTTTTAGCTTCGATGCGTTTTAGTTTTGTTGGATATTTTCTATTATAATATAAGTAATAGTAATGGTTATATTACAATTATGTGCATTTTGTTTTGCATCGGTGAACTGGTTTTCAATAGATTCGCGTGGTACAAAACCTCTTTAGTTTTTAGACTGGACAAGGCCCTTGTCACAAGGATGTGATTAAAGTAGAGGCCAAAGGGTTAGGCAGGATTAGAAGCAGTTTCCCACTGGGTCGATTGTTTTAGTAGGTCGTTTATAGATGCTAGGTAAAAACTATAATAAATATACTAAATTTGGAATAATAGTTTTGGAAAATGTCTGTTGAATCACTTTTTTTAACTTAGTAATTATCACAGACAGTTGAACAAATTGAACAAATTGTCCATAAGTCATAACTATACTTTTACTATTCTTTATTTTCTAAAAAACATCTATTTTTTTAAAAATTTTAAATTAAATGAACTTGTCATATTGGTAGATTGTTAAGTCTTTAGCCAACCCTTGCGAAGTATAACTGATTTTACCTCATACATTTAGTCTGTTAGGTAAAATAACTAAAAAAAATACATAGGGTAATTCGATTTAACGTTTTAAGGCACTCATTTTCTCGGAAAATAATGATAATTTTATAGTTTTTCTTTGTAAAAACATTAAATTTTATATAACACGCTACTAAATTTGTATTTTTTTTAATAATCTCCAGAACGCTATTCAATTTTAAAAATTAGAATAATTCGACGAAAATTACGACTGCTCGACCAATTTTAAACAATTACTTTTAAAGTTTGCTGGCTTAAAAAAAAAATCATGATTTTGTGCAAGTTACAAACGGTCGTTCTTTGTAAAAGTGGTTAACTCTAAACTTTTACAGTATACATATTTTTGCTTAATGGAGTCACATTTGGTAAAAAAGTTTCGTTATTTCAAAATTCAATTACCATGAGTTAATTCACTTTTACAATGAACGACCCAGATAATGAAAGATTTGACTAAATGTGTCTCAATTAAACAAACATTTGAATATTTAAGAATTTTAAAAAAATTGGAATTCACACCACATTTACAATGAACGACCAAAATGTGAAAATGTACCAAAGTTAAATTTTGTACGGTACGTTTATATTTTTGACGTTTAAAAAACATGCATGTATTTCTCCAGCGACGAGGTAGAACCATTTAGACGTAATGAGTGTATGAACGTGTGTGTGTCAGTGTATAACAAAAATAAAACATATGTGCTGTGTTTGTTCGTGATTGTGCTGACCATATGACGGTAGTGTAACATGCATGTACAGACTTAAGCATTGACACATGTTTGACGGTTAAATTCTCGACAGCGAGTTGGGATTATTTTTCATATTCGTAATGACACTTAGGCGTTTGTAAATATATATAATATATATACACATTTTTATACATTTTACATTACACGTTTCATGTCTCTATATAACTTTTACGGTGGCTTGTAAAAAAAAAAACAGTAATGGGACACAAAAAAAACTTGTCCAACGTTTCATTTTTTACATAATGGCAAGTACCTAATCAAAATAAGAACTAGCAGATAGATTGCTATTAAGTAATTTATTTTTAATTTACTTGTTATATAATCGGTTGTAATGTTAAAAATTTAAGAGAACATTTTTTTATGCCTAAGATTAACGACTGAACGGTCCAAAAGATTTTTGAAGAAAAACCAACGGCCGTTTAATTAAGATATGGTTGTCGTTTTTTGTATGTATTTTTTGTCTACCTAATTATTATTATTTTTTATTTTACAATTTATTGTGACTTAAATAAAATCATACCAAATGCGTTCTATATGGACATAATTGTTCGCATCATTAAAAGTTGTTAATATCCTGTATCTAAGTTTGTCAATCGTTTGCTTTTAGTTTATTTTTAATTTTTTTTTATTTAGATGTGTTCAATGTGAACTCCGGGCTATTTACAAGTCTTCGAAACTCGTGTCTTGTCTACAGTTTTTAAATTGACAAAGACGCAAATCGTTTAACTGATCTTTGAGTGCCATCACAAACGTCCTTCTTATTATTCGTACGTTATAATCATATTATTAATAATTTTTAATTTGTATAAATCACAAGGTTAGGCAAGTTAAATATATTATCTTAAAATACTATACTTTTACTTTAGTGACGTATATTATATTTTGCGAGCCAAAATCGTTTTGGTTAATTGGCCGGTCAAAGTCGAATTTGTCTTAAAAAATAATAGCCTTTAAAATAATGAATGATAACATATATATAACGATTGTTCGTTTAAAAATTCAATTAAATGTTGGTGTAACAGTATAAATTAATATTTATTTATTGATAAATATTATCATTAAAATAACACAATTTCTTTGTATAGTAATTTTGTATTTTATTAGGTTAAAGTTTCATTTTTAAGTTATAAATTGTCTTCGTTAGTTATTATTTTCCTAATGTATTTACTTAAGTTAATAATTGGAAAAATAATTACATCCCATCTTACACGCCAAAATTTGTCTTAAACTTTAAAATGGTATATACATATGTGTGTGATAATGGAAAAATTAATTAGTTATTAAGTTAATATAGATTTCAGACAGTTTATCGTTAAACTTATAATAATTAAAAATAACTTCGAAATTTTGTTTTGTAATGATATCAAGTGATACAGGGTTTCAGTACTAGAGCAGATATTTTACAACACATTCATCGTCATGTCATGTTGTTGCCACACACACACACACATTAAGATTTTTATAGCCTCCTGATCACCCCTAAGATGTTTTTTTTTTCAAAAGTCATAAAACGTGTTAGTCACCACCAGATGTAGTAACCATGACATCACGTGCCTTTATTTTTATGAAAGCCTTTCTACAACCCTCCAACACTATGACTTAAGTATAGTGTTTTTATTAATTGCCACAAAAAAAAAAACCTTGAAAAATCAATAAAATGGTCACAATGAATGAAACTTTTTTTACTAACCTTACATAACCCATATCTCTGTGTTGAACGATATTACATTTGACGGTTCATATATTATGAATGAGTTAAAATATCATTATTTGCTGTCTTGCAATTGCAAGTCACAACAATTTATTGATATAAGAGTTTGTATACTTTTGTGAGGATACAATACATGATTATACCGAATGTGCGGCCGGTACCGAGTTATTTCAATCGATTAAGCGGCGGCTTATTATTTTATGCAAATATAATATTTTACACTGGCATTATTTTATTGTAAAACCCAATTATTTCTTATTTATTAGCAATAATACAATATCGGCGTCCTTTGCCCTCCGCGTTCGTCGTTCCCTTTGCAAAAATATTCACCGGTTCCTCTGTGCATTATTCTTTCACAAAATTTACCACGCTCCATATGATCCCTCGTGATTTATTTGTCGAAGAAATAATAGCCTTTAGTCCTGGCGTACATATTATTATTATTATAGTTAGCGTAGAAAAAAAAAATACCTTCAAATACCTAAGAAATATCGCCTGCCGGTTTTCGGCGTTTCTATTGAGTGTGTGTGTGTGTGGCTAGCTGTGTGCAGTCGAGGCTGTATTGAGAGAAACCGGTTTTTCGCCCGTTGTTATAACGAGGGCTCAATTCCTTTATTATCAACACACACAATAATATTTTTCTAAAGTAAGCCTCGAGCGTACATAACATTTTATTAGACGCTGCAAAATGCTGCTAGTGTTTTCCGAACTCCTTATTTTTTTTTCACTCACAATTTGCCAATATACTCAATTTTAATAAAGCGTTCGTTTTCAGTACACATAGTGTTATTAACGTCGTCTATACGTATCGACATGTATTTTTGACCGACTCCCGTGGAGTAATTTACCAAGTGTGAAAAATAATATCAACTAAATATAATAAGTCTCGCAACGTTTGTTTTGGTGGAGGCAGTGAGATCATTCCGTTAAGTGCTATTGGATGTTTTTTTCAAAAAAAAACTACCCTTTCGTGCTCGTCCGTCGAAAAATTCCCAATACTCGAAAATAATAATTAATTTAGGTATTTTTTTAGTACCTATTCAGCTGTACTGTTGTTGGTAGTATTCCTGGCTTATTGTACTTATAACTATTCAGCTTCTATTTTTAAAATCTACCACGAATTATTATCAATATTGATATAAAACGCTTTCTAATTGCCTTCTTCATCTTAATTATGACATTAATTGTAATAAAATTAAAAAAAAAAACGAAATATCTAATAAAAACTCAATGAAAACAACATTTATAAATACAATTTTTTTTTAACCAAGGTTTATTAAATTATTAAGATGTTCATACGATGTGATTTAATGTGGTTGGTTATATAATATGATAGATGTGGTTGATTTTATTAGTAGAGTCCAATTTATATTTTTAAATTGCTGTTTTGAAATACAGTGACGTCTACGAATATATTTTTTCTTAGAGCATTTACCTATATTTTTTTTTTTAAACAACAATTTTGCAATGCATTCAAATTATGTTAAGTACATAAAAAAATCAGCTGACATCGCACACTGTTGGAGTTCAACAACTGCGCAAACATTTTCAATTTTTTCCGGGCAACAATCCAACAACAATAATAACATTAGTACCTATAATGATTGTTAAAGATTATTGACAAAAATCATAATAATACACGTATATCGTAATTATGGTGGCTGTCTGTATTGTTTTGGTCGTCAAAAGCTGTTGACCGACCACAATTAAAAGTAGCTTGGGCAACGTTACTCATTAATACTTAATATGCCTGCCAACTGTTGGATGAATTTTAAATATTTTATGTCCGGGATAATGGAAACTATTTAAGTGATTATTGAGATTGACACTATTTGAATGAAATAGTAACATAATTAGTGCACTCCAACTTTTGGCTGTCAACGTTTTACGATACTCGTGATACATTCTAAATTCTGTTAATGTCATAAACTAATGGCATAGTATTCACAAATTACAAAAATATAAAAACATAGCTTATTTAAGTGTTGTTGTTAGTTTCAACGTCTTTATTAGACTTCAATTTTGCCTATATTCCACTATAAGTAGGTATTATTGTAGTTGTAATTATTAGAATTCCAAATTGTATTAATGTATGTTGTATGTCTATTTTGTCTTATCTCACCAATTATTACGAAACGTATAGGTGATTTTTAGAATTTGGCTGAAGTACAACCAAAATTCATAATCGATTGTTTGGAGTATAACATGATTATGTTGGTCGTTAATTTTTCATAATACATAATTATGATATTAAAAATCAGTAAAAGTTCTTGGAATACACAGCGTGTTCTATAAGGTTAACAGGTATAATATTCATTCTTAAGTGTGTTCATTTTTGTACTTATCAATAATTATTAGTTCAATGAAACTAATGACTTTCATGGTGAATTCTTGCTGCTCAAACGGAATTTATCGGCTCGATTCTAATAAATAATAATAATGCTATAAACTGCTGGGTTCATTTGGCTCGGGATGACGAAATTAAATAAAACAGAACAATTTCTATGCGCTCAGATGATTATATCCACAATGTAGGACAATTTATTGTGGTTAATTTACCCTCATATCTTGGTCAATGTTAAGTTGAGTCAATATTTTTAGTTAATAATTTAAAATGGGAACCATTTTATCTAGAAAACTATTTTTTTTAATTACTTTTAATTTACTAATATTCATAAATATCCGCAGAATTTGTTTACCTCATTGAAAAGTATTTAACAATTATTTTCTACTTGCTTTTGCGAAAATAGTTAATTTAATAATAAAAAAAGTCATTTGTTTATTACTATTTTTTTTGGAATTAGGTTTTAGTATATTTAATATATTAATAAATTAGGTGTATAATGAGTGAGTCAAGCAATGTTATTATTGTGATCTATAACGTGTTCCGTTTGATTTGTTTATAGGCTTATTATATTTTTTATTAACTAAATTGCAGTATTGTGTCAATTTGTCTTATCTAAAATTGTGTCCATTGTTGAGAAAATTGTATGATGTAAAATAAATAATAAATAAATAAACGAGATAAATTTCTATCAAGTGTATATTGAACTTCGACGGGCGTTAATGCCAAAAAGTTTCAGTAGCTCCTCGGAGACTTATTTAGATAGAAGAGCCAAATATGTACGCGAATCAGCTTTTAGTGTACCAGACGCATTAAAAAGAATTATTCATGTTCGTTTAGGTCCTAGGGGAATAATTTACCTGAACCGTCCGTTGCTCGGAATGATATAACTGACTACAAAACATGTTCGGTTATTTTTACTAGACATCGTCTGGAGGTTTATATATTACATAATATTATGGTTTTTATTACAACAAACTTACTATAACGTTGCACAGTGTTCAAAAATAAAAAAAACCGGGACAAAATATATACTGATTAAAATTTAGTTTACAACATAACCAAAAAAGTTATACTACCCGTTATACTTCTCCGATCGAAGAATTCAAATTTGATATTAGTTTTGTAATCAGAGGGATTTATTTGTAGTATATAGATATTATATAAAGAACGTCTTTAAGGTAAATCCGAAAACATTTTGTTCCTGGTCTGACCTTTTTTTGGTAAACCAAGTAACTAGCAACATAAAACTGTTTAAAACAATTAAAGTTTTTCTATTTTACCGATAATGCACTTTTGGTGTAAGACTGTCATAACTCAAGAAAAATAGTTTTGATGAAATGCAATTTTAAGATTGAAACCACCGTGTATTCAAATGATTAATTTCAATACTTTGCAATTATTTGTTACCCGATACTTGTTTTTAAAATTTTAAGCTACTTAGTTAAATCTCAACCAGACACCAGAAATTACAAAGAGTTTAAGGCGATTTAACAATAGGTTTTCATAAAAAACAAACTACCACATTACTTTTTGTGGCGATTTACCATTTCAAACCTAATATTTTGCCATAATAAGAAATGTGGCAGTTTTGTTTATCTTGTTAAATTAATTTAATTCTTCAACAACAAACGTGGCAGTTTATTATTTTTTCACAGATGTCATCCCGTTAAGAATTATTATGTTAAAACGCCTCAAATCGAAAAGAGGCAGTCTTGGTTTTGTTATGCTTAACTATAAAAAATATCTAACTACGCAGTATCTTAAAATGTGGCAGTGTAATTTTTTTTTAACCGCAAAAATGAAGAAATTCAATACCGGCGTGCTGGTAGAACATTTTGCATTTACAAATTATAGCAATAGACCTGTAAAAAAACTTAAATTTTGAGTAGTAGCAGTCTTGTTGTACCAAGTGTGCAACGTTAGCAAATATTAGCAGCTAAAAATGATATGAAACTATTCTATGGGCCTTAATCTATATATAAGCTGAGACTTTTTTTCCTGAGAGGCTAGATTATTATAGCACATTTTTTAAACACAGCGAGTTAAAAAAAAACATTTTTTGTAATAAAAAAATAACAATATTAACATTAAATATTGTAAATTTTACATGTAATTGTAGCCCTTAAAACGTACTTTTATCCCGTGTACTCATTAATAATTTATTTTAACTTAAAATTTCATTGTTATGTTGTTAACACATAAGAAAGTATGGCAGAATTTTAATGGATATAAAAACTTAATCATTTATTGTATTTGAAGCTTAATAAAACTGGCAAAAAATGTATGAAATTTTAAAATCCCATACGAATAACTCGACTATGTATGGTAGAACTAAATCCAATAATCAAAATTGTATTTTGGCTTGGTTTGTTGATAAATCCGAACACTGTGCGTCGCCCACGTGTAATTAATGTGATAAAAATGACGCCTGTAAATTGTTGATTGTTATTGCGAAATTTTAGGACATCATCCAAGGCTTTAGTTTGGTCTATAACCACTCGTTAATACTTCCGCTAATATTTTATAGTACTAGAAAAAAAAACGTCCTCGTCTCGAGTGTCTAACGATTTTATCAAAGTCTCGCCGATTAGAGCTTGGCGCCGGTTAAAAAAAAATTGTTTAAATTGTTATGTGTCTTCCGAGACGTTGCTAATCTATCAGTGGCGATAACGGCATGCGGTGTATTGTGCGTACGCATTCGAAATTTCCGCCCGGCCATTATCTTATTTAACCCGTTTGTTTGTATTTACAAAAGTTTTAAAAGGCACTCGAATGGTCTTTTTTTTTATCGTGCGACGTTTATGTAGTAGACATATGGATATAGTAGATATAGTAGACCTGGCCGTGGACCTGGAGTTTGTTCGACGCCCCATTTTCTCGACCAGATCCTTTTTGTTTTTCCATTTTATACACACAAAATATAATATAATATATTACTCGTATAAACTCCAAGGTCGAACCGAGTGAGCAAGCAATTTATACGACCGTCCATTTAAAGGGGGAAAAAAAAAGTCGCCGCCGCCAATGTGTAAGATGGCTGTAAAAATCGGGAAATATATGTTGTTGGAAAAATTGAACTTTGCGAAGCCTTTTGAGTACACCCGGTACGACGGGTGATTTATAGAGAGGAGGTGACGGGGTTTTCAAGGAAGGTAGGTGTGGGGGATGTGCATTTTAGAGTGTCATTCTAAAAAAATATCGTTTTATAATGTTACACGCGTCGTTTCAATCAAAATCGCCGACGCCGACTGTGTCGTCGGCCTTCCCTTATTATTTTATTACCACCACTCCGTCTCTGGTATTTACGACCGTCGTTTAACCTAAGTACTGGTCGTTTAGTTTCGTAGAGAACGGAGGAATTGGAGGGGAAAGTTTTCGGTCAATGGCGACAGGATGCTGTCGCATCAGTTCTGTATCTAAAGAACAAGTATAATATAGGCAAGGGAGAACAGAAAGTGGAATTTCATACTTAAATGTTTTTTTTTGTTTGCAATTGATTTGTCGGTCTTTAAGTGGTTAACATTAAAATATTTTAAACCCTATGGATCTAAAAATAATTGAACTAATTCACAATATAATATTAATTTTGCGATATAGTTTAAACATTAATTCGTATTTAACTAATCTATTTTTTGTTGTAGTTAACTTAATCTTAGTCTTAACATATGCTCTAGATTGACCTAATAACAATGTAGTCTTATTTAAAATCAAAATACAAATTTGGCGTGTTACAAAGATAACAATTTGTCTTCAATTTAACTTGACTCAATTCGTTGACAATTTTAACTAATATATTTACTTTAGTCAAAACCGATATCTCGCTCTGTATTTCTACATACCTATGGTAAAACGGTTGTCCTTAGTTTAGTCCAGTAATTAAATCTTGCATAGAAACCCCATAACTTTTTACGATTAGTTAATTTAATTTCTTTATTTTATATAGGAATTAATTTATAATTTTCCACTATTTATTTAATTTTTACTTAATAATTGCCATATTATTATGTGTATGTATTATGAAGTATGCTGTGTCACCGCTGTCATCCATATGAAATAATAAAATGCCATAAGGCATAACGTAAGCGTATATAAAAATGTTCAAAATTAGCTTGTGTGTGGGGGACTTGCTGACTTGGTTTAGTGGTCGACTCTCCGTACCTATAATGTGTGATGTATATTCGTACAAGGCACTACTGCAGTTGGAGACGGCCAATTTATAGCTTATTGATTTTCTGAGAAAATCGTAAAACGTGCCTAAGTATTTAAAGTTAACGCGATAGTATAAATTGTGTACATTTAAGTGTCGTGTGTCCGAAGTTAAAAACAATAATGGGGTTCAATGATTCATATTGTGTTAACTCGGAAAATTACCCGTAGAAAATATTTTGATTACAATAAAGGAAGTACAATTTTTTTACCGTAGTAAATTGCCTGGATAGTTAGGCTTTTATTGCTTTGATGACTTGTGAAACATTAAACATTTTTTCCAATTTCATTATAAATAAAAAGGATGTTATCGTTTTAATTTTTGCAAAATATGTATCTCGATTGACCATAGAATGTTATTCATAGTTCATTCACTTCGATGATGTACACTTTAATTCGTATATTTTGTAATAATTGTTAGTCATACTTGTGTTAATAACGTTTCAACGATGACCTATGTAAAACTACCAACACATCAGTATTGCGAAATGACTCATTGAAAGCTTTTAGTTGTTTGGAAGAGTTGTATAATAGGCATGGCAATAAAAGTAAACAATGCGTATAAAGCACACAGTTGACAGTAATGCTGCAATGTGTTTAAATGACATTTTCAGGTTGAAACTGTCAATGTTCTACTATTAAGTTCTATATTTATATTAATATACGTTGTTGTTATTAGAATAAGCAAAATATTCCTTTTAACCAAAATTATAAAAAAAAAAAAAATTTCAAGTAAAATTAGGCTTTTTTTTAGTTAGTGAACTTTGATGAACAAAAAACAAGTGCATGATAATCCACTGATTAAATACGGGAATGCAGGCAATGCAACTGCATTGGGGCCTTTCAAGCTTTAACGTTTTGTATAATATATATTAATAAATATATTATATCAAAATATCATACTATTTTAGAATATAATATATATACCTCGGGCAAGTGTATTAATTAAATTTTAATTAATTCATTAAATGAATTATTAATTTATTTATAATTTAAATATTAATATAATATTTAAAATGGGTTAATGCATTTCAAGTCAGCGAGAACCAATATTTATACAAAATCGTACGAATGGTGTTTTATTCAGGTCGCAGTATAGATTGACAAACATTAATCTGTTTTTATATTGGTTATGATTTTAAATAATTGATTTCCTGCATTTAAATTACCTAGTTATATTTTTTTAATTATTTTTCAGAGAACTATTATCAATATAATAATACTAGTTATAAACGGATAAAGTAGATTCTACATTATCAATTAAATTTCAAATTGATTGCATATTTAGTGCGTAAATTGATGATAGCTGAATGGGTTTAGCTGCAATAAAAAAAAAACGCTTAGGTATTAGATAATGCTTAAAAAGCTTTAGCGGATCAGTCCTTCAAATGTTTTTTCGTTCGTAGCCCTGATCTACATAGGCAGTGTGAACTTATCAAATAACACGAACATAACTTAGATAAGCATTTTTTTTTTGCAGATGCTCAACTCTGAATTCAACTCATTACGTGAATTGATCTTTAATATGTATGTTCTGACGTTAATGACGTTAAGTAATTCTTTATCTGACCGTTTTAATTGAAGCTATTTGTTTATTTGAATATCACTGTGTAATGATAATGTATATTTAATCTGTGTAAGGGTCATACGTTTGTAACATAATTAATTTTGAATTAAAATTTTAAAATATATAATATTATAACCAATGTTGTCGATGTTGTTTTTAATGGATGATTAGTTTGATTTAGCTTACACAAACATTGCATTAGCATTCCGTCGACCACGGTTCCTTAGTGAAAAAATTTAAAATGTAATTTCAAGGAAATCGTTTCAATGGCGGTTGGTTTTATGCTAACTTGTCGGCAACACCCAAATCGTCAAGTTAAAAAGCTCTTTCTCTTTCTCTCTAAACCATTCCAAGCTGCGTTTTTTACCCATGGTAGCTTTATAAGTCTACATTATCTGGACTTTAAGCCACTAGCTGTGGTAGTAAATACAATTTTGATTTTTTCTGATAATTTAAATAATTATGTAGGTTCAATTGTATTTGTCGCTTTTGCAAATTATAAGTAAATTATCATTTTTCTAAATTGTATTTACTGTTTTTTTAACTGACCGAAATTTAAACATTAATTTTTTAAAAAAATAGTCATTTGGCTTAGAACTTTATTTTTATAAAAAATAAGAATAATAAAAAAACGTAAAAGTTGGAGATTTTATGACAATTTTTTTTTAATTTTGCCCTTTTATCTATGAATGAACGAAACTTCTTATCTAAGACCTAAGTATAAAAAATCGGACTAAAGAATCGATAACTAAATGTTTAATAAAAAATAATCACGAAATGATTATTGGCGCCTTATTGAAGTTTTTTTTCTTTATGATAAGTGCGTTCTTGACATAGTTCTAGGTCTATATAACATGTTACATATTTGCCACGTACAATATAGTGCCCAATTTAATGTTAAATAATACCATAGTAGGTACTATAGAACATAAGACTATGGAAGGAATAAGTTTAAAAAAAATCCTATCTATTCATTAAGGCATAATCATATAACATTTTAGATTATCGCTATTGGTATTATATCTTTATTAATTACAAATTTTATAGAAAAAATAATATAGTGTGTAACTACTGTCTAGTTAAGAAGCATCAGTATAAATTCATGAATAAATGAATAAACCTCAGCCAACGTAAAATATTTTATTCAAACTGTTTTTTTTAGAATACCTAGCCTATTTCTTTCAGGCTAGTTTAATGTTATTATTACTTGATGTATATTTATGTGTATAATTTTATATTATTTTTAAAAATATTTTTTTTTTTGACTTACCCCTAATCGATATTAGCCTATTCAAACAAGATTAAAAACAATGATATTCGAGTGTCATATTTTAGCTTTACAAATATTTGTTCTAAATTAAACTATGTTGATTAGTTTCCAAGATAAAATTTATTTTGAAAAATTAATTTCTATGATATAATGAAAAATTAAAATTTTCTGTTATAATCAAAAGCAAAAAAAAAAAGTCATGAGGAAATTCTTAGAGTTGAGCTAGGGATCTGAAATTTTAGGGATTTTGGAAATGACTTTCATGATAATTGTTATTGAGTACAATTAAGAATTTACTACAGCGCAATATCAAATGTATTATTGTACAAAACAAGGTTAAGAAAAAAATATATTTTATAGAAATGTACAATGTACTTTGTTTAAATTTAAATATATTATGCATTTAGCCCAGAATGATTCCAATATCATAGTTAACTTTATTTGTTTTTATAAATGGCTTTCATTATCCAATTTATCGGACAGTTAATATTTATAAATTACAAACATCATAATAATGCATGCAAACGATATAGAACCAACCGAATGATTTTAACACTATCATTGCACGGTTTAGTTTCAAAAAAAAAAAAATGTGTTACTATTACAACATAAAAAACAAGTATTGTGTCATGTTAATTTTTGCGATACGTTAGCTAGTGTAGGCTTAATACAAGACGTAAAGCGTAAGTTTATCTCGATACGGCAATAGTACTTGATTTTCGGTAGTGTGGAACGCAAATTCGGTTTATGTGTGTGTGTGTGTTTGCCAGAAAATAAATCTACTGTAGAAACTACAGTGTGGGTATAATGATAAATATTGCCATCGTTTTAATGCACTGCGCAATTGTCGAACATAAACTGTGTTTTATAGTAATAATAATCATAATATTATTGGTGTATATGTATATGTTTTTGGCGGCATTGTCTGCATAATATTATTTTGTTGTTTGCACCCCATGAAGAAAGTACGCGCTCAACGGCTATGGATACGTTATACTATACTTCACATTATAAAAAAAAAGAAAATCTATTATGACATGTACATATGTATATATATGCATTTATACATTTCCGTTTTTATTGTGAATTTAAATGTAAATAATATACTTAAAATGTGCTGCGTTTCACTGGTTTCTTAATATTTATGGGCTGCGTAAACTGGTGACATATCGTTTGCGTTAAAAAAAAAAAAATATATATATATATATATATATACATGGCGCGGTAGTCTAGTGGAACAATAAATGTGCCATTGTTTTATGACACAGTCGGTCCAGAGTTCAAAGAGAGGATCGTTAAAATATGCGTATGCGGTTCTAAGTATTCTGTGATTTTTGCAATAATATGATGATGTAGTAGAGGGTTACAAGTGATTTGATTTAATATCGTATGCATAATATTATGCTGGTGGGTACAATGTTTAGCAACATAAACAAAAATCATTGCATCGTTGATTTTTTACTAAGAAATCGTTGTCGGCAATACCGTAGAAGTATTGAACCACATACACTCTGGCGACTGTGTCGATACTGTATGAGCTCCAAGAAATTTTGTCTTGCTCACGTTACTTAGTCGAGTAGCCGGAGTAAAAAAGTTTCGAGCAGTTTTCGGACGACATCTATATAGCTTTAATGGGCATGTTGTCTGTTGTAGACTTCCAAATCTTTTTTGATTGTATTAACGGCCCCTCGTTTAGTTAAGCCAAAAGTCAAAACAAGTTTTACCGTTTTGTCTGTTATGAACGTTTTTATTTAAATGTGAAAATATGGATTCATTTCTAGCTATGATAATAGTAGTCTATAATATATCTATTATAAACTACTGATAATGGTTAATAATAATAGATTATTTTGTACAACAAGGCGATATTTTGATCGTTTTATGAATCACGATACTGTTTATTTTTGTATACTACTATCAGTCTTCTAATTTCCCTGTTCGTTACTCATATTTTTTTACTATCTACTGAACATGTATAATGTGTATCTATTATATCTATAGTATTACGTCATATAGGTATCTCGGTGAAATACATTTAAAAGTTATATTACATTAATATCAGTTACCACACAGATAAATCATTTTTTTTTCATAGTAATTAACATTTTCTTTTTGAATGAAAATAGGCCATGACTACAATGGCTATTGACCGCATTGGAGTGTTACAAACACAAAGTAGATCGGATTTCATACTTATGCGGTATAATATAATATTCATGTATAATGAATAATGATATATGAATTTGAAAAATATTTTATGAACGCTTAATTTAAATTTTTCTTTTAAATTTTAAGAGATAGAAAGTGAGATTCTAATCACGTTAGAAAAAACATGTCAAAAAGATACAAAGTATTTAAAAAAAAAAATATTTAAGAGGACGCTACCCAAGACAAGAATGTGAGGGCGGTATTTACAGTAACCCTATACAACTTTTTACAGTGGATAGAAAAGAACTTTATCTACAGGGTAGCGTTTTTAGTTTTTTGAGAACTTAGCACAATCAAAATTTTTCATTCGAGAAGATTTCTTTTTTTTTCTTTTTTCATTCGCTTATAAAAAGTTATCAAGTACGAGTATATAGATATAAAATAAAAACCAAAAATGCTATCATATAGATAAAGTCCTTCTCTATACATTGTGAACATTTAGTAACTACTGTTAATACTGGCCACACATACTTGTCCTGCGCAAAGCAGTTTTGATGGGGAAAAAATTGTAGTAATTTATCCTATAGAAATGACTGTGATAAACTGACAAAAAAATGACAATAAAGTATACTCATTACTGTAATAATCAGACGTATACACTATAGTTCAAACTCTAAATTAAGATATTGTAAAAAATTGCCTATACTTTACTTATTATTAAATAATGTCGTTTTCCTATGCCTCCGGACTACTGGGGCCGGTGGTCGATAACAAATGTCGGTGAATTTGTAAAATATGTTGATTGTATATATGTAATATGTATATTTTTTCGTCGACCGGAAGTTTCCCGAAGAGACGACGGTCTCGCGTTTTTAATTAAAATCGTTTTATTGTCTTTATTAGCGCGGCGCACATTGAAATTAACAACCTGGTAGTAGTTAAAATAAAATATAAAAGCGAATCGTGTGCGCGCACCAACAGTATATTATGTATATGAGACATACAGTCAGTAACCGATATTAGCCTTGTACTCTAAGGTTATATTCGCGAACATGTACATATATATGTAGCACGATCACCTGTATTCGGGGGCCCTGGGGCTGATGTATGTAAATTAAACGTTTTTCTTTTGTGGCAATTCGCGTTTCATATACCTAATCGATACCTATACTTTTTGCCACTAGAACACACATTTGGTCGATAACTATTTTTTTTTCCACCGTTGTTTGTTGTATTTGCGTTACAAAATGATTTTCGGTTTTTTTTTTATCTACATTCATCCTAGCACGACCGGCGTCGTTCGTATGCGGTATCCGGTGCATTCCAATACCAAATTCGGATTACGACGATTCCGGGTACGCATATACCTAGGCCTTAGAGGTATCTTGTCTCGTTTAGAATGGCTGTAAGCAACAGTCGGTGCGCGGACTATTTCTCTGATGAAACGTCGACGGTTAGTTCATTATCTTCTCGTGATGGAACGCGGACGAAAAAAGCAAAATCCAAAACGGTTTTGTTTGTCATTCGGCTGATTAAGAAATCCACTGTTGGATGGTGTGTATGATCTCCACCTGAAACGTTCCTATTGTATTTGTACTTTTTGTTTGTGTTAAATATATACACAGACGCCGCCGTCAAACAAAGTTAAAGTACCCTTTTGTTACCCAGAAAAATTCTTCAAATAAGTAATTGTATTATTTGTTTATTTTCGTTGTTTACTCCAGGCGCGGTAACAGTGATCGCACCTTTTAGCCCTTAGTCTACCCTTTACAAACATATCAGATAATCCGATCATTTGCATGATGATACTAAATGGTTTTAAATTAGTTCATTTTTGACGTTGTGCATTACTAGGTGAAAACGATTTTTCCTAAAATAATAAGATAAAGTCTGGAAAATTAACATTTCAAATGTAACGTACAAAATACCTATACCACGGCAATGAATATGACGTTATAATACATACCCCATATTTATTAAGGAGTTCGATGTAGGCAATTTTTTCAAAATCTTAATTTTAAGCTTAAACTGTAGTGTGTAATTTTCAGTTGCGAAATTAGGATTCTTTTTTTGGTACCGAGTTAATTTTTTTTTTTCGAGCTATCGCAGCTTCCTTGACATTCTCAGAATGCGTTTTACATGGTCCATGATGGGCTTAGACAGAGGTTTGGAGCAAAATCGTATCCTTTTTAAATATGTTCACCATTTAGTTTGTTACTTGATGTTGAAAAAATAAAAAAATTTTAATAGTGATTAGTTTTTTTTTTCTTTATGTATATGACTCAACGTTTAAAAATACATATTTCGATCGATCCTTGGGCGTGTAATGACTGAATTACGAATACTTATAAATAGACATATAGTTATGTAATAGTTAATAAAAAAAAAAGTGACAATTTTTGTATTTATTTATTATATAGAAGGAAATGTAAAAAAAAAAAAAAAACTTATAAAAGCTTGTTCTAGTAACTAGTTATTATTAACCGAGTGTCTAGCACAGTGTACACAGTGTCTCGTTATCTATGTATTTGAATATTATATAAAACCGATATCGTTTCTTTCGTGTCGTGTCGCGTTATTCTGTTGAACATTAAAAAAAAAAAACATGTTCCAACACAATGAAATTATAATTGGGGACACCCCCATCGTCTTCCCCTGGCTCTGGTGACGACCTCTGCGTTGAAAATTGACCGTGTATAAGGGCATCCGTTTGGCCCTGATCTCACGGGTGCGCGCGCGTCAACCAAAGCGACTGCTTTACATATAATTATTACTACGACCACGGCGACCTATATGGTTTAATTCGACGTTTTATTTTATAATGTAATGATGCCACAACGGTTCAACAGATCAACGGACTTTAAAAACAAAAAAAAAAAATAACTTACGCATCGATGGGCCTTGAGACGCTTAAGGTGATGAATTACAAAGTGCGGCGCCTTAGCTGTTACGTATGCGAGTGTACGCTGTAGCACATAACATTATCATCATGACCGTCATCGTTGTTGGACTACTTACAGGGGTGTTGTATTTATTGTCTTGGATCGTTGGTCGTCACAGCCGCCTTTGGCGTGCCCGTCACTGCAAATGCTTCGTTCGTGTGTGTGTGTGTGTTAGCACAAATTAATTTTGCTTTTGTTAACCATTATTTCTCGTCACTTATTTCCTGAGGACTGTGTAAAAGTTTAAAAACAATAGTATCATAAAAAAAAACCCTTATGATTGCCTAAAAGCGTCGGGGATTAACTCACTTCTAGGCAACACCTCAACCGGTTGTTTTTGTTTTAACAATGTGGGATGATATTTAAAAATTGGTTTTATTACCCAACAATTATTAGAAAAATTAACTATAAAGAGTTTAGGACACAGAATAACTATAAATTGCAATAAATAATAACCTCTACATGTTTAGTTAATTTTATTAACAATAAACACCATAGACCTCATAAGACCTATTCTAACGTTTACAAGTGTTAAAAGTTTTTTTTTGTATCCAAACATATTAGAACTTTTTTTTGTACTATGATAACTATTAAAACACGACTTATTAAAAAAAAGCCCCTCTCTCTGTTAAAGCTACATTACCGTAGCTGCTCTATCTTCATGTCCTCCATATCACTGTCATGTAGCTTATAAGAGTACTAAAACGTTTAAGTAATACTATTACTACGGGTTTCTCTTATAATATGGTATACAAATCAAACTACAAAGTACTAGAAATAATACAACTATAAAATAAATTCTCACTAACTTATATATTATATAAGCTTTAAAACATACAATCGGATGCCATATGAAAAAAAAACATACAATGTATATTAAGGTACATATAATTAACCGACGTATAATATGTTAATATCAAATTGGTGTTTTAGATTTATGTTAATCAATTCTTTAAGATTTAAACGTGTATTTGCATAACTTCTTCTTTAATGGAGTTTATTCGAAATATTTTTACTAATGTAACTATTATCGATGGCGATTAAATTAAATTACTATCTGTTGTATACTTTATAGTTGAAACGTATACTTGCCACAGACTATGCCATTTACTTCTGTTATTAAACAAGCGTGGAACGTCGCAGAAAAAAAAATACATAGTGAGTCAAACTAAAATTACGGTTAATAGTAGAGGGACACAATACATTTCTAGTTGGAATAACTAAATGAATAGTTGAGCCAACACATTTTTTGTTAAAGCAACTATACATTTAGTTCGGTCAATTAAATGTTTAGTTGGGTCAACTATGTGTTTAGTTAGACCAACTAAGTATTTTTTCCCCTGGTCTATATTTTATCATTGAGCTGTTTTTATTGACTGCAATTATATTAGTTATTTACAAAGTAAACCATAACTACAAAAAAAAAAAAAATGTTTGACTCGGTAATTTTACTTCTAAGAATATGGTTGAGACATATTTTTTTAGTTGATCGATCAGACTATAGTTCTAAATAAAGGTTAATGGGTAGTAAATACTAAATTACTGTAGGAGGCCGCCTACGCTTTATAATATGCGCCCTAGGCACGTTCTAAAGTCCATATAAATATAGTTGCCCGTGCCTGGTTCCGACACTTACGTCTTAATCCAAGTGAACCGATGATATAAAAGGGTAGAGAAATGGATGTGTGTGTGTAACGTCGTCTATTGTACTTATTTTCCATGTCGTAAAACGGCAAACGATCTAGTCTTGTTTTCTTTGTTAGAATTTTAACATAAAAGATCTGATATGTTTGTTACTGGATGCAGTAAACAGTCAGGGTCGGCCTGGCACCCAAAGGGTCCCGGATTCTAAATCTCTTAAGGGGCTCCCATAAAAATGTCCTCAAAAATACACTCAGATTTAAAAAAAATATATTAAGATTCAAACAAAAAATTAACAATAATATATCAGGGTGATCCAATTTGGAAAACAAATATTTATTGATGGTTCAACTACAAACAAAAGAGCCATCATATTTCCCAATAAAGGCTAATAAAAAAAAAAAATTAAAAAACTACAAACAAGATTGGTGAAATAATCGGTATAGTAATTTTTATGAATAAGTTAAAAATGTCATAGATCAAACGAAGAATAATAATTTTTTTATTAAAAAGTGTCAAGACTGACTATAACTTGAAAAGTAAGTATGATAATCAATTTCCGTTTGCGCCTTTTTTTAAACATAAAAAATACAAATTAGGAAGGAAAACATTTTTAAAAAGTCAAAATTCACGAAGATATTGCAAAATAAGTAAACGAAGTTTTTGATTATAATTTCAAAAGTAAGTCTGACCGACCAATCTGACTTTACCATCGTCATCAGCGTAAAAAAGCACATATTTTGAAAAAATACATGTATAATATGTTTAAATCAAGCCTATTAATGTTTCTAAAATAATTTGTCAATTTTATCTATATACTGACAATGTTTCATCTTTCGGAATTTCAAGGGATAACATAGATTGAACTTTTGGTTCCTGTTGTTTGTTTGGTCAGGCCGACTCTAAGTAAACTGTTATATTGTGGGTACATTGAATTGGACATTTTTCTATCTATGACGTTATAGTTTATCGTGCGGCGGCCGCCCCTTGGCGTTTTTTTTTATTTTCAACACAATTTTAAACGAGTTAATATACTTTCACAGTGTTCGTCTGTCGAACACTTTGTATGTATATACAATACATTATATTATTATTTTATTTAAAAAAATGCAGTCTGTGAATGGAGGAGACTCATGCAAAAGTCACCGTCGGTTTACACATTTGTCGCCGTATAAGTAGCTGTAATAAATTAGGCGCACAAAAACTTGTCCAACCTATAAATTATTTCACATAAAGTATGTTTGTCCGTATATATGTATATAAGTCTTTGTGTTAGGTCTCCCGACCTTGTTGCGGATACTCGTTTTGTGCGAAGAAATAATAATCCGTTTTCATTGTGGAACGTCTCAGAATTCGATGTAGCATACTTTACAGATGACTCAAAAACGCGTTTATCATTAAAAGAAACCTGCAATAATGTATCGTATCGGCCAATAAAACATTTCGAAAATCCAATTTCGAACGTTTTAAGAATTTTCTAGTTCTGGTACACAAATTTCCGTGGACACCACTTCAGTAGACATTTTTTTAAACAGAAACATGCATCCTAACAACACATTACTCACTCTTCAGTATTTAATTAACTACAGCTATAACATTGTTTTTCCTTCTTGTAAGCTTTGCCTACACCTTGACGACTCGACTAGTTCTCGGTGGCTTAGGGTTGCCGGCACTTATAGGAAAACTTAAAATCATATTTCTGCAGCTTGGGTGTGGACAAAACTTTTTTTATTGTTCAGTTTACGACAATGAAATTGAAGTTTAAGGCATTCGAGTCAACAGCCTATAAAATTTAACGTTTTATATACTAAAAAAAAAATTCTCTATTAATAATATTATCAAACTAAAATAAAACGGCACGGGAAGTAGTGTGCTAAATATTTGTGTTTGTCTTTTTATGTACAGATTTTTTTTTTACTTAAGATTAGTTGGCGCCTAGCACTAATATTGATGTTGAACACAGCGCGTGAATCCTTATTGCCCCATCAAAAACGACTGTTGCCAATATCGCTCGTTTTATAATTGATTTCGTTTACTCCTTCCAGCCTTTGCGTGTAGCCATCTGCCGCCACCGGAAGTCAGACAGACTTAATAGTTCTAAATTAATAGTCGTTCACGTTGAGAGAGAATGGTTTGTGTAGACTGTGGATAATTATTATTATTTCACTGAAATGACGTAACTTTTTTGGCCGATGGCTCTTCGACTACCTTAACGTAGGTCAAGTAATTGGTTTTTTTTCCCAGCCAACTGTGATGTTTTATGTGCCCGTATAATTTTACAGCAGTTTCTTGCATTTTGTGTATAGTTTTTTTTGTGAAAAATCATTCATTTTTGATCCATAAAAACAATAAAATATATATTGAAACCTTGTGGGCACTAACAAGTTGTTCACGCACGCGACACATTGCGCGGTCGTTAAAAAACCGATTTTACGACTATCATTCGTATGTTTTTATTATGTATATATAATATCTGTACAACATCTATTTGTAAATGCACGTTAAAAAAAAAACTGTTCAGAAACAATTGGGTTCTGTTTTTTTCCCCCGAATACCGCCTTTCAT
This sequence comes from Adelges cooleyi, assembly GCF_023614345.1. Lineage (NCBI taxonomy): Eukaryota > Metazoa > Arthropoda > Insecta > Hemiptera > Adelgidae > Adelges > Adelges cooleyi. The sequence continues at coordinate 496,062 of NW_026096058.1, read as the reverse complement.
CTTCCTGAATTTGTTTTATTTTTTTGTTAACATTTTGTTATCATTAGGCCGTTGACTTCACGTCGCCACAATGGATTGGTTATACTATATTGTATATTTAATCTATATTCGCAAAAATACCGGCATCGAGTCCTAACCTCGGTTTACTGATTTTCTATATAATATTATGCTAAGAGTATACCGTAAAATGTATGTAGGTGGGTCAGTTACCGGATTCATACCTGATGAAGTACACATAATATACCAATTTATCTTTTATAAATGTCAAATGTTGGAGACCCAATTATTACTGTATTCTTAATCGGGAAACGGTTCATTTTACCGTATAATTGTTTTACGTTTGTATTTGTTTACAGTTGAATTTTAATTATATTTAAATTATGCCAGTCTATAAGATTTGGAAACATCTGTAATTACCACACACACATTTTCAATTAATTCAACCGCCATGGTTGTTATATAATAATTGTTTAATTCCCGCTATTGGTATAACGTTTACTGTACTTGTTGTACTTTTATGTTTTCTTTATTGTTATGGATTTTCAATGGATAAAAATGAAATCAAAATTATGTTATAAAGCAGGTTTAAGTGAACAAATGACACGTAAAAATATCATTTGGTGCTGACAGAGCTCTGCAAACGTGGCGTTAAATATAATTACATAATTTAGTAGTTTTATTTTTGCCTAAAATGTGTGTATATTATAGTATCTATAGATTAGCATAAAACGAATATAATAGACTGACGGATAACAACTCGTCTCTGAAAACAACTAAAAATAATAATAATTTAAAAAAAAATTGTAAACATAATATATTCTATCTAATCGACGTAGTTTTCTTTTTATCTTTGATAGGCGTGCCAACACGTACGTCATGAAAATTCAATATTTATTACACTAATTGTTTTCAGAATGTTCAATCGTGTAATGATTGTTTCAATTTTGAATGTTTTAAATAAAATATTCATTATGTTTTATGATTAAAATTAGATAAAAAAAAGGGGGGGGGGTAAAAGAAGAGGCTATATTTGGATAGACTACCTCTAGTTTTGAATGAATACTTTTTTAGCTATTAGCATTTAAAGTAATTGATACACGGAAAGGAAACAGTTGAGTAGTGAGTAAGAATAAAAAAAAACATGGCAGTACATTTGCCCCCAATGCCCCCGTATACCTGTAAACACTAATAACTGAAAATTTTGATTGAAAACTGTTCATAGATTTCAATATTGAATATTATGTTGATTAGTAACCTTTCACGGTTTTGCCACTCGGCTAAATTAATTAAAAAAATCGTTTGATACCGCTTTGAAATAAATTGATTGATGCTAATAAAATTCTTATGGATATTTTATTAGTTGTGTTTATTTTTATTTCGATTTAAGTACACTTAAAGATTATTGTAATGATATTCGTCGATTTTTGATAATAAATTATTATAATGTCGTTAACGCAAATTTGTTAGAATGGCTTTTGGTAAAAAAAATTTGTGTTCTGTATATATTATGTTTTTTAAAAATGACCACCTTCAGAAAATAAAAGATTCTAATAATTATTAGCGATTTTGATTTTATGCAATGTTGTGTACATTTTTTTTACTAATTAAATGAATACTTATTTATTTACCGAAATCTTAACAGCGAATGTAACCGTGTTACTATGAGTTGATTAATTAGCATTAAAAAAACACCACTTATAAAAATATTAATAAAATAATCAAGTTAGGTATTTCTAATGTACCTACCTACATGTTTTTTTTATTGAGAGTAGTTTTCTAAAATAAATTGTATGTGACTTGTTAGTACTATAGTTTTCCTTATGTCTTAACAACACACGCTCTGAGAAAAACTAATGTGACTAAGCGTTGATAATTTTACTTCCTTAATTAGGTGTTTTTTATAACTTGTTTTCGTATTTGACAGTTCTAATTTTTTTATTTTAGTTTTCTTATAAATTGTGCCTAATATGTAAATGACGTATAATATAGTTATTTCGGGTTTACTTTTTCTTTTTTTTGTATTTAAATAACTGGTGACGTTAATCGTTGATGAACATTTATTTAAACGACTGTAGAATTAACCACTGCGTATCTCTTTGGATCAGTAACCTCCTGAAGTATGCGGCTCTATGCTTACATACCCGCTGGAGTCAAAATACATCAAGGACACCGGTTTTTTTTTTTTTGGCCAACACTAGCAGCTATGATAAAAATGTTCATTTTTGGCTTGTGTTCTCGATTACATAAATTAATTTGGTTTTTTTTTTTATACTATCACGGTCTTTAAATATAATTTTTTAAACACGAGTTAATGGGCGTAATTTTCCATAGAATAGTATAGAGCCGTCGTCCGTCCGGAAAATAGGGATAGGCCACTTATTAATATGTGATAGAATGAAATTTTTGGTTTCACTCCAATTGGCCGGTTATTTGTTAGCTCTCCATGTCGTCGTCGGTCGGTCGGTCGGTCGGTCGGTTAAAATTAAAACTACCGCATAGTTGTATTCTCTCCGTTTTGTAATCAATGAAACCTGTTGACATTTTTAAAGGTTCCATAAACGGCCATTGTTGTTGTTATATTTTTATTACAGGAACGAATAGATTGGAAGCAATAAAAATATGAATAAAGACAAAGTTCTTTATGTGGATAATTTTTTTTCTATTTGATTGTTTTGCCAGTGTGAAAAGCAAAAGCGTACCGTCGACAACGGCTGAAGTTTATGACCCGAATCGATGGCTAACCTACTAACTCTGTGCAGTCGTAAAAGCGACGTTTTTCCCCTTTGAAAACAATTATACTTGATATCTTAGACACTTCCCCGTGTGTCTTGTGTTTGTTCATTCACATTACGGTGGATGCATAGATGTAAAGAAATAACCAATGGCAATAAATCACGACCTTATTTTTCCCAAGATGGTTCTCGGAGATAGTGGTTTTCGTCACATGTTTCCCGAAATTGATAGCACTACCCCGCAACCGGTTACACGACGACCCCCGTGTACGGGCCATGCACATTAATCATCATCCGGCAAACCTTGCAATGGTAGTACACTAATAAGTATATAACGTTATGGGTACCTATGAGATAGCACGGATAAACATATTAATTTACAATACAAGATGATAATATATTGTACACATTTATGCAAAACGTTGTCTATTTTTATTATGAAGACAGATCTAGTGATAATCGAAAAATATTAAGTGTTTAACAACGTTTTGTTCTTCTAAAATGTTTTTATGCGGATGCTTCTTAAACATCAGTTGTCCGACGACAACAAAAAACTCTGTTTCGGCTCGATGGATAGCAATTAACGACGGGAGCACATTAAACCAGTAAAACCCAATGACGTCGAACTAATACGGTTGGTTTTTCATAATCATAAGACGGCCCAATGAGGAGTTTTTAAGGTCCGAGCGACCATGCGTACCGACGGTAACGAACCTCATTCAGATACTTTACAGTTTACACAGTAGTAACCTAACCTAGCCTAACCTTCGTGTAGTAGTGAAGTAACCCATGGGCGCAGATAATATTGTTATGCCTTAAGATCGTTGCCGGCCGACAATAAACGAGCACCGAACACCTGGACACGCCGACACTTGTGGCCGATTCTGTGAAAGAACCTGGATCCTTTTAAATAGCGTTTTGTAGAGGAAACCCGCTGGCACGGAAAGTCCTATTGAACGGAATAAAAAAAAAAAAAAAAAAATGACAATATATATTCGATTAAACATTATTATTCTCTCTAGTCGGGCAATAAATCTGTGAGATAATGCCGTACCACACCCCCTGGCCCACCCCTCGATCTCTTTACCGTGTATTTGATTTCTATACGCGTTGTAAATTGTGTAAATTATAACAATTGTCTGAGGTGGTCCGAGCGTATCAATACCTATGTCATTAGCGTACATAGGGTACACGTGGAATTCCTCTATCGGTCAAAAACCAGTTTTAACCGCTAAGTTCAAACTGATCAAAACGGCTCATATCAGATTTTGCACATTTTATTATTAGAGCATCTCGGAATATTTGCAAGCAAAAAAGGTTGCCATTTTATATCTAACATCAAAAAATTATTTGGAAAACAAAAATTAGATTCTGATGTTTAGGCAATAAAAAAATTCTATGATAATAATTTGGTTTGTGCCTTTCTCCTGGAGTATTCCAACAACACCCGTTAGCGTTTCATATAAATCACAATTTTTTTTTAATCCGTTTGAAGTGATAACTTTCCAGTTTAACAAGCACTAAAAATTAAAAAACAGTTACAAAAATCAAAAAACTGGATTTCATTTTTTAACGATCGTTTCTATTTGAAATTTTTTTTAATTTTAAAATAGTTAAAATATTAAATATATTAATTGTTAATAAGCATCTCCATTTATTTTGGACGGCCAAAAAAAGCTCTGATGAAAATTTGTAGATGGTAAACAAAAGAATTTGATATCTTTAAAAATCACTAAAAAATTAATATTGACTTCTAGTGTGTATAGGTTCAACCCCGTTTTAAGATGTTTTTATTTAAAGAATATCACAATTATTAAATTTTTTTCAAATATTTGTTTGGGATTTCTTCGGTTTAAATTTTACATTATTGATTATCATTTACTAGAACATTAATGTTGTACAATTTAAAGTTCGATATGTAATTGATGATGTATTCTTCTCGATTTCATTCAGGTTGGAGTGTAGTTTTTTTAACCTTTGTCTTATAAAACTCTGTAAGAGATAACTGTAGAGCAATTTGCAACACTATTGAAATGTTTTGTATTTATAAATTTAGCTGAATCGGACGGTTTTGGCGTAGTGGCCTATTCTAAAGAGGCAAGGACGATGATGTTATGGCGATAACCTTAAATCTGCCGTGTAATATTATTATAGCACATTTACTTAAGTTTTTTTTAAAACCCAAATTTAGATAACCGGTGAAGTTCTGGACATTAGGGGAGTTAAAGGACCAAGCCGGCTGAAGTGAGTAGGTCTCTTGGCGCTGTCCTATAGAGGAGTAGACACACGGCGAACAGCTTATACGCCGGTCGAGCACTTAACTAGACGCGCGGTATAATATTATAATACACGACTAAATAATTCCGTCTGCGGTTAATGACCTTGGCCAATTGTCTGAGATAATAAGTGTTTCAAGGACCAGCGGGCGTATTTGAGAACCCCTACGCGGGTGGTTATTCCAATTAGGTAAAAAAAAAAACGAAACTAAAAAAACTGGGCCGACCGGTCGCGAACGGTGTGCAAGGGACGAAAGAGTGAGGGGGGGGAGGGGATTAACTTGTAGACCGACGGGTGGGGGGGGGGTACGGCGCTATATGCAAAATTGAATGAGATTCCCTCTCGTCCCCGTCCCTCCCCTCGTTGCCCGTGAGGTTGGGTTTGTGTATCCGCGTGCTGCGCCGAGTGCGACCGGTTACCGTCGGCCGGCGTCGTGACCTGTCGTCCGGAGACATTGCCAAAAAGGCGCCGCGGGGGTGTCGCGCGGGGCACGTGGAAGGGGATCGCTGCCGCATTCCTTTGTACGGCGATCCAGTTATCGCAGACTTCCCCCTCCCCCGTCCTCTTTCTTCCTTCCTTCTCCTCCGGCAAGTCGTGTATCCTGTGCACGGAGAGCCGCTCCTCGTTGGCCGTTCACATAACACAACGGTGTTGGCGACGGACTCGTGGGGCAGGGGAAATTCGTTCAAACGTTTATTATACTTCCAACTGACCGACCGCAGTTCTAGAGAACAATAAGAGCGCAACGGCGAGGCATGTGTATAATAATAAACCATGGCATATTATGAGGCTCAGACGTTTTATGTCCAAGTGGCCGACAAAATAAACCAACGAGAAACGCAATAATTTGTACTTAAGTCGGGGGGGTTTCTCGGAAGTATTTTCAATATACACTGTAGCGATATTATGTTATTACTTTCGGAGAGATAGTATACATTTCGTTTGGAACGGAGCTCTTGTAGCTTGGCTTATCCCGTACCAACGCTGCTATATATATATATATATATACTTGACCGCTTTTGAATTAATTGGTTTGTCGTCCATAAACCGCCGATCGGCTAACTTGCCGAAATGACGATCTCAATAATATTGCTGAGGTCGTTTCGAACATAAAACGTTTATAGACCACAGTTGCAGTGTACTGGTAAATTGTACACGAACCCGTGTTTAATACCAGAGCATATCAATGGGTTTATATACATTGTTAGCTATACCACTATATTGTGTGGTATTGTATGGTGCAGAAGAGGATAAGTGAGAATTGTGATTTTTTTAGTTAAGAAAAGTTGGTCGCTTTTCCATACTCCTTCTCAAACGGGTAATTAATGTGTATCTGTGCTTAAATCACAGTTCAACATAAGTTAAACGCAAATTAGTTATTCATTCGTTTAAATGCACTTGTTTAGCCAAAATTAAATTATTTTTGAATTATAGACAACCCTAATTTTTAGTGTTCCTTGAAGAATCTGTTCCCGTCGTTATTCATAAGTTAAGAATATTCTCATTGTCGTCTATTCGTTATAATAATGTAAAACGGTGATTTTTAAGGAAACGTCTTTACTTTGCGGTCGGTAAACGTTCCTGTAGTAAGCGATAGGTGTATACTATATATTTATGAATAGAATTTTTAAAAGATATTCATGTGGCCAGTGCTATCATATTTTTTTTTTTTTTTGCATAATTTGCGAATGTATTTTTAGCTCATTATTGCAAACTTCAATGTGATTACTCAGCAAGTGGCATCGACGTTAATATAGTACTTTTAAATGGAAATTATTTTTTTGCCACGATATTCATTCCAATTATCTATCCACGATTCGGTAATTATTATAATGTGAAGTCATCAATATTTAGAAATCTATGTACCCAACTATATATATTCTACACTTTAACACATTACACTACAGTAAGGCTACTCTATAGAGTCTACATTCGACTTTTGGATGTTCATTTGATCCGACTTTGGTAGAAATTCAAAATGGCATTGTTTTGTTTAATTATAAAAATCGTATACTCGAATGAATGTTATCTATCTCCATTTACTATGTTGCCTGTTCTATCTGAAAACGTCGGGATTCGCGACACCCGTGGAGATATTTTGTCCACCTAAGAAAACGTACTTTGCACATTCCTAGCCCGAAGGCAAAAATATTAAAGGTGTCGCGATAATAGCAATATCGGTCGTTATCTCGCAAATCTATTGTTTTTTTCTATATAAAATAGAATATAATTATTCCAGGAACGGAACAATACAGCTGTGGCACCGCAAAAATCTATGGCGGTCGTTGTTTGTGTATATTGACATCACCTCTTCTGTACTTGAACCTCGTATACGAAATAATTAAGGAGTTCAACCGTTATACTCTGTTACGCACTTTGTCTGACTGACATTGCTTGTATTATTATTATCAATTTCTAAAATATTCACATGGCGTCTGTGGTGTCTTTCATATTTGTACTGAACTTTCAATATTGCATAGATTAGATCTAAAAAGGTTTCCAATAAAATATTAAACGCTGAATAATGGCTTTATAAATGTACAAGTTAAAAAACTATTTCAAGGGGTAGTTTTAGAGGGGAGTACCTAACCATTTATGAGTATAGTATTTATTTAGTTTTATTAGATTATCTAAAGTTTTAGTTTTAAAAGAGCCTTTCGCACTCTTAGATACCATAAATCTTGAATCCTAACTGATAATAATTTCTTCGCTTCTTAAAATAAAGTAGGAAACTTAATTTGAAAATGTAGGCTTTAAAAGTATTAACATAAACCATGTTGTGGGTTATGTAAAGTTATCGTTTATAACTAATTGGTGGCTGTTTTTAAACTTTTGTATTAAAACCGATAGGTAACTCGATAATGACTTGTACCATTTTTGAGATTACTTCATATTGCTGTATAGTTCACTTTAATAATGATGCGATAAAAATGACTGGTCGACAATCAGTTTTGAGTGAGTATTTTTTTGATTTATAAGCATTATAAGGAAAATATAGGTGAGGGGTGAAGTGCGGTTGAGTAGTCCGTGTGAAAAAAAAATTACAGTCTACTTTACTTCTCGCCTATACTTTTAAAGGCTAATAACTCGAGTAATACTTTATCGAACACGACCTTTACATTTTTTTTTCATGATTATCTATTTGAAGTTAGGTACTAGGTTTTTTTTTTCACTGATCTTTGGACATTGGTCACTAATAAATTTTATTAAATACTGGCCGTTATGTAATTAGGCAACCTTAGCTGTTAAATTGCATAACTACAATTTAAGCTTATTGCCTTGCCGTTTGGATGTATTTTTTGGAGTTGCGTCATAGTGTATGTTTTATGGCCGGACGACGATAACGGCTAAATAGCAAGTGTTATATTATTATTATTATTATCATATATTTTTATATGTACTTAAATCTATCGTTATCGAACGGTTGTGGTGACCATTGTACCGTCGTCCGCCTAATTAGTATCTCTTGTATAACCAACCCGGTACCCGTGGAACGGTGGTGTCTCATTAAAAATTTGTTAATTTAAACAGATGATATTAATATGCTGTTTTTTTCGAAAGGGGTTCGGCAAATCGGAGAATACCGTCGTTTCGATTGACCGGTTCGAAAGCAGACAACAATATAATATACACGATTGTCCAGCATACGTGAGGTGCATTATTTTTTGTTCGTGGCTCCTTCGAGTAATAATAATTGTTATAAGTGTGGGCCAGTCCAAGCCAAGCTTGTAATATCCAAGTCCGGGGTGGCGACCAACAGACCGTATAGAAATAATGTTACCCACGCACGTGTGCGCGCTCTCCTGGCTCTTAATAGCAGCAGCAGCAGCACACAAGAAGACCCGGCTGTAAACCGGCGGCTTATTAAATCATAATAAAAAATAACTCGTTGTACTCCAGTACATATAGTATGTGTAATATCTCAGCGGAAGATCAACATCATTAAAAAAAAAATTGCCAATACTAGCGGTGGAATGCGTTGCAATTTATTATTACCTCTCCCCTCGGCAACAACGTTGTGTCTTGTCGATGACGTTCACAATATTTAGCCTCAAGTCATGTATGTACCGATGTATGCTAGATACTAAATTTAACCGCTACACAAATTATAAGATGACCGAAAAAGTCACGAATTACTTTCTTTATTATTATTATTATTTTTTAGTAACTCTATAAATATAAACGCCAATATTCGTGTGCTCGCGCTTTATTTCCCCACATCAAGTCGGTGAACACATCAAAACCAATTTATACTAGTCAAAAAATATGTATAATATTATATTATATATTATATACATACTATATTTAAACATTAACAACAGGATTAGAACTGTACTCTCCCGTGTACTGCTAAATTCAACTTTACCAGTGGTGGTGGTGTGGAGTCCATTGAAGACATTTTAAAAATAATTTAATCAGTTTTAAAAATAAATTATTAGTTATGATTCGCCTTTGAAAATGTATCCAACTTTGTCACTAAAAAATTAAAAGATATGCTATAAAATTCTTCTTCTAAAAGGTACAGGAAGTTTGGAAACTTCTTAAAGACCTGTGACTCGGGGTGGACTGAACGATTGGCCAACAAAGGATAGTAATTAGTACAAAAATTTGTTTCCGACATAACTTAGTAAATTTGCCAAAGAACACTCATCCCTTTTTACAGAATTGAAATCGGACCAATCTAAGTAGTCGAAATTTTGTCAGGGTTTTTGGTTGAAAATGTCAAAAAAAAAATAGACCGCTTTCAATCCCGTTTTATAATTTTATTTCGACTGACAGTTTTATTATTAACACAGTGACAAGACTCGAGAACTTTCCTATGGAAATGTCTCGAACCTACTATAATTGTCTTTTTTAATAAACGAAGAACTTTAACGTCTCGATTTTGATCTTTACTGTTATGGTCCACCACTTATACTAGAGTAAAGTTACCGCGTAACTTAAGAGAAGCCACTCCGTTAATTTTTAAGAAGTAAAGTATAGGAAATTTTTTACAAAATCTTAATTTAGAATTTGAACTATAGTGTAAACGTCTTATTAATACAGTGATGACTGATGATGAGGATATGTTATTGATTGCCATTTTCTTTTGTCAGACTACCACAGTCATTTCTATAGGATAAATTACCACAACATTTGTTTCCCATCAAAACTGCTTTGCGCGGGACAAGTATGTGAGGCCAGTATCAACAGTAGGTTTACCAAATGTTCACAATGTATAGAGAAATACTTTATCTATGGAGATTTATTTTTTTTTTTCAATATCTTTATTTAATATTTTTTTATAAACAAAAAAAAAAAAAAATTAATTTTGAAAAATGTGGTCGACCTGCCAAATCCGGCTTCACACACCTCCGTGACTTAAGAGGACGCCACACTGGCCATTGCTAAGGAGTAAAGTATAGGCAATTTTTCGAAAAATCTTAATTTAGAGTTTGAACTATAATGTATACGAATTAATACTGTATTGAGGGTACTTTGTTGATTGCCATGTTTTGTGTCAGACTATCACAGTCATTTCTATAGGATAAAATACAATGTTTTTGCCATCAAAACTGCTTTGCGTGGATTATTATTTCTCAGGCTTCATATATAGTTAAGGAAAGAAATTTATACATATTATTTATGACAAAATTATCCGTGTTCCATCATCTTTATTTTTTCGATATACCTAATACAACCAACGCTATATTACCATTTTTAAAAAAGTCCTTTTTTAATTAAATTAATTAATTCATTAACTGGTTGAAATATTGAAAAAAGAGCGATGGTAGAACACGGACAATGTTGTTGTCTATATTATGTAAAAATTTGGATTCTCAGTTTCGGTTACAGCTTTTGTAAAATTATTAATCCGCGCAAGGCGTGTCTTCTGAAGAAAATAACGGGTGTGTGGACGTCCTCTTAACTGATCACATTTACCCATTTCCCTGGAAATCCCTAAGACAGTGAGCCTTTTCTTACCCCAGTCCGCCCGCGACGTCCTCGACCCCCCCTACCCCCACTTTCTCCCTACCGTGGTGCTGGTCATATTGTTTTTGTCGTTTTCTGCCCGGTTTAAAAATGCAAATGAACCGGCGACGGCCACGGTTAGTGTGGCGCACGGTGTATAATATTATGTTTTGTGTACATTATGACGTGTAGCGTTTCGGTGTCACCTGGTGGTACTCGGAAAGAAAACCGCCGCAGTCTCGCCTTCCCCTTTTACTTGCCACTTGTGAAAACGGAAAGACGGTCGCCCGATCGTTTCATTGTTGTACAATACATATATATATATATATTATGAAGTTTGTGTGTGTGTGTGTGTGTGTTGTTAAGTCAACCATTGGGTTTCGCTCACGAGTCACGGCCTTAACCCTCGTATATACTTGGTCGTCTCGGCCGTGGTCGCGCAATATCGTCTACCGTCTAGGCCCGTGGCCGTGGATGTTGGGAAATCACCGTTGCGAAACGGTACTATATAACACAAGTACATATGCATTATAATAACACAACACATCAGCCCCGTCGCCGCATCTCACTCTCACTCTCTCGGTGTTAGTAGGTATTAGGTCTTGGGGAGGGAGGTTTGTTTGTCTCTGGTTCGATCTTGTTTTGTTCTTGTACACAACATATTATTGTATATTATCATACACAGCGTGTGCACAAAACGGATTGCAAATAATAATAATAATAATAATACCAAATAAAAAAACCAACACCCCGTAATAATAATTGCGTTACACTAGGCCGTCGCCGCCGCTACCGTGTCCGACATGCTGTGTGTGGATGGGAGAATCGCCCCACCCCTCTCCCATCATAATTCGAGGTCGGCGGAGAACGAAAATTATATAGCGCTGCTTTAACCCGTTACCGAGTTTGCGTTTGTAAATAAACAAATTTGGCCTTATGGTAGTAGTTTATGATAATCATTTCAACTCGACAATGAGCTTCTTCCGAACGGTTTCGGTATCGATTTTTTGGTGTACGGAGGAGGGGCGAGGCACTTGTACCCATTGGCCGTGTTGTACATTTCTAAAATCGCAAGTACAGTGACACAAAGAATAAGATTACACCAGGGTCGGACTGCCGAGCCCAACGGTCTCGACTGTTGTGTGTGCTCTGTGAACAATGGCTATGATAATATACATGTATACATCATTTATGAGCTTAATGTTAACTAATCGGGCCTTGGGTATATTAGCTAGTGTCGCACATATATTATTATAGCCACACATTAAAATAGTTTAGGAATAATTCTTAAAATGTAATATGTACTTTTATTGTATTTAATGATGACTGTTGACATCGCAAAGCGACAATGGCTGGCGCGCTTTTGAGGAGAGCTAAAACTTTTTTGTTAAAAACAGTGCTAGATATGATTTCGTTAATTAGTCTTTCAAAAAGTATGATGTTATATAAAATAAAGTAAAATTATACAACTCGGTTGTGATGCCAGTGACTTGTGGACATGAACTTTTGGCGTTTCTCTAATTTTTTTCAATTAATTTAAGACCAATTTACCTTTAATGCTTTTAAAAAATTGTCTTTTTAACACTTATTCGATATTGTGTGTACATAATACTATACATACCTCCGTGCACATCTTGGGTTAACGTTGAAGTTTGATAAGGACTACAAGTCCAAACATAATATTGTATATTAAACTATAGCCGTGTTGCGGTGAGCCCAATATTTTCCTCTGTGATGCGATTGATGTACCTTTCCCTCGTTTTCCTTCTCGATCGGTTTGTCTCCTTTTGATAATAATATGAATAAGGCAAGATAGATGTACGTTCGTTCTTCGAATTCTCTCTGTACAACCGTCACCATCGGTTCACTCTTCTCAGTTGTGCATTTATTTCTCATTGTTAATGATATTATTATTATTATGACATGATCATGGTCGTAGAGACGAGTGGTAAAAGCGTATAGAAAAACCTTTAACACGATTTCAGGTTATTTTAATTGAGTGTTTACGGAACGCCGGCTAGGCGCAACTCATTCTGAGAATTTTCTAACAAGAACACATTTAAAGACGGTATGAAAATATATCACATTATTATATACTATCCGTGTCTTCTTTTTATAATCTGGCGTTACATTAGTATTTTATTTTACGACTCTTCTTCAATATACTATGGTATTGTCCGCTCTCATGTGGTGAACGACTCATTATTTATCTACCTACAATAATGTTGTACACACGGTGTAGGTACCACATCAAAGCCATAATATATTATTATTATTATTTTTTTATGCTATTGTCGAAAACGCTAAAATTGTTTTCTACAAACCAAAGCTGCGCCAGCGATTCGTCGATGTGTGTAACTTGGAAATCACGGATTTTTTTTTTTTACTTTATTACTTTACTTACTGTCCAGTTTTGCGCTCCAGCCTTTAGTTGAACGTATTTTCATCACTAGAAAAATTGTTTATAATATGGTGACTTGAATATTGCTTATTTCAAATAAGTTTTAAGCTTCGATATTGGTCTTGATACTGTGATAACACGAATGTTATGAATATACAGTGTTTTTTAATCGCTAGCCGCTCAACATCTCACAGTGTTTAATTGGTAATTTAATTGTTGTTTTTAAACAATGTTATCTTAATATCTCTCAAATTGTTCTGTTTTTAACGCCCTCCCAAACCAATTATTTTTATATCAACTTTTAAAACGTTAAACGGTTACGTTTATATTTTATTGACTTTTTAAATTAAGAATGTTTTACTTAAAAATGTTGACCGGTTGAAGTTCAAAAGTCAGGACGGGAGGGGAAGGGGGCGTGCAGATAAAAATAATACTACACTCCACTCGGTGCCCTCCTGCCCTAAGCTTTTGAAACTTTAAAAATAGTTATCCAAAACTAGTTAAAGTCCCAATTGTTAATTAAAAACCCATTGAGATTTATTCTGACTGGCTCTAACTAAAAAAATTATCTTGTATATATATATATATTTTTTTTTTTTTGACAAGAGAAGCATACACCCTTTTTATAGAATAACCTACCCCATTCGGCGATGACTTGGCGTGGCTGTGCGTGCGCAAAAATGGAAGGGCATCGTCGCGCTATGGGGTGTGCACAAAATACAGTAGGCATAAAACTCGCAGCGATCACTGTCTGTAGCGAGCAACAAGTCTCTCACGAGCCAGACAGACACCGACCTACCTCCCCTCGCCCTTCGGTGTGCTCCAGACGGATCAATAAAGGACATTATGCGCCGCCGGCAAACAACCCCTACGACCGACCCCCGGTTTGCTGCGCTGGTGCAATGCTACATAAACCTCTCCTCGTAGTAGAATGTATTTTATTTCCGCTCGACGAAGGGGATGAAGAGATAACCCCCCCCCCTTCCCCCTCTCCCTCCCCGGTTGTGTTTTAAGGCCGGTTTGTCGTTAACACAGCCAGACAATGGGTATTAGAGGGGAAAAAAAATCATCTCGTAACATCTTGTTAATACCGATTGATTATTATAATAATTAACGCGGGTCAAAATTCTGTTGTGCGTAGGTGTACAGAAACCTGGACGTGGCCACCAATAAGGCGACCCAAGAAGAGACTCAGGGCGTACCTCACCACATGATGGGCACGGTAGACTGGGACACAGAATTCAACGTTCACGAGTACAGGAAACAAGCGCTGAAAATCGTATCCTTTTCCTAAACGGTATAAAATAAAATGTGTGGTGTATTTTTTTAAAACGATTATTAAATATATTTATTTTTTTTTTAACACTGGACCGGAGCAATCGCCACCGACGAGTGTGTACGCTTCTCGAAAATAAAACAAACTGTCGCTTCGGGTCGCCGGCCCCTTATTAAGAAGCTCTTGTTCTTTCTTATATTTATATTATAATGTATAATATAATCAACGACAGCGCGGGTCGGCGGCCCTAATGAAGTTCTTTTGTGCGCTCCTCGAAAGTGTCGTCACGGTTCACGGTTTCGTTTATATCGGTTAAACCCAATTCGAAACGTTTTCTTAAGAAGATCTCCACGTTTGTCTCGCCTCTAATACTACCGGTGTGTGTGTGTGTGTGTGTGTGGACCGTAGAGAGCTTTTGCCAGTATTAAAAAACAAATACAGACCTAACGAAGAAGTGCGCCGTAGACGAGACCGACAGTGTATTGGTGCAGTGCAGTGGTCCCGAGGCGACGTTATAGCACAGCAAAAAAAAAAAAAAAAAAACCATATAAAGGGTGCAATATTAAACTTTTAGTCTACACGTGGGGATGGGGGTTAGGTATTGGAAACGTCAAGAGCACTCCTCCTGCCGGCGGCTGTATCTAATTTCTGTTTCCAACGACTCGGCTAAAAGGTTTTAGCGAAACAATGGAGATTTCACGGTATCGGCGCATCAGTATTATTATTATCTTTAAAACCAATTTTCCATTTCATCGACTATAGTGGTCGAATACAACGCGTGTATAAGCAGATTTGTCGGCAGACAGCTTTGTTAGGTTTTTTAGTAGAATAATTGATTTTGTTTTTTCGACGAAAATGTTTTACTAGTTTACTACCGTTGAGAAATAATTGCAATTTTCTAGCGTTTATTTTTGTGAACAAATTTTCGTTTGTGCTATATTATATTGCTATACAGTATTCAAACATGTTTACCGACTTAAATATGGTAAAGTACATATATATATATATATATTTTTTAAGAATAATTTGCTGACCACTCGGCGGCGGCGGCGGCGGCGGTGTGACGGCCGTTTGTAGAAACAAGTTATCGGGCCTTTGCGGTCGGGGGACTAATAATTATATTCCAGGGCACGGCTAAGGGTTGACGAACATGCGGGGAGGGTCCGGAGGGAGGTGGTCCACACGGTCGAATCGATCATTGCCAAAATCGGTTTGACAAATCGGTAAGAGGAGAGAACGTAATACGTGAATGTGTCAAATACAATTGTAATCCGAAACGGTGTGTGTGTGTGTGGACTGGCTAGGAGGGCTAGAGGTTTGCACCTGCTAGTGTAGAAAATCGTATAAGGAAACCGAAAAACCGCGTCTTGGCATTCAGGAGAGATGCACACGTTTGTTTGTCGATACTTGACTAATGTGTGTTACGTTTAACCGAGAACAACACAAGGATGGTGGGGGGGGGTGGTGGTACGCGAGGGGGGATTGTTTTGTAATTAGCCGTGCAAACATAGACGACCGTGACGCAACAATCGGGTGTAATGTCTCGGGCCAAAGCAAATTATTATATCCCTCGTTCGGTAGAAAAAAAAAAAATAGTCGGTTTATCGCCAAAACCTGAATTTCTGGCGGCGTCTCGTTGAGATTTAACTAAGTAGGTAACACGTGTTACAGTTGACAAAAATTTCATATCGGTTTTCAACAGATTAATTATGTTTACAACACATCCTCCTCTTCCGACCGCAGTGCAAGCGCCTGTGTGTTCAGCGTTTTTAAACTAGGGGTACAAAAGCGTCCTTGACTTCTTATATATGTGTGCGGAGTGGCTCGTTTCCAATACGACGTTGCGCAAGTGCGTTTATTGTGTTTAGTCCGTGTCGCTCTCGTTAAACAAGGCCGTTGATAAAAAAAAAAACTACGGCCAAGTTCGGGTTTCCCTTCCTCCCCTTGTTCTTTTGTCCTGCGCTTAATAATACAGTTATTACTGTATTCGGACGGGTCTGAGTCACGGGGGCAACCCGCTAAGCCTGCACGCCCGGACCACGGTCACGTGCACGTGCCACCCCTTAGACAATCGTAAACGCCTGTAGAGAGGGGTTGGAAAAGTTTATGGCCGGGAGGCCCTGACAAAGGTGAAATGCGTTTTCCAACTACGTGCGACTGACTTGGGTTCTTTGTTGACACGTGGTGGCGACGAATTGCGCATTTCGAACCGTGGTTGGAACCGACCCGAGGTCCGCGGGTAAGACAAAGGAATCATAATCGTAGTGTGTGAGTGAGCGTGTGTACAAAGGTGTGAAGTGATATAGTTTTGTCGAAACAGTTTTTAGTTTGAATAGTTCATCAATTAGGGTTTGAATATGAGCCAAAGTGTTCGAATGAATTACACAATTTATCAAAATATATTAAATTAACAGTCTCGGTTGTGTGTCGAGCGTTGTACGAGAATACATTATATCGACTAAAATGTTGCTAAAATGTTTAAAATATGGTTTTGAAATTGTCAGTTAACGCCTTTGTCATCCCACTCACCCCGAAAACTGTGTATTTTTGCCAATCGGAGAACCCTAATGACAGTACTGGAATGAAAAATTAGCCATCTGACTGAATAATGTACCGTTATTTTGGGTCAAGTTTTAGTTTCGGCATTTATTTCAACTTGAATCTAAAACAACCGTGGACTTGGTAAAACGCATTGTGGTGCGTAACTGAAAAACAAATTTTAAATCGCCGACAAAGATGCAATTACATATTAGAGTTTAAATTAACATTTTGCAAACATTTATCTACGCCTAACTACTTAAACACATAGGGCGCATCACGTCCTCATCGTCACACCATTGTTGTTTGTTTGCCTTGACTTTGCCTGTACGTCAGATCCGTGACATTTACTCCAGAGGAAAAGTGCCTATCGTGGTCGGAGGCACTTACTATTACATCGAATCGATCATATACAACAATCTGGTGTGGTCGAAAACTGACGACGAAGTGGACGAAACTTTGGACGACCCGTCGGCGGCGGAGGCCACAGACTTGTCGTTGGACGCGTTTCGCCAGTACCGCATGTTCCGGCACAGCAACGACGCCGTGACGGCCGTGGACACCGCGGACGCCGCTCGACACTTGTATCGGGAGACGTTGGCCGAGACGGCTCGCTTCGTCAAGCACACGGTGTCCAAGCTGTCGCACAAACAGCGCCGGAATACGTTTGCGGACGCCGCCGACGGTCCGGTGTCCAAAAGCGGCGGCGTACCGCCGGTCGAGCGCGAGCTGTCCGCTCTGTACTCGCACGGAGTGCGGTGCTTGGACGCCTTGACGGCGGCCATACGCGACGGCCTGTCCGCGGACACCGTACGATTCGACGTGCTGGCTGCCGACGGCGATGGCCGCTTTTCGTGCGCTGACGTCCAGCGCCGACTCGAGTCGCTGATGGCCCTGGCGGAAAAGCACGAAGAAGCCGTGAAAAACGCACTGTACAAAATGCATCGCGAACTGGAAATGCGGGCCCAACGCGTCATGTTGGCACTTTTGGCCGACCAAGAAAAAACCGTGGTCGACCTACTGTCGCCTGAAATGCTGAAGGCCCACGCTCTTTACTTTGACCCCGTTA
Organism: Adelges cooleyi; assembly: GCF_023614345.1. Taxonomy (NCBI): domain Eukaryota; kingdom Metazoa; phylum Arthropoda; class Insecta; order Hemiptera; family Adelgidae; genus Adelges; species Adelges cooleyi. The sequence goes on along the minus strand of NW_026096058.1, from coordinate 477,817 downwards.
CCGCCAACACGCTTCATCCACACAATGTTCGCAAAGTTTTCAGGTCAGTTGCTTTATTATGTTTTACCATTTAACATTTAGAATTTACAAATTGAATCCGTAAATGAACTGTAAATCTCTTGTGATTTATTGTATAAGAAAATAAACCGTCCGGTTCTTAAAACTTCCAATGCATCCTATTATCGCATTAATTTGCTTTGGATAATAAAACTTAGAAATTGATTCATTATAATGGACTTTAAAATAATGTTTATCCAATTTTTTTATTTTTATAACACAAAGCGGGTTAATTATATATTAACTATGCGGGTGTGCTGCGACTTATATAGAAACATGGCTTTCGAAAGAAATCCTTTGGAGGGTAGTAGTGGGTGGTGTGAATCCAATTGACGTTGGCTGCGACTTCCAAACATTTGTGTTGGTATAGCATTTAATTCACTAAGATGTTATTGATGGTTTCATTTTCTATGAGACATTGACAATGAAAAACAAACAAAATTCTGTTAATTGTCTCGCGTTTCATTGACTTTCAACTGAAACGATAATGTTTTTCCATAGTTTGGTAGTCTAGCAAACTATTAAGATGTCATTATCAGGACAAAACTCGGGTTTGGGTTATTTTGTCAACTTCGATAGCTTTTAGGGACTGCTTTTGTTTTATCACCATAATAAATGTATTAATGTATTTCAGTGGGTATGTAAATCATGTATAGGCTAATAGTTTATCTCTTTTCCACTCTGCTTGTATCCTATTAGTCATTTGTGTTGAGCGGTCTATTTTATGATATTTTCTACTATTATTATTGTCCGTTAAAAACGGCACATTAGCTATATTATGCTTCATTATGTAACGAGGGCAAAAATCATTTTAAATGTTTAACAATTAGCCGGAACCTATAGAAAACCAATAAAAAATAGACTGTAGTGACGGTCATAAAAAAAATTGTTATTTTTCGATAATAAAACGACACCGACAAGTGCTCGTTGTTAACGTTTCGGCGGCAGTGGCGATCTCGTTAGAAGATTTCCTATTTAATACTTCCGCCGGACATGCTTTGAGGATTTGCCATCCGTTAGTTTATGGGGTTACCAATATAGCAATTATATAAGAGATAAAGCTGATGAAATAACCAAATGTGTACACAACTATCAGCTGGGACAAAGTATGGTATAATATATTAATTGTATTTAACCGTTACAATTCAGTAAAAAAAAGTCATTAATATATTGTGCTAGGGTGGTTTTACAGATAACCAGACAATAAGGTTAAACTGTTGGGATTGTTAACGTTTTCTTCTCTAAATCCGCTCATAGTCATAACCTTGTCCACCGTGATTGAACCTGAAACCAAGTATCTTAGACCGTATAGTCTCGTGGTACAGTTCATATGTGTAGTTATGTATCATGTACAATTCCTGTGTGTATTTTAGTTGGTTTTAATACAGTGGCGTGCACAGAGATATGTGTCGATAACCTTTCATAAAACTCACCTGTTTACACAAAAAACTATTTTCCCATCAGAGTATTTATCTTCTCGTTTTTTTTTTCGGCCCTACACTGTTTGTTTTTATATAGTTATGCGTTGTTGTTTTGTCATCAGCGCACCTAAAACACTAACCGATATTTGTTTGCTGGCGTTGTTATTGTGTTTCGTACGCCGAAGATCATTGACAAGACTGTGCGGCAGTGTTGTGTTCTGTATACAAATTCCATACAGCCGCGATAATATTATAATATTCGTAGTAATCCTGAGAAGATCGACGGGGGTAGCAGATGGTCGCGGCCTATACTACTCAAGATAGAGATGAACCCACACACGCATGCCGCGATATTTATCTCGGCCTACGCCCTCGAAACCGTTAAAACACTCATGCACTACTAATATGATATTTCACGCCATTTTCTAAGAGAGTGCCCTGACATCCGTTTTCACCGCTTTGCTTCTTCTGGACAATCGCCCAAAGTGATGAACTCGCCATGGACATTGTTCGATTCGGGTTAATGTTTCTTTCCTCGTTGTTTTGCCCATCGGTCGGTACCCTATATTATGATAAAACAAGTTTTTACCCCTTATCTTGAAATATTATTGATACTGTTATCGTTGATATTATCATCTATCACAACCGTATATCGAACGGTATTTTTTTATTTTTCTTCCAACCACAGATGTATACTATTTAATAAACTAGATTGCCAAGTGTACATGCCCCGCCAATAGAGATAATCCGCCATCTTTGTGGGAATTAGAACCGATCGCACGATTAAAACAGCTGTTATCACTGATAGTATAGAACCACAGACATACTTATATATTATTATTCTATACATACATAAATCCCACAAAAATGGCCGACGTCCACTTCCACTTTCTTATCACTAGTCAGCAATGGAGTTTATTATGTAGATATCTCTACTATGTGCTTCTAACTAGGCAGACCTACTTTGGTCCTGGTCCGAGATTTGTCATCTTGGAATCGCTATCATTTCACCGACACGGTTGTAATTTATTATACGGCAGCTATACCGACGTCGTTGGTAGGATAAGAAAAGATTCTCACGAATGCCGTAGCTGCGCCCGGCCATATTATACAGGAGGAGTGGCGCGGTTCAGATAAAAAAAAATCATATGTGTAGGTACATCATGTGTTGTGGTACCATATATATTTTCACTGGTTATCTAATTTGTGTGAAGTCACGCGATGTGCTGCGTCATTCGTGTGCTATGGCCGTCGTTATCTCTCTTCCCGAGTCACCTGACCCCCAGACCGACAGCTGATAACAGACATATGTGCGGGGCGACTGATAACGAAACATTCTCACAAAATGGTATTCACGTGCTTTAAACGTCTTATTTCCAGGTGCATACAGATTCACTTGATGCGAGGCCGGAGACAGAGCGAACTGCTGAAAGAGCAGAGGACCCGAGTGAACGGATCCGACGTACCGGTGGTCGCCTTGAGGTTCCGTGAGGTGCACATGATGTGGCTGACGTCCGACATGGTATGGAGACGATTTTTATGTACACCCTGTTAAAAAAAAACACCCCTAGCGCGTTGGTGTTAACGAGCCCTAAGTATGTACAAACACGTGCACGATAAAAGGCCAACAACCAAAACGGTCAAAGAACGAACCCTAAAAAAAAAAAAAAAAACTATAAAATATTGACCTTTTTAACGGCTCTGCTATTAACGGATTTTTTGTTGGGTAGTAAAAAAAAAAAAAGTAACTTAAGCTTCGCTAAAACGGGAAAAAACGTTTGGGGCAATTCTCCGAGGCAATTCTTAGATAATCCAACTAGGCACGACTGTTAATTATATTAGTCTGTTGGTCTTAACTCGAAAAAAGGATATTGAACTTAAAAGGTACGTTTTTGTTTCGTGGGTAAAATGGAAAAAGTAACAATTATTATCAATTTTGGGTTGAGAATATTTTGTTTAGGCCAATGCTTGTTTTGATCATATATTTGTGTTTAATTTTACCATTAATGTTATGTAAAGTTCATTGGGTTAATTATGTATCACATTACAACTTGACAACATTGTGTAATAATAAGTATTATATAGTTTGTAAGTTACTCGAACGTTATTGAATAACATTTACAATTACATACCTGATATCAGTTTTTTTTAATTAATGATTTTAGTTGTTGATGGTTCATGTTTAGGTTTGACTTTGTTTGCCGACAACGTTTGAAGGTTTCATTTTCAAATCAACCGGATTAGATCATATTTTTGCTATCGTTAAGCTATTCATAAATTAGAGGACATTATGTTTCCTTATTTAAATTAATCGCTATTTGTTTAACATTATGTGCCTGGGCCCTGGAAATGATTTAAATACAAATTGAAAAAATTAAAACTTGACGAGTAAATTTCAAATGATTTATTTAAATAAGTAATAATCGAATTCAATACGAATAATTCAAATAATAAATGTATGTGTGTGCTTATACATATTCATTTTTTTTCAACTAATTTTAGAATCACTTGACGATTAAAAGGCGCATATCGATTGATCAGTAACCATCCCAAACAAATCATTAAGTAGCGACAAATTATTGGTAACTAACTCAACGGGTATTTTTAGACTTTGACTAGACAGTGCCGTTTTTGATTACTGTCAATATTCCGTTTTGGGGTTTCAGGATTTCTTTCTTAGGTACAAAGCCCACATGTGTTGCTTGAAAAAAAAAATATTGTAATAGATGATAATAATTATTGTATTGGCGGTGATAAAGGACGTTTGATAAGAGACTGCTGTTGCTTCTCCGGTCTGTGAATATCAAATTTTATCAGTAAAACCGTTTTGCCGCGAGCACAGTGTGATTGTTGTTTTGGGAAACCGATATAATTTATTATTTTTTTTCATGAAAGTAAGAGTGTAATAAATGCCGACAACGGTAAACACACATAAACGCGTGCCCTGTGTTACAGCTACATTAATGCACAGGTACACACACACACACACACATAACATTATATTATAGCGTACACACAACACAGGTAATAATAGGTCCGGGGTACCGACGGGTATTATTATTATTATGATGATGTGTGTTTGAAAACACTTTTCGCTATTAACCAAAACGTTTTTTTTTTTTATACAACGCTGCTATTACACGGCCGGCACCTACTCATCGCGGTTTAATTGGCCAGTCTAATTTCTAGCTAGACACCTATGTACATATTATATATACATGTATAAATGGATTATTATTGGAATCTTCAATGCCGTTGTCCGTTTCTGCAAAAATATGTGCAAATTACACCGTTCTCGTTTCGTGTGCGGATCGGTTGATAACGTTGAAATTTTAATGTATAAAAATAATTATGCTCTATTTCTGTCCATTAATCTATTTATGTTACTTTAGACGGTGCGTCGTCGTTAATCGCCGTTCGACTAATGTGTTTCGTATTTAATTATATTGTATTTGGGCAAATGCCGAGTTAAGTTTAAAGACCTTACTACGGGGATACACAGCAGCGATGCTTATTGTATTTAAACGGGGAAGAAGTTTGCCAAAAAAAAAAAATTACAATAGTATTTTTTTTTTTTTGCGCATAGTTAAACCGTAGTCGATTTAGTCTATATTGTAAATTCCACACGGTTGACGGTCGTGGGAGTTTGAACTGGGCGGGAAAATATTAGTATGTTATCTAAACGTCGCAATAATATGCGCTAATAGTTCTTAACACATTTTTACATTACATTGCGTAGGTAATTTATTTTATTACAATGAATATAAACTTTTTAGAATTCTTTTTATATAAAAAAAAAAAAATAGAATCTAGGTATTTTATCCGCTCTACGTGAAAACATTGAATCATGGATACGTTTTCTCTTATCACTTATCGCTTATCATTTTTCTCCACAGATATGCATAATAGGCTGGATTGCTAGTGATAATTATGAAAGTCGACGTCCGCCATTTTTGTGGGATTTATGTATGTATAATAATATAATAACTGTGATTCTGTGTTATCAACTTAATAAGGTTCTAATTCCCACAAAGATGGCGGAAAAATATAGTAACTTCAATTATCTATATTGGCGGCATGTACACTTGTCAATATAGTTGATTGTATATGTATGTACCTGTGTTTATCTCTTATCACGTGAAAGTGTAACTCGAACATCGCCGATATGAAATTTCTTGTATCCAGCCAATTGCATTAATATGCAACGCATATCCATGATTAAAAAAAACATCGTGGCCCACTTCGGCTTAACAAACCCAAAATTTTGGTTTGTCGCGTTAACCCCCCCCCCCCCCTCCCAAATAAACCACCGGACTGACCTAACAAATTTGGTATTTTTAGTTGCCTGATTTTTTTTTTGCGTCGGTGCACGTGTGCCGCGTGTGTCAACCAAACACGTTATAACGACATTTAAATTATTGTACAATTATTATTATTATTCATTTTATAACACTGTTACGGTCGACGATGATAATGATGATATTAAAATTTTGGCTTTATTAATTTCGTGTTCCTATACCGTCGTGGCCACAACCAACAGCAAAAAAAAAAACACAGACGGAAGCGGCGTACGTGCCATAACGGTGGAGGCCGGGGCCAAAAAAAAAAACTCCCGCTCCTTCTCCTCGTCGCCCTCCCCTTTCCCGCCGTCGGTGTTGTATATATTATTATTAATATACATATATATATATATATATAACTATAGTAGATCCGATATGACCGGCCTTGACGCTGGCCGAAATAAAAATCGCCGGACAGACCGACGCCCTTGTACCGGCATGTTCAACCGTGTGCAGAAGGCGGAGACCGGATCAAGGGCACGACATTGGTTTTGCCCGCTATTTTTCCACGGTCCCCAACTACACTACTATTATTGTTGTTCTTACAATCCGACCGAAATATTCAATTATTATTACTGTCAATCGTATTGTATTAGTATATTTTATTTCACTCTCGGCGGTTTCGCTCTCTCGTAATAGTTCTCGGCGTGTACTACTTATTTTATTCTCGATTTTTTTTTTTTTTTTGTAAATACCAATACAAAAATACTATACCGTATTATACCTACCGCGTTTTCTGTACAACAGCTCTACCGTAGGCGCCGCTCGGTTTCCCTTTCGTGCGCCGCCGTAGCGTCGTCGTTCACTTTCGGTTTCGCGCTCGTTTCTTATACTATTATTATTATTATTATATCATCCCGTATAGTAGCTGTTACATTATTATTATTATTATTGTCTACTATTATTATCATACACAACATACACGTCCCCAGTCTCGTCGAAGAAGAAAAGGAAAATACAAGTATTTTACCCCCACCCCCATTCCTCCGTCTCTCCTCTATTCTGGTCCCGGATTGCTGTTTGTTTTTTAAAAAAATTCGGGAGTCGGGGGGGGGGGGTTGTTCCGTTATTAAGTCAACCGAGTACAGAGCAGTTGCAAAATGTGTACACCCGCATACCCGTTTGCAGTGGAGAATAGCTAATGTGTAAAAATCGAAGTTGTCGGTATGACTAAGTCGATTGTCCCAACTCGATAAATGTCTCCATAAAAGCCCGAGAAAGTGTTATAAAATACATACTTGCTAAACGATAAATAAACAACGACCTTGATGTATACAAATTTCAAAAAACAATCTGACATTCTGTTGAAACCTAAAAATTGTACATATATTATAATTAAACAAAGCGTTTTATACAAGTCGTATAAAATGTGTGTTTCAACAACTTAAACTAAAACGTAATTATTTTATTGTGTTAACTGTAGTTGCGTTATTTGCTTATATTATTATAACAATAACAATAATAATAATAATTTATGACTAATTACAATTCATACTATTACATATTACACCTATTTGTATCGGTATGTATTTTCACTGGCTTCTCAGCTCTTGAGGGTTTTCTACACTAGTATTCATATTAAGGCGCATCGTTTAGGCAAATTTTGAATAAAACAACATTTGAGTTAACATTTTTAAACTCCTACATTATTAACACAGTAAAGCAAGGCGTCTATTTTGAGATGTCATACTTTTTCAAATTGTATGACGCATACAGAGACCATATTTTTTTTTTACCAAACCGTGTTTTTGATTTAAGCTAAGTTCTCAAAAAATAATACTAACGATGTCTGGTTTTGAAAAAAACATTTGAATTCTTCTCCGTTTTAAAGCATCGCTCGGTACATGAATTTAAAATGACATTAAGTGAACACTAATTATTTCTATTTGGAAAATTGTAATTTTTAAGGCTTTTCGTTAATTTTAATTAATAACACCATAAACGAAATTTAAATAATGTACTTCGACCGATGCAACAAGCAATTGTTGATAAGTCTTCAGTGTGTTCTCGCATCGTGCCCGTTAATCTATTTTGATTAATTAGGAGGTTACACAAGTCACAACATTGTACGAGTAGTATTTATACAATCGGGTTACCTTGCGGATTGCTTACTTGTATTTTTTAAACTATTTTGTTTTATAATTATTACTTGAATGATTGAATAATACTCGACTTCTTTATTTCCTTGCAGATTTTTCAATTTTTTTTTTCGCAATAACTTATTTTTTAACCCACAGACAGTTTTAATCCCCCCCCCTCCCTGTTAAATACGCTATTATTTCGATGGTAGTCTAAGATGCATAATTATTATTTCAGACAGACGTTTTTATGATGATAATTGTTTGCATAGACCTCAAGTCTTATTCACTACTACTGTATACACTAGATAGAATACCAGACACTCAAGGTGAAACGATGGTGACATACTTAGGCGTGTGCGTTTCGACGTCGTGTAATTGATTTAGACTCGAGCAAATAAGAATTTTGTGAACTTCTTGGAAAAGTCACTGTTCAACGGGCATTAAACCGCAGTAGGTATACAGGTGATTTTCTTCAATACCGATTGGTCCGTTTAACTAAGACACTCGTTTGTCGTTCTTATCGTTTCCTCGGGAATCTCTTTGGAAAATATTTTGATTTATGCTAGTCACAGTGTACTCAAATACATTTTTTTTCAAAATCAATCTTAACGATATCTTAGCTAGGTTTCCCGCGTCATAACCCAGATAGGGTTATACATTTTTTATTTTTTGGTAGTTCAAGATATTTGATAATAATAGCATTGGTTGGTTACTAATGTTTTCTGTAGTAGTTCGCCTTAGAATTCGCAGCATACCATTGTTGTACACACGCTTGATAAGTAACAGCGCACGCTATTGAATTTTTAATTGTTCGGCTGTCATAAAAAAATACATAATATATTGTATACAAATTATCCATTCATCCGGCAGCGTTTTTCGCGTGTGTGTGTACTTAGATAAAACCGGTTTATTTCGGCTAATATATTATAAGTATTTCCTGCGGGTTTCACACGGTGGTTCACTGTAGACGATTTGACTTTGGCCCCTTTCCTATGAGGTGTATTTTTTTTTTCTGTGATCTGAATAATGTTATGAAGTGTTTTGTAACATTATGATTATTGTATTTGCCGTGCACACTAGTGTTGTACAAAAAGCGTTTGCCAGATGCAGGAAATAGCTGATATTATTTTAGTGTAACTCCAACGAACGACGTTGTGCTGCATGTACACACTTAGCGCTGCGGGAGATATTCTGCGAATATTTTAATACTTACATGAATGACCCCTAGTAGGTATTAAAAAAAAATTACTCACCGAAATAATACAACTTTAAACTGATTAGGTTAGGCCACCAACAGTGGCGTCGTGTGGGTGTGCAGCGTGTGAAATCAATAGCGAACGAAAACGTGATGAATGTATAATTTACGAATTATTAACAATTATTATCAGCGTGTCCTTACTTGGCGGGTTGTGCTTAAGACGTCGGGTGCCGCCTTACCTATGGACTTTATTGCTGACCGATGCGGATCGAAATCCCAATGTGATGTGTTGTAGGTACGTTTTTGTAGTGTAAATATTATTATTATCATGTGAACCGCCGTGTAGGCCGTTAGTTAATTTTCAACCTCGATAAGTTTTTTTTTATTGTTATTGTAATGATACGGCTGGTATTTTTTAATATAAAAAAAAATATATATATATATAATGTGACATTATGGCAATGTGTTGTGGTGTTTTATGATAATTATCATCCGCACAAAACACACTGACATAGTTCCGAATGGCTTAAATAAAAACAACGTACGGAAATAAAATATTCACCGTGTCGTTTTGATAATTATTTTAGTAAATTTTTTGTCAATTATAATAAAAAGTGTTGTGATTGCATAATGATTTTCTTGTTTATCACAACTCACTTGGGTTTTTTATAAGTTCAACAAAGGTTTTGTTTTAGTACAGATACTTACCGGGTATACCCAACAAAATTCATATTTCAGGTAAGATACCAAATATTTGCTGGGTTTAAACCACCAGGTATTGGCCAGGTTTGCCAGGTATTTTCCGAATTAAACCGTAAACTATCCAAAAATTTTCCGATCCCTGTTTACTGGTAGGGTTAAGCAATGTGACTATGGATTTGAGCTTTTACTTGGTTTAGTCAATCCCAATTCGTTTCCTACGTCTCTTAACACCCACCAGACCTCCTATTCATGACAGTCCGTAGAACGAATAAATTACTTGCCTTGTACGCATTCCTTTAATGACTGAACCTATCGTCATCATCATCATCCACCTGTTTTTCCATTTCATTCTCGACTCTAGCGTAGCTCTCTGCTCGCCCACGCCTTTTTTTAATCATTTCTCATTCCAACGTCGTCCCGGCTTCTCCTCTACCTTCTTATCCGTCTTGTACACGCTTGCGCCGAACATTATCTTTTTTAACGCCCTACGCTAGTTTACTGTTTTGCGTTTGCTTTCCTATTATGATGTATTTAGACATAAATAAAACGCGGAGAACGATGACCGTTTTACGATGCCGTTTGGGAGCGAATAAAGCACCTTTATGAAATTTAAACGACCATGTCTGATGTCCTGTGCTGTGTACAATGGTATTGCGTGTCCCAGTCGCAGCCGACACATTGTCGTTATTGCAATTCGATACTTGGGGATACATACCCGCAATATACTTTATGTAATAAACTCAGTACTTGGGAGTGTAGTTTATATAAATGTATATAATATATATATATACATACTGCGGGGTAGGCGTGGATCCCGACCAGCAGACGTTCGATAATTTTATTCCTTTGCACAAATGTATTTATTATTATTATCATACGGACAACGACTTTTATTGCTTTTTTATAGCTCACATGTACACATAAACGAAGGCTTTTAAAACCGCGCTTCTAAATTACACATGCGGTATGTATCACATCGATATTGCTAAAATATTACAACGAACTTTAATAGATATAAACTCCATAGAAACTTTTCCAGAAAAGTTGTTCGACTTATCAACCCCCCAGTTGGTTTTGTCTTGCCCCACAGGGTGAATTACACACAAGTACGTTTGTCGGATTATTATTTTAGTAGCAGACTACCGTGAGAAGTTCTAGGAGAATAAAAATTGCCCCAAAAACGATGATGCGCGCCACTCGTCTGTGTACAGTCTATAAATGAGCGCACATATTCTGACCGGGGGACCACGGCGTCGCATGTTTTGAACCTCTTAGACGGAATACTTATAGTATAATATGTGTATTTTAAGTATATTGTCCATTCGTAGACGTTGCTACACCACGTGCTCCTCTCTGATCCGACGCGCCTACGCGTTTGGCGATTTTCCAGCGTTACAACGACCGGCAAAAAAACTTCTTCCGAATCGTCCGTCGCCGTCTACAGGAAATGCCCTTTGAGTTCAACCACAAATTTTCCGCTTTACTGCCACCAATGTCGATACAATCTCTGTCCGTATAGGTATTAATCTTCTGTAACAGCAACAACAACAGCTGTCGTTTACAAAGGAACAGACTATACAAATAATTCGATCATGTTATATTGTGGTGAAGAACATAAACCAAAATAAAAATATTGCTTGCCGCAATTAAATGACAGTACCTCCTCAAAGGATGGGTGCTACAAAAAAAAAAATTAGATCATGGAAAAACGAATAGACGGTTTAAAAATTTGTCGGTTTTGGCTTTTCTCGAATATTCTATTCCGAAACTATTTTTGTTCTTTGAATAATTCTCGATGAAATAATAATACATTATTATACAACACACATTGGCCTCGGGGAATGCAAACCGTGATGCCGGCTTGGTAAAATCAGTATAGAGCACCCTTAATATTATACTGGCTGGTCACGATTGGTCGATTGGACAAGGTCCAACGCTTTATGACTAACGAATGGCAATCGTGGCTGACCGACACAACAGAGATTCCTCGGTTTAACGAGCCGGGCAATTTATGTTGTGTCGGTGTAATGCTTTTGAAAGCTCTCGTGCAATAAATATGAGCTAAGGTTTTCGCCCTGCGAAGAATTTACTGGTGTGAACGTTCGCGCGGCATTGACCATGCTAATAGACGGTTATTATGATGAGTGAATTTGCACAAGTTAAGTGCTTGTAAGTATATATGTATATGTACACATTATATTTGACTCTCGTCTCTTCTAGGATATGACTAATGAGTGTAATAATGTCTCTTTTAGGAGAAAACACTATAACGAGCAAATAAGATTAAACAATGTAAAACGGTGTCCGAATCGTCGCTATATAATTGTCCATAGCGGTCAGTAGGCCAGAATGGTATCTATTATTATATGATGGTTCAACGTGTTACTGGCTGATAAAATGTAGCTAAAAATATTGAACAGTTTCAAATAAGCTTTAATTATCATCATTAGTCTTATTTCTAAACGTTCATCGTAAGAGTTGGCGAAAATTTGAGGTTGTTTTTTCGGTTTTATATTTATTTTTTAAAAATAATTTTATCGAATCGAGTCTATAGTTTAAACAATATAAGTGGATGGGTATAACTATTTGAGTAATTTACATGTATCCAAATTCACCAGTAATAATAAGTACTATATTTTATCCAAGTGTATGACCGTCATTTATATTTTAATTTTTGATCATTTTTCGCGCTTTTTTTTAAATAAAATTCATATTACTTATTCACTTTTTACTTAAATGTTCATGTATGAGTATGAAATAATAAGAGTTTATACTTAATAGATTGTTGTATAGACAAAATACGTTTGTTATTGACTGAAAGTGGTAAAAAACACTTTTAATTAAAGAGTTTAAAAACCATTAGGCTGGATCGAAATCGTCCCTACTGGTTTTTAATATCAAAAAACTTTCTAAATAAAGAGTAATGTAAAAGTATTTTTTTATAATATTATGCTGATCGTTATTGATATCAGTAACTCAATATTTAAACTGGTTCTATGATTGTGTTTTGGACTACGAAAAAAGCGTTAGCGCGCTTTACATACATCACCATATAATTTGGATATACCTGATTGATTTTTGACTTAAGTAATTCACCTGTCTGGCAAATACAAAGATAAACGGATTCGTTTATAAATTGGCTTGCCGGTGTTTAGACTTTAGATTAACGAAAAGCTTTGAAAAACTATTTTAGAACATTTAAACACTGTACATTTTTGATAACATCACTTGCGTAGTTTTCATGATAATAATACAATGTATATAGTATTTCCTTATTAGAACCTGCTCATTACTTTGTTGTTGAAATTATCGATTGTAACGTTTAAAGGTGAACATAGTTTTTAATTTGTTAAAATAGCACAAGTGGTCGTACAAAGATAATGGAAACAATGTGTGCAATTAACCTTTCACCTAATTCTAATATTAAAATTAGTGGATAAGACAAGATTCGTGTTTTCTGCGTGCGTTAAATTAAAATTAAATGTTGTGTTATTCCTTCTTGAAACATTTGATAAAACTAATATTGAACAAGGAAAACAAGATAATAGGATTAGTCACGAACGTTGCAAGCAATTCTGCAGGACTTGTTCGGCGATTGGAGTTTTTGACTAAGTATAATACTTATTTGTTTGTCGTTTTGTAAAACTGAGAAGCTGCAAAGGAAAACGGGCTGTATAGAGTGTACCGTGCGTCTGTTTAGTTCATATCGAAACCATTAAAGTGTGTAAATTAATTATTAGCTCTAAATTCCAGCGCGCATACTTAGTAGGCACCGGTTTTCTACCGCCCATACATATTATAATTATAAGTAAGTACATAATAATAATATTGGCAAAACCACATTGTTTCAACGTGAAACATTCATAATTGTGTAGTATATAAAATTAAGATATTATTATTCAAATGCCTTTTTTGATAGAAGGAAATCGTTTTTGTTGATCTGAGTAAAATGTTTAGATAGGTCAACGGAAGTTAACTATAGACTTATTAAAATTATTTATAAATTTGACAATTTTTATGATAAAGCCAACAATGTCCATAACTGCCGTTAACTCCCCCATCTTACCTCATATTTCCTTAGATTTAGAATCTTCTAGTGCCGCTGTCATTTTCAACAATTACAATTTTGTATATTTTTTTTTAACCCGGGTAAAGTATAATGTTTAAGATTATTTTTTTTCTTAAAGTGTCGTGTGACATCAGTTTTTATCTGTTATAATCGACCTAAGACGACTTACTTGAATAATATACAATAGTATGTATTTATCCATATTGTAATCTATACCGCGTTGGGAAATTATATTTACTCTTGGTTATATGATTTTTATTTTATTTTTTTTTTTCGAGTTTACGATGTTAGTCGGTTTTTCTTTCTTTTGTAGGTACAATATAATAATATGCTTTGTTCTCTTCTTGAACGTGAACTTTATAACGTTTATCGGTGTGCGTTCAAGTCAAATCGACATTCCTTACCATAAAATCAATATACCTAGTCTATCCACGCGTGTGTGTGTGTGTGTAAAGTTATTAAAAAAAAAAAAAAAAAACCCAGTGTGGTACATTTACCTCCCCTCCCCCCAATCCAACTTTCAAACCAGTTCTGCGTTTACTGATTACTGTCAACCGGTTTTCTCGCCGTGAACCCCATCACTGGCAGTGGCGGCGGCGGCTACACACATAAGCAATGTGTGTGTGTGTGTGTGTGTGTGTGTACTTACAAATGTTCTCATGGAATTACGATGAGAAGAAGTATCTCGGTTGAATATCGTTAGAGGTCTTAATTTGTAATATCCGCGCGCCGTATGGGAATTGGATAACAATATTTGTCATATCTTTTCACCTTGACGAATAAGGCGATAAATATTTTTGTCTCCTGTGTCTCTCTCCTTACCTTAGTAGCTCTTTATCACTACTCGGCGGACACGTCACGCCTATGTATATTATAATAACTACAACAATGTGTGCTTACGTCACGACCGCAGCAGCTCCGGCGAACATTGTGTGTGGTTTTTTTTTTTATTATTATTTTTCTTTCAGAGCCGATGTGGATCAGAAAATATGACATTATATATATATATATATATGTGTGTAATATGTATGATTTGTAATCGGTTTTCGGCGGCCGACCTTCGCCGACGGCGCCGCAGATCTTGTAATTTTTTTATTTTTTTTTTTTGTAATTTATTGACTTTTGTGCGACGAGAAGAGAGCTGCTCGAAAAGTTCGAATCGGGATTGAATCGCGCCAGTGTGTTTGTTGTCTGTTGGTGAACAACCTTCGAGCCGGAAAAAGAATAATTTTCGGATAACGTTGCCAAAACGCCCGAGACCCACACGTCGTTCATTGTGTCTGCGTTGAAACCGAGTAGTCCTGTTTGGAAATTGATACTTGTGTCTAAAAATAGTGTCCGTTCCGTTTGAAGAATAACGTTAAACAACACTTATATTAAAAACATAGTATTATTACCTACCTGCCCTACGTCTACTCTCGTTTTCCCGCGTTCGGGTAAAATTGTCGTTCCCAAGCGGCGGACAACCGGATAGTATTTTAACCGGTTTTTCAATAATAATTATTGTTCCGTTTTTGTACGGTCAACAACGACAACTGATTATCAAGACGATACATCAACTTGCGACTGTGTTATAGTTCTGTGTACACAATATTCGTTTCGACCATTTGATTAATAATTAAATCATACTGGGGTGATCAACTTTTAACTACTTGTTAGGTCGTCCGGACCAGTTGTTCCAGATAACATCAATGGTCTAAATGACTCAATACTCGTGGTAGAATATATTTATTTTTATATTAATTCCAGAAGTTTTCACACACATACAGTGATACACACGATTGTCAACTATAGAGTGACAGTAATTGAACACTTGTGAGCGTATCTGACTTCTCGTGTTTATCCTCTTCCTAATTAGGCCTACTGGATGTACGGATGCGTTTATGAATGTCACTGAATAGTATAATAATAGGATATAGTAGTGATTCAAATATTATAGCCTAAAATGTATTGAAAAATGGTTTAGGGGTTGGTGGTGGCTTAGTATTTTAGACTCGACGCCATTGCAGCTACAGGTGCTTAAGTTACTCAAATGAAATTTATAACTAAAAACATAAGTTACAAGTGTAAGTCGTAACCTGATTAAGTATATACTAGTACCATAGGGTTTGGGTGTATTTAATTATTATAACAATTAAATTACAAGGACAATATTTGACAAAAACAAAAAATGTTTTTTAATAAATTTCGCCAATGTAAATTTATTTCTAGATTATTAGATGTAAGGTATAATATAGTAACGTACGCAATTTTTTTCTATGAGTTATTGGTGGTAAACAAAGAAAACAGAGTACAGGGAAATATCCTCTGTGGGTATTAGAAAAACTTGTTGGATAAAAAGAACATTTAGGGGTAGGAGTAGGCCTGAAGTCTCTGCGATCACCGAGTCATTATCATCAGCAACCGAACCAGTTTTGTTCTACTCTATTGCCAAGTATAGAACATTACTCGACAGCAGCAGCAGCAGCTGCTAAGCGTGTAATTTTGGAGGATTTAATAACGTTTTGGCATAAGACCCGCGTTACCGCAACGGCAGCGATGGTAGTACATTAGGCTCTCCGGAAAGTGTACATATTTGTATTATTATAATAGTTGTGTGTGTAAAAATAAAACGCTGGGTCCACTCGTGTAGAGGAAACGAATGTGTGTGTTTGTAACTAACGAGTTGGAGTGTATTTCGAAATAATTATATCGGGTACTCAAGACGTGTGAATATAGTAG
Source organism: Adelges cooleyi (assembly GCF_023614345.1). Classification (NCBI taxonomy): domain Eukaryota; kingdom Metazoa; phylum Arthropoda; class Insecta; order Hemiptera; family Adelgidae; genus Adelges; species Adelges cooleyi. The sequence continues at coordinate 461,228 of NW_026096058.1, read as the reverse complement.
TGTACATATAAGTTTTCGAGGAATAAATGAATAAATAAAAATTGTTTCCAGACGGGTTTTTGCAGGACGAACAAAAAAAAAAAATCGGTGACATCACAAGATCCAGCGTACTAGAGATATATATTTTTTATACATTAAACGTTAAGTCATCATTCGTACTATCAGGACCAAAAAAAAAAAAAATTGCGCTTAGTATAATAATGTGGGAACTGCAAGAACGCGCCGGCCGAGTGCGACGACCCGCAAGGCACTTTTTTTTTTGCATATAATACGGTATTTCGAGATTGTCCGAACGATTGTGTTCGTTTCATTATCTTGTGTACTTTGAAACCGAATTTTTTCGTTTTGCATGTATTATAATTTATAATGATGACCGATAGCGTTTGAAAGCGCTCATGTGTGCAATAATTATAATTTCGCAGCCATCTGCGATGAGTGTCAACAACCACAATGGTGTGAATTTCTATGAAGGACCTTTAAAAGTTCTTTTATAGGTAAACCCTATGCGCTTAATCAAAAACAAACAAAAAAAAAATGTAAAAAATTGTCTTTTTTTAAGAAATTAAAAAATGGATGTCAAAACCGCTTGGCTTCGGAGAATCACCCAAACACAAGTCCAATAAACGTTTCCTGCATTCCGTAGGCGTTTTTAATCCAAGCCCCAATCAAATCGTCTTTGTTTGGTTCAGTTGTATAATGACCGTTTAATAGTGACCGAACGGTCCAGACTGCCGCCAACATCCGCTTATCGTTTTTATTGTATTTGCCAATTATTGTCTTGATAATAATTCGTTAAACGGTCGGCCGTTCGATTTGGGTTGGAATTAACTTATTGTTGTTCAGAAACTATGATTTTTTTTTGCAAAATATTTTGAACTTTTTTTTTTAAAAACATTTTTTGGCTACTTTTATTGGGCGTGGGAAAATGCGCACGACTTGCGTTATTACATTAGCCTTTTTGGTATAATTATATTAATATACGCACGACTGTGATAATTGATAAGTTGTTGTAAATCTGCGGAGACAAAGAAGTCGCCAAAATGAAAATATTAACTAGATAAAAAAATATAAACTATCAAATCAACGGCGTCGTCCCTCCTCTATGTTGACCTTGACTGCGCCGGAGAAAAGGATATTTTATTAAACGCGATGCAGATGGCAAACCGGAAACGTTAACCACGGTGACGTATGAAATGTCCATTCGCCACACATGTGTGGATTTTTTTATGTACAAGTATTATTCATGAGTCGCGTATCAAGTTTTAGTCAACGGCGAAGAGAACAAAAAAAAAACCAAAAAAAAAAAGGTCAGGAAGAGATTTTAATTTTTTTTCCGTTCAGCAGTTTGAAAACGTTCTAAAGATGAGTGCCAAATTTAAGTCTTTGTATATTGCTTTGGAAAACCCGGAGTTATTCATATTATATGTACCTATTAAAGCTAGACGTGCTTTGCGCTCATTTTCGGTGACCGTTTCTCGGTTTAACGAATGCGAAAGTACAACAATGCATGTCGTCGTGTCTGGATTTTGGAAAAACTACCGCCGAGTTTTCTTTTTATAACCGTCAGCAAGGCAGTAGACGTGCGCGGTTTTCGTGTATAATAACTATGTTATGTTATAATAGGTATTTAAATTTTGTCGCTGGTACACGTCATAACACAGGTGATCGGCGGCGGGGGCGATTTCCGGTTCGTTTGGTTTTCCAGGAAAGAAAATATATGTATATATACAACGAAGAGCAGCACAGTCGGCCCCCACGTAACCGGAAACCGCCGTCGTCGTTGACGCCGCCGCCGCCGTATATAAGCTTTGTCGGTCGTGTAAAGCATAATATAGACTTTGGTTCTCCCTAGGCATGCCCTCCCTCCCCCGGCTTGTCCTCCCCTCGTCGCCGTTTCTATAGTGCGGCCAACAACCGTTGTATATAAAGTGCAATCGCTGCCGGCCGTGTATTGTTAATGACCCGAGAGATTCATTCATGTGCTCCTCCCGCGCAAAAATAGCAGCAGACAGCGCCACCGCTTTATCCGTCGTCCCACGTTCCTGTTATTACTGTGTTGTTGTTGTTCGCCATTGGATTTAGGCCGTTTGTATGGGCTTTAGTTGTTGAACTTACTTTGTGTGTTAAGCAAACGCACACGCACGCCATGTGGCCAAAACGCCTCGTGTGCTCTCATTTAGTTAGTTTTACTATATTTTGTCATTCGCCCCAACCATCAGAAGTGTATGTGGCTTAGTGATTTTCATTTTTTTTTTTTTTTTTTTAACTATTTTGGTTTGGCCGTTGATTATGATTATTAATTAACTCTACTAACGGAATGTGCGCTGTTAATTAGCGGCTCAAGAATTGTGATTGGCAATCCGCAAGAACGTTCTTGCATCCATTTCTCCAATACTTAGCTTGAGAGTGTATTTTGTGTGTGCTTCCCAATACAAATACAACAGTCGCTGCGTTACACGTGTTCGTACCTAAGTAATAATTAACAATATAATTTTAATTAGCCGGTTGAAGCCGGAAAATGTATGATAAAATAATGATTATACAACAAGCGCCAAAACACGGCTGTTCTTACAATTCAAAACAGTCTTGATAAACAACTGACGATTGGCTGTAATAAAGCTTAGCTCGCAAACTTTATAGACTGCAGTCCTCGGTGCGTCCCAGAATAATTGAATAATGAACTGATATAATAAAATATGTATTGTCTGCTTTTCAGCTCTCTTCCGAACGCTGAATAAACTGGAGGTTCGGTTACTTAAATTGAATTAACTCCGGCGCAGTGTATTTTCTTGACAAATTCGTTTATACCCTTAGACGGCAAGAAGAAAACATGTAGTTTCTACGTTGTCTGTTGTCAAAGACAATTCAGCCGGAGACGTTGTTCGCCGACAACATAAATAAATTATTTGGTATTTTGGCCGATCATAAAAAGCTCTTACGTTATCAAAGAACCTTCTTGTAATAGTAGATCCGCACACGCTCGAGTTCCAAAACAAATTTTAGTTCAGGTTTTTCTTTTTTCTAAAATAAATTAATCAATCTCTTGTCGAGAATAAGTGAATCGATGACCATATATTTTAAAGTCTGTAGAGAAAATACCTTCAGAATTAATAACTTTAGAACCAATGAACATTTTTTTTTTTATTAATTTAAAGGTCATCGTGAGTGATTAATTTTTCTATTAAAAAAAAAATGTATGATGATTCTAAAATCAAAAACAGATCTAAGGCCTGAAAATCGACACAAAACGTATTTGTTTTTAAATTAACTTATGTTAACATAGTTGGTATAAATTATTAACTTGTCCAGCCTTGACATTTTTAAGATTTCAACTTCTTGTCAAATGATCAGTTGACGACTGACGGTTAATATAAAATATTATAAATACAATATTTGTTTAGAGTATTTTAACGAATATTTCTGGTATAATTTTTCATACTTTGAGAAAATATTATTGACACATTTGTGTTAATATAATATTTGATTTTTTACCAAAAATATCATTAAAAAGTAGGAACTTTAACCGTATTAAAATATTATAATTGTTTAATGCAATCACATTGTGCATGTTAACATACAATCATATTATATATTTTTAAAAATACATGTTTAACTTTAAAAGAACGGTCAGTGCAACTAGTATTGATTAACTAGAGTAATCCGGTATTATTCATGAAGTATTTGAGAAATTGTATGGGCAAATAATTATAGCTTGTTATTTGAACTAGTTGTTTATTTATGTTATCGACGGACTTGTACCCAAACCGGTATATATTTAGATATTATTTTAGATTGGATAAACGTTCCCATTTCAATCGGCATAAACATCATTGGTCTATTGAGTATTAATTAAAAAAATTGTTACCGCTTGTGTAATTATTATTGTTGTATCTCAACATTTTTACTTCATCTCGATTCGTCCGTACGGTAAGAACCGTTAATTATAAGTAGACAGAAACAAAAATGTGTTTTGACTTTTGTGTATTTCATATTGAATCTACCTAAGCTGAAAATCTATTAAATTTGTCTTTACTATTCGGTTAGTCGGTCGTCTGGACGGAAAGTAATCTGCTCGTACACTTAATCTGATTTAGTGGCAATCGTGCGCCGCCGGATACTTAAAATTATTCCTGGCTGGCACTCAACTTTTTACTTTGTATTTCCTAAAGCAATTTATATTTGTAAACGCGAAAACGCCCGGATTGATATTTTATCTGAGAACAACATTTTTATACTCTTTCGAATTCCGACTTAGCCTGTAACGTGTACAATAGACGGTCATCCATTGTGTGCCATTTTATCATCGTCCAATCCACAGACCTGAACTCTGTATAAACAGTGCATTTATTACACTAGTATAATATCCTGAAATGTTTTCACCTGATGTCCGTCTTACGATCATCTTAATATTATAATAACGTACCTAGTTGTGACAGTGAACTGTCGTTTTTATCTTAAAAGCGACTTTATCTCGTCTTGTCGTGTACACCTTACAATCCAAAAGGGGGTTTCAGTTTTACGGTGTAGGTACCTTTTTTAGTATTTTCTAGAGTTTTATCAGTTTTTGCAACTTAAATAATAACGTACCTATATATTTTATTAACGTTTTAAATAAGAAATAATTTTCTGAAAATTTCGATTGTTAGTTTTGAGTAAATAGTTTTAAAGTTATTGAAATTTAGGACGGCAGGAAGAGTGGAGCGTAGAGTTATTTATACCTGGTCATATTATTCAACCAAAAAAGTTCAATAACTTTAAAAGTAATAATTATCCTAAAGTGGTTATCGATCAGTGAAAATTGTCAGTAAATCATTCTTAATTTAAAATGTCAATTAAATATATATATAATATATAAGTTAGTATCTAAGTTTCTTAATTAAAAGGTCGGTACATATTAAAAGTGTAGTGGCACTTACGGTTCCATTTTGTGCATAAGGTTCTTGGAAACGTCACCCTAGTTGCCGACGTTTACGGACAATGGGGTACCTAAACCGGCGTGTTTCCCTGTAAGTCGTGGGCGTTGACCGTCTCCGGCGATGACTCATCCACGACGTCCGCCGTTTGTTCATATCAAGACTTTCACCGAGGTCGTTATCATTGCGCCATACCCTCTCCTCCCTTTGCTACCGTAACTTTGCTCTAACGGGTCTTGCAGACTCCTTGAACGCCGCATCGTAAACCCTTTTAATGTATCCTTGCCGGCGGCAAACGTTTTTTATCGTTTGCATAAAAAAAATAATCAAATCAAAAAACACAGACCCCCGTCGTGGTGTGCAATGTGCATAATGTAATACCGGTTTGGTCGTCATCAGCTGAGCTGAGGTTTGTTAAAGCGGCACGTGCCACTCCATAATAGATTTTAATAGTTTATCTTTTTTTTTTTTACTTAAATTTTTACTAAAAAGTGATCTATAGTTTTGTGATTTATGTTGTGTACTTGTATAATTATTATTTTTATGCAATATTACTTATGAAACTTACCAGATAAGAATAAAAGTACCAAAGAGATGTTAGTTTTTAATTAAATACAGCCCTTTTCCAAGTACCTATTTTTTTTAAAAATTTTATTGGGATTTTAATTGAAAAACAGACCAGAGTTTTTTTAAACTTCAGCCCGGGCTTTTTTGGGCTGGGCTTTTTTATGCCAACCCTGATTTGTTTACATTGGAAAGTCCACATTTCTAAAGGAAACCGAAGAAAACAGCGTTAACATCTCTCGATTTCTGCACAAAATAAATTTCTAGAAACCCCTGTCGTTTTTGTGCTGTTTCAGGCAGCCTAAGATTTTGTACTTTGAAAAATTAGTGAGTCAAAACATGGGTTATTATGGGCAGTAGTAATGGAGTAAATTAATTCACGATTAAAATGTATAAGCATTTAATATGTGTTGATAGTTATTTATATTTGATCCAATTAGATATGATATGATAAAAACTAATACTAGTTTACGCGTTTAAAGGAAAACTAGGTACAAAACGATGAACTTATTATATGAAAATTAATTTGCTTTTCACGCACGCGTTTAGTAGAATATTTTTGGAAATAATTTTTAATATAAAAATTTTTTTCTGTGTAAAAATAAAATCCGGACGTTAACACGTCGTCGACTTACAAGTTTACACATTTTGTAAAAACAATATATTATTACACCGTCGAGAGATTAATTTCTTTGGTATTTTTATCTCGGTTAAACGGTTTTGCTTGGACTTGGACTGCAAGCGTGCAAGCGTTGGTCTCTTTTACTCTGCTGTGTGTCTACCGCTGAAGTGTCTTTTGCCTTGCAACCATAAAAGTGTGGCTTTGCCGGGGTTATTGTTGCGAATTCTATGGTCGTTGAACCGGGTAAGCGGTAACGGCATGATGTCGATAAGTGCAAGCGAAATTCGTGTGTGTGTGTATAATATAATATATTATTATGAGCTGTACAGCGCCAACGTGAACCGTGTACCGCACGTCTGCTAAAGCAATAAAACCGAGAGGAATTTTTTCGGCTAAGGTTTTTTTATATATATATATATATACAGGGTGGCCCACGAAGATTTGACAAATCAAATAACTTTCGTTCTAATGAATATTTTTAAGATTTTTTTTTTTTTTTTAATAATTTATTCTCATTTACGCTATAAGCACCACGGTTTTTATTGCACTAGCTGTTTTAATTTTTTTAAATAATTTTTTTTTTGTCACGTTTTTGTTTTTATTTTCAAGATAGCCATTTTATTTAGAATACTTTTTAAAAAAGAATTAGTGAACACAAATTGTATTTTTATTCATACATTAAAAAGTTATACTCATTCGAAATTGATGAAAATTTGAAAATTTCTCTCCGCGTTTATTGTGTCGGTCATTTAAACGTGTTATTAAATCACAATTGTTCAGCTTTTCATTTTACCAAAGCTTTTTTTTTATGATTAAACGGGTACCTACAATATAAAAATGATTGATATTGGACTAACCACACTCGTGTAGACGTATTTTGCAGGGAGTTTATAGACTTAGAACACAGAATATATATATTGTTAAAATTGCAACGTGTACACTTCTGGCGGTCATTAAATCACGCTCTACACGGACCGGCCGGAATCCCAAAATATTATTGTATCTCTTCACTCAGACAAAATGCGAAACCACGACCCGACGGCTCTTCATGATACATTGTCTTACTGGAATCGCGCATTGTCAGTATACGGTGCACGCAGTCGCTCAATGTTAGAAAATAACTTCTTAAGCGCAACACAACGTCCCCCTACCCCCTTTATTTCTAGAGGGTAATGCCATTTGTTAGGCGTTGTGCGTTAAACAGTCCACGGTAGTAGTTCATAGGTTTGCAGAATAACCAAAAAGAAAAGAGACGCTTTTCAAGAACTACATGGATAGGTGGTTCTTATGGGGGATAGATTGCTAATTAGTATTTATATATTTTCTGTTGTCGTCCGGAATAATTGATGAATTTAGCGAATTACAAGAATTTTATCAATTCTATATTGGCAATGGATTGAAACGAATGCTTTTGAACTTTAACCGTGGATTTTTTTTTTTACTTTGCTTTAAACTGTCATTGTCTGACAACGTCTCTCGTGTCGGTGGACCACCGTCGTCCCAAGAGGAAGTCTGATGAGTAATACGTTCCTTCACGTTTTGTATACCTACTTCGTGACTATATATATATATATATATAGTTTTGTTAGACGTTTAATACAAGTTGATATTCGTATGCAATATATTATGTACCGTAAAACAGTCGTCCCCACCGGCGCTGCCATATGGTTGGACGGCCGTACCATCAGTAATAATTAGTATCGCCCAAAAGCTGTGTCGAATTTCCACTAGTACAAAAAAAAAAAATTGCTAAACACTGTTTCAACGATTCAAACTAAATTTCAACATGTGAGTCCCACATTAAACGCTAACAAATTGTTTTAGTATAGTTTGGCGATTTAGAAATTAATCCTACATAACACTTTACATTATCCGTCGTCGTTTTTAACTTTTAAGTTTATAATACTGTTCAAAAAACGCATTATATTTTTGGTAATATCAAGAAAACCGACTTGTGAATTGTTTTCAGCCGATTTTTCGATTTGGTGATCTGTGAAAATCTGATGATATAATAATATAGTGTAGGTAACAAATTATGCATTGACAAAGGGAAATTGTCTTATGCACACTGGCGCCCTGTCCTACAACAATGAACGGTTGCTAGTTGCCACACGTTCCGCATAGTACTTGTATTGTGTTCCCAGGAAACGTGACATACTATATTCTGATTGAAAAAAAAAATGTCTCTAAATATAGTAGTAGTATATGGAAAATAACATACACAGTATGCTTTTGCACAAATACATAACACTAAAGTTCTCCAAACTTTAAAATGCTATTTTTTTTTTCCATTAGCAAATAGAGTAATTTTAAAATATTGCTCCCTAACCAGAACTTGGCCAATAAAAGTAGCCATGGAGAGTGCACCAAGAGAGAGAGAGTACACGTGCAACCATGAAATCTTTTAATATTTATTAAATTAATATTTAGTAAAACAAAATCAAGTATTCATTTAGTGTTTTCTATTTTTTAATTTATTGGAGTTGCTTCACTTTTAATGATGAAAAATATGCGACTAAATGTAACTCCATCGAGCAAAAATATGTATACTTAAAAAAAATTGTAGTTACACCACTTTTTCATGGAACGAACCATATTGTAGGTTTGGTCACACGAAATGTCAACCTCTCCCCTATAAAAATCAGCAAAAACACATTAAAAAATTCGCCCATAAACTTTCCGAAAAACAGTCGAAGAAATAATTAGGTACTTAATAATTACTTTAAGATAATATATGCCCTAACGGCGGTCTGCTGTGAAAAACCAAAACATTTCCTGTCCAACCTTCTTAACGACAGCCAAGACCAACATTTCATCTTATCATCTCAATAATAATTTATGATAGATAGTTATTCTGCAAAAATAAAAATTGTAGGTCTTTCATTTGTCTGTTTGTGTGTAATTTCTTCTATGTACAAGTCGTTTTACTGTTGTCTCGGACCATATCCCACAAGTGTAAAAGAGATTGTCACACAGAGAAAGCACGCGCTCCGTTTTTGAACTGTATTTATGTTTTTTTTAACGGATTATCAGTTATCTATGTGTGTATGTATGGGTTGGCAAACGGTTGATTATCCGTGAAAGTATGTGTGCTCCAGATGAATAATATAAACGCGCTAGCCGGGCTTTGATTATTATTTCTAGGCAGGTTTATAATAACCATTAAAGTGTGCACATTGTAGAAAACAGTATAATATTATTGATAACTGGTTCGATGACTGCTCGGCCGGTGTCATGTGTCTGTGTACTTTTTATCGATCCGTAATCGTTTTTTATTGAAACCTGTATAATCTATATAGGTTATTAATATTTATATATATTTTTTCCTCGCAGGACGTTTTGGGCAAGCGATTGGACGAACGAACCGACCAAATGATCGACAGAGGACTGATCCGGGAACTGTGTGAATTCAAAAAAGACTTATCCCGTACAAGGGGCGTGTCAGAGTAAGGAATTAAAATATATTATATTGTACACGGCCACAGATGGATTTCTTAATTCCGCCATTATTATGCGGTTATGATGTCGCTATTTATGTTAATTATCTGTATTTTAAAAATTACAACAAAAAAAAAAACGTTTAACCGGTGGTACAAACCCTTCCAGATATACTACCCCGAAGGTAACGCAACCCCCCCAACCTTGTTGTGGTTTCCCTCGAGGACTTACGGTCCAAGTGATTTGTTAACAAAAATGATCAATATTACCGCGTGCGTGAGGAGAACCCATAATAACGACGATAAACGTGTATTAATCATGTGTAACAATAATAATTGTGGATTTAATTTGATATAGGTGGTATACCTATTCAACGCAAAAGTAGGTTATTTCATTAATTAGTCTTACATACAATAACATGTTTATTCGGTAACGTCGGTAATACAAACAAAACGTTATGGTGTGAAAATAAATTAACAATTTATTTCATGCGTTGTACCGTTGTTAAAAGTATTTTTTAATAAACGTTTTCATTTCCTTTGAGTCGTCGGTTTCGTTCGAACACCTTATTAAGTCATTCCTCGCCTTTGACACTGGCTTTGATTAACTTTAAAGGATCCTAGTATAACATTTTAAAAGAGTATTACGTAGTGTAAATTGAGCGTATCAAGTTTATACCGTATACGACGGTTTCCAAGTACTCAGGCCCGTTCAATTGAATAATTTCAATTTTCGATGCTCTTTTGTGAAATCCAAATTCTGAGGGTTGCTTTCTTCATGCCCGTTGTTTTACCATTGTCGTTCGGATAACTTCAATATGTACAAATATAATAATGAAATCTGTTTTGAATGTTTAGCTTCAACGTGGATTTTACCAAAGGAATTTTTCAATGCATCGGACTGAAACAGTTTCAACAATACTTGGAGTTGCCGGAAGAAAACCGCGATACGCAAGAAGGCCGTAAAGCCCTGGAAGACGCTGTGCTAGCCATGAAGCTGGTTACGAAAAACTACGCAAGACGTCAGACGCGATGGATTAACAACCGTTTTCTGCACGCCAGCGACAAACAGGTAGGTAGGCGTTTTAATAACACTTACTGTTTTCCGTTTCTTTTTAAAACATACAATTAATATTGTTTTTACTTTGTACCGCGTTTTAGGCTACATCCATCTACAAGTTGGACTGTACCGATCTTAGAAACTGGGATCGACTAAGCGAACAGGCTGTCCACTTAGCCAATGTGGTAGTTGGCCGCAAACCGAGACTGGACGATACGCTCAAGCCGATGGTCGTGGACAAACAGCCAGCCGTCGCACCAGTCTTCGGCAATTTCCGTTGCGAGGAATGCGATCGATTATTTTGTAGTGAGTTAAAACTGTATAAGTCTATCGATTGAGTTCTACAAACGCTCACATTATGACAATGTTTAAAATCATTTTAAAACTGTTATGTGTACGGCTTGGTTTAATTTGATTTTATCAAATCGTTTTAGACGATGTACAGTACAATATTCACAAGACGTCGAGGAAACACCAAAGAGTGTCGTTGAAGAGAAAACGAAGGTCACAAGATAGTGGATCGACCGAATCAAAACACAAGAATAGCTAAATTACGATATGCAAACTACCGTGTTTATAGTGATACCTTTGTTCCTAAATGTCTTGATCAAATACGTCTTGTCGAACGATACCGAAACGTTTTGATATAGACCAGCCTATGTATTTATTTTAGTTAGGCACATTAAAATATTAAGCATTTTGTAACAATTGTATTTTTTCAAATTCTGCATTTTGTTTGTAAAGAACTTGTCAGTCCTTGTTTTAAGTTTTACCTGTGACCTAATGTGTTTCTATTTTTATCTTATTTATAATTTTAATTCACTTTGAAATTTGTTATTAAATGTGTATTCTTAGTATGAAGAACGAGACTGATTATGATATTTACAGTGAATAAATGCATGCAGGGAAATCTATTCAACGTAAGCCGCTAAATTTATTAAAAAAATAATTACAACTTTGTAGTTTTCCTTTTGGAAAAAAAAATGTTTTTTATTTATGTTATTTTACAATGTTAAAAATTTACCCTAAATGAGCGCTGTCAACTTTTGAAATTTAAACCATGACTTTATGTAACAAGAATTATTTGCCGATAATGCTGATGTGTCGGTACCCAGTTTTGAATAATTACTTGTAAAAAGTTCATGAAATATAAACGTTACCGTTTGTGTGTTATGTTAAATGGATCACCCTGTATTTTTTTTTGAACTATTTTCGTGCCTTAATAATTTTGATGACGTACTATCAACCAGTTATTGTAAGAGTTTATTTCTTACGACACCGTTACAAAAATTGCAATAGATGTCAAATTTAATATATATGTATATATATATTTATTACCGAGATTAAATTATTATGTTATGTCTAGTACTAGAGATTGGTACCTAATTAACATTGTCTTTTTAATTGCACATTGAATATTAATTCACACTACAAAAGTAAAAAATATGAAAATTTTATCATTTTACCAAGTTGGGCTCTATTTATTTTGACACACGATTAAAAAATTTGATAAGTCGAGGTTAATTTGTAATGGCGGCCAATTAATAAATTACTATTTAAATGTTAGTGCATAAAAAAAAAAAGACTGGCTTAGTGTGGACTATTGTTTAAAACGTCGTGTAATATTAGTATCATTGTTTTATGCTATTTTTTTCAAAAATAGTTAAGTCTTTAAAACAAAATGTTTTCCTTAGAACGCTTCTTCCTTTTGTTTTATTTTTTCGTTTATTTGTTAAACAACGGCATACTTTTGTTAATTGAAATTTACGTAAATCCGGAAGCGTGTCCGAGTTTAAAATAGTTTGATTAAAAACTTTAATTTTTAAAGTTCAACCCTTTAAATTTATTTACTTATTGTATACTCTCGTTGCATTGGTGTGTGTTACCTCATTACTTTTCCTAATCATTTGATTTTCGCATAGCTTTTAAATTTCCTACAATTATAATATATTGCTTATGATAAAAAGATGAAAAAAATTCTAATTGGTCAATTACATTGCTGTACATTGAAATAAGCAATTAAAGAGTAAATGTTGTATTTTAATTAATAATTACAATCGATGTCATTTCGATGGTATTGCAAAAAAAGAATAATATTATATCTTAAACCGATTTCTGACCCAAAATAATTCAAACCTAATAATAAGAAACTTGCAAATCATAAACATAAGGTACTTAACTAGATTAAAATATAATGATGTATTTCCCACTTGACCAACAAATATCCCAAAATATAACAAATTTTAACGGATTTTTTTTATGCGTAAAAAAATTGTTTTTTAACATTTAGAAATTTTCAAATTTAATTGATTTAATTACACGAAACAGAATTTTTTAAATGCAAATGCATGGTCTTACGTGACCCTTTAAAGTAGTCAAAGAACTAGAATGTCTTTACAAAATTCAAACCTGGTCCTGTGATATTATGAAGTAGGTGTAATTTTGTCATGCCTTTAGGTTTAAGATAAACCAAAACGGCTTTTACCCAATAGAAAACATTGTAAAAATTTAAAAACTGCAACGAAGCTAAAATCATACCTCGAAGCTACACCGCAAAAAAGTTATACTTAGTGATACAAAACATAATTTTTCAAAATTTACTGCCGCCAATTGTGTGCTGCGATCTAGCGGACAGATTTTGTACTAAGTTTTTTTATAATTTGAACACTAGAGGCTAGCTGGTGCTCTGCTGGGTTTTAAACAATACAAACAATAAAAGTTAAGTAACTAATATTACTATAAATAGGCGACCATGTTCTGGATTAACATAAGCAATAGGATTCAATCGAGTAGATGACACTATCAAGTTCTAACAATACAAGTATGAAGTCGGATACAAGTAACAGTGGCCAGTGGCCCTATAGTTCAACAATTTATGGGTACACCCGCTTGTCCCAAATACATACATGCATGGCAACTATATTAAACGCCACTATTATTAATAATATAATTAATAATATTATGTACAAACATTTTACAGATACATAAAAAAAATGATTTTAATCGTTCAATTTTCTACACGAACACGTGCAATCTTCAGTAACCGGATAAGGAACTTTTATCCACAAACATCTGTACTTCTTCCGGATTTTCTTTTTGGCATTTTTGAGCTTGGACTTCTTCCCGTTTTCTGTTGTTTCTTCAATCGCCGAAACCGTTGTCGATGATTTTCTCAGTTGCTTTCTCTTTTTGTTTTTTCTGTTTTTCAACCTGCACAGACATCAATGTACATTATAAATTATATCTAACATTTTTTTTATGCCAACAAAATAATCAGTCTTATATCATTTCGGCCTCATCCATATTTTAAGATTGATAAAAAAACTATTGATCATAAAATCAACTGTAGCAGTACACATTAAATGGTTTTCTAAATATTTATGTAGGCATTCTCCCCCTCCTCATAACTTTTATAAAAGATAATTCTGAAACAGTAAATAAAAATCTACAAAATTGAAATGTATTATGTATAACTATTTGCTCGGATGACTCGTGACCACAATTAAAAATTAACTACATTGAAAAGTTGCTATACAATCATCATCCAACAGGTTTGGGGATCCGGGCTATGATGCTAATAAAATAATCCACCCTTGTTTGTACCACTTTTGTTAGTTTGCTAATTTCTCTGAGTACGGTTTTCAGTAGGCATATTAACTAGACCCCCTCTCTCAAAAATTGATCTAGGGACCTCATTGGGTTTATTAAACTGCACAGGGTAATCCCACGCTTAACATCTACCTGACGCGAGTCTTAGTGTAAATAGTATTTTGTAACGTTTAAGAATTAAATTTTCTTATTTAGAGGACAATAAAGGGAATTTATACGACAATGTTTGTTTTTGAAAACATCAAACTAGGTTTCCTATGAACGTTGACTGGTTTTTCCTATTCTCAGTGTAGTAACTAGTATCGTCAACGTCAAGTATAACATACTGTAATAATTATAATTAAAGAAGCCACACGAATGCGCAGTAGGTTTTAAACATTTAAATTTAAACAACAAATAATTAGGTACTTCAAAATACATTTACATTTACACAAATTTAAAAATAAAAATGTGTTTAAATAAATTGTATCAACTAAGTATCTGGACTATTTATTTGTACATCAATTATTTGAAATCGTGTCCAGAGGAAACATAGGGATGTAAAGTTTAAAACTTAACCACTTCCTCTTAGAAAACGAGGAAACCATAAAACAACTTTTTTATTTTATTTATTTAATATTAACTTATTTTATCTAATTTTAGTCGATAAATAAAAATAAATATATAAAAAAAATAAATAAAAATCAAATTATATGAAAAATATTTTGGGTAATGCAAGTTTACAGTTTGAAAATATTTGTCAATGAAGGATTTTTCAGAGACCTAAAAAAATTGACACGAGCAACATGTAAAAGTAAAATATAGTTTTTTCTTTTAACAGTAGAAAGTACATATTTTTTAGTACGCTTTTAAAAGTGGTCCGGTTTAAGTTTTTAATTAACATTTGAGTTTTTCATAACAACGTACAAGGTATCGATTTTTTAAATTTATTTTTAGTTAATTATTAATTTCTTCGTGAAAATTGACAATTTTTACAGTTTTTCAATGATTTTTACAATAATATAAAAAATGTACTTTGATCGATAAGCTTGCTAAGATGTTTTAGATATTTTAGTGTAACTATGTGTTTAAACTTTAAAAATTTCGATATCAAATTTAGAGGGTCTATTATTTTGCGTTATCGCTTATAATTGATGTTTTAAAGAGTTTGGTAATGGCAATATTTAAGAAAAAAGGGGTTTTAATACATTTCGACCATGAAAATTAATTTACCGATTAATTTGTGTAAGCTTCAAGGTATTATTTTTAATTTAAATAATTTTTTCTGGGAGTGAAAGCCATTTTGGTTTATTCAAAGCCAGACAAACTTTCGACTAAATAAGATGGTCTAATTTCAATTCTGTGAAGAGGTTCTTGTTGTTTGGCTAATTTTCTATGTTATTTAGGAATCAAGTGTCATTGATAATATCACTTAGGGTTCGAATACTCACCAGCAATGCCATCTTAACAGGTTCAGCACCCTTATGGACGACGGGATGCAAGACATGCCGGGCGGCCAGCTACAGCTCATGGTCTCCGAACGGCCACACCGACCCTTCTTGATCCATCTGGGCCAAAACGACTTGCCCAAGTCCGTCCAGACATATTCGACGGGACACGAACCCCTACGCACCAGCCAATTGCGCATCAGTTCTTGATACTGGACCGGAAGCTGTTCGGGCAGTTGAATAGCATCCGGTGTGGGTGGTGCGGACATGTCGAAATCGAATATGGCCGAAGTAGAATTTTCCTGTGCCTATGCGATAGAATATATAACGTCTTATGAAAATTATATCTTAAGTCAATCATACGGTATTATACACAGTACAAACATTAATAATATATGTGTACCTAATCAAGACAAAACGGAAGAACGCAATTGTTTTATTTAGTGTAATGATTTTTTCAGTCGATAGGTAAACTCCTAATTGCAAAACAACAAATGAGTAACATGAATTTTAACGACAGACGACCGTAATTTTCTTTACGTACATTACACGCGTGGATAGATAATAAAATATATTTAGTATCTTTAAATCTTTGACAAGAAGCTAAAACGGATGTATTATTTTACATTGGCTGTAAGTTGAAAAATCCGAGTCGTGTTCACGTGGGCGCTCCCTACGCAAAACACTATCTATATAGATTTGATTTCCGTTTCTCTGTGTAAAAGTAAAACAAGTTATGTTTTTATAGAAAAAAAAAATAATAATAACATCGCACTTACATAATTGTGCTAGTATTCAAATTGAATGTTATTGCAGATAATGATTTCAGAAGATTATTTTTATTTTTAGGAGTCTGGGGCACTGAGATGATTTTGAATGGGATTTTGTGTCATTAAGAACCACATTTTACCTCTGTTGGCTCGTTGGAAAAAAATACTCAATTTTTGGACGATTTGCCGGTGCGTGGTAAAGTTAGCACCTTCACGTGTGTTTCTGGTATAACTTTATATAAGGCCCCTAACAAAATCTAGCAAATTCTTAGCAAAAGTTCAGTATGACTTTTATAGTCCTAGCATAATGTGCCGTTGCCAACTTGATCCATATCAATATCTTTCATATGCATTTTGAAATTAACAATTTTTTTTTAAATTGTTTTTCAATTGTATTGAATAATATAATATAAATTAATATTTATAATTTGACAATAAATTAGCAACGTTTTTAGAATGCCATTTTTCAATCTCTGAACTCCTTGGACAAAACCCGTTTTGAACATATATTTCTAATACAAAACAATTGTTTTGACAAAATTTCAATTTTGATTTTTTGTATATTATTTTTTCTAAATGTTATAAATTGAATAATTATACATGAAATATGTACACAATATCAAACAAATATTTTACTTATAATTAGTGGCAAAGAACATGAACAGAAACCATATACTATGTTCTTATTCCGAACAGAGTATAGTAGACATTTATTATTATTTTACGTTTATCACTAAGACTTTGTCTCACTTAAATTTATGACACTATGGCCATAGGCGCAACTAGACATATATTTTAGGGGTGCTAAAATTATATACACCAGACTAAACATCATTTTTACCTTCAACCCATTAGATATAAAATAAAATGTTTATAAACAAAATTATTTTAAAATAAAAAATTTAAACAGAGTTTGTGCATTATTAAAATTGTATGCGTACAAATCAAGGATTGGGGCTTCAATTTTTGGAGGGTGCTAAAGTGTCCCTAGTTGCGCCTATGACTATGGCGCCCACTATGTAATATTCCACCTACAACATTTGGAAAATATTTCTACATCTCATTCATTGCCGCGTGGGATATTATAATTTACCATGACGGTATATTTGATGAGCATTTTAAAACACACAAAGCTTAACTTTTAACCGTCAAATGAGTATAATATTATGTGCACAATAATAATAATATATTTACCGTTATCATGGTGGATTTGCTCATCCACATGTCGTCGTAGTCGGATCCGATGAGTCGGTCTAGCTTATCGATTTTCATGTCTCGGTTTTTCGGATATCTAGGAGCCGTGTGGAACCACAAGCTGAAGGCGGTGGTCTTGGGAGCCGGTGTCGCCGTGTTGGCCGGTGAAACCGCAACGTTCAACCAGGTCAGTCCGGTCAAGACGATGTGATTTACCGAAAACGATGTGCTCGAGTATCGCATGACGTCTACGCGGGTGGTTTCCAAACAGTCTCGGCACCTTTATCCTTTTACACAACATTAAGGTATTAAACAAAAAAAACGCATCTCCAATAATAATATGTAATAAAACAGTCGTTACGATTATCACCGACACTGTTCTTAACGTGGAGCGGCGCGAGGTCAACGTGCGTTTAAAGTACTACTCGTGGCTGGAAATTGTTATGCAAATGGGGGGGTGCGCGCTTATGTTGTAGAATATTATTATGTGAATAGACCCCGACGAGATGCCGGTGTGGCCTAGCCGAGGTGACCGGTGGGGGTGGAGCAAAGGTTAAAAGGAAGAAGAAGAAGATTAAAAACACTAAGGAATGCGGGTTAACATAGCCGCCGCCGCCGCCGCCGCCGCCGCCGCTGCCTTCGCTGTCGTGGACACGTCGGTACACAGTTTAGAAATACCGACCCCAAAAACCGAATAATGGCCTGTAAGTATGTGCGCGTGAAATATTGTATTATTATTATGAGATAACACCTCGTCGAAAAGGTATTTACATTAAAAAAAAAAATGTTATTTCGCCGTTAAATTCTCTCTCGATAACACCTATGACGAATTTTGCAGACTACCAGACGCCGCCGTCGATATGAATCCATCTTAGTTTTAGTACAACATAAGTCAGCAGCTCGTTCACTTCTTATCGGGAAAACCGTGTAACCGGAAATCGTCGGTAAGTAATTACGCAAAAAAGCATTTTCAAAAGTCTTAGCCGCTTTCTACGCTTCAGAAAGTATAACACCTCATCCATCAATCGTTGCCCGCCGCCGTCGGTCTAAGTATGTTTTACTTGCCTAAAAATAGTGAAAATTAAAGGGTTTTTTTTTTTTTAAGTCACCACTGACAAACGGCGACGTCTGTGCGATTAATGGTGAAAAATATGCGTTTTACAACTGGACGGCCGCTCAAGGAATGTTAATAATCTTAAAATAAAAACCACAAAGCCGGCATTATAAGTGAATAAAAATTGGTCTGGACTCGTTTTACTACATACAATGGCCGTTTATATAATTTCGTCTTTTATACACGCTATCGTCCGTATCGTTTTCCGCATCTGGCGAATTCTTTGGAAGAAAACCAAGATTCTTATTTTTTTTACTTTTGGTTTGTTGTAAATTATTTTATGTAAATCGATATCGACAAACGGCGGTGAACCGCACATTGTATACATTATAATGTACAGGACAATAATCCGGTAAAATATCAATAATGATAAAAAAAAAAAAACCCATAACGTTTACTCGATCCCTTCTGAACAGCGAACATTATAAACTTAAACTCGAATAATATCCTATTGTAATTAGGATGAATATTTTGCTTTTCCCAAAAGCGTCTAAAGCCGATCACCACACCGGCGGCAGCCACTACTCGACGGAAGCGTATAAGAAAATGTAAAAAAATAAATAGGCAAACAATAATAGTATTTGTGTATCACCTACCTGCGGTAGTGTAGGTCTTGTCCAGCGCAGGTTAAAGTAAAACTGTCCACCGTCTGAGACAGATCGACGGCCTTCCAAAAACGTCTTAAAATTCCCCACCTAAGATCCCCGGTCCCTTTCGGTGACATATCCGTCGCCGTCGACCCTCGAATAGGTTAGGTAGTACACGATAATGTTGTTTAGGTTATAGGACACGAAACGTTCTACACGGTGTGTGTGTAAAGCGCAACGGTAAATAAAAACAACATAATATTACTATTTTAGCAATATATATATATATACTATATTGTACTCCCAGCACGTGCTGTAGACGGTTGACTGATGCATCACAAGTCGGCCGAGTTCTTTATATTTTGTCAAATGTCACGTTTTCGGAATGTCGTTTGCGTGTTAAATAGCCAGGAACGGATACAAGGAGGGTTGTACTTCAATCGTACGCATTAAAAGTGAATTTTTATGTTTATTTTTTTTTTTATAATATAAAGACTTTAACATCAGTTCCGTCTTTACCCAAAGGGCGCGTTAGGTACGAGCCCAGGGCTCACGGCCTGATGGGGGCCCCGAATTTACATCTTGACGTTTTTTTTCTTTCTTAAAAAGCCCCCAAACTCTGTGTGCCCCTGCATAGCATAAGACATATATTAAAACAAACCCTTCGACTGCTTTACTTTTTACTGTTATTTAATTTTTATAAGAAAATTCTATCTATATTTTCAAAAAATTCTTATCTCGTTTACGGGTTGAGGTGAACATTTTTTAAAAATCAACTTTTTTTATTTGTACTTCTATAAGTGTACACCAAATATCAAAAAATGTAATAATCAAAAGTCAAATTGGATTCTAGGGTCATCAATACCCTTCATTGAGATTATTTCTTATTTGCCATACTGGGTTTTATTTTAGAAAAACACATAGATAAATAATTGTAAAGGACTTAGGTCCACATAAACGCGTGGATTGCCAGAGTCAATACAGTCTACGGAAAAGTATTTCGCACCTTCTATTATACTACATTAGTGGTACAACTTACTTCAGATATATTATTTGTGACGAATTTGTATAGATTTGAAGAAAAAAAATGTATTTGTTTTGTCTTAGGATGTGCCTGGACACTTTCGGCACACTCTGTAACTCCGCCTATGGTATTTGAGAATTGAGATCAATTATGGGACTGAAGGAAAATATTAAAGAAGACAATTAGAATGAAGTATAGTTGGATAAAGCGAAAAAGTCCTAGTGTTTGGTCAGGCGAAAAGAAAAAAAATGTAAAAGAAAAAGAAAATGTTATAAAATTAGTAAGGGCATGTATGGTAGTGAGTGTTGGGCATTGAGTAAAAGATGAAAAAAAAACAAAGTAATATAATTAGAGGTGGTTGTCTCTTCTCTAGTTAGGAAGTTATGCTATAGCAAGGAAAATGTAAGAAGATCCAGAGGGCTTGACATGTTGAACGAAAGAAGGACAATCCAAATATAATAAGGGTGATATAAACATGGGCCGTAACTCCGTACACAAGAATTGAATCACTTTACTTCTTTAGATGGACTACTCGATGGCCAACATTTTGGTCCATCCATTACCGTTTGGCATACAAGTTAAAAATATCTTAAGTGTAGCGTTGAGCTTTTTAATTCTTAGAACAGTGGACAACGATCAAACTCGTCCGGTGTCAACTATGTGACATACATTTAGCAACACTTACCGAAATTTACCTGTCACATAGTTAAAAGAAAAGTTAGGTATCTTTTCGCTGACCCGCAACACTTCTCAGAACGCTTCTTTTTGTCTTTTTCGTGGACGTCGTCCGGACCCTTACCGACGATGGCTTCGCGGATGATGATGATGATGATGATAATAATATGAATTGTGTTACCCATTACAATGAAATACACATAATTGTCCGCGGTGGCGCATTGCAGCACACAAACGCATTCCGATCAGGACACATCGCGCGCCGGCACTTTTTAATCGAATACATATATATAGATATACATACCGTTGTCTGTATTGTACTTGGACCAGGACGTCGTGCATGTCCCGGAATAAATAATAAAATACTTTAGGTATAATATAATAATATGGTCGACGCCTCGTGTAAAGGTACACAACACGTTCTCCGGATTAAAAATAAACAACCCGTCCGGCCTTTATAGTGTTAAGCCGGAAATTGGTCTGACCCGGGTGGTTGGTGCGCGCACACTACAAAGCGTTAACCCCTCCCCGCGGGTGGCTCCTAATTCTTCGTCTCCTGTCTCTTATTAGCACAAACACCACCCAGAGATAAACAGCTACACAGGCGCCCTAACGTAAGCTTACTGCCTTTTATGTACTCTCATATACAAGCTATAATATTCTGTTTATATCGCCGTTTGGGATGAGGGCATACAATAAAATATGAGTGATTGTGATTTCTGTGTAAATGGTAATATAATTGGTATTTTATTCGTCGACACGGTTGCCAATCCGTAAAGGTATTTTTATGCTCTGGTTATATTTAAATCAGTTATAATATAGTGGTTAAGCTTGAAAGGAATACAGCGAAACTCGATGTCAACTACAGCAATAAGATTACTCACCTTTGATCTAATGAATGTACAACTGTGAGTGAAGTTCACTTGATTCCTGATTGACCTGGTCTGTTTTTTGTCTTATTTTTAATTTATCACTGGTCTTTATCACTACCCATCTTTGCTTTTACTGCAGCTTCCGAAGAACTAACCTGGACCAAACTCGTCCATGTCAGGTGCTAATTCTCAATGAACACAATTCACTGTCTGCTTTTAGCCTAAACCCATACGAATGAGATAGATTTCATCCTTTATCATTTCTCAATCACAACTCCTACATGTTATCTTAATTTATAATACAGCCACTCACTTCTTTTTTGGTCAACTTCTAACTTCTAAATCCCTTTAAACGAATCTACTATGCCCGTTTTGTCAACAAGTCACCTTTGGCACGACTTCCAAGCTACTTCTTAACACTCATTTCTAATTTCATCTAAGGTATTCACTCCACTCACCCATTCTGAACTTGTTCTCATTTTACCTACTGTAATATTCCTTTGATCTCTCTTATTCAATGTCCAACGGCCAACACTCACTTCTGCACCTATATATTGTTATGTCTCCTGCAACGAATTTCTTTAACACTCTAACAAACTTTTACTCGTGTCTATTAAAGCTACGCAATTCCCAAATAGTAGACGTCATAGGGTTTCGCCCTGAACGTATATTGTAAAAATAAGGGTTCAATGTTGACACAAAGGCCATCTGGCTTCTGTCTTGTGTGTTGCATGACAAATACCCAACACGGAACACCTCTTTGGACTTGGCTTTGCATATGGGAAAATCGCCTACAGTTTATTTATTCCGACTATTTGGAAATTCATATTGAGCGTTAAAACTGAAAAGAAAGTCAATATATTTTACGTCTAACTATTTCCATAAGTGATACACGTACTGTTTTATATGTAATGCAATATAGTGTGTACATTAAAAGTGTGTGTGTGCGGCATGAGTAGGTATTAAACCGTGTACACGCGCCCTTCGCGACTTCCTGTAATTTTTAATTGGCGGGAAAACAAAAACCTAGTCGTACAATTTCCATGTTCATTTCGCTGCAAATCATTTTATTTAATGTTAAAAAGTTGACCGCCCAAACCTACGTGTTTAAATCCCACGCAATAATATATCGAAAAGAAAATAATTTACCAATGAATTTTTAAAATAGCTCATATAAATATTATACTATAAACACAAGAGTGTGATCCTGGTAGAACCACTATAATATGATATATGATAAAACCATTTTAGGTACATTTCTAAGGATTCATTTACTTAGATTATAACATGCGTGTAGGTATGGCTACCGTTCATTGTAAAAAATACTGTATAAACGGGAAATTGAATGATTTGTTTTCCTTAATTAAAAACGTTACCATGGAATAAGTAGGGGGTACTTGTAGATATTAACTCGTTGAAAACTCTTATGGGTTTATAAGAGTCGCGTAGATATTTGTAGGATACTTATATTTAATGTTCCTAGTGGGTTTCTGTGCTCCCACTGATCTTACGCACACAGACTCCAATATATTTATTTACATATGTCTCTGGTTAAGAGACATAGACGTGTTGCACAATTATCAGCACAGAAAGTGATTATGCAATTGTTCGTTTCTTAAAATTAAACGACACACCACATCACATAAAGATTAAAGAATGACTGCTGTTTAATGTATTGTCATGTATTGTCAAGTGCGTACAAGAGTTAAATCAGAGCAAGAAAAAAATAGAAATTCGATGGCTTGAAAATAAGTAGGTCTAAAACAATAATGTTTTATTTAAATATAATATAATATATTTATTATCTTATTTTTTTAATTGGAATTCGACCAAAAAAAAAAAAAAATGTAACAATAGCAACGTATGAAATATGTACACAAAAATAAAAATTACCGAATATTAAAAAATGTATCTAATAAAAATAAATATCTCGAATGGTCACATATAAGGATACTAGCGTGCTTTCCTCTTTCCTATCTGCCTTTCAATCCAATTGTCGGCTATTGAAACGTTCTAATAGAAGTACTTAAAAATAACTAGGTAAATTCAGGAGCCCGTAATTTGTAACGCTGCACTGTCCTCCTATTCCTTAAGTCCTAATAACTCCAAAAATAATGTTTGATTACTGAATATCCATAAAATAATATTTAAGTTTATTTGAATTACAAAAATTGAAAAATGTCGATAGTACATATTATATTATGGCGATATTGTAATCGGGAAACCTGCATTTTTTCGGTATAAAACAGAGTGTAAAAGCTCGCGTCCGGTTGAAATAATCGTATGTTATCGTGTAGGAACCGCGTTTCCGGTTGTCTGTGAATTTTTTATTTTTGGTGGGCCCCCCTCCGAGGGCGATTTAACGGTTACATATTATTCAGATTAACCGGGACCCGGTCGTGCTCATCTGCCACAGGTAGGTGTCATAGGTGTCGTTAATGTCGGCGGAGGCGCCTGCCGACATTGCGGCTTTCCGACGGGGGGGCACCGGCGCGGCCGGGGCGGAGTCCCGTGGACGCGGGGGCGGACGGACCGAACGACCGGTGCCGACCGCGGACGAGCCACCGGCCGAGCGCCTGGCGCCAGACAACGGGCTGCGGGCCCCGGGCGGACGCCGGGCACACGGTAACGGACAACGTTCAAGCGCGTCACGCGGTCGGTCACACTCCGTTTAAGCCGTACGTCACGCGAGCTTTTTCATCAGTTTGATAAGTTCGGTAAAAGTTCGAAATTCCAAGTACACGCGTTTTTCGTCTTTAAGTTTTGTTTTATTCCGCGATCCAGTCGAAAACATCTCCGGAAAATTTTTTTAAATTTATTTAAAATTTTTGTAATCTCTTATAAATTATAGTCGTCGGGCCAGTTCGTTTTTCCCGCCAAACGTGTCGGTTGTATTTTCATATCATTCGCTGCCGACTTCTATTTCTATTATTTGGCGATTTATTATTTTTTTTTTCAATTTTTGTTCGTGATTTAACGGACCATGTGCCCTGGAAAAAGCTGCTTGAACGATCGACGATAAAGGTACCTTTCATTACACGCGATTTCTTTTGTTTTGGTGACATTCCAGTTTAGCTTTGTGAATAAAACCCGTTAGAACTTTACACCCAATCGAGCTGTATACATATGATGGGCACAGGGGAAGAAGGGTAGTAGTCCATGTACGAAAATGTTAGGGTATATCAAAAACAAAGTTCGTGAATCCCTCTCTCTCTTACATAAGAACAAAAAATAATCACATTAAGTGCTATTCTACTAAAAAATGTATTTATTTAAACAATCTATTGATATAAATAAAATAATTAATGGCATATATTGAAAAAAACTATTTGAAAAAAAATGTTTTCATAAATGGACTACTACCCTTCTTCCTTTGTGCCTTTCATATGTGTAGGTACTTTAAACTAGCAGTAAATGAACATTAAAGTGACAAAATAAAGTGTATATTACTCAGTTTTTACACGTATGATGCTGGTTGTCTGATGTCTGATTGTTAGTTTGGTTAAATTGTTAATATTTCATAAATAGTGTAAATACGAAGTCATGTCTGTGTCGTATTAATCGTTATACATAATAAATATGTGTGGTCATGGCCTTCGAAATAAAAGGGCCTCACAAACTAATTATTTTTCAAGGCGGGAACGGGGGCGGTAAATTATTGGGAGCCCCATAATTTTCGTCTTGAGATTTATAAATTTATATAATATGTATGTAATATTATATCTCCTTTTCTCTCTTGTAGTTATACAAGTTCGCCGTCAGTTTTGTTTCATGCGGTAAATTACTCTTATTTGTCTGTGACATGAGTCATGACAGCTGCCAACTTAATTGGTTAGTACCATAGGGTGAGGCCTCAAATATACAACTTAACGTCGCTAAGTGCCAAGTTATCACCATACTACCCTATGGTTAATTATGTCATCAAAAGGGCCACTGGATCTTGGCTTCCGTTTATCAATCAATTCTAGTCCTTTCTTCATATTGAAGAAATTTGCTATACAGCACTTCAAACTCTTGGACTGTCCGTGAATATAAACTGTCAGTGTCTTTGAAAATTCTCCACTGTGCCTTTGTCAGACCTCTACTGTAATATGGGACGGTTTTTAGGACCCATACAGCTTTGGTGACTCTCTAATGATAGAATGGGCGCAGAGAAAAGGTTTACGGTATACTTCGTTTGCTCTTAAAGTCCCTTTCACGAATACACACCTGTCAGCCATTTGTTGGACTTACCTAGCCTTGCCGATCGTAGGAAGGTATCTGGTGATCACTTTCTTTTTAATTTAATATCCTTCCTTGCTCGCTGAGATTAACTTCAAAGTTCCCTCCCGTATGACCAGAAACGTTGCTCCATGTTTTCATTCCTCTCAACCTACAATTTTCTTCACATTTCACCTCTAAACCACCTCATACATCTAGCCATTGTGAAACCGTCTTAATACCACTGTTAATTCTGATATTATTCATTTTTCTTCCAATATTATTTTATGCGTTACCTAGTCATTTGTATTATGTTTAT
Source organism: Adelges cooleyi (assembly GCF_023614345.1). Lineage (NCBI taxonomy): Eukaryota > Metazoa > Arthropoda > Insecta > Hemiptera > Adelgidae > Adelges > Adelges cooleyi. The sequence goes on along the minus strand of NW_026096058.1, from coordinate 434,841 downwards.
AAATCTATTATTATTATTATGCACACAACTTGTATTTTGGACTTTTTTGTACGTTTAGTTAACAAATAAAATTTTAAAAAATAACATATTTATATTTTGTTTATTTCAAATATATTCGAGTAAATTAACAATCTGCAAGAATATATATTTTTAGAGCCAATGGCGTTGGTTAATAAAATATATGGACTGGTTATCTTAAACCTAAGCCAAATTATCCGTCGGTTACAAACCCATCGATTTACTTTGAGTCTGTTCTGACGTTCGGCCATAACTTATTATTATTATAACATTACCATTTGGTAAGACACCATAAGACTACAATTTATTTGATTGTTTACTTCGAATGTATTTGAATTTGTTTTTTATTTATAATATTTCGCCTACGTTTAACCAATTCATGTTAATGTTTTTATGGCCAATGTGCATTATTATTGTCTGTGCACAACTCACAAGCCAATGCCGTATCTTACTCACGGTTACGATTGTACTACTACATTATTGAACACTTGACTTTTTTATTTATAGTGATAAAATATGTGTTGTACACGTTTAGGTACTAAAGTACTTAATTATTAAGTTCGACAAAACGGGGGCCAAGTATCGGTTTTTTTTCTACATTCAATCATATTGTTTATTAATAATAATATATTTTAATATTGATCGGTTTTTATCGGTCGTCGTGAGAATTTTATAAAGGAAAATCGCGTACCACGTCTCTGGCGCAGGTGCTCGGCAACAATAATGAAATAATAAATAAATAATAACGTATAATGATACTGTCGTTGCCCCCAAGAGCCGAAGACAATTTTAACGGCAAACACACCACAACAATGGCACGTTTCGGAGGTCGGCGAGAATACACGCATTCCATGCATATACCAGTATGCTCTTGTTCAAATACACTGCGATTATGATGTATATATACATTTTTTTTTTTTTAATATAAAGCGTTTATAGGTCAAAGCCGGGCTGGGTACGGTGTGAAGAATTTTGGGCTGAAAAGGACCGGACGTGACTCAAAGTCGCGCTTCTTACTATCATAATAAGAAGCGCGCAAATACCTAGTTTTATAATTTTGGCAACGCTGATATTGCCGGTTAGTGCACTAACCCGAACCCCACGATTTTTGGGTTCAAACCTCTGGTCGTTAAATTATATTTTGAAATAAGTATGGAATAATGTGCTGCGATGAAATCGATTAATTAATTATTCAAACTCTAACGCTGGTTTCGGCCTTATTTCATATTATAATTACCCTTGGACCGTACATAGAGACGGGGAAGTCTAAGACGGTTCGAGACACTTACTCTGGCGTTAGGTACGGATGTATAAGATTCCGAACCATAACACCCACACACTATTACGTGACCGCGTTTAATGGGGACCAATTTGTCGGTCGGCAACCAGGTAATTTCGGGTAATCCAAAGCCTCGGCGGTACGGTCACGTTTTAATGTTTTTTTTTTTTTATATTGTAATGCTTATGTATAATTTCGCCTCGGCTGTCTTTTACCGGAGAAAAAAAAATGGCCAGGACATAAGGTGCCAGCTAGTCTTAACCATAATAATATTTTTATATGCAATACAGAGTAGTCGAGGGGGCTAGTCCGACCGGGCAAAACTATCAACGGGAATTATCGTTTTTTTATTTTTATTTTTTAAATATTGTTTTTTTTTTACTATTGTCGTCTTTGTGTCACCCATAAAGTACGGAAAGGTAAGGAGGCTTACTTGAGTTTTCAGAACGTACGATTACTGTAAGAACGAGGGACAAAAGGCGCCGCCAACATCGACGGGCAAATCGCTTAAGACCGTAATACACATATTATATTTGTTCAATTTTTACACACATAATTCAATAGATGTGGTCGTCTGTTGTAAAATATAATCAACTCCAATAAATGCAAAAATTAATAAAAATAGATAACACCGAATGAATACTTGTACTTGTTTTCCTACATGTTAATTTACAAAAAGCTCGTTATTTCAAAATTAAATTACAAGGAGATAATTCACTTTTACAATGAACGACACATATTTAATTAAAAAGGCAAAGGGGTATTTTTAAGTATACCCTTTGAATATCAAAAAAAGCTAATATACAATTTGAAATCCATCCGTTTGTAAAATTGGGACTATTTACATGATGATTTTTATCAACGAGCTTCCAAACGATTTTTCCGGAACACTCGAAAGTAACAATTGTATGGAGTAAAATTTTAAAAGGCGACCGGGTTTAGAGTTGCGTTATAGGAAATTAATTAACAATTTATAGCAATAAAAGTATGAAAGTTTTGAACATATTTTCAAATAATTTGTTAATATTTTGTTTTAATATTATAAAAAATATCTTATCATATATTTAATGGATAAGTAGAACATTGGTAATATTTTCATAACACTTAACAGTGTATTTTATAAATAATATTTATGAAATATTTAACCATCTGACAAAGTAAGATTTAAAAATGTTAACCAACTTTTGGAAAACATACAATTTGTTTTGCTTTATGACGTTCGTGAAGTTGTAAAAACATCTATTGGGCGCTAAACAAATAATAATATTTATAAAATACTTTTGTCATTGTGTTCAGCTTGAATATACCTACCGCATTTACATAGACAATTTCTATAAATTCTACACTTTTTTGTAATTACTCGTAAATGTAATATTGTTTAAAAATTTAAATAAACCTAAATAAAAGTATAAATATTTCTAAAAAAAATCGCATACGGTTCGTAAAAGTTTCACGTCGAACTACAACCTTACATAAAACAGAATAATAAATAATTGTTCTTGTAGGAAAATAAAATAATAATAACATTTGTGTCGATGAAATATGGTAATGAAAAAATAGACAATTAACGACCACGTTGGCATTACAAAGGTATGCGCCGCATTATCATTGTGGGATTCCTTTAATTCTCAATCGTTCTGTAAGGTACACGTTTTCCAATTTACCGATTTCTGACCACAGACGCGGTCATGAACGGCTAATCTGAAATGAGCGCCATAACTCATAAATCACCCACGGCCGACATGATTTGAAAATTATCATTATTATGTCTCCTCCGACACCTGTATACATAGACAGGGGGACCGTGTACACACTAATAATAATTGTATTATGCATTTCTACGGCTCGGTGAAGCTAAAAGAGTTGAAAAAAAAAACCATCGGTTTGCATTCCATTATTATTATTATTACCATACACAGCTATCTAAGAGAATAACTCGGAAATAGGTTTTATTTATAATAAATAAATATATATATATAAATATAAATATTCAGGCCCGTATTTAAGTGAGGACTCGGAAGGGCAGTTGCCCTTAGCGGCTTTAATAGAAATGGGTTTGAGGACGGCCACATTTTGAAATGATAAAAAATGTAAAAATTTATTAGTAGCTCATTTTACCCAATGAGTTAGAAATAATATGTTTATTTCCAGAGCTTAATAATTATTAAAACAATTGAAACCCCTACAAAAACATAATTTAAATGAGTAAATTTATTAAAGGAAAAAAATATGGAAGCTATTTTCCATATGTGTATTTTGTATTTATATTCCATAATATGCTCTCCGCTATTTGCTACTTACAAATGCAATTTATAAAATAAGATACTTATTTACAATGTATTTCGAGTGGTTTTAAGCATTTGTTCACATCTAAATGATTTTTCATGTTTTTATCAATATTTAATGAACTTATCCAAAAAACGTCTGTAAACCGCTTTTCTGAACTAAATACTAGCTACACATGAAGTGTGATTTGAAGACCTGTAGGCTTATCAGTTACTATTTTTTTTAAACAACTAACATATAATAATTTACAATTCAAATATGTTTAATGTTTTTATATTATATTTGCACTACTGCCTATAAGGTAAAAACGTTGTACCGGCAGAAGCAGTTCTTATACATATAATAAAGAATGATAATTAAAAAATAGAATACGAGACAAAATATTGCTGGTAACATAAGCATTGTAAATTATAAGAATAGAATTTTCGCTTACTATAGATACAATTAAAATTTAATACGAGTATAACGAATGATAAAGTACTATAAAATAAATCAGTTATTTGAATAAATAATCACTTGAACACTTATCTATCAGATGAAATTAAAAATTTTTTCCAGACATATTAAGAAAGATACATGAGTGGTAGTCGAATGGAAGTTTAGTGATATAATTATCAATAACTCAGAACACTAAAATAATACTTTTATAATTGACCACCTTATATACTGTGCTGGTTTCTAAAATAACAAAGGAATATTATTTTTATCGCCCAAATGTAAAATTCAATATTAACGGTTGTTGGGTAGACAGTAAGTGAGAAATTTCGGTGTCGAAAACTTATAGTTTTCCTTTATGTGTTAAACAGTTAGAACAAATTAGTGACCGAAATTAGTGTGTTGTTCGTGTGTCTTGTGATTTGAGCTACAACGACCAATGTCAGTGTAGCGCAGAAAATAAAGAAACAATTATTGTGTACTCTCAACAACCAATTTTTATTTTTTTTGGAGGGGGGGGGATTGAAATTGTATGTTGTCACTGGCGTCAATTTTTGTAAATACGGGCCTGTATATATTATTTTATTGAATAGACAGTTGCGATAATTATAATATTAGTGTTGTCCGTGACAATGTCTTGGGGTTAGCCAGCCGATTGATACCGTTCCAAAAATTGATCATTCCCCTAAGCGCGTCATTCGGTTGGAACCGCGTCCTTAATAGAGTTAATAATAGAGATTGGCCAATTGTTCCTGGCAGTGCTTAACACGACTATGTGTACACTTCATCCGGTCCGCCTTGATTGATATTGACGTGTGAATCCTAATTGACGGGCCGTCCGATTTTTAACAGCTTTATTAATAATAATATCCGGCGCGCCGGAGGTCCTAATGACAAAACACTAAAACTATTAGGAACCCAACATTATTGTTTTGACGAATATTTTCTCCAAAAATAACGCTGACTGTTAACGCTATTATTAAAAAAATAGAACAATTAGTTCATATTTTTTTTTCACGACCATAAAACAGTGCCTAATGCAGAACATGCGCCAAAGGGTTGTCCGTTTCGATTGTTTGTTAATTTTTTTTTCTACACCGTAAACCTGCGCTGTAAATGACATTTATTATTATTATTATTGTGGTGTATCAATCAACCGAATTGGTCAGCGTTATTCTTCTTTCGGTAAAAAAAAAAAAAAAATAATAAACCTATACAGTTTTTTGAAAATTCAAATAATCGTTTTACGCGCATAGGCATAATTATTGATATTTCAGTAGGATGGACATAATTTAAATAATAAGTTGGAAGAAAAAACAAAAAAAAAACTGCTTACAAATAATTATAATCACTAGTATTATGAGAAAAAAAATCGACCTGATTTATTCGTATTTTCTTAAAAAATAACACAAACGGATATAATGGAAATGCTGACAGCAAAACAAAAACCTTCATAACAAATTTTGTGGATTCATGTTTGAAAGACGATTCCCTTATCAACAGAAACAATTCCGAAATCCCGCAACAATATAAAATATTATTGCTTATGTGTCTTGATTCGTATTCTTTCGGTGTCTTACTAATAAGAAAATCCATTGTTATTCGGACGTTGATCTTGTTGGCAACAAGGCTTGTTGTTATATTAGAAGTGTGTAAAAAAATCGGTGCGTTTAACGACTAACTTGAATTTTGCATGCGGTTTATCATAATGAACGTACTCCCAAAATGTGATTTTCAATTTGTAGTGCATACAAAAATTGACCGGCATATGTGTAGAATGGGGGGCAAGGGGTCTGTGCCCCCCTTAGATTTTCCTTTAACCTCCCCCATGGAAATACATGCATCTTCTACTTTCATAATGCCCAGAAAGTTTTTCTTTTCTTCCTTTTTGGCATAAATAATGGTAGTACGCTTATAAATAAAATAAAATGATACAACCAATCTTTGATAACAAATCAGACTTGCGACAATAGCTAGACAGAGCCCATAACACATAGGCCAGAAAGAAAATTAGGTGCAGTATTGTAGCATTAATAATGGCTACCTAACCCTTGGTTCGCCCGTTCATTATTTATGATGATTGGTGCTGATTAATGGCTAACGCAACGAGTAGTCGGTACTAGACCATTACTGCATTTTAGTAGACAATTCTGGTTGGGCTATTGAGTTTTATTTTCTACTTTTAATTAGCTATATAGGTATATAGGTAACTAAATAATATGTAAGCGGTTGGGATGCAGGATTTTACCAAAAGTATGTATTAATAGTGTTAGTACATTGGTAATATGTATTCATCGTGGTCATCATAATTCACTACAACGTGTAATGTGGTCGACGGTCGCCATCGACCGACACCGAAAATTTATCGATACAATATAATAATTATAATAGTATATTATTATTTGTGGCCAATTTATCAATTTATACAACGACGACCGCCTTCGCCATTCTTTGGCGCGAACTTTAAACAACAAGTATCGGTAGACCATCGCCGTACGTTTTTTTCTTGAGCTCATAAAATAACAGCGGCTATTGTAACGACGTGTCGGACCGGCGTTGGCTGTGAGTTTTTTTTCCAACGGCAATAAAATTCGAATTAAAAAATGCGTACAGACCGCGCGAGCGAACTCGGGTTAATATTACAATAATAAAAAATCACGTCAACGTTGGTTTTTAAAAAAATGTATATAATATTATTATTATTATTATTATTCCGTTGGGTGTACGCACTATGCGCGCCGGTGCCCATGTACACTCCACGTCCATTCATGACTTCCCACGGAGGCCTCGGGGTCGTTTTCATTCATACCGGTCGCGCGCGCAGCCACACATATAGGTAGGTACACGTTATTGTATGAGATATTATTGAACGCGTGGGTGTCCCGTATTACCTACGTTTAAACCTAACCGTAGTAGGTACATCAATGTGTGTATGTGTAAATTAATAGTATAGAAAATTAAAACAGAAAATAAAAAAAAACTCATAAATTAGTGTCTAGAAAATTGCGTTCGAAAACTGATGTTTTCCATCAGTGACCAATGCACGTTTGTGTTGGTGATTTTTTTTTTGCGCAATTTCTCATGTAGAGGGCCGTCAAGCCGTTTTGGGGTACCGCACACATTTGCACATCATTAACTTTTTTGAATAATTGATTGAAGAATGAAAAAATATCCACAAAATAATTACAATAAGTAAACATTTATAAGTGACAACATTCTCGGTAAACTTTTCCGTAGACATGCTATATATGAAGGAATCGGCCCAACCGTAATAAAAGATATCGCGGGTTCAGGCACAACAATTAAAAAATAAAAACACATGATTGCAGTAACATTCGTTTTTCAGCTCCGTATCGAAGCTTTAGGTATACAATAGATGATTTATTATAATGATACGCTCTTTTTTCTGAAACTAATAATACATTTAGTTTAAACTTTACATCGCTAAATCAACCTTGGCGATGATTAGGGGCCCGGGATTGGGAAAGTTAAATCCTTATTCAAATATTGAATTTCTCTCTAAAAAAATAAAAGGTGCTTTTGCAGCCCAAATTGTACAAATCACGACCGTTTTTTTTTTGGGGGGGACTTTTTAAATATTGTGCAAACCCGTTAATGGTAATAATTGCTGTTGTTGTTTACCTTAACAAACAAGTCCATAAGTACGTGTGAGCGTTTGGGCACATGTCCAAAAAATCTTGCAGTGCATACATGGCGCCACCGGTAATCGGCGAAGACTTCAATTGCATTAAAATTCAACCGATTTGATGTATTATTTTTAAACGACCACTCGTAAACGTTAAAATAATAATATACGATTTTGGCATGTGTTTTAAAAAAAAAAATTGTATTTGCGGTCTAACCTTTCTTTAACTGTTTTAACCTTTCTTTGAAAAAAATTTAAAACACAACGGTCGGTTGTTGTCTCCTCGGCGACAAAAACGGACAATACTCTGCGTCGGACTTTAAGAAAACGAATACCAGACAGTCATACTTTATAATTCTTAGATTTTGTTTGGAATAATTACAAAAAAAAAAACAAGGAAAATCAAGTTACACGCAGTTCAACATTGTTTGTACGCATCCGTTTTAACAAATGAATCATGATTAAATTTGTTTATTTTTGGTGATACGTTAAAACGTGTTAACCTTGAGTATTGCTTAAAATGTCCTACTTTAAAAATCATAAAATGTCCATATTGAAAATACAAAAAAAAAACAGTAGTAATTGGATGTAACATAACGGAAGGCTGGCGTGTTATTTTTGCATCTATGCTTCTTTTTAATGGTCGTCGATAAAACTAAGTAGTGCTGCGGAAAAATCTGTACATTTCCACTGTGCATTATATGAAACAGAACATACAAACCGTATAATATAATTTATGTGTCGAACACAGAACAATTATTGTTATTATAACATGGTGCCCAGTGCCCACCAATGATTACAACCAATGTATAGGATAAAAGGGATACTGCAACCGAATAAGCGTCAGTGCAAGCATTTCCCAATGTAATAATATTTAATTTTAATGAAAGTTTTGTACAAAAATAAATGCATTACCTTGTTAAATATTGGCGGTGTGCATAGGACCGGATAAACCAATGGGCACTGTAGTTGGTAAAAAGCCTGGACTGATGACATGAACAAAATATTTGTTGTACCTATTACACGGGAAAAAAATGTATACTTGGATCGACAAAAATTATGGTTTATATGAGGACACAATACATTTCTATTTGGAATAACTAAATAAATAGTTTGGCCAGCTAAACGTTAAGTTAAAGCGACCATACAATTAATTTGGCCAGCTATACGTTTAGTTAAGGCAAATGCGACTATGTATTTAGTTATTTCAATTTCTAACTACACATTTATTGTGTTCGTATAATAACCATTATTTTAGTTGATCCAACTATGCATATTACAAGATGTATAATTAATATATTTTATTTTTTTAATAAGATAAATAGCTGTTAATTGCTATACAAAAATATTGAATTGTTTATATTACAAAAAAATATATATATTTATATAAAACAAAGGATATATTATTGATATAATTAACCATATTATGATGTAAAAATCGCCTCAATGAACCCAATGGAAATTTTATATTTTGCGTTGTATAATAAATTGTCACTGTTGGGCAGACATCCTTAAAAAAAAAATAATAATTGGTCCTATGACGCAGTTTTAGACTTTAAGGCATCCCACACGGTGTTAAATATTTTGGATTCAAGTATAATTTTGGGTGTTATGCGCAATTGAATTATGCTATAAATTGTTCGTTTGATTTTCCTGTTACTCGTTCCCCCGATAACTTATATTTTAATGTATTATATTATTATTATTGTTTGGTATTATTTTTAGTGTGTGTGTGTGTTTTATTCAAATCCACGAGGCGCATTCCACACCGAGCCGAGATACAATCGGTATTTTCCCAGGTATAAGACCAGACCGTGGTATTAAATACATGTACACAAAGAGTCGTGTACCCCTTTTTCATTATTTTCTTCTTCCTCGCCGATCAGTTGTATTTGTCGATTGCGGCAGGGGAGGCGCATGTCTCCGTGTCTTTATACACAAGAATAGTAATATATATGGTGCGGCGCTTTTTATACACGGGCTTAATCGATTATAATCGTTTATCCTATATCCGGTCTTGAGGTATATATATATATATATATATATATGTCATATTATTGTGTGTGCTGTGAGCGCGAACATGTGTCGCTTGAAATTAGCAAAAACTAAAACTGTGAAAGCTAAGCAATTGATCAATGAAATAGACTAAAGTAAAAAATAATATATTATGATTAGATGATTGGACTGGCCAATAGAAGATCAGACGTGCGATAACGCGTGTTATTTTTTTAATATTTACATTTTTTTTTTTTATAAATAATCGAATTCATTATCATAAAAATACACTTTTAATGCTTACAATTTAAGTACATAAGGGATAACCTTTAGTACCCATAGCCCCCCCCCCCATGTATCCGCCCCTGTTTTTTTAAACATATTATTAAAGTAAGTAGTATTAAATAGTATTAAACTATCTAAATTTGTATACTAATTTTCGAAAACCGTCCACCAAAGATGAAATATCATACACACGTAAATAATATACAAATTAAATGTTTACCGATGATACGCCATGGTTTTTGTTACAAATTATTTTCAAATGCTGTTTAATTGTTTTTTTTGATTAGATAAATATTGTATTAAATAATACTTGAATAATAATATAATACTTGAAACACAAAATATTTTATTAGCTTTCCTAAATAATGAGCTAGTTTTTGTTAAAATTATGAACATTTGATTGAAAATAAACTTGTCGAATTCGTAAAAGATACCAAAAATAAAAAAAATAACCAGTTAAAAAAAAACGGTTTCTATTACAACAATACAGTGAGGTGTAACAATTAAAAACCAACATCTAATGACGTTTACATATTAATATTATTGTGGCATAGTGTCTGGGCTGCCTGGATTCTGGCTTGCAAAAGCAATGACTGTAGTATCCGCAGACCGGACGTCTAGAAGTGATATAAAAAAAACAAACTGGATTCATAAAAAAAAGTAATAAAAGAGGTATAGGCCTACGATATATTTTGTATACAATAGTATGTACTCGGTTGTTATTATTCACCTATCATGCATTTAGTAAATATAAATATATATATTGTCGATAAGGGGCACCACCATCCTACGAAACAGCCCATATTCGTACACTACGCCCATGCTGACTGGAATGTAAATTTAAGATCTAAAAAGGGTGGGATGACGTTTGTTACTTGTTATTACTTTTATTTTTTTTTTTTTTTACTTTCGTCTCGCTTTTTCGATATTATTTTGCGTCCCTTTGTAGTATAATACTATACAGACCCTTTTTTCTTGATTAGTATAATACTAATTACATTTTTCCTTCATCGCAGGTTCAGCTTTATATTTTTGTTTGCCTAAAATCCGTAGGAGCGCTTATTTATTGAAAATTAATAACAACTGTATACGTGAAAAACTGTGTGAAGTTCATATAATTAGTTCCTTTTTACTTCTAGCACATCCCCGACTAGGATTGATCAGTTTTTGAATTAGCGTAGTTGTGTTGTTTGTAGTTGATAATTAAATACATTGTTTTATAGTAATTTGTAATCAATTTGTCTTATGGGATAATAATATAGTTGATTAAACAATTGTTTTGTGTATTTTTTTTTTTTTTTGGCAGAGCTGTCTTTTAGATTTTTTTAAAATTGCCTATACGCTAGCCCCTTAAAAGTGATTTGTGGAGCTTTAAAAATATATGCAAGGTACATCGGTTGGCAATTGCCGCCCTTTAAGTAGGTAAACAAGAAGAAGAACACAACAAGTTGATGCATTGCTTAAATTATTATTTACTTATTATCACCCCAAATGGCAACTGTTGTGATAGAAAACTTAGAACTTAATGGACAAATTATGATCATAATCTACAACTTTGTCGAGGATATGAGCCGAAATATGGAATTTTTTTCAGTATATCAAAGTGCTAGAGAGGGTAGTTTTGATTAGTATTTATACTTGGGACAGTTACTTTTACACGCTTCAACAGATTTAAAGCATTTTAAAACCGCTTCGAGTTGAGACATATTTTAAGACATAGATCCTTCGTGTGGCCGTCTTAATCCAACAGAGTGCAATACCCGCCTTTGGATTAAAACCTGGTCAGCAAAAATGTTGATAAGGTTTGATGGTAGTTAACTAGAAGGGGGGCGGGCGAGCAGGAATCTAGTTAAGTAGGGATCTAGGTCGAGGGTGAATTACAACGAAAATGACTAACTCTCCTTTGTAAAAATGTTCTGTTTTCCTAACTCCATCACCTCCTCCTGTTTTTCTTGAAACCCACGTTAAAACACGTCGCCGGCGGCTGCCATTCAATCAGTTGCGGACACCGGATGTGCGGGTGTCACCGCCGCCAGTAAACGCCTACCACCGAGCACCGACGGGACGTGTCCGGTCCGGGCGGCGGCGGCGGCCGCGGCCGCGGTCCAATTAAACCGTTCACGCCGATTACCTGGGCCTCCCCCCGTGAAATCGTTTGTCACGCGCACCACAATGCCCGGGTAACCTCATGCGTTATTCGCCGTCGTCACGACTGCGGTAACTCGACCGGATCGAAGCGCGAGAAGAAGAAAAAAAAATTGTATTTTTAATACACATAAACCTTGAACGAGTAGTAGTAGTGACTCGCGCGTCGCCGAAGACGACGGTTTTTCATCGTGAACTTGGTGGGAACGGGTGTATTCATTCCCTCTCTATGTCTCTCTCTCTCTCTCTCTCTTTGACGTTTTTACATCCGAAGAAGAACAATTATACTTCTCCGCGGTCTGCGTGGCGTTTAAAAACTCCCCGCGGTGGAATGTGTTAATCTATTGCGGCGGCCGCATATTATTTAAGAAGAGGTGTCGGCGTCGGCGGTGGCGGCGGCTTCCCTGTCGGTAAAAACGGTCGACATTCTTCTCATTGTCGTCTACGCTCGCCGGCTGGCTGCACAAACACGTGTATACATATCGAGGGTGCAACGCGCCGCCTTCGTACACCAGCAATAAACTAAAGCGGCGCGATGGTGCATGCGTATATTATTGTTGGTTGTTGTTGTTGTTAGATCGCGGCGGTGGCATTCCACGGGCCGAATTATTCCACCGGGGCCTTTGTCACTGTGGAATTTGTCAATGGGCCTCGATGCCCAACGCAACGCGACCCCGGTGCACGGGGCCCACTTATCGACCGCACCGTTTTCCGTTTTACGGTCGCTGCACCGTTGTTGGGACATCTGTTCGGATCAATTAGTGTGTGATCATATTATCGTCTATCGGGCTCCGATAGGTATAAGCTAATCAGTGGTCATGGGACAATAAAAATCCGGATTTTAACAATGAAAAAGTTTATATTAGCCATTTAAAAGTCCTATAGACATCTAAGTAAAACGTTAGTATTTAATAAAAATATTAGGAAAAAAACAAATTGCTTATGGATGTTGAATAAAAAACAATCATTCGTTCAAAAATTACTTTGGCTTGCTCGCTACTTATATGTTAAGACATTATCCATGTACTTTTCATAAGAAACCCATATAGCTGTGACATTATTTGTTTTATAATTACAGCATAAAGTCGCGCATTAGGAGGGGGAGGCAAAGATCCTTCCTGATCATTGTAATATAGGTACTGTACTGTTCTACCGCTATAAATAAGATCTTTGCACAAACTTAAAGTGGAAGTAGTCGGTCGTATACAATTTTACTTATATTTTATGAATTTTGAACGTTATATACTAGCATTGGTTTTAAAAACAATGATATATTATAGACTATACCGAGAAATTGAATAATATACATAAGCCCCGGCTAACAATCATTAAGCGCACTCGATTGTTATATTATTATATGTGTATAAATTATAAGCGTGTAATGAACACACACTGTTAACAACGGATAAAGCGTTTGGACCTCATTTTTTTTGTGCGTAGCCCTTCTATTGTCCAAATTATTTCAGTAATTATTTAACAATAGTCCATATACGTTGTAGGTACAAGTTACAATAGATATAGTCACCATATAATGTGTACAAAAGGTATAACCGTTACATTAAATGTTTCTGCGAAACACATTCATTTTTCCTTGCTTACCAAACTCCCATTAATCGACTTCTTAAGCGCGGTAGTAGAATACTCTTTCAAATTGGAAGTTCCAAGTGATAATAAGTCCTAGCGTTCTGTATTAATTCTGGTGGGTTTAGTAAGTGTTTTAAATAAAATTGTACAAAAGAACAAACTGAAAATGATATTTTTCAAAGTGTTCCTATAAGTCCCCGTTAACGGTTTGGTGAATCTTTACACAAGTATTATTATTATTATAATTATTGCGTACGACTTTATTTGACCGGAAGTAGGTTTTTAAAAAAAAACCTACTTTAGTCTCCTATGAAGAGGATTGTAGATGATCTTCTCTCAGATAGAGACCACCCGTGGCCGAGTGTCGAACCGGCGTCACTGAGCGCTAATGACACGAGTCACCTTATGCGACTTTCTGAAATTTCTTTCGATAGTACAAAAAAAAACAAAAAAAACAATGTATAATTTATATCCACGTCATCGTTGCGTGCTATCGAGACGTTTATCACAACCTTAAATGGCTTTTTGTGTGGACACTGATTCCGCGGCCACTCGATCCGACCCCCCAATATACCCGATGGTGTCGCGTTTCAAAAGAAAAAAGTCATTCCGGGGGAAAATAGAGAATATTATCATATTATTTCTTATGTCCGAGGCTACTGAGGAGGGGGAAGCGGGGGGGGGGGGGTGCACGCACGCGGACTAATGTTGATCGGTCGGTCCGAGGCCGATCTTTTGTCGGCATAGAGATTTCCCAAAATGATTTTGGTCTTCGGATGATTGACGTCGAATCCGAAACCGACTGCGGTGTGTGGCCGACGGAACGAATTACTGTTACGGATCGCCGCGCCGTCGAGGTGTTAATGTGCCGGCAAAGAATCCAGTTGGGTTTCTTTTTTGGAATTTTTTCCTCTTCTCTACACATTATAATAATAGCATGTGTCGCGTTACAGGTGTAAATTTTTTTTTTTTTTTTTTTTGTATAAGCATGCGCGTGGTTTAAACGTGCGGAAAACCGACCCAAACGCACGCGACCGACGCCTTCCTTTCGACGGCCACGCAGGCTTGTTCAGAATTTTAGCTAAAGCCGTTTCAATAACGAGTGACTTTTTTTTTGGTTTTCTATTAAAAAAAAAAATAAGCTTTTGGAGTTTATTGTATAAAATTAATCTTATTCAAGATTATCTTATTAAATAATAACGGTGGATTTTTTTTTTTTTTTTTTAGATGACTGTCAAATGGTGGTCCGTGCTGGTCGCGCTGGCGTGTTGTTCGATCCGCCGCACCATGTGTGCCACCGCCGTCCGGCTAGTGGACCTGCGGCCGGTGCCATCCAACGATCCAGGGGCCGTGCCAGACCTCATCGAAATGCCCAACCCGGCGTTGGATCCCAGACCGTCCGACCTGAACGTCACCGCGTTGCTGGCCAAACTGGGCGCCAAGTTCGATCCGGACTACATGAGCGTCGTCACACCTGAGCAACTATTTCCCGTCGCAGACATTCCCTTCAGGTTAGTTACAACAATAGGTGGTAATACGTCTTAATGTAGACTGCCAAACGTTTTGCAACCAAAATACCTCAATAGGAAATCGCATGCAATGTAATAATGTATGTTGACAATATGCTGATCGGGAAATTTGAAATAAAAGATAATTATTATTTTAATAAGATAATATGATAAGTATTATTTTTGTGGTTAAGAGTTTATTTAAATATTTTATTTCTTTAACTCTTAGTATGAACTATATAGCCTTAAATACCATATGACATGTTAATATTATATATTAGAACATTAAGGCGGCGCTTTGTATTTTTATGGTTTTATACCAATGTATATATTTCAAATTTAATCGTGACCGAAATATAGTGTACCAAAATCCTCAGAAGAAACGACGCTATTTTATATATTATAATATTAGCAGATATAACCCACACTAAATATTATTTATATATTTCATTTTTTTTTTTTTTTATAAATGTAGCATTTTAATGAAAATATCTTGCGGTTTCTTGATTTACTGATCTTCCAACGTTTCGGAATACTTGCATATTCCATTTTCAGAGTAAAATGTCAAATGACCACGGTCGGTGCCACTCCTAATCTTTGATTCCAATGTAAAAAAAATAAGGCTATGTTAGGTCTCTCCTAGTTCTTGGAGATTATTAATAAAAAAAGGTCGGGCAATGTTAGCCAGCTTGTTTTCTTAAAAAGTAGTTTTTTAAGGGGATAGTTTCTTTTGAGGGGTTTCTACATCAGACATACTAAACAATAAACATTGCTAGATATTTTTAAAAAATACTGCGATTATTTAACGATAACAATTATAATATATTAACGTGTGTGCCTATTTGCGTTTGCACAGGAGGAATCGTCGTGGGCGATTGGTGCCAACGGGCAGAATGCCGGCCGAGATCAGAGACTTGGACACCAAGTACTTTTCGCTGCCCGACGGTCGGCGGTTGAGGACCAAGATATCGAGCCAACTGCGCCGGAAAATCCAACAGTACCTGTGGGGCCGGACCATGTGCCCGGTGCAGCGGCGGTGGAAGGACCTGGGACAACGGTTTTGGCCGCGGTACCTCCTAGAGGGCCATTGTCCCAAGGGCGAATCGTCGTGCTCGATACCGTCAGGCATGTACTGCCGGGCCACCGGCAACCGGTACAAGACGCTGTTGCGGTGGCACTGCCGGAGCGCCGGGCCTTCGACGTTGCTGCAGCAGTACAACACTTTGCCGGGCACCAAAAATCCGGGTGTCGTCAATCCCGTAAAGGTGTGCCAGTGGATCAAAGTGGAGTATCCCGTGGTTACCGAATGCGGTTGTGGTTGTGCCGACTCCGATCAATAGTCAACCCGTACTTTTTACAACCTCCCTATTTTTTTTTTTTGATATACAAGTCAAACTGTCGACTTGTTGCACACTACTAGTCTTAATATTATGTACGAACACATTATTATTTTTATTTTATATTATTTCGACCAATTAGATTGTTAAGGTTTGCCGGACGGCCGAAAATCATATTTGTTCATATCCAAAACGAACACCGTTATGTTAAATTGAAAACGAACAGTCTTATGAGTTTTGATACTATTTGATGGTTTTTGATTGTTTGACCGCAGTACACTTTATGATAGTGCGTGGCTGTCTCGTTGATAGAGTAATTAATAATTTCCGTTTATGTATTATAATATTATCTGTATTCTTGTGCAGAGACGGACTGGAAACTTCACAGGGTCTTAGAATAAATGTTAATCAAACACCCGTATATCGCGGGTGAAATTCCATAATATACCGGTTTCTAAAATACTTTTATTATTTAGTTAGATTTTTAAGAACCTAGCTAAAAATATCTGTCCGTCTCTCATCTCGCAAGAAACACATACAGAACTGAATAGTTTTTTTTTTCTTTTTACCAAATTTGAAAACAATTTTGGTAACTGTCAATCGTTTTGTTTCGACTTTCTTCGTAATTTTATATTTTAGGTTTTAATCACTCAAATGTCGTATTGTGAATCATTTTTGTTTATCAAACCCCAAGTTAATATACCAATTTTTTGTGTAATTAATTTTTTTTTTGTATTTATATAACAATTATATAATAATCGTAATTTATCTATTTTATACAAAACATTATTTTTACGTCCCAGTAGATTTATATATTATTTATTATTGTGTTTGTAAATTATTTTCCACTATGTACATAATAAAACATTATTATATATATATATATATAATAAGATCACACATATTATGATAAGATCAAACAAAACGTTTATTATTCTAAATTATTTTAATGCTGTGTCGATGAAAAAAATTGCCAGACGCAACCGTTATATATTATATATTACAATAATATATATAGTTAGTACCGCAGGAGACCGAGCGGTATTCGGTTAAAGAAAATGATTTAATACATCATAAATTATCTTAAAAAGCAACGTAAGACTTAAGTAACGCAAGTCAATTTATCAATACCTGTGATCCATTTAACACCAGTTTTTTCGGAAAATATTTACAATTTTTTGCCAAAGTACAGTTTGCACTGTACTGATATATTATACTGTACTTGTTCAAACTATGTTAGTTTAGTTTCTAAGTATAATTATATTATCGTATAGGTAATATTATAAAATTAACAAATATTTCCTTTTTTAGTATTTTCTAGAACGCTGTTAACTTATGAAACCTAAATAAGAA
Source organism: Adelges cooleyi (assembly GCF_023614345.1). Lineage (NCBI taxonomy): Eukaryota > Metazoa > Arthropoda > Insecta > Hemiptera > Adelgidae > Adelges > Adelges cooleyi. The sequence continues at coordinate 416,970 of NW_026096058.1, read as the reverse complement.
CATCAATTGACTTCTTAAAATAAGAATAATTTTTTGAAAATATTCGCTGCTCGATAACCAGTTTTTAATTAATTATTTTTAAAACTATTTAAGTTTAAACGGCGATCCCAAACAGAGTAAGTAGACCTATCGGCGGTTGCCGATTGTGCGAGCATGTGCTCCCGATCGAATTAAAATACCTACCTAATGTTTAAGACGTTTGGGCGTTCCTGAGTGTTTTTTGTTAATAATTCCACTCATTCGAAGGCGAGTCCGGATTATAGAGTTCTTTTTACCCTTTGGGACCCGCCGATTCTTCTTGTAAGACTACCGCGACACACAATCGAATTTAAGTATGAAAAAGAGTAAAAACACAGCTAAGCGTGACACCTACACGATCCGACGCCCTCACGTTAAACCCGGACGCGGATGCTTTAATAGTTATTTATTATAATAGGTGAAAAAAGCGTGGGCCGACGGCCGGGATTTTATATAGATTATTTTAATTAATATATAGTGTATACATATTATAATAATATATTCCTGAAAGCGTGGTCTTTTTTATAGAAAAAAAGTCCAAAAAAAAATTCGGTAGATAACATCGAAGGATCGGCGGCAGCAGCTGAAGGAAAAAACCTAACCGTGTACGCGACGCCAGTGTGTGTTTTATGTAAAAAAAAATATTATTATGTATATTATTAATCATACCACCGAGACTAGACCTATACCGGCTGTATTAAAAATAATTAAATTGACGTTTCGACTGTTGGTGTGTATTACAAAAAAAAAAAAAACGACAAACGATTTTGTAAATAGAAGAAAAAAATGAACACAGCATTATTTAGCGTCCAATTAAATAGTAGCCCGATCGTCGGTCTCGTCTAAACGGCGCCTGTATAAAATATACACTCCATATTATTATCATCATTATATTATTATATTGTATACAACAGGGCCACACGTGTTCTTATGATAGAAACACTATGTCTATAACATAAAACACGATATCAATCAGCTACCGAGCCCCAAAAAAAAATTGCGTTAATGTATCGATCGTTTTGATTAATTACTAATTTTGTTATTGTCAAAAAAAATTATCAAATGTTTTTACTGCCATATATTAAAATACATATAATTTGGATGTTGTTTCGTTGTTCAATTTTTGTGAATTTTAATTTTTTTCTACGCCTGCAAGTTAAACAAATTAAAGAAATCGATTTTCAAAGGAACAACTAGCCGAGTTCAACTCTGATTTGAGAATGCATATTGTAATTAACGCACATCGAAGTTAAATCACAGCTAGCTATATCTTATAGACTATAGTTTAATGTAAAAATCCAGCTCGGTAGGAAATTAACTGTTTCCTCAGATTCGTATTAAAGGGTTTCTCAAGAGTTATTCTGTTACTTAAAGTCATGAATCGTTATAACTTATAACGATTACAGACCAGTAACTTTTTTGGAGCGGACGGTTTTTAAGGAGTTTTACATAGGCAATATTTATGAGAAAATTTGTTTTAAACATTTTCGACCATATGCGGATGAATCAACAAATGCATTTCACAAAGAATGTATGTGAAAAAAAATTAATTGTAATATTAATTATGATTGTTTCTAATCTACAAACTGCGAACTTGAAAATATGTGAGTAGGTTTTTGACATAAAACCAAGAACTAAACAACATGTTCTTTTGCTATGACTTACTCTAAAATCTTAATCTGTGGTCTATACTAGTTGCACAATTAAAATCGTACCTTACACGTTTTTATATTTTTAAATTGTGCATCTAAAAATTATGTCCTAACATTAATCAACAGTCGTATTCAATTCGCCTAAACAATTTTAAGAGTTTCTTCAGTGTCACATAATTGTTATTTAGTAAATAATATTAAAATTTAAACATAGATGTGTCTCAAGAGTTAGCTTTAATCATTATGATTTATAAAATTATTAGGTTTAAATGGAAAAATCTCGATTACTTTAGACCTTGTAACTCGTAATATTCGTCTTAAACAATACTAGTAAAAATGTGTGGTTATACGAATTTTGACAATAACGTCTTATCTAGCGCCAATTGAGTTGGCTTTGTCGCCCCATTCGACGACATAAAAGTTACTTTTACGGAATTCGGTTGGAATATTTTCTCGTCCGAGTGTATAGAAAAAAACGAGAAAAGTATTAACAATGCACAACGCTGTTTTTTATGGCGCCAGCCTACTACTATTCTATTTCAATGGTATTCTAAATATCCGTTAACGGCTAAAACGGCGTCACAATATTCTGTTTTGTTATTTTACAGTTGAAATAAAAAATAAAAATCTGCAAGAGTCTTAATTGTTTTTCATAGCTGTCGTGTATTATTTAAATTGCTTAGGAAATCAGGACACTTTTGTCATGGAATACCCAAACACAACCCTATAGCATGCTCGAAAAGGTTGTGCTTTTCCTCACTTAACTAAATGAAGCCTATTGGCAGGCTTTTCTCTTTCTAATCACTGTCATTGTGTTCTTACACAGCAACAAGTTAAACTATAAGTATTCTTTAAAAAAAAACATGATGACCTGGTCTAATTTTAATGTAATACATACCATAGATAACCATTGCTAGTAAGATATTCTTGTGATGACACAGATTTACATTATAGGTAAAATGTTTTTTTTTTTATAGTTGGATGTCTTGGAATTACACAATTTTTTTTAGAAAATATAACAATAGTTCAGTATTCTAAAAAGACCCGTCCCATACATTTACACCATTATGAGGAATTAAGTGGATTTTTTCTGAGAAAAACCTTGTGCTCGACCTCAATTGGTAGCAATATTTAAACAGGAATTCACGACAAGAAAAATATATTTTGTATTAAAATTAGTACTAACTTGGAAATCAGTTATTTTGGTCACTTTCATCCTGACTACAACCTAACCAGTTTTTTTTAATTGTCAAACGCTATGGTTACTTTAAAAAAATAGACAAACAGGGCTCAAATTTATGGGGGAAAATCGTTGACATCCTATATGTTTAATAACTATTTAATACCTTTGCTTGTTTAAAATACAAAATATAAGTCGAAGCTAATAGTACATACTTGATAATAATATAATAATAATAACAATTGTATTTATTGTTTTTTTTATTATTTTAACTAATCTTTAAAAAAGAAGAAACATTACATACGATATTTTTGTTGGCTTGAAAGTAGTTTCATAATATTTTCTCTAAACTTTTAATTTTTTAAACACTGTGCAGAAATTACTAGCATAACGTTAACTCGACTCTCAAGACTATTATTACTTATTACGAGATGGTTTTTACGTTTACCGCTTAAAAAAGGTTACAAGTTCAAAAATGTTGTCCGCTAAAGTTAGTAAAAACTAAAAAAGTTAACCGTAAGTTACCTACCAAGTGTAAATGTATCAACAGTTCATTCAAGTTCTTTGTAGTTTTTTTAATTTTTTTTTATTCAATATTACACCGAGGCATCATCATACCAATGCTATATACTGTTACTTCCTACTACAATAACAAAGTCCATATGAATCACTCAAATCCCCTCATATGTACCTGAACTATCAACTTTCACAATACCTGACAATCCTCCTCGCCGCCCAAAGTGGAATAGGCCGCGAGATCTCCTCTTATTATATAATAAAATTGAATTAAATAAACATTTATTTTTAATTATCTAATCCTATAAATTATATTTGGAAGTACATAGTGTCAATGGACACGTCGCGTAATATCTGGTTTTAAAAATAGCTTATTTACTTATTTTTCTAAACAGATTGTAAATATTATCAATACTTTCCTTAATTTAAATAGTTTTCTATATTTATTTTGCTTCTATACAGTTGATGTTTTTAATAGCTTTTATTTTTTAATATAAAGCTTACAAATATGAATACACCCACAGATGGATAATAGATGTTTAAAAAAAAACTCTTGCGGGAAAGGTAATCTATTTCAATACATCGTTAATATCTTATTTACTAATATTTACAATAATTACCACTAACCACGACCACGCTATTACATAAAATAGTAGCCCAAATTGTTGCATCAATTTAGTTAAAAATAAATACTTATATAATCAAGATACCTACACTTCCAATAATATTTTTATCATGCTGACACTTATGTTGCCTCTTTCTAATTGCACGTCGACAAATGGTATAAGAGGGGTGTCATGTCGTACGTATTATTGGGTGAAAAAAGTGTCATTTAAAGGGAAAAGATAATGTTGACTGCTTGATTTCTTAATTTTTTTTTTATACTATTGCATCGCCATTTAAGCGATGACAATTGTTTGCAAAATCTTAAAGCTTAAATCTTAAAACTTAAAGCCTAAAATTGGCGATAGTTGGCTATGACTAGTTGGTATGTCAGTCACTTTTCACAATTTACAAATTTAAAAATACAATTAAATTGTATTGATACTAAAACTGTTTAACTAAAAATGATTTTTTAACTTAAATTTTAAACTTTAAATTTAATTTTTTTCATCTTTTTTTTGTGTAACTGTTTTGTTATTTCTATAAATATTATGAATATATTCCTTATGATACATTTTAAAAACTTAAGTTGAGAGGAAGCCGGTAGGGAGAAAGACACACAATTTTTCGACATCAAACCAAACTGTTTATTTTAACATATATATTACTATCCATAGCTTGAACCTAACCTAACCTAACTAACTATTTTAAAACATATCCGTACAACTAAGAAAACACATCAACTTCTGTCATTATACCACTGTACTGTCGTATATTCTTATTATTGTAATAAATATTTCATAGCCATATACAGGGTTATTCAACATTACAGTATCATGTTATTTGTTACACATGAAATATGAATAACTCTGTATATACACCTAGTCTCTGAAATAGAAAAATTACATTTATTCTCCATAGAAACTTTATAGTCGAATTTATAAATTTCAAATATTATGCTTCCTCAATTGTTGAACCATTTAAAAGACGATCTTAAATTCTCAAAAATTAATGAAACGAACACATTCTGCTTCGCGAGATCTGGCGTTTAAATCGAATAGTATAAGATGAACACAGGGCATAATAATGTAATTTTGAGATTGCTGATTATGGCAATGCCACGCCAATTTATTGTGCAAGTACATTCACACAAAATCAATCACACGATCAGACGTAGGTAAGAAACGGCGAAGAAGATCTATGTAATACTATCGGACTGCTATAGGATATAATTGTTTATCCGAAACGGTAGTCGCCTTCAAGCGTGTCGTCATGCCGGTTGCGATCACTGACCGGCCAGTTTTTTTTTTTTTTTTTTTAAATCACCCAAGGGTATTGTATTTAAACAGTGTGTTTGTCAAAGGGAGTATACACTGTACATTTGGAGTAAATATATAATAAATAGAAAACATGTGTGGGGTTTTATACTTCCAGCAAAGTAGCCCCTTTCTTGATTCGATTTAAGCAAGTCCAGTCAAACGGCTTCAGTCAGCTGTATTGGTGTGCAGCTCCAGTGTTTTTTACGCGTTTGCGGACGAACCCGGTAATTTTATATAGTAAATGTTGTTTACTTATAAGTAAATGTAAGAAAGACAAATCCTACAACCGTATACAATCAAACGGATTATGTCGTGTGTTGATTCTTGAAATATGATAATACGCGAGAGGCGCGCGCGAATAATGCAAATGGTGTATATTATGGAGTTGACGTATACAAGTGAGATGATAAAAGGAGATGTAACCGCGGCATCGCGTCGCCAGCCGCCTAAGATTTAATAATAATATATGGAACATAAACAGAAGAAGAACAATAACGCAGCATTAACACGGTTAATAACACGGCCGAATGTTTATCGTCGCGGCCACTGCCATAAGGCGCCAAGAGGCCGTCCCACGCGCTGGCCACCGCAAACCGCTGCGGCCATATCATAATACTAGTGTACCTACTACAATATTATACTTATACATAGATACATATCATATTATTATATATGCTGTATCCACGTTATTTTATACACACCGAAGCAACTGTTGCCGCCGTTGCACCCACCAGCGCACACCTACGGCATCCGTACCGCCGCCTTAAGTGCACCGCGAATGGTCTCGGGTAAAGATAATGTGTTCAGCCGATCATCGGTGGAGGCTTGTTGCAAGCGGAAGACGCCATCCGCCCGCGACGTTGTCGCCGGTATAGAGCGGGTTGATCAATGCGTTTCACGTGCGGTACCTATGTCCAGTAGACTCGAGCTGAGTTTACTTTTGGATGTTCCAACCTTGGTTAGACCCGAATTTATTCTTTCAGACGAACCGCGTGCATGTTCTAACAATTATTACTGGAATGGCCAGGTACAAACTTCGGTTCAACACGATCAAGGGACTGGAAAAATTCAAATTTTAATAACAACTACTTTCCAATACAAAATATGTTAAACATACATCGAATGAACGTCTACCAGAACTCTAATCAACTCCATGTAATATGCCGGCAAGTAAACACATGACTGTTTTACTTTGCCGCTGTTACTGCACTTTCGGTATGATTTCTCTTGTACGTTGCTCATTGTTAATATATGTTTCTTTCGTAATATTGTTGTTGTCTACTATCGTGTTATTATCATTTGTGATTTGTTTGACTTGAACTACCCTTGACGTTCTTACCGTGTTGAGGGAAAAAGATAAAAGTCATCATAACCATACATATTCGTGAGAAAAACACGGTTTAACCTTTTGAAAAAAAGGTATACAAAATGATAAAATGTACTATTAGTTTTTGAACTTTTACCAATACGGCTAAGTTATATACTGTAGATATACGGCTAAGTTATATACTGTAGATATTAAACGTACTTATTCGTTTTACAACAATATATCATTTGACTGCAAACATAAGCAGCGTATAGTTGTGTACCTACTGAAAATAATAATTCTTACGCTTTTTAACAACTGTGTTTAAACTATGTTATGATGTTTTTCTGTCTGAACAATCATTTTTTCGTAAAATATTATAGAAAATATGCTGTGTACAAAAAAATATTGCAAATTTAGTCCTCAGTATAATATGATCTACACAACTATATAGTTGTATATTTATATAAAAAAAAAAAAACATTAAATATTACAGCAAGCAATTGTGTTTTTACGAGTCAGCATGCTTTGCCCACAATCATTTTTTTTAGGTTTTCTAACAAAAATTAGTTATAACTTTAGTACTAATAACTGTATAATACACAAATATCTTATTTTCAAATCAATTTTATTTTATAGTAAGATTTTTAGGCAAATGCAAAGTCTACATCATAGTGCATATTTCATGGCATTATGTATTTCATTAACAAGCATAACCGGACGTTGGCTTGTGTTCGGTTATAGTTTGCCGGCATTGCATGAACTTGATTAAAATTCTGGTAGACCAAGCAAGTAAGTTTCTTTTGTAAACTGTATTTGAACACAATGTCTATAAATTGTCAATTGCAGTTCCCAACAGAAACTTACTTGCTCGGTCTACTAGAATTTTAATCAAATTCATGTAATGCCGGCAATTGAACGCGTTACTACACAGCAAACTTCTGTAGACTTTGGCTCCCACGACCGTTACCGTACTTTCAGTGATTTGTTCCTGCGTTATAAACGTGTACAAAACGTTTGCATTTTTTATATCTTCATGCGAGTATCCTGTATTGATATGTTCAGTAATTTGTTGTACTCAGGGACGGACAAAATTTTTTCGACTAATTACAAAATACGAGGTACATGTATCTTGAAAAACAAAATAAAAGGACCTAAAATTATAAGATACAAAATCTGTTATGATTAATAATACTTTAATAATTTATTTTTTGCATCATGTCACATTTTTATGTTTGGCATACTTATATTACATTACTTCGTATACTTTGGCAATCTATTTAATTGACAAAAGTAGCCCGTTTAAAAAAAAAATTGAAGTATTAATATTTAATGTAAAGTTATCAATACAAATACAATGTATAATGTACAATGTAGTATACATCTCCAACAAAGTAATAGAAATAAACAGTAAAAAGATTGGTTTCCAACTATTAGCATGAAGGCTTACAGCGATATAATAAAATAATGATATATATATATATATATACACCAAGATTTATTTTAGTAGGGCAAAATACAGTTTCGCCGTTTTGACAAACACAAAGCCAATATTTTTAATACCGGAAATATTTGTAAGAACATGGCTTTGCCCCTCTTTTAGTAAATTATTAAAAATGTACTTTTAAGTACACACTTAATATAAAAGACAAATTTAATTATTACATTTTCTCCATGTATGATAAGTTAATATCAAACTTTTGTATTACAAAACACCATTTGCCGTCGACAGTACTGCTTATAGTTGTCTATACTAAATATAATAGTTTTGTTCTTGTGCACATTTTTGACATCTTTGTTGAAACTATATTTTGCTTTTCTGATTGAAAAATCTTTTTTTGTACAATATAACAAAGAATAACTAACGGTACCTAGAATAGCTAGAGATGTAAAATACTAAATACAAAGAGTATTTTAAATACTTGTATTTTAGATACATCTAGCGGTATGATGCTGCTTGTTACTATATCCGTGGACCGTGGGTATCTATAATATTGCATTGCAAATAGAATAAAAAAAAATGATTATTACAGTTAAAAAATATGATTAAAATTCACAACGGTGTGTGTGTATATGCCCACCTATTTCAGTTATGACAAAATAACTGTGTGTGTGTGTGTGTACATAAGGTGATCTTCGGTTAACGCCGCCGCCGCCACTGGTGGGCTTACTCGATTAGCCCACATTCGTTTCGTTTCCAAGGCAATTCCATTTTGAAATTTGCATGCAAATTTTTAAAATTAGAAAATATTATTTTTATTATGTCGTACGTTGACTTATGTCTACACGCCTAGGTTACAGAATACAACTTATTCGTATAAATGGCATGTTAGATGTCATTGTATACATGTAATTTATGAGTCTTGCATTATGCTAATCATCTATACCGCTGTCCCCACTATGATCATTGATTATTATTTTAACTATTTGTTGCGCGTTGAAAAAAAGATTTTGGTGTAAAATAAAAATAAAATAATATATTATTGCATTTTGAACGTCTTAAACGTGAAATATTCACAATATAATATATATATATATATATATATATATATATATATATATAATAAATATACTGTGAGAGTAGCTGTTAATGTTTGGTCAAAACAAGAACAGTGTACTACGAATAAGTGTACATGAATATTGTGAAGACCTTATAGTCAAACGTAGGCAATGGTGTCCTGAGATGGTCGAGCTCTAAGAAAACAAGTTCAGAACAGCAGAAAATCCAATCTTCGAATTCGGAATCGGCTTTTGGGGTTCCTAAGTAATCTAAAATTATTATCTTTCTGTTTTTTTCAAAACTAAATAACATCTAAGTTTCAAATAAAAGCTAACCTGGAACTTTTCTTTACTTTTTACTAAAACTGCTAGAATAACTAAAAGTATTTTTTTTATAAAGTTGTGTCTACAATATTTTGATTTTTGTATATTGTTTAAGTTGTTTTATGATATATTACACATTAAAGCATTTATAAAATATGTTTAAAGATTAAAATAAAATATTAATCAAAATTGATATACAAATCCATAAAGTGCATATATCTGCAAAACCAAAGAGTTAACCTTGAGAGAATCTGTTAAAACAATCAGAAATAGAAAATACACATAGAACCCTTCCTATTCACTACAGTTGTGGCTCTAATTTGAGAATTATCTTTATTTTTTTGAATAGTATGTATTTTTTACAGAGGTTGAAAATTTTGCAAACGATTCGTTCCAGGAAAAATATTTTATACCGTTCCAAAAGTCATAACTGTACTTCGAAATGCTTTTAAATTCATTTTTTTCTTTTGACAAGTTGAAAGTCAGTTAAGCTAACAGAACATCTATATCATACTATTGTCATTTTAAACCACGTTTGTCATAGTTATAATAAATAGTGTAAATTTTCGTTTGCACAAAAACGTTTTCCATCCAGATTCACTGCTCTTCATCGAAGCTAAAAAAGAGATAATAATAAATAAATAGTATAATAATGTAATTTTCAAAATATTTCAACTAGAACAAATGTGTATACTTGGTTTAATCAAAGAGATTTTGAAAATGGTGTTATCAACTTCATTCACAAAATCTAACCATATCGGTCATCGAATTTAGTGATTTTCTTTGCTAATCAGGCTATCACTTAAAGCGTTGTCTTCAAGTTTATGAGTGTGGTTTATTTAATTAAGTTGATTGGATTGGACGGTTTCTTGTATAATGTTATGAGGGTGCCGTCTGATCATTTGGTGTCTTTACTCCGCGCCGGGCCACACCATACGGCTCTGATTGACGGCCTGCGCGCCCGTAGTAGTCGTTACGTTGCGCCCTTGTATGCGGGCCAACAGTCGCCAGCGCACCAGGCACTATTGTTGTTGGGCCCGCGGTTTGGCGTCGACCGCGCGTTCGCGTGAAATCCGATCCGGCGCCATTCACGTGTCTACCTCTTGTCTCCGCCGCGCCGGTTAACCGGTAAGCCGGTGTCCACATCAACATAGAGAATCTGCCAAGTTGGCCATTTCGATGATTATGATTATTATTGTATACTTTTATTAATTTTTAACACCTGCCGACGACGTTTATCCCTTTATGCAGAATTATCATTTTTTTAACTATACTAATATATTACTTATCTGTATAGTTATCGTATATCTGTATAATGTATACAGGCTTATGCAAATTTGATTTCACAGTCAATTTTTCTTCAAAAAAATATGAATTAGACAAAATTTCGGTTACTTAGGATAGTCCGATTTCAATTCTGCAAATTCTGTACTAGTTCTTTGGTAGTTTTACTAAGTTATGAAAAAAACAGATTTTTCGCTTTTTTATGTAAAAATATCGGATTTTAATATTAAAAAAAATGCAAATTTAATTAATTTAATTAAAAGAAACTGATATTTTTAAATGAAAATCGGCTTCCTACATAACATAGTAAAGTAGACAAAGAACTTGAATCTCTTTAGAAAATTGAAATTTGACCATCTCATGTAGTCGACATTTTGTCTGGCTTTTTGGTCTAAAATAAAACAAAATGGCTTTTACTCATAGAAAAAATTATTTAAATTAAAAATAATACCTTGAAGTTTATACAAATTAACCGGCAAATTAATTTAAATGGTCAAAATTCATTAAAACCTCTTTTTTTCTTAAATTTTGCCTATACAAAACTCCCTAATACCAGACCGCATGCAATCCCCTTAAGGGCTAGTTTTACATTGAAAGTTTCGGGAGGAAGTTAGTACACGAGTGAGTAGTGACTACAGCTATTAACAAGTAATAACAGTATACAGCAGTCTACCTCACTCCCAGCCTATATCTTTAAACTCTAATAACTCAACTCTCAAGTAGTATTTAAAACTGGTTAATTATTATTATTTCCATTATATCATTCTGATTTTATTAGGCAATAAATTTATGTGCATCGCTATTTGATTACTAAAAGTTACCCCCGAAAACTACTGTTTAAGATAATATTTTCAACTTGAAAATTCCAAATTAATTTTTATCAATTAGTATAACAACGATTTTATGAGAAACTTGTTTAGCTAAAACCGTTATTTCATTAAAACAATGTACCAAGAGTACTTAGGTAATAACCCTGTAAGAAAATATAAAAGGAAACCCAAGGGCGAACATAATATAGCTGATATTAATAAACAATAGGCAATGAGAATGATAATTTTTTTTTTGTTTTATATGGGAATAATTTGTGAAAAATATATACAAAAAAAATAACTAAATAAAATCGATGAAATTTTACGGATTTTTTATACTTATTTTTATTAGTATACAAAAAGTAACAACGATGTACTTGTCAAAATTGAAATTTCTAACAAAAGTCTAGCAATCAGTGACTCGTGACGGAAGAGAGCAAAAAAATAGGGTGTCTCTCAGCTTGTATGGGATATTCAAGTAATTTAATCCATTATTATATGAAGAAAAAAACCTATAAATTATGATTAGTGTACTAAAAAAAAAATAACTATGTAATACGACCCTAATCGTCTTAAAAGTTAAAATATCAAAACAGTAGTTTTTTTTTCTTCTTTCTATTATACGTCTAATATTTAATATTTTTTTAACGTGTATTGAATAACATGCCGTACTCAGTCATCCAAGACGGGTAATCAACTTTGCCGCCGCGCCGTGAAAAAATAAAGAATAGTCTGACAGGTTGGCGCCATATAAATGTATATTGTTTTATGAACAGTTATATTTTATCTTTGTCGTTTTACAGTCTCGACAAATGCCAGTACCCGCCCATTTTTTATTTTTGATCCTTGCCCAGTCAAAGGGGCTACATTATATTCTATGGGGATTTAACGCGTTCTAATTTCAAAGGACCACAAATTCAATTTTATCTTAAAATGATCATAATGTATTGTAGAATATTACAATTATTTATGTTGCCCCATACAGGACATACTTATTACGTTAAGGGTGATTGATGAGCACTAAGATTTAATTATGTTGCATATAAACCAAACGATTTTTGTCCTGTTTAAAAAAAAAAACGTCTTATTCGGCTACCTACGTCCTACTGATCACAAGACTACTAAGAATTCTGTACTTCACTAGGTATAATGTTCAAAATTTGATATTTTTTATAATGTATCTGTTTTGACATTAAAATCCAAATGTAATTTACTCTAATTTAGCAAGTTACCTTACTTATAACATATTATAATTTTCTCAACAAATCTGAAGTAAAACTTTTTTTTATTAAAAAAGAGATAATTATACATTGACCTCGGTAAAATCTAGGTTGCTAGATGAGTCTCAACAGTTAACAGGTATCTGCAAAATATTTTCTTATGTTGTTGTTTTGCCTATTGGTAATAACATCAACAAATTATTAGGAACAGCAAACAATCAACCATAATTGTATCCTCCCTAATACTAAAAGCACAATTTTAAACACATAATTGCTTTTGCCGATATTAAATATTTCTACCATCCACACCCACTCACAGTGCTGTGGGAATCGCAGCCAGTACCACTAATATCAAGTTTGAGGCCTTATACAAGAATAAACTTCTCAGATTTACCTTAAAATAAGTATAAAAAAATACTATTCTTTCTTTAGAACATATTATGATCATAATTTAAAAATAATAAACTACAAATACTCATCAAATTGGTGGCATGACAACTCGCATCACAATCAGTCACAAAACAAAAAAACAAGTCACACCGGTTTAGATTAAAATAATTAAAGTATAATATGTTATGCTTATTCTATGATCTTAGGGTTGTTAAAATTTACTTCAGTTTTAAGCTAAACCTTTGCCAACGGCACTATGAGGTCGGTTTTTAGTTTTAAGTTAGTTGATTTACTTTTATTAATTTAAAATCACAATGTAAACGTTGATTAATTTAAATTACATTTAATAAACAATTAAGATAGCTTTCCAGGGAAGGGGATTTACATTCCTGCCATGTTCCTATTCGACAAAATGTCCTCCTTCAACATAAAAATTAATTTTACACTTTTCATACATCAAAATACAATAACAGTAGATTATCTGTAAGTAAAATGTTTAAATGTTCATCAAACATTAAACATGTCATAGATAACGATAATTTATTAAAAAAATATTTAAACTGTTATAAAATACCTAACCTAAACACCAGAAACAGTCTACCGTTATTTGTTAGTTCATGTGTTAATAGTGAGAAATTGTCATGCAACCAACATTCTATAATAAATTAATGGAGCATCAAAAGTATGAAATGGTGAAATCCTTCGAAGGTTCTTAATAGTACATAGAAAAGTATTCTGATAATAATTATAATTTAATTTCAATGTTCTATTAAACTATTTTGTATAAATAAAAAAACGATATTCTTTAACCACAAAATCCAAGACAAAAAATTATGTTATATTGGAAATAATGAAAATAATTATAATTAGTCTTAATACAAAACGAAAAAAAAAAAAATAAAGTATATATTAAAATGTTTAAGCATCCACTTCCATGATAGTTTCTTCTGTGACATCAAACTTAATTTCATTTCTGCATAAGACTTTTGTTAAACCGGCTGGATATTTATATGTAGCTCTAAAACAGTGAACAATAAAATAAATTTTCAAAATTATAATAAGGTCATTCAGTGTGATTCATTATAAAACCTGTTATCATGTCATTTACTTTTATATTTATGTTACCATTTATAGTTATTTTATTTGTAGTTATTTACATATCACTGTACTTGAACCTTTTAAGGCACTAATTTATTAAATAAAGAAATAAATTTGAAATCAATAGACATTTAAAAATAGTCCAGAAGAGTCCAAATGTTGGGACAACAAATATGTTAACGGGCCTGTAAAATTTCTTATTTTTGGTCGAATACAACTTATTTTAACTTTAACTGTACTCTAAAACACATAATCTCTTATTAGTTTTGAAATCAAATATTAGTTTATCAATACTCGCCTAATAAACATTGATCAAACTACATTTAAACATTTTATTTTTAGCATTACTGTAAAAATGACTAAAAAACTTCAAATAAAAATAATTAGTAAACAAGAAATAATTTAAAAAATGAGCCACCAAGTTCAAATAATAATTGTAGGTGAATTATTATTTTAATAAATTTGTGTTTATTTTTATTAAAAAGTATTTAATTTTGTTTTTTAATACTTAAGTATTTTGTCAACCCAAATTTAAACACTATTATTAAATAGGCCATATTTAAGAGTATCATAATGAATTCTCCTAAAGAAAATTTTTAGAATAAAGAGAAAGCGATAGTTTGTAGTATTATAATACTATTTGTAATGATTTGTAAATACAAAAGAATAGAACAAATTAATTGTGTCATGTTAACATACCTAAGTAAAATCAAAGTTTTATAATTTTATATTTATATTTATTTCTTAGTTATCAGCAAACATGTGAAGATAACTTAACTGTAATTTTTTAATTACAATAAGAATAAAGATATTATTCTATGTAATGTAATACAGTCAAAACGGATTAAATTTGTATTTTTTAGTACAAAATAAACATCGAACACTTCAATTGTAAATGTAAGAAATACTTTGTTAGATGCTAAAAGTTGATAAATCACCGTTGATCAACGCCCTTCTCGACATATATTATATTAACCAAGTTATATTTTTAGTTCAGTTTTAAATTTCTGGTATCATACGAATTATTGAAAAAAGTAACGAAAAATCACTTACGTTTCTGGTTTTTTGTTGGGAGTCAAATAGTTTCTTAACATACGTGTTCCGTCTTTCTTGATAACACATAAATCTACATTGCTTCCTGAACCAAGATCATTAAATATACCAGCTAGTATAGCATCACAGGCAAGTTTCATTCCTTCCTCTTCCTGTAAAAAATATTGTTCCGTTAGGTTAAAATATATAATATGTCGTTTTTTTAAAATACTTAAAAATGTATTACAGTTAGGTTTTCATTCCAATAGCTTTCTAACATTGATATAGCTGCCATACTTCCAGAACCCATGGATATATAAGGCAGTTTGTCAATTGATCCATGAGGATAAATGGAATATAAATGTGATCCTTTGTTATCAACACCGCCCAAAATTAAAGCAGCTGACACGTAACCCTAAATCATAATATACATTTTTAATACCAATATTGACCATTTAATAACAACAACTATACAATTCATATTAATATGTACGTACCATATATTTAAAAAGGTATTGACGTAGAGACCTAGCAGCAAATACTACTGGTACCATTTCATCGGGAAATTTGAACGCTTGCAAAGAAACATTTGCAGATACCATGCGTGTAACTTGCATAGTATCAGCCGCTGTCCCAGCACCACAGCAACTGTAAATAAGTTGTATTATTTACCTGTTTGTATCATAAAAATGTAGGATTATAAATTCAGAACTTACTGCATGTACTTGCCGATATAATGTATTTTTTCACAATTTTTTTCCATGACAATTGTATCGGAAGTTGCACGAGTATCAGCAGCTAAAATTACACAGTCACGAGTAGTAACCCCAACAATTGTAGTTCCAGTTTTTCTAAATGAAGGCATTTTAAGTCCCATTTTTTCCAACTTAGCATTTCTAAAACATAAAACAGCTTATCAACTCATTTTCTAACTTACATTGCTAATAAAAAATTTAAATAATTGGTGGATAATTAAAATATTAAATTTCTATACAGAATATTTAACTTATGTAGATGTTAAATGTTGAATAAAAATAACAAACCTTTCCAGATTTCGAAAAGAAAAGGCACCATCATCTTGCATAGATTTATAGTTGAGAGCCATATTTAAATTGAATTGTAATATTTATATAAAAATATACCTAGCCAGAATACAAAATATATAAGGATAAAAAATAATTTAGGACTTTATCTTTTTACAATTTATAACGAAACAATACAAATACAAAACGAAAATCATCGTATTCCGACAAAGTTTAAGGTTATTTAAAAATTGCTTTATCATTACCAAAGAGATTATAGCAATGTTTACAAACCTTTTTGGCGTTTTATTATCATCGAAGTAAGATAACGATTGTAGATAAGAGTAGTAAGCAGTAAGCACCCAAAAATTTGCTTCAGCACAATATAAAATATAAATAATGGCATTATGTATAATTTATAAATTCTTCTTTCAAAATTGTCTTTATATATATTGTGTATATTTATTTATAAATGAGATCCAAAAATACCTAAAAAAATATAAACGCTTTCTTGCTTTTAATAATACACTTTTTGACATAAAAGCAGTAAATTTTCATTAGCCTTTTAAAATTTTTTTTTTAAATACATGTATTTTTTTACGCTGAAAATGATAGTGAAGTCAGAATTTGGTGGTCGGACTTATTTTATAAGCAAAAATTGTATATACTTTACATTATTTAAAAAATGCAATAACTTCGTAAATATAAAACCCTTTTTTGAAATTTTTTTTACTTCAAAATTATTTTTTACACAAAAGAATAGCCAAAACACAAATTGAATATCATACTTACTTTTTAAGCTATATGGAAAAACTTCATTTTAACGTTTTTTTTATATTAAATGCCATAACTTTTCAAAAATTATTATTTAAAAAAAAAAAAAATACATATTATATTCCAAAATAAAATATTGAGAGCACAAACTTATTACATAGTCGCACATTTCGTGTTTATGTATTAAAACCTCTGCAGACTTAAAGTGCATTTGTTCCAATTTTTTACAATCCTGATTTTGTCTGGTGAATAAAGATACAATTTTACAGTATCTGCCCAATTGTAAATAACACTGAATTTTTTTTATAAATAATGTATTATTAAATTAACAGTAAATTTATCTTAATAACTAACTTGGTACTAGATCTTATAAATGTAATTAGTTTTGATTTTGTTATTGTATTAACAATTCACTTAAGGATGTTTGCACATGAATTTATTAGCTTATAAAATAGTTACAAAGCCAGAAAACAATGTTCATCAGTATCTGTGTTGTATATATTATTTATTTATTATGTTTATAGATCAATATTCAAATGAAAACCATTTCAAAGAACATAATATAGGTAGTCTGAACTGTAATTGAGACTTAGGTAATCGACCAAGTTCAGGACTCTGGCAAAAAAACTGGTCATCTTGGTTGTAAAATTAAACCACTACTACCAATAAATATCACATGAGAAAAATTACAAAACCGGAACTAAATGCAAGTGGTTTATTTTTAGTAAGATTTAGCATATGGTTTTTACTTGACTTAATAGCTGTTATAACATAATATTTCAAATAAACAACTATATTTTGAAAACATAAGTTTATTTATAAATTTACAAGTACTAACATCTAAAAAAAATTGTGTAACATTGTATTACCAAATCCTAAGAATTCATTTGAGTCTTTTTTACAACATGAGGCAAGTCGTATTTTCCTCTCACACATGTTACTTTCACACCGGGCAAGTCCTTACACCGACCATTACGTACTAACACCACATTATGTTCTTGAAGATTATGCCCTTCACCAGGTATATATGCAATCATTTCCTTGCCATTACTTAGTCTAACCAAAACACATTTACGGTTTGCTGAATTTGGTTTTTTTGGTTTTCTTATTAGAGTTTTTAGAACGACTCCTTTCAAAAATGGATTATCGCCCAACGGATTTCTCTTAAACATTGGTTTTTTGTGGGGACCAGTCTTGTGCATTTGATTTAGACTAGCCATAAATCGTGGCGTGTCTGTCCCTAGAAAGAAACGATTGTTAATGTAGATTAGGTGTTTTTAACATATCATGATTTCACTTACTTGCAGTATGGATCGCTAAATTTCTCAAACCTTGTAATAAGGCGTTCATTTTAACGTTAGAACAAATAAAATTTCTCAAGATATGTAATTGATAAGTTCAGTAGCCTGTGTTAAACATTTGCAGTATGAAGATGTCTTTAAAGTTCAATCTGTAAATTTCTTTATAATCTGTATCCGGCAAGTAAAAATTACAAATGATAAAAAATCTCTATCAGTCAAGTCTTATCAACAGTCAACACTGTGCTCCGTAAAAAAAAAACAGATACAGTGCTGCTTACTGTCATATTAATAGTTATTGTAACATACATTCAATTACAAATTATGTAAATTGGACATATGTAAAATTTAACATAATTATTTTAATAAAACAAATTAAGCCTAGTAGGTATAAATTAAAAGTTTCCAAAAGGGTACAAGTGACAATTTTGTAATGACATTCATTGTTACTATACTGTCATACTTTGAACAAAACTAAAAACAAAAAAAGATTAGTACGACCGTAGTTTTTCGACATAGTTATTCAGAGTCCAGAGGGGAAAAATAAACTGAGATGGCAATTTTTTAGCTGAAAAGTAGACTCATATTATGAGCGTATAAAGGATATTATTTCATTAACACTTAATTTAGAAATCATTGCAGAGATTATATCATTTTCTAATTAATTATATAGGAAACAAACAGTTTCTTTAAATTTTCCGAAAGTTGGGTAGGTATATTATTCACTTAGCTGTTCAATTATAGTGTCCTTAAGACATGTTATCATATTTTATCTTATTCAGCATAAAAAAATGAATTAGGGTACGTCTTAATACCTATAAAATAATACTCGAAATTGGTTGCGCGGTCTTTACGAAAACAATATTAGTTTTATATTATTCGATTTTTTATTTTTGGTACACTAATAATATATTTACCGAAATCGGGTCATATAATATAATGCACCTCAAAGCGGTCGAGTATAATATAATATTATTACAGTCCAATATTTAATGATGTATAGAATATCATTCTTGGAAAAAATTATACAGCTACCGAGTGTATAATATATAGGTTATATGTTTGTGTGTGTAAAGTATAGGGAAAAATCGATGTCCGAACCCTGTGGAAAACCATGTAAAAACATATAAAGAGGAGTGTCCCCGGTAGTTGTAACTAGTACAAGCACGCGATGCATCTATTATAAATGAACGTAGCGAAGTTGGCGGCCGACAGAGCAGTGGCGACTAGCGGCAGCGGCGAAAGCGTGCATCCGTATATTATTTAACCGAGTGTTGGGGGGGCAGTTGCTCACTGGCCGAGTAGTACTGGTGTCCGTGCCGTGGACGGTAGGTCATGCGGTCATCATGGGATGTGGACATTCCGATAGCAAGTCGTCCGAGTCAAGGGACAATAGTTCGGTGGCGTCTTCGCCGGATAGGGACGCCGGCGGCGGGTACGTCGGACGTCGCCAAGCATGGACCAACAAAGGAGGATTCCCGGTGCACCGCATCACCAAAGTCATGCAGGTGGGTGGTAGTGATGGTAACTAGTATTTTTTTTTTTTTTTAAATAACGGACAGTTAGTCAAATTGTTCAATATGGATAACAGATATTATGTAGATACAATAGAGATATAAGCTATGTAACTAAAATATTTTTCTATACACAACTAATATAAGATAAACAATTATTAAATCAATATAATAATAATATATACGATAGGTATACATTTATCAATTAAAAAATTCTAAATTATTCATTTTATTTCCGACGGATAGTAAAACATTCACAGGTGAACATGCCATATAGTTTTGAGAATAATGAGGAATATAAAATAAGTCTTTATTTCTGATATTGTGGTTATTTATTTTAAATGAAATATTTAAAACAAATAATACTTTTGTAGACTCTTTACCAATCTAATCTAACGTATATTTTAAGCAAATTAATTTTTGTAGAACAAATAATAGAAATGAGTATAGATCAAATTTGAAAAGAAATGGTCAAATGTGATAAATATAAAGATATATAAGAGTGAATAAATAAATGTTAACGGATAGAGATTTGCAGAGAGCTGAGAGAGAGAGAGAAAGAAAGAACTTCACAGGGCTATCCATTTGTATTGAAAATAGCAAAGAAATGCCCTCTGGCTTCACAATAATTGTCAATTATTGACATCCTGGTACTAAGTATTAACACAAATGATAAATGTTTTAGTTTTACAAACCTTTAAGTTTTTATTTTAAATATTTAAGAAGAAAAAATACATAAGTTGTCCAATTCAAAAAGCAGCAGGATATTTGGCAAACATTGCAGTGTAAACGTTAACTGTAGAAAGCTGTACAATTTACGAGCTTCCTGCTGGTTGTCTTTAAAAAAAAAAAACTGTTTTGGTTCTTTTGGAAGTTTGCCAATGTCATGTTTTGAGCTTTACTAGAAAGAACTATATTTTCCCATGGTAGTTTAAAACTACCATGGAAAAAATATATTTTGTGGTTTAGGGTTAGAGTATTTTCTTACATCTTTACTATAAAAATTACAACATTAAACGCCTGTTTTCTTTAGAATATATATCAAGTATATTATTTGGGTCTATATTATTAGATATATCCCTTTCTATATTTAAAATGGCAAGAGAGGAAAACCTATCTTGACTCATAGTACATCTTATGTAAGTATTGATACGTCTCATCGTGGAAAACGATCTTTCACAAGATGCCGAAGAAATAGGTATAGTCAAAGCCAAGTTAATTTAAGCCAAATAATTTGTTGAAATATTTATAAGTTATATGTATATCATACTCATCCTAGACCTGATATCTTGTACTGCTATCGCAGATTAAATAAAACTAATCTATGTTGCTATTTACAATGAATAATATATTTTTTTTTATCAATGACAATAAATATTTTTTTTAAATATCGTAACAATAAACAATTTCTAATGTAAAATATTTTTTTAATTCAGAAAGCCTAAACAAATTTGGGGGGCTATTTCTCAGTCAGGGGAGCTAAGCCCCCCCTAAATACGCCCATGGTAGTTTTGTTCTGATCTATACACAATAGTCCACATTACTCAAGGTTTAAAGCCTCAAGCTTATCTAAATGAGAACATCAGTTTAATTAAAAACATTATTGTGAACACTAAAAATAATCTTTGTTTTACCAAGCTGTTACTTCCAAGTTCCAATCTATTTTCTGTAGTACAATTCCAGTTTTCACATTTATCACGTTTTCCTAAAAAATTGCCCTAGTCATAAATACCATTTTATTTAAAAATGATTTAAAAGACTTATCACATAATATTAGAGTACCGTGGCCAAACATTTTTTTTCGAGGGGGGCGGTGGGGAGGTTATTAGTTATTAAGGCCTAATATGTTTTTATAGATAGTCCGATTACAATACTTTTTTGTTTGTAGAAAACTTCTTACAGGGTGCGTTAAACTTGTATTAATATAAGTAAGTTACTCTTATCATACGTAATACGTAGGCAATATTCGATCGAGCCTGAAATATTTTAAGACATGAAAATTGGAATCCATTTAAAACGATTTTTCGATTTTTTTTTGTAGGTCGAACAAGTTGACGTTTGTGAAGAACAAAGCACTAATATTTTGACCAGCGCTATACAAGACGATTACAACTCTAAAGTAAAACAACTATTACCTAATATGTGTTTTTTCAAATTTCAATTATAATAAAAAGAACATGCCATAGTGTGTAAGTGTAATAATAAATAATGTCGAATTATAGGGTTTCCCAGAAGTACTGTCAATACATGGAAGTTGGATTTATGGCCTTAATGCTGGAGGTTCGAGAAATAATTTAGACATGTTTGAGACTAACCCTCAATATTTGCTCAAATTTTCTACAGGTATTTTTTATAAAGCATGCGTTATATATTTTTAACACAACCCTTAATTATTTGTCCATTATAACTATGCAAAATAATAAATTATCGAACGTACAAATTTCGTTATTAAATAAAATAATTAATATAAAGATGGCGATTGACACTGGATTCGAGTTTAGATTGGTTACTAGCTAAGAAAATGAATTACAAAATTGCTAACGCTAAAGACTCAACTACTATGTTAAGAGAATTGAAAGCGGTCGGTTTTTTGACGTTTTAGACCAAAATGTCTGACAAAATTTCGACTACATAAGATGGTTCGATTTAAATTCTGTAAAGAGATATACGAGTTCTTTGGATACTTTACTAAAACTGCTTTTTGAATTTTTGTGTAAACAAATTTTTTTAATATGGAAAAATGTACAAATTTAATTTATTTAGTTTTTTTTTTTTTTTTTTTAAAAATATATATATTTTCTTTATTTACAATTTATACAAAATATGTATAATCAGCAAGTCTGATGACAACGATACAATGACATAATGTGTGAATAGGAAGGCTCTCAGCAGTGTCACCTGACCAGAAAAAATGTATTTAATTACAAGAAATTTAATTGTTAAAATGAAATTCGGTTTCCTACATAACATAGTAAAGTAGCCAAAGTACTCAAATATTTTTAAAGAATTGAAATCAGACCATCTTAAGTAAGCGAAATTTTGTCAGGCGTTTAGGTTTAAAATATCGTTAAATGGCGTATACTCATTGAAAAAACTGTAAAAGTTTTTAAATTAGATGCCTCAATGATTGCCTATATAAAACTCCTTATAAGTTCAAATCCGTCCGCTTTCAATCCCCTTAAACATTGGACGATAACGATTATAACAATAAAAAAACTTGAATGATGTGCGGCAGTACTCACAATGGCACAGCCTTACTACAGTTTTAATAGAAATTCTACATTGAAAAAAAATGGCCAAAATATTTAGGTTTATCTAATTTTTTATCCTATTTAATTAATTTACACTTCAAAGTTAATGGAAATGATTTAGTTGAAGGTATTACTCAAGTAAATTACCTTAATTTATATATTTATTGGTTCATTAATAATGTAATAATATAATAGTTAACGTTTTTGATTATATGGAAAAATATCGACTACGGGACTAAAATACTTAAAAATCTACCACGAAATAGCGGTTTATCATTTGTTTTTTAACTTGAGACTTTTGAAGTGACTATTTTAATTTGTATTATATTTTCAGGATTAGTTGAAGAGAATTTATTCATAACAATTAAAATAGTATTGAAAGTTAAACGGCTCAACAAAAAATCGCCGTTATATGTTGCTTTTTTTTTGTACAAAGTAGGTATAATAAATAATATGTATGGTAAATACGATATCAAATATTATTAAATTATATTTTATTATAAAAATAAAATGATATACGCAGTTATTGTCAGTGTTCCTGTTATTTATGTTTAGAACGACTGCCACCAAAAAGAGACATTGGGCGCCGAATATTTCTTGTGTACCGAACCGGAAGGAAGTTCAGGATCATTCAAAGCAAAGCAAGTTATTTCAGAGACGTTTGTGGTTTCGACTTTGGCAAGCTACGTTATAGTTCCGGCGACATTTAGGCCATTCCAACAAGGCGAGTTCGTGATCAAAGTAATGGTTGACAGAAAACTAGGAGCAGAGCTTAAGAAATTAATACCATCCGAAAGGCCGTCAGTTGGTAACATTAATTTCTAGTACTTAAGTTCTATATGTCTTAGGTACCTACTGCCTACATCAATTATTTTTTTTTACTTGCAACATGTAAAGTTGTTAATAGTTGTTGTCGTTAATGTATATTTATTCGTTTGCATTTAATAAAAACTAAAATAATTATTGTTGATTATTTACATATATACCAACATTATTATTGCTAACTAAAAATGTCCAATCTATCTAGACTCCCGTCTTACCGGTATTTCAGTAATGATGCTTTCATAATATTTATCAGAACTTCAATTGTGCATTTAGTAATTTTTAATGTTTCTTAAATACTTGGTTTTGTCACCTGATTTAAAAAAAAAAATTGTTGAAACTTACTTGAGATACCAACCTGAAAATATACATTGCTCGACCTTATAGTTTTTTTCTTTATCGACCCTACTAACCGTGACAGTCATACTTTCTTTGACCATTTATTTTTATAACAAACCTAAAACTTATATAGGTATCTGTATCACATCCAAAAAATAAGCTACTATCAGTTATTAAATAAAATATTTATCGAAACCACTTTTTATCATATTAGGTACCTATGTCAAAAAATATCATTAAATATTTAATAAGTTAATATTTATGAAAATTTATGGGTGTAACTTACATTTTAATTTAAGTCTCAATCAAAATAACATTAATATTTTGAGACATTTTCTACTTTAAAACACTAGATACTGTTATTTTCCACTTTTTGACCGACAGAATTGAATATTCAACTTCGGCACACACAGTCAGACTTGAATGTCAATCATTTTATCTTGACTGATATGAAAAATTCAAACAAGTTTGAAATTCATTAGTCAAGAAAACTAATTATCAATTATTAACATTCATATCCATACATGGTCAGTGTAAGACTGATGGTGTAAATGGTGGCGATTGCCCCAATAAGTTGTCGAGGCCTTTATTAACAAATATAAAATAATCCTTAAATTTTATTAAGACATCATAAGTATATTGTTCTATTAATTAACATTAAAAGAAGCCTACACTATAATGCAATTGGTCCGTAGGTCCAAGGCTCTATCAATATAAACATATAAAAAGTGCTTTAATGTAAATCTGTAGTCACTTTCCCCATTTTGCTAACTTCTTCATGTACTTTTTAAATTTTAGAGTTAATTTCCAAGATAAAAGCAAATTTAGGTAAACTGATGCAGATCAGTACTGTTTTTTAAACATCAATATTGATAATTGCTGTTTCCTCTAAATGATTAGCAAATAATTAACATCCATCGTATAATTTTGTATAAATTATACAATATTAATTATTAAAACAAATTATATTAATTGTATCGTTAATTATTATTACCATGTTACAGTTCTATCGTGTATACATGGATTATGAAAACCTATAGTAAAGTTAAGTTATACTAATATGCCTTCTCTGGCAGGAGATTAAGTAACATACAAGAACATGAGTCTATTGGCATTCTATTCAAAATGATGAAAAAGCATAAATAACAATCACTTTGTGATTTACAGCCAGCCATTAGCTTATATAATTATAATTTACCATTTTACAGAGTATCTATAAAAAAAAAATAATTATTATTAATAATAACAACACAACAAAAATTGAAATACTTCATTTATATTATTGTTGTTTCAGTAATATAAATATATATATAAATGTATATATATTAGTGGACTTTACTGAGGTGTAATAGAAATATGTTTATAGCAAAATAATAAAAACTACCGATGATATTTGGTTGTCGACACACGCAATTGTCTATCTTAAGTGGGGAGGACCGTTGTCCCACTCCCCAAGTTTCCACCTCCACTACCAGGACCCAAAAGTAGCTGAAACAAATCAATAATAAATTATGTTATAATATCTTATAATATAAGAATTGTTTTAAATTTTTAAATTTAAAATTGTTTCAATTAAGGTTTTACAGAACGTGATGACTGGAATTGAACAGATCACAGCTCTTAACTACATTGTAAGTCTGTAGCAGGAAAGGGACATCCATTACTATACAAAATAAAATAATGGATAGGCCGAAGTAGTTTTATTTACCAGAATAAACATATAACTTTTGAGATTACAAATCCTTACAACGTTACACGGTTATATCCTTTGGTCGTATTCCTAACTGAGGAAATTGAAAATGTTATAGGAATATAAGGGCGTAACTCGGAAAAAATATTTTTTTTATATATAACAGCATTTGAAAGGAAAAAAAAATTGTACATTGGCTGGTATAATAATGATAATATTTCAGTGTGTTTTCATCCATGAAATGAGTGTAAGTAAATTTAATAAATTAAACGTTTTTTCTTCTAGTGTAAAATTTGGTATTTTAGAGTTACGCCCTTAGCTATCTATGCTGACAATATACATTTTCATTTTGTTAACATAATAATATTAAAAACTAACCAAAATATTATAAATCAAACATTCCTTGAACATATGTTACATTTTATAATAAATAAAAAAAGTTCAATTTCATCCTAAGGAGTAAAAGATATCTGCTACATGTTTGAGTAAATGTCATAAAAAATTAGTTTCTTACTTGTTTAGAGTGATTTTTTTGTGCTTCTTCAACTTGAATGCGTTCAGTTTCAAATAGAACAGGCATTAATAGTATAGCTGCAGTAGTAGAAATAAACCACGTTGAAGTACAAGCTAAAGAATATGCTCCTACAATAAAATAATGTACATTACAAAATAATAACGTAATGAATAATATTATGCAATAATTCTTACCACAGATGGTTGAACCAGTAGTTTTAAAGAATACATTGGTATAGTTTCTTAATGATTCAGGAAACATTTCTGTGAGTGCCCAAATACGTTCGGATAATGTTTCATCCTAAAACATATTGTCAATTAATGATAATATGGTTTACAACATACTGGAACTTGGAAGGCATTAGTAAAAGCAAAGCATGTTTTTACCTCTACATCGTCATCATCATCGAAATTTTCTGAAACTGGAGTGGTACCTTTATTACTATCAGTCATAGATTCCATACCGCTGTCTGTGTTCCAAAGCTGTAGTTTATCCGAATCAGATATATCTGGATTCTCCGTGGTGACCATTACTTGATCGATTACAATATTCTATAACCAATCATCTAGGGCAACAATTGTAAAGTTTAAAATGTTAAATAGTCAGACATTTACTATATTTTTTAAATATTTGATAATAACAAATAACGTGACTTCGATTCAATAAAAAATAGTCGGCACTCGGCACACATATGACATAAGCTACCCAGCCAGTAAGGTAAGCTATTTAACAATGGTTCATACTTCATGGTCATGATCCAACTCAGCGTCAGTAGTGATAATTGTTATCAAATAAAAATAATCAATGAGAAAACAGCTGTTATAAATTTGTTTTTATTCTCTTTGGCAACAATCTATTCCGTGGTTGGCTGTCTGTAATTTATAAAAACAATTCTTTATAAATTATTATAATTTATACTTGCAAGTTGCAGTCTAAAAACTAAATGTCCATTAGCCAATTAAAAGTATACTATGTAATTATTATAAAAATGATTGTGTCCCTTGTCATTTTAAAAACCAAAAATCAAGCCATCGATGTTCTAACTAAAGAGACGGTGAAACGAACGATTTATATTTATAAAATATGTTTATATTATTAATGAGTTTGTTGAAAATTATTTAAGTTGACGGGTCGTACTAATTAAACTTCAAATAGTTTAGACCAAAAACTCCTATTATAAAAGGAAAATTACTTATAGGAGACAATGAAATACGTTTTACAACAATAACAACAGTATCCAATTTTGAATAATAAAATAAATGCTCTTTTAGAATACTAAATATGTTAAAAACGGATACCTGTCATTCCTTCAAAAAATCGTCTACTTTCAATTTTGTAATAGGCTTTAAAATCAATAACCATTTTAAATTAAGTAAAACACATTATGTGTAGATATTAGCGTTTAGTCGAGGGAAATAGTAAGAAACATCAAGTACGCTGTAATAATCCAATAAATTTAATGTTTTACCAATATCGAATTCTTTCTGCTGTACTAATTTAAACAATTATTTTATTTCTTTAATAACGATTTGCAATTATTTTTAACACTTTCCTGACTTAAGCAATTTGCTAAATGGGAAAGTCACTTCACTTAATTACAAATGTGTTAAGGTAAATAATCCATCATGAATGTTGATTTGTACCTTTTTCA
Source organism: Adelges cooleyi (assembly GCF_023614345.1). Taxonomy (NCBI): domain Eukaryota; kingdom Metazoa; phylum Arthropoda; class Insecta; order Hemiptera; family Adelgidae; genus Adelges; species Adelges cooleyi. The sequence goes on along the minus strand of NW_026096058.1, from coordinate 388,845 downwards.
CATTAATATGTACATTAGTAGCATACCTATAGGTCATAATTTCATCTATTTACAGTAACAGAAAATTAAGATATATTTTTAAAATTTTTGTAGTGTGATTTTGCTCCAACTCAAGCAAATTATGACATTTATCCAAATCGGGTATGGTTGTAAATGCTGTTCTTCACACGCTCTTTGTATTTTTTTCCATGTGACTAAGACATACATTTGATCGTAACTAGCTCTTTCAAAAACACTTTTAAGAAAGTTTGTAAGCTGTAGCGCAGACGATGAAGTTTTGATATTAGTATTAGAGGTATCAGGTTATATTTCCACACACTATGAAGCATCGAATCCTCTAACCTGGGGGAGGAGGAAGATGATAAAAATTAAAACACAATAGGATTTGTATATAAATACTTAAAGATGTTCTTAAAAAAAAATATATAGATTAATTAGGTAATTATATATAATTTTTTTCAAAACAAATGGAAAATGTTGGTCAAGTTGGTTTAAATTTAAAAATTATATCCATAATGCATTGCCATTAGGATAGAATAATACAGCATTTAAATTTAAAAATGTATATGTTGATTAATAAAATTATACATAAAGGAGGGATCACAGGTTTTAAATTAATTTAATTACAAATCTGCACAGATACGTTATATTACTTAAGATTACTTGAAATGAAAGTTTATTGATGATCACAATTCACAAATACATTAAACTAAACAATTTTATCATATATCTTATAAATTACGGTGACGAATATATATTAATTGATGCATCTTCTGAAACAGAAACCATTTTGTCACCCGTTGAATTATATTTAACACACCATACTTTGTCTTTATGTTCTTTTAAAGTATTTAAACAACTACGGTTAGCTACATCCCAAACTTTAACTGTATTGTCTGCACTGCCTGAAACAAAACTTTTACAATCTGGCGAGAAATCTACACTTAACACCCATGAACCGTGACCAGAGACAGTAGCTAGTACTTCAGCATGATGAACAGCATAAATTTTCATTTGACCATCATCAGCTCCCGTCAATAGGAATTTTGAATCCGATGAAAAACATAAAGATCGGATAGGCATAGCATGTCCTTCAAGTGTGTGGGTAAGCTTACCTGATATTACATCAAAAACATTTATAATACCATCAAGAGCTCCACATGCAATATATTTTCCATCAGGACTATATGCTATACTTAATGTAAATTTTCCTATAATGAAAAAAATAATTAATAATAATTAACTAAGAAAATAGCTATAATCTCCATCTTTATTAGATGTGATATTACCTCTAGTATCAAACGTTTGTTCTTGTTTTCCTGTTTCAACTCCAAATAAATTAATTTTACCAGAGTGGCTACCCGAAATAATATAATTATCATCAGGTGAAAATGCAATTGTCCATAATTCAACTGGTCCAATAGAAAATGTTTTGATTTTCTCTCCATTTGATGTTTTCCATAGCACAAGAGTAGCATCTAAAGCACTGGAAGCAATTATTGATGAATCAGAATTTAGAGCTACTGATATGATACCCAAAGAATGTTCACTGAGTGTTTTATTATGAGTGAGATCAGTGGCTTTATCATAGTTCCAAATTTTAACCGTTTCATCTATCGAACCAGTAACTATGCAATCCGTCGCTAAATCTTGATGTTCGTCATCTGATTCATCACCTTTATCATCATCATATCGTTCAGTAGGCTTCGTAGTATGTATTTCACCCCAATCGCATGCCCAAATGCTATCATCATGAGCATTACTGTATTTGTAGGCCAACGAATACATTGGTATTAATATCTTTCTTTGTAATTATTTAAAAAAAAATAATAGACATGGAATAAGATTGTAGATATAATAATTTAAAAATTTAGAACTTATTAAATACAATAACTTTTTGTCGATGAAAGAATAGTCTGTAAGATTGTACTTGTTAGTTGTTTATATAGAGTGAAAATAATTTTGAAAATTGAAGAAACAAATTACGATTTACGTTTTGTAAACAAACGTCAAACTTTTTGATTAAGACATCTGACGTGATAACCGAAAATATGAACATAACCTAAAAAACAACAATACAGCTTACCTAGGTCATTGATTAAATATTGTATTTAATCAATGCCTAGGTTGTTACTTGTTATCAAAATGTATTGATAGTGCACTGTTGGTTATTAACGATGTAATATTGATATGGCTTGTCTAATTTATCATTTAGATATTAGTTACATCATTATACAAACTAAACTATATAACTATAGTTTTACTGTATATAGTGTACATAACCTTTAAAATATCTGTAGTGTCAACAGCGAATTTATCAAAAACCCGCCAAGAGGCGGGTAAATGTATTTTAATATCAAAAACATTGCCTTTAGTTAGGCTTTTATCTTTATTGCAAATATTGTAGTTGGATATTTATCGATTCTCTAATTAAAATAGTATACTCGTAAAATTAAATAATGTATAATTAATAATGAATTACATTTTTATGTAATATATACTTAACAAGTTGTCCGGACCCGGCGCGGCGTTGCTCGAGAATTAGTCTGCCAGGGCTGAGACCTGAGTAAAATAATTCCCAGACTTTTTTATATATATAGATTTATAAGTATATGTTATAAATTAATAGTATCTGTTATAAAATAATAATTATTTTATTAAAATTTTCCACAAATTATTTATAATACTTTAATAAAACATTATTTTTACTTGTTACCTAAATTAGTTGACGATTTTAGAATTTGGCTATCAAGTATAAATTAGTTTTACCACATCTTACATATGTATTCTATAGTTAAAGAATACAGGTAGGAGCTTATGAGATTTGTCTTCAATCTGTCTTTTAGAAGATGTATTATTAACAAAATTTGGTATCTAAAAGATATATTAAAGCAAGGAAAACGAAATATAAAAATTAAAAAAATACTACTTTAGAGTTAGTATTTACCATAAAAATTCAGTTCAATTAAGCTTATTGAGAAAAAAATATGATTCTGAAAAGAAAACTACTGATAAATTACTTAAAGGGTACAAAAAACAATTAAAAATGGCAGAACAAAATCTCTTAAAAGCACAAAAAACTCTTGTAAAAATAATAATGAAAAATGTTATAAATGTTATAAATGTTAAATGTATAGGCAACATGTGAATAAATCTAATTTTATTATGTATATTTTATAAGGGGTTTGCGTGGCAATAAAAATTATATTCATGTCAAATAAAATAACTGCAGATGTATTATTTTGCCAATTATGTTCCGTCTTTTTTGTATTTTCTAACACTAGGTTTGGTAAAATCTTTTTTTCCATACTTCATAAAATACTGTGCTGGATCACACTATGCAATTTGTCGGTTCCCGATTAACCGCAGCACCCAAAATAAACATTATTGAGTATTGAGATTCTTTTTTTGGGGTATAATGTGCAAGCACTTCTAAATTCCCTCTTAAGTCTATAGTTATTTATAAATTAGTTTTAGAATCTGGTACATGAGTGGCGTAACTACACCTTCTAATTCTCTTGGCAAAATAATCCAGCGGGACATGAGAGACCCGCCCAAAACAATTATCTTTTGATCTGCACCTGTTAATAGGTTATAAATAATTAAAAACATGTTTAGTGTACAACTTGTTGTATGGTAGCTTTTTATTTTTTGTTTTTGGCTTAAATAACATAAACAAAGCAATAATAAAATTTAAAATATTTAAAGTTATGTCCGGTCGATTTGATCTATATATTACACTAAGCAGTTGTCTTATAACTTACAGAGTTGTAAAAGAATCCGTTCTTATGGTAGGTAACGACCGACATTTGTCTAATTTCCTTCAAATGGTATTTATACATCTGAACCATAATGTGGTCTCTAATGGTGGTCCAACTCCACTATACTAACCTCTTTTATGACATACTCGACTAGCGTGAGTTTAAAAACTGCGTTCCGTAGCATGTCTGTGGACATACTCTTCCAAGTACAGATCGATTTGCCATGGAATTATAATAAATGAGTACAGCCATTATTTTCGTTTAGTACGCAGTGCACGGTATGTCTTCCAACATATCTGACCAAGTACTACCCGCTTTTTTAAAAATTATTTTTAGGTTAGGATAACAAAGAATTATATTTTATAAAATACAGGTGTATGTGTTAAATTTTGCATAGTCGCATAATTGTATTAATTAGAGTTGAAATGAATAATCTGGGTGGTTATTTGTTTTTGGATTTATGTTTTTTTTTTATATTTCCTTCGGTAGAATAAAGACAGCACTAAGTATTGAGTTTGTTTTTTTTTAATGAAAATAATAATTTTTACATTTTCTGTTTAGAATTTACCAACTTGGTACTTGGTTGTATGGCTAGTTGGCGGCCAGGGCGATAGCATGTCGCGAAACTGCGAGTGTGTACACAGCGAGCTTACGAGCAGAGAAAAATGGCGTACAGCGCACGGCAACTACAGCCGGCGACCACTGGTCAAGATGGCCGAACTATCAGACGAACAACGATGGACAACACTGGAGGCTGCCAAACGGCCAGAGCCCGCGCGCGCCACGTTCAAATTTAAATTCTGTATCAAACATTACCACTAAACACGAATGAAATTAATCACAACGATGAAGATGAAAGATAAAGCTGTCAACTTTATCTAAAATATAAATAAATTATATATTACGATTTTCAATTGATGTAATACATAAACGTTTATAGTTTAAATAGTATTGTGTTGTTTTTATTATTATTCCTTATGTCATACTGAAATTTGTTATTTTATTGAATTTCATAATTAAAAAATACAATATTAAGAAGAAATCTTTATCGCAAAATATGATACACTTTTAAAAAGTAGCAGATTTCGGTAGCAATGACAGACTGAGCTGTAAAAAAAACCAGGGAAAGGTGTGTTTGTGCTTTTTTAGTTTTTGTAAACTTAATTTTAACTTACTGAAATTTCAGAGAAAAAAAAATCATTTTGACTAGTTCTGTTGACGCGTTGCCGGAAACGCTTTTGTTAAACTTTAAGCTTATTAAAAACAATTGGGTTACATAAATAAACTTTTAAACATAGAAAAATAGTATTCTATTTTACAATCAAATAAACTTTTTTTCCTAACACTTATTTAGCTTCTTTTATGAACTAAGTAACTTACTTGATAGGTCAGTGAAAAACTGCTTCGTGATTGGACGACTTTCGAACTCGCGCAATCTTATTAGGCGAAATGCAATACTTATGTTTCATCCGACGTGTAATGTTAAAACCAAGTTATTATGAATGGACCAGGAAACAATTTCACCGTGCTAACGACTGTAGAATATATTTTGTTTGCCATGTGACATAGATATTTTATAAAAACCGTTTTGTTTTCGGCCATGTATTTATTACCTACCATTATCAATAGTAAAGATTTTCGCCAAGATATTATTGTATATTTATTAATATAATTATTAAAAAAAGGCCAGTTCAGCGGGGTCGAAGCATATTGGGGACGGTAAGGTCACCGGTCTACAGCAATTATTAAAACTGATAAAATCACTTTAAAATAAACGCTTCGATGCGAACCTGTGATTAGTTTGTTCAAAACGGTACAGTCCAAACCAAGCACATATCTATAAACCAGCACAGTAAGGAAATGTTAAAGTTGAGGTGCAGTGTCTAGAGATTAGCATCAAAGGTTTTTTTTTTTAACTGATGTTATCACTTCTGTCAGTTATAACTTATAATAATATCTGTAAACCTGTGACCTCCCCATTGGTTTTTTTTTTGCAAAAATAAAGTGACATAAATCACACGTTATGAATATCTTGTTAAATGCTGTTGGAATGTCGATGATTTTAGTTACAATTTTTGTACTTAATAAACATTTTTATTTCTATTACAATAAACCTTTGTGATCTAAACATAATGTACCGTGAGAGCAAAATACTTTTTAGAGTTTTGAATAACCGAGATTATAAAAGTAAACTGTATAGACAATATATTTTTAACTGTTAAGTATGGTCATTAAACGGGTAAAACGACCACAGTAATAAAAAAATGAAATAATTATGTGTAAAAATAGGATCATTTTTCGTTTTATTTTACTTTTCTATGAAATTTTACCTCGTTTTTTATTTTTCTGAGTATTTTTATGAAGAACCTAATTTGAAACTTACACGTTTTTTGTAAAACTATCTTAGCTTTCTAAAAAAATATTAGAAAAAATTCTCAAATTTTGGGCACCATGAAAAACCAACTTTTGGACTATAAACTCAATTTTAATGACTTTTTGTTTCCAAAAAAATCATAATTTTTTTTTCAGAAAGCTGGGATAGTTTTACATAAAAAAACTAATTTTTATTAATTTTTTTTTTTGATGGCCAAAGACACTAAAAAAATATGTGTCAAGAAAATAACTCAAAACACTTTTGACGAAAAAATTGAAATCGTTATCTTAACTCAGCTATTAAATGTTTTTCTTTATGCATTAAATATATTGGTACATAAATATATGATGTTTATCCAAGTCTCTTATTCCAACACTCTAATTATAACATAAAGGGGCAAAATAGGTTAATTTTAGAAGACATTAGCGTTAATTATGCCCTCCATTTAGTTAGTTTTAGAGTTCGCCGTTTAGTATAGGTAATTTTTTGTAGGATGTCAGATTAAAGTAAACTAGTATAAAAAGTACTATAGAGAATATTATCATTTAGCGTTCTGCATTAAGAAGAACGACACTTTTCTTTGTTAAACAAAAAGTAATGAGGTTCTTTTTATTGATAGTTGACAATGGTTCTCAGTTGTTTGATAAATATTAAAAACAATTTTTTATACTTTTAGAAGAGCTGAAATTTTGTTAGCTACTAAAATGTACAATACTACAATTTCATGTACCTTAGTTTCCAATTTGAATAAAAAATGTTTTAACTGTTAAACCCCAATTAGGTATTCTCCTATTAGTTACTCCTATTAATTAGAGCGTTTAATACAGAATATTTTTTCGCAAAATCGTAATTTTAAACTTAAAATAAAATGGATGTTTATCAAGTATTAGTAGTTAGTACTGTAATTAGTATTCTTTATTGGTATTTTGTAATACACTTTTTTATCAGATTTACATAATGCCGACGAATACGTTTCTATTTTTTTTTCGCCAAACACCGCTATGTGTAAAAAACTAACAAATCATAATACAACAGTTATTATCGTACTTAACTCTTATAGCAATTTGCTACTATACATATAATGTTTTTTTAATAATAAATATACCTTAACATAACTCTATCAAAGCCTAGTGTTTTTTATTACTAGTAAATAATAAATCTACACTACTACAACTACAATAATAATAATATGAGCAGATACTTACCTTCTTAATAAATATTCTGCACTTCGAATCGAATGATGCCATTTATCTTATAATATCTATAAACTTATTTGATAAATTAATATTAAATGAATTTTATTGTTTTCCAAACGCGCGTGGTTAAGCTGTTAATATTATTAAGCTTATGTTTATAATTAATAATTAACAAAAATATTTTATTTTTTCAAAGTTTAGTAAATTATAAAAATACACATAACACAAGCAGACGTATTTTGGTTAAAAATTGAGATAAGGTTAGGTATACTACTGTCGACAAAGTAAAAGTTAAAAATACAATTGCAAAAAACTAATTTTAGTTGGTGGAAAGTGAGTGGGTCGGCCCCCGAGGACTTTAGCTTAGTTTCTGTTGATAATTGATTATGCGTCTAACTTTACGTAGTTTCAATTCCATGTAGAAAACTTTTAACACTCAAGTAGGTTATATCTTATCTTAGAAAACACAATAGAGGTTAGGATTATAGAGGTTGATTTAACTCCTAAAAGCATACAACTTAACTAGACTTAAATATATGCATAATAATTAATAACTTACTAATAGACCGAAAGTTTCTAATAAATTTATAAACATCTTATATATTTTATTTTTTTATATTCTTTAACATTACAAATAATTTAGTTGAAAACATATAAATATAAGAGAGAACTCAATAGGATAAAAGCTTAGTGGAGATGATTAAAGTTAACATTAAATTATTAGTATAACATTGAAATTTAAATGTGATAAAAGCTTTTTCAATTTCGAATAAAAATGTTTCTGCACAAATCTGAAATTAATTTGATAAACATAATAAAGGTTATGTAACGTACATCTTTTAGTTTATATTATTTTACAATATTCCAAATACTAAATACAATGTGTTTAAATGCCAATAATATGGCAAGTAGTAAAATAATAATTCAAGTTTACATTTTATCCGATTTTATTTTTAAATTCCTCATCATATTATCTTCTGTAGTTCACGTATCGACTTCAAGCTGTTATTATTTTCTAATATGTTGAATAGTTTAAAACATTTCTTTTTACAAAAACTATTTTACAATGAAAACAAAAAATAAGAAAAAGTCGTTGATACGTCAACCACAAAAGAGATACCAAATTAACTTCAGATTTGTACCGAAACATTTCGACTTTCAACCGTTTTCATAAATATTTATCGATTTTAAGTTTAACAAAGTGCTTTATTTTTGTTTGTTTTTCTGAATTTGAAGGGGTAGTTGTAGACTTTTAAAAATTTAATCCATCAAAGCATTATTTTGCAAACACTAATTATACAAACGAATTTTTATCGATAAAGAAGCTGCTTAAACATAATATATAAATATCAATTAATCAACGTAAAACTACACCTTGTTAGTTTTAATAAAGCTAAATTAAATTACAGTATACACTTTTCTACAAATGAAAGACCATTGTTTTTAAATTTTAACAATGTAACTAATTCGCATAATTAATACTTTATTCGTATACATTTTCTGTTTTCAACAATGTATACTTTGTATACAACTTCTTTTGAATTTATATAATTATATATTTATATTCATAATTCAACTATTAAAAAAGCATAATTTATTACTATTAAAATATTTATTAAGATGTACAACACAAAATGACATTCAAGAAATACAAGTCATTTTTTACCCTTTTCATAAACAAATGTGGTACTCGCCTTGTATAATATCTTAAATACTAACTTCCCCATAAATAAATTACAGAAAAAATTGTAAGAAAATGTGAGTGGTATAACCTCTTAAATAGCATATTTTATTACTTCTATTCTATGACTTAAATAAAACTTTTATTTGATCATAAAACATAACGAAAATATTTTGGAATAATAACTTCTTTTTAATGATATTAACCATGTTTCCATTTTCTTTTTATAAAACAAATTCGGTAAAGAAATGTTCCAACAGACGATTCAAGTGTCCTTTTTCCAATTATAATTCATAGTGGTTTTATATTGGTTTTAAAAAATACAGCTAAAATACTTTTACTAAATAATATTATTTTGTGAATTTTTTTTTTTTTTTTTTTGAAGTGCAGCTGAAATGGTATTATTAAAATGGAACTTTTTCCACTAGACTTGTTATAAGTATTTTAACGCGGCGACTGAAAAAAGACGTCAATGCGACGAGGGGAAATAAGCACAGCTAGCGCACACATACAAAATTCGTTTTTATCGAGTTTGTCGTCGGCGCCGAAGTGTGACGTCAGGCCATATTATTGTGCTTCTATGTGGGTGGATGGGCGGGTCGTAGATCGCCACCTGTTTAAGGGAACTGCCGTATAGTTGCAAGCTGAACGTTCTGCCGAGAATTCGCCACTTGTTGGATTTGTTCGTGGATACCGCTGCCACAACGCATAAGTAAGTTGTACTTTTTTATTATTATTAAAATTAGAATATTTAATTCTACCGTTTTTTTTATGCTTTACCGTAATATTATAATACAACATCCAATAACGCTTTGTATGTACTTCATACATTATCTTCTTGTTTATTTAATTGAAAAAAGTTACTTATTTAAAAAAATATAGGTACTATATTTTATTCTTTTGAATATTAAAATAATCAAACATTTAAAATTGAATTGACTTTGAAACCAAATGACTATTTACTTTAAAGGCAATTGTAAATTGTATGTTTATATAAGCTAATTTCGATAATATTGTTCAATAAATGACAATGTTCACTACGTTACATAAAAGCAAATGTATATATATTTTTTTACTGAATGCATTTTTAAAACACGTTTTTCATAGATTGAAAAAGTGACTTTTTGGTTTCTCTCCTGCTTTTTTCATATATGTATAAATTTAAAAAAAAATCCCATTTTAATCATTGATTATTTCACAAGTTAGAACAATATTTTATTATTGTCGATAGTAAACAAATTTCTATTGAATCATTAATTTTTCGTAATGGTATATTTCGAATAGATAAATGATTTTATCACTTTCAAATAGTCGCTTCGATGTGGAACATTAATGATACTAATTATTAAATATAAATCACTTAATTGACAATACATGTGTTTATAATTGTGTAATTTGATTTTTTGGGGTTTCCTGATAAAAAAAACATGAGTACATGTACTTAAATTCTTTTGTTAAAATTTAGAATCGAGAATATTTAGAATTTACCTAATGTATTGGGAAATGTAATATTCATGTAATAATTATTTAACAATATAAAAACAAAAACATAATAAACCATTAAAAAATATTATTAACATTTTCGGAAGCAAGTTAAGTTTTAATTTTAAAAAAACACCAACAATGTATTATGTATGAACAATATAGAAGTTACCTTACAGAGAAATTAATTTACTATACTTTGATGAACATTTTAATAATATATATACATATATTATTTTACGCAATTGTTATGATTGCGGATGTGAGTGCAAACTTTCAGAATTCATTAATAATATTTAGGAATTCCTGGTGTCTCCCTTCGTCTCACGAGATTATGAATAAATATATTTTACGTGAGAAGAATTGCATAGCTTAATTTTTTTACCGGATAATTTTAATCTGGATAACTGTGCTGTCGGAGCACAAGGATTAATTATATTTTAGTGTGCCTTTTTTTTATATAATTACTGCTAAATCAAAACCCCTGTAGTGTCCCGCAGGAATCCTCAATTAATTTTTTTTAAACAAGTTGTTCGGAAACTAATTAAATACATCTGTACCACTATGGGAGAGAAGGTTTACATTATTTCATGTAAATTAATTTAAGCAAAACTTACGTTATTTTAAAATGTTTTTGTTTTTAATATTTCAAAAGATTTTCAAACGGTAACGTATATATGTGATAAATTTTTTACAAGGATAATATGTTGCTGAAAATGTTTACTGTTCTATGACTAATTTTGAATAATTACATACTTGTAAAGTTTTTTAAGTTTAAAATTTAGAACGGTATATGGAGCTCGGTTAAGTATTTCGTTCTGTACTTTAAACTTAAGTAACATAAAAAAAATATTTAAAACCAATTATCGACCAATAAACATTTCAGCAAATTATTCTTCTTTCAAAAAGTAAATTAAATATATATATTTCCGTTTAAGTTTTAAAAGTTGATAGCGCTCTGAAAAATAGTAAATACTCGGTAATTCTATTTGATTGTAAAATAACATTTAAAAAAATGTTTTTAATAAGAAAACCGACAAAGCTGCAACCATTTTAGGAGAATATGAATCTTACGTATCATCATGATATATGCTTTTGAAATTCTTCAGTAATTTTTTTTTTATGTAGACTACATCTACTAATTTGTGTGTTACGGCATAAATAGTATTTGGGTATAAAACATGTTATGGTGAGCTTACTACTTCACAGCTTTACTTTAAATCAGAATTGCATATAAACGACGAAATACATTAAGAAATTCGGCATACCGATACATAAAAAGTCATATTATACAATGACTACACAATCATAACAACACAAAAAATACATTTTTAGTTTCTTTCTAGTTGGGAGTTTCTAGTTTTTTTGACATTTTCATGTCTTAGCTCTGGCACATAACCGAAAAAAGCGTACCGAAAAAAGCGTTACCAAAAAAGAAATGGGGTTGAAGATGAGGTGGGTATGGGAAAGGGGTAGAATTAGCTATGGCAAAAAACCGAAAAAAAGCGTAACGAAAAAAGCGTTACCAAAGAAGCGTTACCACACGGAGATGGGTTGGAGGTGAAAATAGGGGTAGGAGATACGGGGGGGGGGGTGGGAATGGGGTTGGGGTTGGGGACAGGAGATAGGGGTGGGAGATAAGGTAGAGAGATAGGGGTGAGAGATTAGGGAGTAGGGATAGGGTGGGAGATAGGGGTGAGTGATAGGGATGGGAGATAGTGGGTAGGGGAGAGGGGTAAGATATAGTAGATAAGAGATATGTTGTACGTTCAACGTTCAAATTAGAACTAAATAATAAATTCAAAACAGTTTAATTCTCTATGTTAAGTTACTTTTGGCCAGATAATAAACACTACAATTTTAGCCAGAAACTTGTTTGTACATAATTTTTTAATTTCCTTGGCCTTATGCTGTAACTGGAAGCTCCATATAATTTTTATTTTTTAAATTATAATTCCACACCTAATCTAAATTTATTTGGTACTTTAACGAGACATGAAAATGCTCTTTCGTGGTTGCAGACTCGGCTGAAAAACTTTTATTCTTGTTTCTTGTACTTACATTGAGAGAAGTAATATTGGCAAATTGTAAGTAGAGTTTTGGCAATAACTTAAGATATAGATGTATATAATTATAGTTGTTATACTATAAGCGACAAGTAATACCGTTTGTGCATACTACTTCTTAATTATTTTATATCTTTTTTTTTAACAGTGCAAACAACTTTATTTTACGTTTTAACCGTATTGCAAAACTAATAACGTTTTATTTTAATTTTTATCAATTGAGGTTTAAATTCATTTTAATTTATCGATTAGAGCTAGATGTCTTCATGTTATTGACAAAAATATAAGTAGGTATACCAGCATGGTTTCTTTTTTCCCTAGCCAATTGAGCCCTTAACCACGAAGTGATACATTGACTAGTGTGTGTAATCTAAACCAGCTCAAGTATGACACGTTCTTATTTCATTTTTTAAGTAAAGATTTTGTGGTTTACTGGTGTATAGGTTTTACGTATTTGGTATGCAGGTGTTAAAGGATCGTATTAAAAAATATGCCTTAACGATCCTTAGTTCAATGTTTTCAACAATAATAACAATTTTAGAACTAGAGGCCAAAATCAATTTATGTTATAGTCAACGGCTTTCATGAAAAATATGATTTATACGTTTTCTGAAGTTAAAAATAAAAGCCTAAAAAAAATGTGCTCAAATAAAATGTTTTTAATTCTGGAACTTCGTGGTCTACTTGTATAATATTTTTAAAGCCAACAAGTAAATAAATTGTTTTTCAAAGTTGTTGAAACTCGCGTGATTATCGTGCGTTTTCTTTTATTTTGTACTTTTTCTTTGTCTTACCTAGTTGGGGTCAGACAGGATTTACAATTTGGGATTAAAGCTGGCTGCCAGCCTAACACTAACCAAAGAAGTTTAGAAGCCCGGAAGAAGGTTGTGGATTTTTTTTAGACATTTTCGCTTGCAAGTGATTCGAGAAACAACTTTTAGTGTTGAAGCAAAAAAAAGTTCTTAATAATAGGATGTCTAACGAATTTCATCTTCCCAGCACTCTTTAACATTTATTTTGAGATCTTAAAAAACTGTTATAAATACCGTATTAAAAATATGGTGAAGTATAGCATAGGATTCGTCAATAGTATACAATAGCTATCAACTTGATCGTGTTCATTGTGAATTCTTAAAGTTTGTTAAGTACGCCAGTAGAGTAGATTGCCTTTTCCACGACACCAATCTTAACAAAACACTAAACTTATTCTACCCACCTGTGACCTGACCATAGAAACTATGTTATTATCGTAATTGTCTATAATTACTCAATGTTATATCACCCAGCGCCCTTATCGGAGAGTATAAACTTTAAAGCTCTTTTCCACCCCATTAGAAATAAGTTACTTTTTCATACCGTTACTCGCACTACTACTTATGAACATAACGAATCTTTAAATCAACGTAGACAATAGACATCTCGTAAGGTTGATCCTTTAAGTTGCGTGAGCCTAAAATTATTAATAATCGTTACTCTATATTTTGTAAAAAATGATTTATAATTATTTATTACTGTATTTTTAGTATTTTGTATGCTTTTTTTGGTTTGCTAGACACAGATGTGTATATACTAGTTTTTTAAATAACAGATAATACGTAGGTAATATAATTGATGGACAATTGCGATTAATAAACGAACATAATTAGTACTACCACTGTAAATCGAATGTAATACTTATTGGGTTTTGATCAAATTAGAATAGTTTATATTATTGAAGTATAAGTAATAGTTACAAAATGTAGAAGTCATACTCAAAATGATTGTTTTGTAACGGTCACATCATCAAAATGATTTTAGGTCTAATAGTTTATTCCTGTATACACTATACAGTTTATTGTTACGTATCCAGATAAGATATATTTTAATCATGGATTGCTTTTTTTCTGGTTTGTGATTTTTTAATGTCAGTTGAATTCAACTTAATTTATAAATGTAGCAACTAGACGGTGAAATACTTTATGAAAGTTTTATGGTATATTTTGTAAATGGATTATTGGTTGTAGTGAAAAAGTTTGTTTAATTATTGGAAAACAAAGTTTTTGTAATAATTGCAAAAGGAATAACATGTTTTCATTAGAAGGATACAAATCAACAGAACAGTGCTACAACAATATTTGTGATATTTACAAATTAAATATTTGTTCTCTCCCAAATAAAATAACGCTAATATATGTGGTTCATATCGGATTACACTTCACATTTTCTTTGTGTTTTCATTATTGCTAGAATCTTCATGGTTTTGATGTTTTGTTGCTATTTAATGTTTTCACTTTTGATCGTTCGCACGCCAGTTTATCTTTTATTCTTATTTCTTAGCCTTTCCATAAACAATACATTATACAGCCATCTAGTTAAACCCACGACCCTTTTGTGCAATGGTCTCAGCGTTTAAGAGCTTAAAAAGCCTTTCTCATTTATCTCGACGGGTAATAATAGTGGAAACTGTTGTTATGTCGCGCTGCGTGTAGGAGTAGGTGTACGTTACCGTAGCAACCAGATTTCCCCACTATAAACGGTACCGAACGACGTTATTATTATAATTATTACTATGGAATTTTTACTTAATCTGTTTGTCATGTACACGGTACATGTGTACTTAGAAGACAGGAAAATGTTAAGAGCCAATACTTTTTGCTGGTGTTATGCAGGATGACTTTTACATCCCTGTTTAGTTAAGACGATAGGTACTCTACAATATTATGTAGGATATAGTATATATTATTGTACAGTATTGTCTTAACTGAAATAATGTTTTCCATTTAGTCACAGGGATGTAAAAGTTATAAGCCGAATAAGAATACAGTATGAAGGTAAAATATGTTAATAATCAAATATTATATTATGTTATAACGTCCGTCTAACGTGTAGTTGTCTATTTAGTTAGCCATCTAATATCAGCAGTCTTTATGTATAATTACTTTTTACAACTTTTTAAGCCGAATTTTATTTATTTTTCGGCTAATGGAATATGCTTTGACTTCAGATTTGGCAGAGTGAATCATAAAATGTTTTTATTAAAAGGAAAATTGTTTTGCATTCGGCGATGGTTATTTTTTGCTCTCTTTAAAAAATTAATAGTTTATTGCTGGTGAGATTAAAAGCTGGGCGATATTTATATTTGACGTTTATTTAATATTTTTATATACAATATACATACTACATAAATAGGTTAAACGGAAACCTAAACTACAATACATTGTTTAATTATTCTCGGCTTTCATGGTAAATTATTGGATTAAAGCAAAATGTTCAAATGGATTACACTATAAAATAGAACGTGGTGCATGCTTAACCCAAAGGGTCATATTATTGACATATGTTCACATACTAGATTAAATTATTAAATATGTATAAACCTTTCTTTATAAATCGATATAAAATTTTCATTACACATGTACACGTACCTGGATATCTAATATTGTCATATTTACTAGTAAAAATAATAAACTAAAAAAAAAAATCGTTATTTTTTTTATACCTAATTGCTAGTTTCAACTAGAAATGTAATGTACAAACTACTACTAAGTAACTACCTAAGTTTTATTTCTAGTTTAATTTGACACACTCAAAATTTAATACAACCAAGTGACCTCTTAAATATCATTAAAAGTGACTACTAAATCTTTCTGCGTATTTTTAATCGATAATATATAAATTTGTATATCGTTACATCTCTACATCTCGATAATGACCTTATGATGGGATTTTGATCACCAAGTAACATAAAAGCGCATGTTTCTATAGAAACCGTGTCAAGAGTTGCTCAGTTTTCAGTGTCGTTAGTTCTAATATTGAGTACCGTGGTTGTAATTACTTTTCCGAGGAGTAGGGGTAAAATAGATAGTTCTATACTACTCCTAATCGTTAAAAAATATATTTTTTAAAAGTCATCTTATCAATATGTATTAAAGAACACTAGGCCCAACCTTTCCTTTTTATTGCACTACGACATCGTTCCTCAATAAGTACAACTACATTTTTAGTATCTTAAGGAAATAGTTGTTTGATTTTTAAATTAAAGTCATTAATCGTTTAACGAAAAACAAAATAAAAAAAGGCTCGATGAGTTTGACATGTTTGTGGACAAAAACTGTGTTTACAGTTAAATTCAATTTTATTCCCTAGTGAGTTTACTTTGTGTACTATCAACGGTAATCAATATCCAACAAAAACAATAGGATGTTGGGAAAATAAAAAAAACCGAAAGTAACAACTACCTAAACGAAATACGCACGTTTATTTCACTTTAGAGGATCACTATGTCACACAGCTCACACTGCATTATGTAATATTCGAAGAAACTAAACACAATTTTATTAAGAAACAAACAATTAAAATCTTAATATATTATTATATATATATATACATTAAAAATGAGTTAAAGAAAAACGTTTTGTCAAATAAGTAATACATTAATAATACATCTATTTCAAGTGGATGTTCAATAAGTATAATAACAATTAATAAAATGAAACAATTAAATATTTAAATTGTATTATTAGTTTCTTTAAATACCTCTTTTTCGATTTTCTTCCACTCTTTATTTATAAATTAAAACTAACTAAAGGTAACTTTATTCTTATAACTGTGTACGTATTATAGAAACATAAGTACACAAAAAAAAATGAAATAACTTCATTAGGAAAAAAGAGAACGCATGCATTAAGAGTTGTGCAAATATTATGAGACTGTATTGAAAATTCCGTCTATTTGAAGTATAATATGTTTGTAATTTGATCTAAAGGTTGTTTTGAAAAAAATAGTCATTTTTCGTTAAGTTTTTTATAGTTTTTGAAACTTGAAAAACATATTACTTTTTATGCGTTTGTACTGATTAAGAAGAATGTAGGGGACTAACCAACTCCCAGGTCCCTAGTGTACCAACTATAAATGATTTATGAACGATAGTAAAAATACAAGGGGCAATAATGAAGAAATTGGTCCAGTGGTTTCTGAAATATCCTGCACACACAGACAAAAGCGATATTACTTTTAAAAAGAAAGAAATACGAAATTACTAAACTACGACATAGTTGTTTAGCTTGTTTAATAGGCGGTTGAGTTAATTAAGCTATAAAGTCATTGTTTTACTTATCTTAATACTGCAAAACGTTTAAAAAAAATATTGTATAAATATTTGAAATACTACATTATTGACAAGTCTAGTTAAATATAATTACTGATATGAAATAATATATTATATATCTGCGAATAATACTAGACACTAATAATTAAATTTAAATCTTGATGTCTAGTAGATGTTATAAATGATAACCGCTACGGCGCTACTTTTAGTAATAATCGATCTGATTTACCAATTGATGATCAATGGTTGATAATCAATATTTTCATGTACAATAAAATATCTGATAAATAATTCATAATAAATTAGTATAAAAAGGTCCTAACATCTGATTAAAAAATGAAATATTTCAACTACTGGTTTGAAGATCTTAAATCACATACATAGACTTAATCTGTTATATATAAGCTAAGTAGTTTATATGTTGCCTTATATTTTTTTTTTATTAAAGTATTTGCAAATATTATCGAAGGCAATGAAAAAAATACGTGGATTTTAATTACAATTATTATAATAAAGTTATTATTCAATAACCCGTGAATTGTTTTTCATTTAGGATACACGTTTGAACAGCTGTTAAGTTATGTTTGTATCATAGCTAACACGATCCAACGACAAAATAGAGTAAATTCATTACTTGGTTCATATTTGGACAGTAGGCTAAATAGGTTGTATAGTGTTAATGCATCCAATATAGCATGTACCATAACATATGCGCACTGCTTGCAACACATACAATTAACTAATAAAAACAAGATATTATAATGTACCTATATCCAGTTTCATAAAGTATTATTATATTTGAGCACATACTTATATATTTATTCAGTGGCTTGTTTATGAGAGTAGATTAGAATATTTCCCCCCGTTGTTTTTTAAAACATTTTTATACATTTTAAAAATGTTTATAATAATATTCGATACTCCTAAACATTAAAATCTCCAAAAATAGTTAACAAATTAAAATTTTTAGTAGAGATCTTTATATAAAAAAAATACAATCAAATGAGTATGATAACACTTAAGTTCTAAAACACTTAAGTTGCTTTGGTAAAACCGAGAAAAATAACTAAAAGCTAAACATCGGGAAAACTAAAAAACTGCAATTATGTTCAGAGAAAATGTACATCCTTTAATAAACTATAAAAATAATTAATTTATTGTTAATTTGTTAATTTTTTATTTTGATTCATAGCAAATAGTGAATGGTTAAACCGAATGTTTCCGACTATGTTCTCATAAAGGAACATGCAGATAAAAAGAACAACCAATTCAATTTGAAATCAAATTTGTTCTAATTTCATTGTGTATATACAATTAACAATAAATACAAATGTATTCTATATAAAAATTAGCTTTGACACTAAAATAAATCAGTTAAGCGGACGTAAAATTATAGACAAACCTATACTTCTACCTTCTGTAATTCGATAATAAGTTTAAATATAAATTACAATACAAATATGGGAGGGGGGGCGAAGCTTAATTTCTTAAGTATTACCCCCAAAAGAAAATTGTCAATACGTCACTGTGTATTTTAGTGATTAAACTAAGGTGGCAGTCGTAAAAGGTAATGGATTAAATATATTTTTTTTATGTAATGTCCTCTTTCAAAAGTAAATAGTGATGCTACTTGAGTAAATCGGTCCAAAGGAAAAAGTTATCGTGTTTACAGACACAAAAAAAAACACACAATTGTAACCCCCAAAACCTTCTCAGCTTTGCGTTGAAGCTACTACATGATGTTTATTCCTATAAAATAAACTCGTTTGCCTAATAAATAATAATAAACGGTATATTATGTTTACACTATGTATAATACGCAAGCTATATTTACTTTCCGATTTTCCTATGCGATATATTCATGTAATATATATGTATATATTATATTTTAGATACGGGTATCGAATATGGGTAGAATACAAGTCTTATTACGGTAATATTTTATTATTACATGCATTACCTATACTGTTAACTTATTGAACTCGTTTATTTAAAAAAGCCATCGTGTCTCCTTGATACGTATATTGATTTAAAAAAAAAAAAAAATACTCGGGTCAGTCTTTCGGAACACCATTAAGAAGAAAGTCACTATTTGTGTCATACATTTTTATTTTAAAATGAAAATATTCATATCATCATCCCTTTCTTGGTGTGTATATATATATGTATAGGAATATACAAGAAAATAAAAACACCGAATACAAATGGGTTTTATACGTAGCAATTCGTTACCGTAGGCGGAACTGCTCGACATTTTGACAAATAGACACTGCCGTGGCACCGTTAAATAGGTCGAAAAGTTTGCATAGGATTTAAAGATATAGGGTATGCTGAGAAGTCACAAGCCGGAAATTTGTTTTTTGTCCATATACAATATATCATCGTACTCTCCGCACCGATGATAGTTCGTGTGAAGTCCGTGCTTGTTTTTATTTGTTTCAACAGATATCCACATTTTACAGCAGTAGTATTGGTACGTCATATCAATACAATAAATAAATTTATATACAAAACGAAAGCCCGATCGCCATGGAGACTGACGTCTCCCGATCGTCCTTCGACCGAATTTCCCGTTTTGTATATTTCAATCAATTTAACCACCATGAGGTCTACCAGATGATAAAAAACAAAAAAAAAATCCAACTTCATACGCTTGATTAATTGATGTTTCTGTACCAGTCAGTATACGTAAATTAAAATAGTCGCTAACACCCTACCGTCCCTACCGAAAAAAAAAAAAAATTGGAAAAAACGTACCACCGAAATGGAGGATTAAGTAAAAAAAACACAGATGAACAAACAGTTAAAAAAATATATATATATATATATCACATTTGATCCGAAAATCGTTTTTTAGGTTTTAAACATTTTAGCTGTCAGATATTATGTATTGGTTTTACAATAATTATGTTTTTGTGACATTTTACAATTAGAATAAATTCCTTAATGTAAATAAATTTAATTTAATAAACTTAAAATCATACTAATCATAATATTCACTTTGAAACATTTCGCATTTCGACAATCAAGTTGTCATTTCAGTGATAGTCGTAGAATCAAGAAAACGCTAAAAACGCTAGAAGTCCATTAGTTACAATTATACCAATAGAAAACTTCGCACTATACACGGAAATAATAACAAAAAATAATAATAAAAAAGAAATTATAATAAAACCAAAACTCAGGTTTGGGATAAGTACTTTTACTAAAAATACATTTTTCGATAATAGAATTAAAAAATAATTATGTCTAAATGAATTACTAATAAAACACATCTACATTATATTTGTATACAACTAAAAGTATAAATATATACTTTGAAATGTAAAAATATATTTATTACATGTATTATAATTTATAGTTGTCTTAATATTTAATGGCATTGCGGTTTAGTCTAGTATTTACTATTTATAGGAATGAAATTTTCGGTAGTAAAAGACCCATGGGTCCATTCTGAATAGTTAAGTGATATTAAGACTAAGCTTTCGTGTAAGCTCCTTTTGGCCTCTCTCTGTGATAGTTATACAATTTTTTATTTACTGTAAACAATTTTGTATTATCTATTATTATAAGTACCTATTTAAAACTAATATTGTCTCAGATCTCTACTTAAAAGATCATTTAATATCATTTAATACATGAAAACTCGTACTTACAAAAAAATATTTTAATACATTTATTATAATTAGTCTAAATAAATTTAAACGGAATATTATTTGGATGATAATTTATATTTAAATATTGATTAACATGTTATGAAACGTTTAAATCGGTTTGAAGCTCAGTAATTATTGGATTTACCATTGGGTTTGTTAAACAATTAGACAAAACGGGCTTTTAATACGGCTCTTATACAATTATAAGTACCAGGAGACCATGTGTTGTTCAGTAGTTAAAAATAATAATTCAATAAGGCATCATCATGATTAGCTTTAGTCAATACAACAAATTTAAGTAAATAAATGTGTATTAAAAATTAAACGGATACCTATAATTATTTTTTAATAGATAAACGCTTAATTACTAACGTATATAATAATCAATAATTATTTAATACTATAATTAATTATTTAAAATTAATTTATTATTCAAATTATAAATGAAATAAATTATTATTTAAAATTGTTATTATTATTTTTAATTAATTCAAATTTATTACGCAGTGTATTTTTATATTAAGTTGTACAGGTAAAAGTAATTTTCCCAACATAGTACTTCCGACAATTTATTTCACTTTAGCAGGAGGCGTATTGTCATGGTTACTACAACTATAACGACACGTACAGACACTGAAAAATATTATTTTTGCTTTTGTGTACACGTGTGTTATTTTCCCCCGAAGTTGTCAAAATAAGACACTACGCTATAACAATAGAAATAAGAAGATGAAAGTTTTACAACAGTCCTAACTGTGTAATATAACTTTGTATTAATGTCTAAAAGCTGAGATTATTATAGAAAAGATATACTTGAATGACCAAAGTGAACTTGAACAATTGTATAGCGTTAGAGCTATAAATCATGTAAACTTAACTCATAAAAAAATATTTGTCACATAAACTAACATCTATTACATAAAGTAAAAAATAAATTAAAAATAGCAGTTATTGCAGTAGTTTTTTAATTCTTAAATACAGTTTGACTTTGAACTGTATAAAACCTAGAAAACTATATTTTCAGTGTTTCAACATATTTTTGTGTATTTTTCTATAAAATTTGTGCAAGCCAAATATCTTGTTATAAAAATGTATTCTATACTACAACCTCTTCTACATATATATTTTTAGTTGATACTAATACATCATCATATCATGTAGCTTAACTGGCTTTGAAGGCCCATCGCTGCCATCGTGTGATGGTTTTTCTTTCTTGACGCTTTACTAGTCCTTTTCCGGAGAGAGGGAAGTCTGCTTCTTTTTACCAGGCAATTTTTAGCCAAAAAAACTAACGCTTTACCCACTCAGCCACTCGTTCTCCTCTTAACAAATACACATTACATATTTTTATTATGAAATGAAAGTCATAACATAATAGAAAATCTTAGGTATACAAATATACTCGAATCCCTTTAACATACATAATTATGCGAATCTAATTTTCCCTATGCAATCTCCGTGTTAAGCAAATCGTCGGATAATTTCATACTCCCATTAGGCTGCCTACAGAAAAAAACAAATGTAAAAATATACAAATTGGGACTCCGATATAAAAAAAATTACTAACTGGGCGAAGCCAGTTGTAACGACTGTAGTAAATGAATTTTTTTAAATAGTATTTATAGAAAAAACAATTTTTATAGACATTATAAGCTACAATTCAAAGTTTATCCTTGAAAATAAATAAATATGCCATACACCTATTATACCAACATGTATTTATAATATCAGGTTTGAAGCAAACATGCGGTCAGATCCATCCAATTGCTCGGAGGAGGCAAAGCTAAAGAAAATGATAACCATGGCTGGGTTAGCATGCCGCAAATCGTCGAGGACATCTTGCCAACGAGAAATCGAACTTACCGACTCCTCGTCTGTTAGTGAATTTTTTTATCCTAATACCGATACATTGCTATCCTATTAACTGTGCTTAAGAATACTTTGTCTAATTGAATGTATGGTAGATTAGTGACGACACTTGCACCGGATCGGACGGACAAAGTCGCAGTGGCGGCACGGGCAGATCAGGTACTCGAAGGAAGCGTAAATCTAATGGCAAAGACAAAAACGTCAGAAGACTGGAGAGCAACGAGAGAGAAAGACTTCGGATGCACAGCATCAACGATGCATTTCAGGTAGGTACATATAATGTAATAAGTATACTAAATATTTGTTATTTGGGAATTAATAATAAACCAAAATTTGTTCTTTTCAATAAACCTATTTGTAGGACTGATGAGCTTAGTTTTTAAAAAAATAATTTGTTTTCCACCCACGTGTTTGATATTATATATTGAAAAAGAAATTATTCATGTAAAGAGTAAAGACAGGTATTTTTTACACGCGAGACATTCTAGTAAAAAATTCGGATGTACCAAAAATGTTTATTTAATACTTGAAGTACTGTGGGACGTGGGTTACAAAAAGTAACGATGATTTGTTTATGTGCAGTAGAAGACAAGATAAACGGTTATACATTTTACTGGTTACCATAGTAACTAAGGGAAATTGAATTTCTATGTGCCCGGTGAGGAAATAAGGGTTTCTTGCTACCTTTTAATTACACTAAAACGCTATCGTTTATCCTTGGTAAACCACAGTGACTGCACATTTTAATTACACTTTAAATAATTTGTGCATTACATGGGAACAATTATTACATACTAATACTAATAATTATAGAATATTCAACTGTAGCTATCTAATAACCCAAGTATTACAATATATATTATATAATGTATATATCTAGGTTATAAGCAAAATGGAAAAATAAGAAGCTTATAGATTAACAATTTATAAAATGTACTTACGGATATTTCTTCTAATACTTCTATAATAACAATTACGGGTATTTTAAAGATAAAAGTGCGGTTTTTTTTGTTGGCCACTGAAATAAAACATTATTACTCAAAAGTATAGTATATATTATATTTATTAATAATTACTATACAGTTATTAAATTATTACTGTAGTACACAAATTATTGTATTTATAGTAAATATGGCGTCCAACGTGTCAAGTAAACACTTTGAGTGATCCAGCCGATAAATTATAAATGATTCGTTTTTTAGATAACTATTATTATTTTCTGAATATCAAAATAAGGTATGAAATTCTATAAATGTATAAAGTATTTGTTGTACCTATATTAATAGTCAGATAAAAGTCACATGGCCTTTGGTGAACGTGCACAAACTATTTTCGAAATTCAATTTCAACCTGTACCAAATATTATGGTAGTTTTTAATTTCAATCAAATTATGTGTTTCAGTCACTTCGAGAAGTTATACCACACGTGAAAAAAGACAGAAGGCTGTCGAAAATCGAGACTTTGACTTTAGCAAAAAACTACATTATAGCCTTGACAAAAATCATATGCGATATGAGAGGCGAATTTAATCCTTTTAAAGACCCAGAAGGAACCGACGCAGATGAAATAGACATCCACCAACAATTACAATTAGCCCTCCAGAAAGAGTCGGATGATTCGTTATAAATGTTTTATAATCAATAATAAGTGCATATAATATTATGTTATCCAATTTCAATTAAGTCAAATTACTTTATTTTTATTGTTATAGCTACATCAAAACTATACATTATTATAATATAATAAATTCGTTTTACAATTAAAAAATAATAATCTATGTATATATAAGCATACATAATATAATATTAGTAAATAGTAATATTATATTACATACACGGAAATAAAAATAATAGGTATACCTATACACAAAGGTACCTTTGTGCCAAAAGACTAATTTTTTAATAAATAATTATTTCATGTATTACTTCCAAACAAATTTTAACACCAAACTTTAATTAAATATTGTAAGTAAAAAATGAGTAATATTTTTGATGTACCTAGGTAATAATTATTTTGATGGGATTATGAGATTAAGGGGTTGTTGAATTGAGTTTAATACATTTAGAAAAAAATCCACACACTTTATGATTAACAGTAGTAATATATTGCATAATTAGCGTAACAACTTACCCATAAGCAAAAATATTTTATTACTTTATATACTTATATATTGCACGCATGTCAAAGGCTTTTTTTTTTCTAGTCAACTTTACATAAAAACTAGTAAGCTGCTAATTAACTACAAATCTTGGAAAACTTCACTTGCGAGGTTTTTACTCTTACAACCCCTAAAAGCCCAATTGTAATTAGATAAAAAAACGTAATTTAGACATAGAAAACATAGTACTGATTAATAGAATAGACTCCAATCCATACCACGTTTTAGACCAACGAAATAATAATCTACGAAATCTAAAACAGATGTAAACAAAAGTTTACATATTAGTTTTTATTATCAACAAAATTTTCTTAGGTATTTTTGTTAAAAGTTATTCAAAAAATTATTCTAGATAATTATTCAATACTTTTTGACAAGTAATAATTAAAAGAGTATATAACGTAGTTAGTGAATGGAAACATTTTTTGTCTTAGTATTCATTTAAAATCATCCCTATTTGTTTATTAACACCTATATATAGTATTTAAAAAGTTGTACGAAAGTAAAACAGTTAAGCGAAGAGCTTATTTTCCATAGGGTATGGTAAAAGCATTGCTTTAGTGTAAAATAACATGTACGGTGTACCTATATTAATATAAAAATTAATGATATCTGTAATATTCAACTAGTCTTGATGCCAAAGAGCTTTAAAAATTGTATACCTATATTTTTAAAAATAAATTCTACGTTGAACATTTCATATTATATTCTTCTTTCTATTAGTTTTTATTAGCCTTTCTATATTATATTTTACTTTCTTAATTCATAACAATTGTACTACATTATCCATATTAATGTAATCTCTACCTATATTAGCTAGATGCCAAAATATGTCCACGGCTGTATAAACAATTATTACCTATTATATAATATTTATAGAATTTCATTATTTTTCAAATATTGCAAACTTTGTTTAATATGCAAAATAGTAAGACAGTGATTACTACCCAAAGTATACTAAGTAACGATCTATTATAATATGCCTTAAAAACAAATATATCATTATACAACGTGGGACATAAGGATTTGTATGCAAAATATAAATAAATCTATCAACTTGTGATCCACACTGCATAATATTATTTATATATAGAAAAACTTAATTTATATACAAATTATTATTATTAAATATATTATTATTATTTTCAAATACATAATTATTAGCTTAACTATTGTAATTAAATCCTTTACCTACATTTAAGATGTTACATTATATACTTAAAACAATTATTATAAAAAATGTACCTAAATATTTAAAAATTATTTTTCTAGATGTGAAATGCTAATATCTAAGAGATTCATAATACACCTATATAGTAATGAATGATTGAATAATAAATAAAAATTACTTAATGAACATTGAACATAAGTATTTGCGAGTCAATTATAAAAATATATATATATATATAATCAGTGTTGTAGTATATACTATAGATAATAAATAAATGAATATATCTTACAACCATACACACTATTTTATACATTTCAAAAGATGCAGTACATACTATAGAGTATAGATAATAAATAAATACAAATATCTCATAACCATACACACTATTTTATACATTTATTCTAAATAAAATATACCTAATTATATTTTTCTTTCTTAGATTTTATCTATAATTAAATTGTTCCTTAATTATTAGGTAGATCGTTAAAAAATATGAATATATTATTAAAAGATGTAAAGTTATGAAGAAAATTATTATTAGATCTATGAAGATGTGTTATGGAATGGAATACAAATTTTAGCTTACACCTAAACAAGTAGATACACATGTAATTACCTAATCTTATCAAACATGTATATAGTGTATTTATTTTATTTATAATTTTAATTAGTATAAATTATTAAATACATTCATTTTGAATACCATTAGTATCTGCTGTGTTCCCACTGAATAAAGAACTAAAACAGGTTTGCGTTTGAATATTAGTAAACTCTAGATCTCCAAATAAACATTCAGATTCAGCGGTCTGTGTGTAAATATCTAAACAGTCAAAATTAGTTTGGGTTTCTGAATCTAAGAACATAGGATCAGATTCAATCTTTGTACATCCACCCTGTGGATCTGTTTGTGTTTGAGCACACAATCGCTTAACAGGACTAGATGTTGCTGATGACAGTTTTGGATCGTTGTATCTTAACAACCAGTCCTTACTATCAAAATTGGTCTGAGTCGATGAGTCTGATAAAGTCTGAACATCTGTCACCGTTTGAGTATGAGCTGACTTCTTAGTAGATTCCTTTAATTTGTCTTCTGAACTTGGAAATAGTTTTCTTGACTTTAAAAGCCTATAAAACATAGATTGTGTTATGCATACTAAATATTCTTATAATATTACTAAGTTCTAATACTTCATTATAGTTGAATATCCTAGTCCTATGTCATGTTGTTTTCGTTTTGTGTGTGTAAGAAAAGCTTCAGGTGATTTGTACTGAACTCCACAATAACATGAATATACTACACCACAAGTTATACGATGTGATTTTAGAGTAGACTCTAATGGAAAACCTTTTTCGCAATTATCACATTTGAATTTTTTATCAGAATGTACCTTTATACAGTGCTGCAATTAAGATAAGTAAGTAAATTTAAATAACAATATGTTGTAAAGTAAACCCAACTTACTTGTTTTAAGAGTTTTTGAGTTTTGAAGTATTTGGATGAACGTCCACCACCATTAATACTATACTTGCAACCTAATACAGGACAGTAATATGTAGTACTAGTATTGTGATCAGAGTCTTTTTTTATGACACCCTCTGATAAAAACATAGTCAGTTAGAAATTAGCGAGTTATGTACTTAATGTGTTTAATTAATAAATATGTATTGGAGAATTAAAAATCTGTTAAAATTCAAAGAAATACATTTATAATATGTAATAATTCAGTGTTTAAATATGGAGAAACTATTGTTATATTAGAAATAAACGGTCAAGCTAAAAAACATTTGGTTTCGCAAATATTGATAAACTATACATTTTTAATGTTATTATTTTAGTCATTAGTGTTAAATAATAAATACTACTTAGATATTGTAGTTACTACAATAGTTATTGTTATTATTATTATTTTCAGAACGGCCTTAGAAGATAAGATCGGTCAACTACATCGTTATCAGTTGCCCGCTTAATTAGGCAAAACATTTACGGAATACACCACTAGCGCTGCTGTAGGTTATAGGTTTGTGAAGTTACGTTTAAACATGATAGTTGATACTATACTAAGTTTCAACTTTAAAAACTCGAAAATAGATTCAATAATACATAAGTAGTAGGTATAGTTCACACTCCACGTCATGTAAATAATTAGCTGTTAGCAGCTATTTTATGAAATGGGCGCAGCGAAATTGATGAATGGACGCAAAACGATATGTTCATAGATGGCGTTAGCAAAATATTTGTTTATTGGTTGATAACTAGCGGGAAATTCAAGTATTACACATGCGTTATATTATATTATTTAAATTATTATTAACACATAGTCGGCCGATGGTGGCAACTTAATTGTCGAAATACGTATTTGTTTATATTCATTAGCATTTATCAAGCAATTATGTACTAATAGTCAATTTGTGAAGAAATTGACTTTTTCGACATCATTATCAGATGATAGTACAACATTCCCGTTATATGTAACTTCTTTTTTTAGTAACACTTCCCCTACTACTCCTTTTAGACATTTTTAATTTTAATTATTAATAATTAAGTAAGCAGATACCAGCTACGGTTCAGCTGTATAATTTGGAGGCTCATAACCAAAATATGTAGTTTTTACAAGGAATATTATAACTACATGTTTTATAATTGACAGTCCTTATTGTAAACTCAAAAATAGTTGACTAATGTCGTTGTTTAAATGATCAATTCAATTAAGTAACTATTTGTTAGTATTTTGCATGTATAGCTAAGAAACAAAAGGATTACAATAAAAAACTCATTTTATTTTTTTAACGTTTTAATGGAATAACATTAACATTGCCTGCGTACAAGTTATTATTATTTTTCATATATCATAAATATTCACAATAATATCATTAAAAACCGCCTGTATTCCATTGTTGTTTTGTACAATATTTAATATGTGTATTACAATATTTCATTGTAATATTAATAAACAATTAATATTACATTTTTACATTCTACTAAAACTGTACAAAACGAAAAAAATTATATTTATATAATTATATTAATTAATTGCATTATTATTATTATAATTATTCGAAAAAGTTAATGTATTGACTTTAGATCCAATAAATATATAATTTGTTCGAATTGGCTACACAGGATTTTTAAAAATTAAAACTTTTTTTTTGGTCAAGATAATTAATTAATATTTTTACATGTATAGTTAATAAAATATATTTATACATAATTATGTATGTGTACAAATGTACACTTTATTTATGATAATAATAATAATAATAATAATAATAATAATTATGAACGATAATAAACCAAAATATGTTTATAAATATACATATACAAGTAGCCCGATTAAATCGGGAAGGGGGAAGGTAAATAAAAAGCTCAAAAATTATAAAGCCAGACATTAAACAACAACAGTCACAAATCAATGTGACTAAAATTGACATTTACTAAAAAAATTTATAATAATTTAAAATGATAAAAAAGGTGAAATAAATTATATTATACAAAAAGAATAAACTTAAATAATATGAACAACCATTAAAACGACACAATATTTTATGGTAACTCGTTCCTTGACAACTTGAACATAAATTGTCATTAAATTTTTTTTTAAATGTATCAAGAATAATATTATTATTAATTACATTCACAATTTACCTATAACATACTGTAATAAAATAAAATTGCCCTAAAAAATTTTCTAACCATTGGTACCTACTGTTTATTATGCGATTTATTTTAGTTTTGTCTAAACTAAAAAAAAGTGTCCAGTTATTTATAATTATTTTGGTTTTCAAATAAAGCTAAAAATGTACATAAGAAAATATCACCTTATTGATCTAAAAATTAGATGAAATTATAAAGGAAACGTTTGGCGAAAATTAGCTAAGTTAATTCAGAAAAAATATGTTAACGTCATATAAGTGCATTCATAGTATGGTACAGCTGCATTAGCACTTGCATGTGAATTGGCAAACATGACATTCGATCACGTGTGTTTGAATCTAAAGATAGCCAGGATAATGCATTGTAACCTTCCAAAACATATCTTTAACAAAACACATTAATCAGATTATTAAAAAAATTATATCATAAATAGCAACCTTATTTTTGAAATTACCTTAAGACATCTGTGGTGTATTGAGAATCTAGAGGATGAGCTGAAACTGCAGATGTTGGATGCAGAAGATCTGCAGCAGCTGGGTCTGCATTGTTTGGCAGCTGTACAGTATGCATGTGTAATGCACTTTTCAGGAATGCTGGACTGCATTTTTCAATATCTGGTGCACACGATGCCCAGAACCATGAAGGCATCCGACCAGTTGGTGCAGTTGACACTAAATATCCCAGAGCTAACGGTTGTTGAAGTAATGCTCCAACTTCTTCATGACTGTCCAAACAACTACCTCCATTCTACAAAAAAAAATTGTAACTAAAATAACATCAAACGAACAACAGCTATTTTAGTTTGTCTTACCCTGTATGATGAACCACAATTGAAAGGACTGCAAGGTTGTGAAGATGGTGGACTACCGGGTTGAGAAGAACAATCACCTCTAGCTCCCATCAATCCTCGTCCCATTCCCATCGACCCACCTAATGATCCAGAACCCATTCCACCTCCCATTACGTTTCCACTTGGTCCGCCTAAGCCACCAGATACTCCACCACTAGGAAGACCCAAGCTTGTGTTTCCAACTGCGTCACTGTCATTCCACGTGGTGAATATATCATTAAAGTCACCCATATCTTCCATGCCCTCAGGCATATCTTCTTCATTAAATGCACTAAACAATTCGTCATCTTTGAGTTCTGGGCCATTGATTTGTTGTTCTTGGAAGGCAGTTTGTGATGACTATAACATAAATGTAACATTCATTGTAATCAATGTATAATTAACAAAGTAATAAATAGAAATACCTGGGTTGTTGCCGATGTTGGAAATACTAATATGTGAGTGGCTGAAACATCTCTAGGTGTAGATAGTTGACAAGCAACCGATGCTTGGCTGAAGCGTTCATCGGGTGTGAACTGATCAGGCATTAATCTCAGAGAAGAGTCGGGTTCCAAAGAAACCAAACAAGCACTTACTACGGATGGTACATCAGATTTCTGATATAAAAGACTACACTGGCCACACGATTCTTTTAAGTGGCGTGAGGCCTTCAATAAAGCTTTACGACTCAATAACCAAGACCAGCCTAATTTATACAAACATTAGTTAAACAAATGTAATTGATTAATTTTAATATATAATTAAATTACCTTTAAGTTCGCCATGACCAATTCTACCAACTCGTCCTACAACTAAACGCCAAGGTGTTACACTTTGACTCATAACACCCAAAATAAACTCCATTAATTTTTGTAATCCAATTCTTCGAGCTGGAGATTTTCTCCGCCTACTTCTGTTAAAAAATAAAAAATGTTATTTAATAGTATTCATAATAACAAACAATATTTAACAACCAGATACTCAAAATGAAAACATATAATATTACCTATTGGGTACATATATATTTATTGTAGCAGTCTCTAACAAAATGCCCTGTTCATCCGTTGCTGTTGCTAATATCCATCTTTGGTCCTCAGATATACAATAACTAGCATAAAGCACTGAACACTGTTGATCAGTTCCTGAAGGTGTTCCATTTCCATTAGGTCCACCGAGGATTGACAAACTATCACCACCAGCACTATTATCTCCAGCTATACTACTATCCGCCCTACCAGTTTTGTTATTCCTATAACCAGCTAAAATAAATGGCGGAGTGTATGCTTTATAAGCGGTTCGATTTTTTTCCTGTAAAATTATATGAAAAATTGTATTTAGTTTATTACTATACATAAATTAAAAAAACCAATACTAACATCTTTATTCTTTAAAAACAGTTCAGTCATGGCTGCTGTACCAAATCCAGTAAGAGCTTTAATATTGGATGTATGGGTTAAGAAACGTCTACATTGGCTAAACACAGACAAAGCCAAAGTTTTCATGTTATCACTCATTTTTAAATGATCTGAAGATCGACCAAGTTCGAGTACACTTTCCAAAGATATTAACTGAAAAAAAAAAATTAAATTGAACATTATGTATATAAAAAAACAATAGAACTGCTAAAATATATAAAAAATAATTACCTGAACAGATATATTTGAGCGAATAGCCTCTGGTAATGTTGCTAATACAGTATTATAACATCGTAGAAGACCATGACAGGCGATTCTTGCTAGATTACTACTGTCTTTGCCAATAGAAAATGGTTCAACGAGATAAATAACAATAGCTGGCACTTCACTTTCATCATCGTCACAATGGCTATTATCCCCACTACTGTTAAAACTTTTATCGGCTTGAGATCCAGAACATGATTCATCTGCTCCTTCACTTTTTGGCGTGGGAGCACGATCAGTAGATAAAGGTGATTCAGCCGAGTTGGGAGTCATTGATGCTGGTGGAGGCATTGGTGAAGGTGGAGGTCTTGGTACACTGATACCTTCAGGTGGATCTAATAAAGTTTTATCCATGGAAAATTGAGATAGTTGTGGTGCTAAATAATGACGACAAACTTGGGCATATAGTTTCAACATTGATGATTGGTGATTTTCACCTAGCATTGTAAACCATTCATCCACAGGCTCTTTAGCAAGCTTAGCAGCAGCTGATTTACCAACTCTAAGAATGCCATCTCGTAACACTTTGGTAATTGGACAATGGCGACCTAATCGATTAATTTCATAAGCTGCACTTAGTTCCTTAAAGAAAGATCTTGTTTTTTGCAAAATAAATTCGTTGTCTGGACTGACCACTATGTACGCCACGTCTCGGGAATAAGAAAAAGGTTCTAGTAATAATTTATCCCAATAGTGAAGAGCTAAAGGCGCAACGGCCAGCCAATCCTTATCATGTCCAACAAGTATTGGAGGAATTGGTTGTGGTTCACATCTATCTTCAGTACCTCGGCCAGCTAATCGATGGAATTGACGCCATGTTAAAGGTCCAGTTACTGTATAAGGCTCCCACAGTCGTGACGCTACACTTCTCTTTTGAATAGCTTCCTGCAAAATTGGCTGTAAGGTTCTCATAACCCGTATGAGTTGTCTACTATTACGTGGTCCGGATGCTTGACTATAAGCCCATTTATGAACAGGTGGTGAGTTATTATTTAAAGGTGGCAATGGTTGTTGGTGATGACCTGGCCAACGATGATGCTCAACTTGCCAATGGTTATTCATTCCACCTTCCAACTAGGGGGAAAAAAAAAAAGATGTTTAATAACATTAATAAATAATAATAACATTAAAACGGTATGATAACATAAATAAATCAAAGTTATGTGTACACTAACTTTTGCTAATCTTCCTTGTTCAAGAGCTAATAAAGCAACTTGATTCGTGTCGGTGAATTCTAACATATTAACTAATGTTGTCTGTGGTGGATTACATATAGGATATTTTGCTGCCGCTCTTACTAGCGAATTGCACGGACTATAAACTACAGCTGCACATTGTTCCCTCACTAACTCTAAAACTTCAGGATTCATGGAATTTTCATCAACACGTACTGGGATATCTTCAACTAGACCAGTTATTTCAGCTTCATCTTCTGGAAATAGTCCAGATTTATGAGAGAGACGGCGATTGACTACAGCACTAAAACCACAACTACATCGTATTCCATCTTCGTCGCCTATACAAAATAAAAACAAATTAAACATTTCATGTATACAAATATAATGTTTGTTAGTTACCAGGCATTCCAACAGACATATGATGCTGTTGATATTGAGATGAATAACCATTTGGTGTCAAAGTGTGAGTAAGATAAACTGCAGCATCAGTACCCCTGATATTGCCAACTACTTTTGGACCAGCATTACACACACACAATGTGCAACTGTCAAAGTTGTGATCCCGGAAGACATTTAATAATGAGTCAGTTAATAAAACAATCACCACTATAGAGTTTGCTTCAGGCACAGGTGGTGACATGCTAGCTGATGTAACATTCATGTTGTGATGTTGAGAAATAGCTGGACTATATGGGGGTGGAGGCACTTGTTGGTGTTGCATTTGCTGCGACGGAGGTCTATGATGATATTGATTCCCTCCACCAGGCCAGGGTGTGCTATGAGGAGATGGACTCATCATCATCGGATGATGGTAATGACTATTACGATTCATATTAGGCACCAAGTTGTTATTAGCTGAAGATGCTGGTGGCGGCACCATTCTAAAATTAAAATAGATCCATTAATCCATTTATATTCATCCATAAATAAGGTAATAACATTTAAACCTTTGAGGAACAAATTAAGAATACACAGATGATACTTCAGGAACGAATTAGAAATGGAAAATCTTTTTTTTTTTGGAGTTGTGTTCATAAATAAATATATATCTTGTTTTCCAAACTCATATTATAATGTAGTAAATCTAGTACATTCAAGGATTGTCGGTTTAAATACTTTCAGTACTTACTGTGTTGGTTTTTCAGGTTGAGGTGTATGATGTTGAATTTGTGAAGGGTGTGATGAATGATAAACAAATGAAGAAGGTTTATACACACAATTGGAAGGAAGTACTAATGGTGGTAAATTTTGGCTTGGAAGATTTGTGAGTGGTGCATATTTTGAAGAACCAACCATCTTGGCTATGGCTGGCGGTTTGTAAACATATGACCAATCCTAAAAATAAAATGTATTTATTTATTTCACTGCTTAAAATATATAATAAAAATACACACTTACATCTATGTGATCGTGTTGAGGACTCCCCATGTACGAATTCTGGTAGTTACGAGGAGGAAGCAGATCTATGTCAGGACATGGAGATGCTATTGGATTATGTTCTAATGATGGAGGTGTTGGAAACATTTTGACTAACTCCTCAGGCCTCAAAACACCGCCACCACCAGTTCCTCCTCCACTACCTCGAGGTGGCCTCACTAAAAGTGTTGTCAAGCCGCTACCGATACAATCATCAGGTTTATTGGAACCAGGAGGTGTTTGCATTTGCAACTGTTTAAATAACGGTATGATGAAATATAATAATAAATTAATTGTATGTAACTGAATACTTACAGCTGCTACAGCTTCATCACTAGACAAATCATCAGAAGTATCAAACATATGATCGAGGTCTCTCATACTATCCCCAGTACATCGGTTACCATTCATTAATGTAGAATCATATTCTTTTTTAACATCTTCTTGCTATAATATTAAAGCCCAAAAATATTAATATTAGTGTCATTACATGTTAGAACATAAATTCTACAATAATCATTTTATACTTCTTTCTCTAAGCTGCCATCTTAATAATTTCTAACTAGACTAGTAATTTAACACATTTAACTAAAATTTTTCAATTAATCAACACTTGAAACATTTGTACACATCATCACCAAGCATAAAATTGTTTTTCATTTTATTTTACTATCACCCTTAATGACATCATACATTTTTTTAAACTTAATTTAAGTAAAAAAATTTGTAGAAATGTGTTTAGATAAATGATATTACCTTTATCATGGAAGTACTATGTTTATTATAATCATTTACAGCCATCACATTGTTGCTAGAATGAGCACCACTCTCCTCATCAAAGTCGTAGGGGTCTGATCGACCACTTTTAAACCTTAAAGCATTATTTTTCATATCTTCAAAACTGCCAAAATGTGTCGTGTCATTTTCTGTTGGTTCCACCTTATTAGGAAATAAAATAAAGACATTACGAAAATTAAAATTTTAGTACATACATATTTTAAACAAAATATCATATTATTAGAATTACTGGAAGAATAGGTAAACTGGTGTCTCTTCTAATGTAAACTTGTGGAGGAGAGGCAGGATTTTCTATACAATTATTTATCCTTGAGACTGGTTCATCTTTTGGGATTGTTGGTTTAAATTTCTTCACTGGATGGTACAACCAAGCATCCATGGTAGAGTAATCATACAACAGTTTGGACGGCATAAGTTCATCTTCAACTAGGTTTGCCTCATAATCTTTCGATAAAAGCTGTGGCCGCTTCAGAGTTATATAGGTACTTAAACTCTGAGCTTGCGACTGAGGAACTGGTGTTAAAGTTGCTGTTGGTGTAGTTGCTGGAACACTTACGACACTGCTTACTGGAGCAGGAGTACCGGCATTGCTTTCTCGTCCAGATTTATTTGGCTCTTGACTAGCAGGAGCTGAAGTTGGATATGGTGAGAAAACTTGATTAGTAACCGATGACACAGACTTAGGCTGGAAGTCAACTGATGATGGAGTAATTGGAATTTTTTCATCATGTGGGCTCAACGTTGGCGG
Organism: Adelges cooleyi; assembly: GCF_023614345.1. NCBI lineage: Eukaryota > Metazoa > Arthropoda > Insecta > Hemiptera > Adelgidae > Adelges > Adelges cooleyi. The sequence continues at coordinate 352,044 of NW_026096058.1, read as the reverse complement.
AGGAATGGATAATGGAGCTGGTTGACCAGCAGATGGAGGAGTTGGTACCGAAGACAAAGGTGGAACAGAGTCAAGGCCACAAGGACTATCTGGGGGGCCAACTCTTGTAGACCTAAAAAATAGACATAAATGACAACAATTAATATACATTATAATTTAAAAACCATATTAATGTGTAAATTTAAAAAAAGAATACGAGGATAAACCCCATTTGATTAAATAAAAATATAATGGTTCATGCAATATCTTAAAAATAAATCAACATCCAACACCACCACCATTGCATGCCAAAGATGTCATCATATAACCAAATTGTTACAATATAACTAATAATGCTTATATGATAACAATTAATGAAACATTAGAATTTAAAAAAACATTCTGTTAATAAGCCACTTGTTTGATTTAACAAAATTTTTGAGATGAATCAATATTTACAATTTTGTTTTAAGTTTATGATTTACAATATTTATAGGCTACTCTTAAGTCTTCAAACAATTTTTAAATTCTAACTGGTATTTTTAAAAAACATAGTGTTTTATTCGGTATCTTCTAAGTAATCCTCAAATTAATTCTCTACAAACTTTTGAGATCACTCTTGAATTTATTCAAATATTCAAAGATACGTTTTAATAAAACACCCATATTTTAAAATATGTATATTATACTTATTATTACTCTACACAAATTATTTTTTTAAGTGAAGTATTTTAGTGAAAATTAATATTAATCAGTATTCTATTCCTTAACACTTAAACTAATAAAGAACGAAAATAATTTTTAATTTCTTAAAACTTTTACAGTTAAAGGTTAGTTCTTAACATAAACCTTTACACTATAGGTAATTTTAGTAACATCACATCACCACCCAAGCGTCTCATTTATAGACACAAACCTGAGGGTGGCATTGTTTGCATCGGGTGGCAGCTGCTGAATGACGCAACTATCAGGGAGGGGAGTGCGTCTATGGAACGTTGTGCCGATTGGCTGTGGCTGGTGCTTGGAACTTGTTTTTCTACACCTGTAAACAGCCGGCCGGATAACAAATGCCGATCGACTTCCAAAGCGCCCAAAAACACACACGCCACACTTAAACATTTTCATACACAATAACAAATCTTACCTTGTACAGGAACACGTGAGTTTTTGTAATGGATCAGACAAATGCCATTGGCCTAAAGTTGGGGACCCTGGTCTGGACGGCGGGTTTTGTTCAGTATGTAGTGGCCCAAGAACACAATCTTGCCATGTCCTTTCAGGTATTGCTGTTGTTGTATTATCCAAAGCATAAACCATTGTGTTGGGATGATGTTGATGTTTAGGAGGCAATAGTTGTGTTTTAATTGATGCTAAAGTATCAAATTATTAACACATATTATACATAGCAATATACTGAGAAGTAAAATTTATAACAAAATTAATATTATTACGTTGTTGTTGAGATGTTGTTTGATGTGTATTAGGATTTTTATGTAATTCAGCAGTGCTGTCATCTAAATCAGTAACTAATACATAACACGAAGGATATCTCATTTTGACCCCGCCTAAAAACAAATGATAATAAATAAAATTAGTTTTTCCCTCGAAGTAAAAACATTGGATCATGAATATGTTTTATGGTATTTTTATTGTAATTTTAATGTTTATATTCATGGTGCTTGCCTCCTCTCCTCACTTCTTTTTTCCACCATTACCCACCTTCTCTTTGTCACATTTTCCCTTTCCTCTCCCTTATCTTACCCTTCCCTTCCTTTTCCGTATTAACTTTTCTCCTTCACTCAAATTCCCCCCTAACTTTTATTCTTCTCTACCACTCTTGGTGTCACAAATCCAGGTTAGGTTAAGCTAGATGTTAAATCAAACTTATGATATGTGTGGTGTGACGCAAATTTTTGACAAACCCCCAGCCATAAACATATTTATGTTAATAATTAAAATAAAGTACCTATTAATTTAAAAATATTTCATACTTATCTAAAACAATATTATTTGAGAAAATTGGAAAACTTACCAACTAACACTTCTACAACAGAAGGTAATTCATTTGGACCATTATTGTTCACAACGGGGTAAAAATGACTCCATTCATCCATCATACGACTGGTTTCGGCATCCATATTTTTAAATACATGGCCAGTCAGTGATCCCGCAAGGCCGAATGGTGCAAGCATTACTGTGTAAATTATTTTTTATATAAATTATTATTTTCTACTATTAAATTAACAAACCGATAAAACATACCTTGAATATTTGTTCCATTAGGAGACTGACATGAAGCTTGTGTTAAATGTTCTTTTGATAATGTACGAACAACCGAATGTTGCCTTACATCAATGCTAGCACAAACCGTACTTTCGCCATGGACGAAAAATGCGAAAGAAAATGATAAGTGACTTGAACTAAAAATAACATAAAATAATATTACTAACATTGAAACCAATAGAAAAAAAAAAGACTTCATCTATGATGATTACCAAGAGTCATCTAATTTTTCAGATGATGAATAAGGTTGCACAAACCATTTCCCCAGCCGCACAAAATCTCTAGATAGTAAACATCTAAAATAATATAATAAAATTAATATTACAGTAAGAATAACAATATAAACACAAATATTTATAAATGAATAATACTTTTTTTATATTTACCTTTCAATTAAGTTGTGGAGGGCTTTGAATAAAAGAGAACGGCATTCATAAGACAAACCACTTTCCCATGATCCATTATCTCCTTCTAAAAATATGATTATTATAAATAAATTTAGATAAATATATTTATACACAAATATGTCTTTATACCATTATGTAAGAGCTGTTGAGAAACTAGTCCAGTCAGATCGGGTTCTTCACCATACCAAAATATCCACAACTCTTTGGAAGCTTTCAAAGAAAGTGCAGGTGGGAGTGCAGGTAATGGAGTTGGTGGCGTAGGAACCAAAGGGTCAAGCGATGTTTGTTGAGAGTTGCCTTGTGGAAGTGAGACCCGTCTCCAAACAGCTAGCATATCGTTGGTTAAACATCGCGTATAGCTGGATAGTACCGGGTCCTCAAGTACAGAACCACAGGTATTGTTTCCACTACCAGGTCCGCCTCCCCAGTCAGGAGGTCCTTCTGGACCAGCTGAGCAGTGTACAAATTTACGCCATTTTATACCGCACAGGTCAGTCTATAGTAAACAAATAAAAAAACAATAAATTAATACATATCATAGTTGCTAAATTACAGTCTAAATTTTTAACGATAAAAAGGTGAATGTCATTATTATATATTTTTTTTTTAAAGTAATTTTTATAATACTAATTGTTGTACCCTATAAAACATGTCATTGTATGAAATACCTAAATGTTTAAAAAATGTGTTTACCTTATTATGAAAGTAAGTCAAAATAAATAAATAAATGTTAGGAGGATATGAGTGAGCATTAATAAAAGGACCTACCTAACCATCCCTCCGCATATTTGCACATAAAAAAGGAAACTTAACTCGTTGTTAAGTCTACATATATATATAAATACATATTTAATAATAATAAAAACGAAAAAAGTATAAAATATTGTCATTTTTAGTTTAAACACATAAGGTGTTTCAGCAATATACACTGAGGAATTATAAATCTTTAAAAAATCTTAATCAAACAGAGTTTTTTTAAGAAATATCAGTACCTATTTTATAATTAAAAAAAAAAAAATATATAGTATACAGTCAATATTAACTGAATGTAAATGCATTAAAATAAACAACACAAATCTAATTGACTCCAGAAGAATTATTACTGGAAGCTTGTACTCATTTTGTTATTATAGGTTTCATTAAATAATTAATTCTATTTTACTGACAATGAACAAGACAGTTGTTATTAATAAACAAAATATAAGGGCTGAAGTTTAAAAACAAGATGAAAAAATCAGATAAAAAATAACAAAATAAACCCATTTGTCTGATAATGGATAGTGTTACATGTAAGGACATAATATCTTAAGTTTAATGTTGTAGGTGTCTGTAGAAATTTCTTCGTCAAAGCTTAAATATAATATTATCTCAAATGATACCAGAAATACCTAAAACCTAAAAAAGAATATTACCGTAACCATAATCAATAGGTATTTATAACCCGAATAAATAATAACCCTAACCCAAATAAATCATTCTGGTTCAAAGCCCTGATATAGACCCTTTAGGACTTAAATTTTTGGCATAATACGAAACATTTACTTGGTATGAGCATAAAACAACAACCTCGTTTTATTTGGGAGCCGAGTGGAGGAGTCTAATCAACTCAATATTGTGGCCTCGGTAGTTTAAGGACATGGTGGTGGTTAATTCAACCAGAAAGTGCATGCTTATAGTTGGGTTTTATAATTCGAAAGGGACAATGATAAGGATGAACGTGCAGTAGCACCGTCTAAATAATAGGAAAATATGTTAATTGATGTGGTTAAAACAAGAAACGAGTACCACTAGCAAAGAAAAATTTCGACCCGGTCATTATACATCAATATCTAATTATATAATATATTGACAATGTACGAGGGAGTGTATTTTTGTGGTGAAAACGAAAATGAATGTGGTCGCGTGTGGACAAGAGGGGTGTGTTATCGACTATGCATCCTTGTCTTCCCAATGGACCTACACCGCCGGCCACCGCCACCACCGCGTGTTGGGCGAAATCAATATCCGCCGCCGCCACCGCTGCCGCCGGTGGTCGAGGCGACCCTGTGGCGTCACGCCGACATACCTCTGTGCTTAACGGAACTCCAGTGGTACTACAATGGGACACAGTGTGATTACCTTATTCCAAATTCTGAGTACAAAGCACTACCATCAACTAGACGGATATTAAATGTGTTTTGTAAATAGAGCGCGCGATGCAGCAAGCATAGATAATCGCGGTCCCGCCAATTGACCAGAAGATCAATTATATTATCGTGTGCTTACCGTTAAGTAGAGGCCACTAGTGGTCTGTTATGGACACCGCGGCATATACCATAACAACGTGCGTTTCCACGCATTCCAGTGGGTGCCAAAATGGGGGCGCGCGCAAACACAAAATACACTAGTGTGGAACACAGGCGACAACACCATCCCTACTAATATACCTTCTTTTCGATTGGAAAATCTTATTTTTATAATCAATCGAGCGCTAATTTTATATAAAAAAAATGCTTGATTATGGACTGACTAAATATTATATGTGTAATATAATATAAACTATTAAGCGCATAGACTCAAAATGAAAATATACACACAAAATAGGCTGTTTACAAATTCATCGAGTGTTTATAGTCTGAGTAATTCAAAACACAAAAAGAGACCGGGTAGGTAAATAATATTACAACTCCCATCATAGTGTATGAATGAAAGTTCTAGATATCCGAGAAGGTTTGAAGCAAACGAGTTGTTCCAGAAGTGCACGGGAAGAAGACACCGTTACCCTAGGCGGCTATGGTAAGAGCAAGAGGGCGGGCGGTGGCAACTGCCGGCCGGTGTTAATAACCTGAATGATGTGCCGCCGATTATTCCTCCACCCACATACGGTCACCCACGGAGATGGATACTACTTTAAGGTCGTCTACGCTCCCCTTATGGGAAAACACGACCGATTACATAAAAAAAAAATATATATACATATATTATATAAAAGGATTGAAGGAATGCGTTATTTTGTATTAGCCGTATATATTTAGTATTATAAAAACTAAAAATGTAAACTCCATACCCAACGATATCACTGTATAAAAAAAAGGGCGAGCGCATTATACAAGAAATAAAAAAGTTGTGACCTCGTTTACCACCTCACTACCTCCCTTACTCAATTTAAATACGGTTCGTGTAACCCAACGTTGTTTTCATATTTTGTATACCAATCATATTATATTTACAACTAATACCAAATAAACAAAAATAAGTGGAAACGTTTACAGTGTTACGGAGAAAGACAAGTCCGGTCTGTTTATTATAAAGTATTCCAATTTTTTGATAACCACTGCACGCGTCCGGTTGTTACGGTACGCGGAATTACAGAGGTGTCGGGGATCCCCACCACCAAAGCCACGACACAACAATACGATCAAAAGAAACTGCATGTAAATCCTACGGCGTAACGACACCGGCCGAAGTGAAAGAGGTCGGTGCCGGTCGGATTTTTGCGCAAGACGATCGCCGACCGTGACCGAACGCGGCAACGTCGCCCCCCGTCCGCCCACCGTTATATCTGCCATCGCGGCGTTTTCCCATGGTGTCCGCACGATGGCAGCCTCGTCGAACCGAAAAGAACATCTGCCGGTGTAATACGAGGGAACGTGTATAACACCGCATTATATACATATAGAAATAATAAACATACGAGTAAGCGGCTACGATAAACGCGCTGACGCCGTCGGGGTGGCACCAACTTGGCTTCCCTCCCCTTTAACCCACCACCCAAAAAACATCCAAGACCGCCGTCGCGAAGGTGCACCTATATGTATAGCCCGTACCAATCTATTGACTGTCAGCGAAAAACAAAAAAATTAACGATAAATATACATAATATACTAATTATAAATGTAACCCATTTTTGGCACACTTAACGTTCGATTTATATATTCACGCTTGACGGTCCGAGAATATCTAACGGTCTACCGACGACCGCCAGTCGCCACTTTTTTCTAAGTCAGTTGATGACGGAGTAGCGGTTTAAGAATTAAATAAATACCTCGGAAAGGGCGGCGGCGATAGCCCGACGATTAAAAACACAAATATTACCATTGTCAAGGACACAGGTATTTTTCGTTACCCTCTCCTTTACTCGTTTCGACAGAATTATTATTCCCGTCGTACAAAAAAAAAAAGCCGTTTTGGCGGCAAATAAAGGGTGGTAAAAGCGAGTCCGTAGTGCCCCGCATATTACAATAAGACCACCATCGCTGTAGCCATCGAAAGAGCACCGACGATGGCGACAATACGAAGGTCACAACCCTAAACTAAATCTAATTTTTAAAAACGACAGCGAACTTGAGATGAAAAAAATATAAATTTAGAACGACTCTCATCGTGTAATTATTATTAATATTATGCAACTATTATTAAAACAAACCGATGGCCATGTGGCAGACGCGCTGCGATTAGAGTAGTAAGGGGGGAGGGGGGCACTATTACGGTATAAACTTTGGAAAATGAGCAGAGGGGCACACGTGAATGACGGTGATTTTACACACTTCTAATGAGATTAATATAATTGGTGGTGGCGCAGCGTCGGTGGTAGTGGTCGCGGCCGTAGTAACTATAATACGTGTGGAGGTTGTGTACAACGAGACGACGGCGATGATCGGGGTATCCGGGAAAAGCGACAACAATGCGATAATATTGACAAACCTGTTAAGCGTTATAAAATTGGTAATGATAATAATAATAACAACAACAATAACGAAATTACGGTCAAAATACTATGAATGTTATGTATACAATACAAATAAACTATGTCGCCGAAACTCAAAAGACGGCGACACCTAGGTTTAGTTTAAGAGCTCATGAGATGTATTGCAATAATATTGTAAATATTTGTCAATAATATTTATTATAGAAATAGTGATAATATATGTCGGACACGCGATAGAGAATCCGTACGGCGGAAGTGAGGGGAAAAAATCAATATTATTCAACCGATGATGAACACAAATACACCTCAACTACGTTTTCAAACAAAAAAAAAATCTTAATAAATCGGATAACAACGGCGACGATTGAAACAGTTTTTTTTGGGAAACCCTGAACGAGTTTTAAAAGCGTATAGGAGGGCATTGCCTCTTCTGCAAATATGAACGAATTTTACGACCGATTTTGTGATGACGAATTATTTGAGAAAGTGATTATTGGTCGAGCATTGATATTTTAAAGGCTAAAATTGGTTCAATTGTCATTTTTAGGCAATATATATATATATACATGCATATATAAAAATCTTAAAAAATATTGAAATACATTCGCTTATCTACATGCGCACGTGTGAAAAGTTTGTTGATAGAAATAACAAGTTATTAACAACACAAAAATAATTGAGATTATAAACATCTGAACGAATTATTGATAGCAGCAGCTGACGGAGTATCAAAGATAAAAATATGTGAATAGAATATTTATTGTATAGGTTGGCTAACGTAAATCATATTATTTACCTAATTTATTAAAAAAAATTATACCTATTTTTTTAAATAAAAAAAAATAGAATTTTAAGTTGAAAAATTCTCACTTGGTTAATGTTACATTTGTTATAAGCTTTACAAATATACTGCTAGTTATTAAATGTTGAGGTAGCGTTAGGAGTGAATAGCCAGACAACCGAAACAAAAAGGCTAGCCAACCATAGATGTAACCCTTGGGCTTTATGCCAGCTAAACAAAAAAGTCAACATGTGTAAATGGTATGCAATGTCATATAAGAAATTGTAAAACAAATGTATTATGTCTTTCTAATAGCAACACAATAATAAAATGGTATAAATATAATACATTACTAATATATAACCATGGGTGCAGTTTCAGGGGTAGCTACATACCTAACATCATACTTGATTGTATGAAATAAATATCAATCTTAAAAACTTTTAATATACAATTTATAGCCGTTTTAAGATTTTGAGTAGACATAACACCCTAATAAATTGTGTCTCTGTATTAAATAAAATATATAAAGTTGACAAGATCAAAAAAAAAATCTGACTAAATTTGTTTTCTAAATCAAATAAAAAATACAGGATATGATACAATAAGAATAAAACACTAATAAACTATAATGTAACCATTTATTACATTGAATCATTTAACTTAAAAGTTTTACTTTAGAATTTATATTTTTATTAATAGATATGTGATTTACTATTCCTTATATTAATTTTTTAATTTTAACTTAGTTTTACATTTTTTAATAATTCTATTTAAAAAATAACTATTAACATTGGGTGTAATAAGATTGTCATTTTGTTAAAAATGTAATTAATATGACATCTATTGCAACAATATTATACCTGAAAAAGCCAGTTAAGGTAAAAAAATGTGTTTGAAAACCTAAAATAGTGTCTCAATCACCGGCCGTTCAGGTTCCCAGGCAGTATAGGTATTATGTGTATACCTCGTCATTGTAACAAAACATAAAATGCAGGGGTTGTGGATAGTTTTAAAAGACTAACAAGAACCTCTATTAGTAAAACGGGCACTTGAAACCAACTGCCAGGTTATTCATAAGAATTAACTTTTTTTTTTTAATTTAAAGAAGTCCCAACTATAATTTATAACTGCTTGTGCACTTATAGGTAACCCCTAGGTTAGGGGTAGAAAAATGCTTTTTAACAATGAGCCAGAACTAAACACTTTTATGCAGACACGCGATGTACATATGAATACCACTGAATGAAAATACATCTATGTTTAAGATATAAGTCACAACTTTCAAACAAAACAATTTTATAAGTAAAAAAGATAGAAGACAATTTTTTTTATCATTATTTAAAGGCGCATTTAGTTACAAGCATAAACATTCATTAACACTTATGTTCATACAAGTGAACTGAGCGAGCAAAATATTGAAGTGCGCCTGTCAGTGTTTTTGATTGTGAGTTAAATAAAAGAAATTACGATTAATTGTATCAAAAAATATATTAAAACACAAAGTAAATATTTTTAAGCATATGTGATTTTTTAGTTCTAAGAAAAACTCTTTTCAGTTTTATTTTCAATAAAAAATATTGTATCGAAGCTAAAAATAAATAAATGAGTTGGTAATTATTATGTGATAAGTACATTTATTGATATATTATTCGAAAAAGAAAAATTATTTTAAAGCAAATACTAAAAAAGTCATTATTACTATAGTTATTATTTTTAACAGATTCAGCGCCACAGCAGACACCGATGCTTTTTAAATGTTTTTTTAATGTTGTACTTATAATTTTAACTTACTATCTGGTTAGGTTAGGTTAATATTACTTATCAGGTTTCAGACTAATGATCACCAAATTAAATTTACAATGGACACCAGTGTCCACTAGCACTGAATCTCTTAAGACATACTTTTTGACATATCGTACAACCAAAAACAGTTCAAAGTAAACTATTTTATTTATGGTAAACTATGTTTAACCCGTAATAATGATATAATTTATATTTATTCTATGATTAAATATTTTTAGACTATAGACAGATTCTGTATATCAATGACAATCACAAGAAGTTTTTATACTAGGAAAATGTATGAACAAACTGCATCTTAAGAATTTTTTTGTATTACCATTAATTTTTAAATATACTGATAAGTGATGGTGTACACAAAATGGAGACCAATTTTATGCGTCATCAACAGAGGTACACTCGTCTTGGTTTATCGATTGGCGGATGGTAAACTATGACAAAGGTACCTCTGCTGATGGCAGGAATCCCACATAAAATCAGTCATCGTTCTTATGCATAGCACTGCTTATTTGTATATTTTAAAATCAACGATACTGTACAGGTAGGTATAACCATTTATTTTGATTTCCCGTTAAACGATAGAAAGTAATAGTTTTAACTTATTTTCAGTTACTCAATGACATCGTTATTCTATATTTGTATACAGTTGAGAACTACTAAATTTATCTTATACCTACGTTTTAAAAAGCGGACTGTATTTTTATGTTAATTTTTTTTATAATATAATATATTATAAAAATATGAATTTTTTTACTATGTTAATTTAAACTCTATGACTATAGCTTATACGTGTTTAAAATTAATTTTTTTCTAGCCCTCCTTTTTTCATTCCTATATTTGCCCCTGCATCCAACATAAAAAAATAATTAAGTTCAAATAGGTAGACTAACCAACATTCCCATACTATAGTGTAATATAGACCATGGGTATTTTTTGTTTTTTTAACATATATTTTAGAATTAGAAAATAGAATGATGAGGTTTTAATTGTATAACTGATTTGACGAATAGATTGTCTTTTAATAACTGCAAATTTTACTGTATTGTTATGTTATAGAGATACAAATGTTATCTTTGTTTACATATTATGATGGGCGATATTTAATTGAAGTCTAGTTTAAATCAAGTTAATACAGATAAAAAAATACTGGAACTTTGTAAGTGCATCCCTCGTTAGGCTAGCTATATTTTCTGTGAACTAAGTAGGGATGGGATTTTCAAAATCCAAATTTACCAAAAAACAATAGGCACAACAAACTCTAGGTCTTGAAAAATTTCAAAATGTCTAAATAGATAAAATGTAACAAAATTTGTTTAGGAACAAGAAGTAAAGAAAAATATATCAAGTTAAATGTGTTGAGTGTGAAATTTATCAATGTTCTTATTAAGTTTTTTTTGTAAATGTTTTAAGTAAAAAAATATATTTCAATGAGTACATATATGAAACTAGAATATATATATATATAGCTTTATACAGCAAGAATAATATTTTTTTGTTAAAAATCCAGATTTTAATGGTTCTATCTCTAATGCGAGGGTAACTAGGAAGAAATTGTTACTGATTTTATTATGCAGTATTTGTTTTTGTGGATTGCAATATAGGTATGTAAGAAATACTTATACAGCCTATATCGTACTCTTGAATTTGTCGATATAAAAGTTTACGTAAACATTGTTAATGAAGTTGATAAGTGTGTGTTTTGTAAATAGGTCAAATTGCTCGAGTGAAAATTTTGAAACTGGCTGGTGTTCGGAATTGAGCCAAACATAACAGTCACAAGGAAACAACGGCTGATTCGTTTATTCGACCAACAGCACACTGAGCAACTAGTTGGTGAAAGCTAACAGTCAGACCACAACAAAAATGTAAACAACCAGCCGTGACATATTTAAAACCTAATCCACATCGAGTGTACACTTTGAAAGTTAACTGCGAAGGGACTCGACTAGTAGTGGCTTTAGTGGGATCCCCACAGACCGCCGATAGTATCACAGTAGATAAGGGATGGACCCTGTGCAGAGGCTACCCTTAAGGGTTTTAGTGGCCCCTCTGTAGGTACTTAGCTAGTATTGTTGTAAGAGCGTACTAACCAGGGCAAAGAAGTTGGTATGACAGTCCTCCAAGCTGGCGCCGTTGGTCTGATGGCTGGCGTGAGTCATTTTTCATTGGACATTTCGCCCGGTACGACGACGACGACGTCTTGGACGTCACACAAACACCACCGTTGAGGAGCCGGCGGACCGCGGGCACCACGAAGACGCGGAACACGCGAAACAATTTCGGCCGAACGACGGACTTGCGTTAATACGTACGGACATAATCACAGGCCGGAAACGCGACAATCATGATCCGAGGCGCCCGGAGCTGCGTTGTTGTTCATGTTCGACGACGGCGAGTCGCGTAAAATGGCGGACACACCAACACATACACTCGCGCATCTCGCTCACGCACGCACAACCCGAAGGACCGCGCACCCGATTGGCTCAACACCCGTCACATGGTTAACACAGTGGTAACCAGAATTGTGGCCACTACGGTAAAAACATACGCCGCCACTACCCGCTACCGACGTGATGGTCGCCCGCTACCTTTTAAATCGTACGTCCGGAACGGCGATTCGAAATCACTTCCAACTTCCTTTAATTCATCCGCAATTGCAGGTAATTACGACTTTATTGTTTCTCAAAAATCGGCCCGGCGTACAACAGAATATTATTGACTTTTTAAGAGTTTGTTTTGAAGGTTATGGTGGTAGTCGCAGTACGTTTCACGCGTGTACCAATGTCGTTTTTTCGCCGGTAAACTGAAATTTCTACTGCCCAGGCCGGCGCCTCTTTTCCTTTTTCTTTTAACTCCAGTATAGCTAATAGTACTTTGATCTAAATCGCATTACATTAAAAAATGTAATTAATAATTATTAACAAACATTATCAAATTGGTGGACGTATTGATAAAGATATTATGTTGACCAACTGCAGTGCCGCCTAACTAACTTTTTATAATATCCCTTAATTAACGCGTGTTACGATCAATCATCTAATGTCCTTATTTCAAATTTGAATTTTATTATTCATAATACAAATCTGTTTTGACATACTTGGTCAAATAATAGGCTAGGTCGAATTAAAAAATTTGTAATTATATAATTTGGGCAAAATTAATATTGCTTAAATTTTGTTTGGTTAATTTAATAAATAAGAAAAAAACAGCTAATTTAAATTGATAATTTTAAATAAATTCAACATTTTACAAGTATTTTTTAAAATTAAAACTATCAGTTGAATTTTAATAGATTTTTTCAAGATGTAGTATAATGAAGAGATAAACAAATTATTTTTGGAGTGTAATTCATTAGGAACATACTCCTTGTAACGGGACTAAGTGGCCGAATGGATTAAGGCAGCAATGTCAGTCGTACGGTTTGCCTCTCTCAGTGAACAGGGAAACCTATCTAGAAAAAAAGACTAACCCTCCCCCCCCGGTCTTGGTATGGTAGAAAAATTCTGTTACCATGTGACCAAACAATTCCCAACTTCCATAGAGCCTTAAAGGTCTTGGTCATAATCAATTGGCTATAATCTATAACTATATAATATAAATAATTGGCTATAATCAATATTACTCATAGTAAAATTGTTTATTAAAGCAACTTGAATTATTACTTCAGTCATAAATTGACTAATATGAGTAATTAACTTTGCATATTAACTTTGTTATTTTTAAAAATAACAAGGCCAATGATAATCAAGGTACTTGTGTAAAGCTCTCAAAAAATTGATGACCTAATGTAGGAATTAAATTTAATTGTATTAAATTGTTTATTTATGTAAGACGTCAAGAACACTACAGTCTCATTTTGGAAAACTAAAAAAAAATTATTTTGCCCATAAATTAGATTGTAAATGTATTGTATTAAATAATTCCTGTTTTAATTTAAAATCATTTAATGTAAAAAAGTTCTACATTTTTGTTTTATATAAATTTATTTTATTTCAGATAAGGCTATATCATAAAAAAGTAAAACGAAGTTTGCCATTTATTCCGCCACGAAGTCAAATACAATCAAATACTAGTGCAATAGCATCTCGAGGGTTTGTTACTTTTTATTATTATTGTTATTGTACTATTTATAAAGTTAATTATATCTTAATAAAAATATAGAAATTGGTAATAATTAGTTCTTCACTTGTGTTTCACATCTTTACTAGAAGTTAAGATGTGAAAAAGGGAAGGAAGTAGAGATGAGTTAAATATTTACCAGAAAGAGGCAATGGAAACAGCCACAAACCCAAAAATTGAAATTTTGAAATTTATATCAGTTTATTTAATTTTTATGCACATATTAAGAATTATAAGATGGAGTATGTAAATCATAGGTTATTTTCACTAATATATTTTTTAAATATTATTTCCTATTCATTTTTGTTTGTAATTATTATAAATCAATGTATTTTAAGCTTCAATTATACATTTTTTTTCAGATTTTTAAGACCACTTAAAGAATATGATCCTCCAATTGATATCCGTGATACAATTAAAAAATTAGCAGAGAGTACAATCAATCAAACTAATTTATCATATAAATTGGATACAAATGAAAAAATTAGTTTACTAAAAAAATGTGAACAAATGGTGGATCATAGAGTCCCCAATTCACTTCTACATACCGTAAACACCTTAGGTATATTAAATTGTTTTAAATTCTTTGTTTAATAACTAAACATTTTATTAAAAAAATTATGTATATAGGTGAAATATATGAATTCTATGAAACTCCAGTGGACACAGTTGTGCCTTATGATGCACTACAAAAACGTGAACTTCCACCAAATCTCCACATACTCTCCGATTACCACAGGTTCCATCCTGAAACCGATATGATGTTTGAAGGTGTGTCAGCATTTCCTGAAACTTCAACTTTAGTCACTGGGTTGAAAACTAAAAAGAAATATAAAGGGTTTTCTGCACCAAGGTCTCCTTACTACTATAAAGATTAATGTTTTTTTGTTGTGTAAATATTAGAAAATATATAGAAGTTTATCTCTGAAAATCAAGTATGTAATATTTGTATTCGTCTTACCCTTAGTGACTCACACTGGGTAATAATTTACCCAGTCCTACAATGTAGGTGTGTGACTGACGTGGAAAGTTTACCTTAGCCACACTTAAATGAAGTGTGACTGAAAACTGTGCGCGTTACTAAGGGTTGGAAAAAAAAATAGTACGATATTTAAAAATTGTAACAATTTCTAATAGCAATTAGCTAATAGAGGTGTTGATTATTGTATAAAATTACTTTTAACCTCAAAAGCAACTGTTTAAAATAGTAACATGTTATTAACAAAAATATATAAGATGATTTGTTTTTTTTACCAAATAACTCCGTGATTACTGATTAGACAACATTGATTACAACATGCTTAAAGTTTACAGATTTTGCTAAAAATAAATAAAAAATACCTATTTATACATAAAAGAACATGACTAAACAGAAATGGGCGATGGAGCCAAATGAACTAATGTGACAGTGCTGTTACGCACTAGTACAGGTTTTTTATTTACACGGTTACCAGTGTAATCGTAACAAACATAAATATAGGTTGAAAAAAAACTAAATCGATTATATTATGTATACTTCATAAAATCCATTAAGCTTGATTGCTTATGTTTTTTAATAAGTATACACTTTATTATTATTAATGTCAATGTTAATACAAAACAGATTTTGAAACATAAATTCACAAAAATACATAAAATATAAACCAAAATTCTAATCTAGAACCAAGTTTTGTACAAAATATTGTTACCCGCAGTACATAAATCAATTTTATGTATTATAATATGCTAAATTAAAAAATGTTCTATATGTATACCTATTTATATATACCTAATAAATGCTATGTTCACAATTAAAGTTTAACCAACAAAATAAACATGTATCTGGTTAAAGGTATTCCTATAAAGTTTTCCTTAATTGTTCAGGTAACTATTTGTGTATCACAGTTTATAAATACATCATTTCATTGTAGTATATATATTACTTAGGAAATTTTAAAATGCCACGTTTGGAGTATCTGTTTTCACTCTGCTGAAAAAAATATTTATAAAATAATAATAACATGTTATATAGTTAATACTATTTTATAAATTAAGAGGACGCTCTCTTAACCATTTTGTATTTTCAAATAAAATATGTCTTAAGGGGTACACACTACAAATGAACTGAGCAGTTCTAGTGTTAAAATACATCTATGAAAAACTAAAGATCGAGGCTCAAGATTTTGATATGGATGATTTTTAATGAAACAATTTTAGCCATAGTTAAAAAACAGTTGTACGTTTTTTAAACAAAAACACTGTTATTAATAGTTTTACTGAAAAATGTCTATGTCAAATACTAGATTTATACAGCTAAAGTTTTATCTGTATGTCAAGTTCAATTAAAAAATTATAAATGCATATTGCTTAAAATTAAAAATTAATATTTTAGATATTTGTAAAATTTACTTTTCATTTTTTTTGTACATCTCATTTATTTTGTCTTAACAATTTTATAATAAATAAATTAATTATATTGACTATTATAAAATATAAATAACTGGCGTCCTCTTAATCTAAGTTTATTCTACAAACTTAATTTTTACTTACAACCAATTTGCTTCCAAACAGCATTCTAGCTTTATCTTCTTCTTGTGGTGATACACCACCATCTGCTATAGATTTGCTAGTTTTTATTTGTAATTTGTGTTTAATAGCCTAGTTTGAAATAATAAATTATATGAAAATTGTGTATGTGTGTATATAGTATGAAATCAATAATCCAACACAAATAGAACCTTGTGGGATTAATAGATACAGGCTGTACATAATAGAATACAAAAAAAAAAAACAATTTGAGTACTATCTAAAAGATAGCAATATTTTAGTTATATTTATAAATAATCTTTTTCAGCTTTCTCGTTCAAGGCAAACATACTACACTCATAATTTGTGAAGTCATAGGACGTAAAATATAAAATTACCTACAAATACTAGTAGGTTACAAGGAAAGTATAGGCGACTAAGGGAAATGCTAAATTTAAAACAGGGACTTAAGTTTTTTTTTATTGGTTTTTCATGAGGACAAGAAGTCGGATTATCAAGATTGTACAATACACTTTGTGTATTATTTATTCACAAACATAATTGTTTTTATAAACATACCTGAGATACAATAACTCGTCTACTGTCTGTTTTCATGGCTTGACAGAGGTCTAACCAAGTCCAAGTAACATTGTGGTATTCAATAGTTGGAATAACTAAACTAAAATCTCTAATGTCTTCTAAGTTTTTTTCTTTATTTCCTTTGTAGCTAACCTTTACAGGTACTTCAGGAATTTTAATATAAATAAATAGCTTATTCTTTTCGGCTCTTTCCTAAAAAATGAGGGAAAATATTTATTAATTAATAACATAATTGCACCCATGCCAGACTTGTTTCATAAGAGGAATGGAAAGTGACAAATTTCATTTATAGAATGTCTAAAAGGTGAAGTTATTTTTCAAGGTGTCTACCGAACCTATTTAAAAAAAAAAATGATTATAAAATTTAACATCTCGTCTTGCTTTTCTGATTTGAAAGGCTGATATTTAATTTTTTTTTTTTTAAATATGTTGCAATTGTTTAAATTTTTTTATAGTTTTTCTAATAAATTTAATTGATTTTCTATTGACTAAATCAAAAATCAATTTTATAGCCCTAAAGAAAAAGTTGCAAGTTTTGATGAAAATCTGTTCAACAGATACATCAGAAAACGAATTCTATGAAAGTCATTTTTTTATCAAAATGTTGCCAAAACTTATAGATAAATTAATTTTAAATATAGTAAAGATATAAAATCTACTTGAACCCTAAACCATAAAAATTATACACTTCTTGCGTACACGTGTTACGACAACGATGTTGTCATCTTCAGCGCTAACAACAGACTGAAATAATAATTGACTGTATAATTTTAAATACAAAATATAACACATAAAAATGTACAGTCACTTACTCTTTAATTAGTTGTTATACCTATCTAAAATGCCTTCTAGATCTTTGTCTAGATTTTTGTCAGGTGTTTCCTATCTTATTTTATTCCTTCATAAATAGCTCTTTACGTTCCCCTTATTAATAGCCATAATAATCCTAATTTTTTTTACCTTCATTTTTTCAACATCATCTTTATGCTCTATAGGAACATAAAAATTACTTTCTTTTTTTTTTCCTTTACATTTTTCTTCTGTCTCAGCATCTATATTTTCTGAATCTCTTTCAGAAAAACAAAATCTCATCATGGTACTGTAGAACTTTTTTGTCATTCCTGGAGTAAAATTACAGACCGCATTAATAATAAAATAATAAATTGTATAAAGCACACTGATAATGAGATGTTTAAAACTTACCAATAGTTAAGGGCACAACATTAATTTCAAAATGTTCCTTTACAGATATACCTCCAACAGGTGCTTTTTCTCTACAAAATATTCTGACTGCCCTCTACAATACAATTGTATTATTATACATTATATAATATTACATTAGTATAAAATATATTTTTATCCAGAAATGTTATAGCAATTACTTTGCGATCATCAACTGGCATATTATTTTGTATTTCAGTGGGTAGAATAACTTCTTTATACAACTCATTAGCAAGGAGATTTGTCATTCTGATATATCCTAATTCTAGTAAGTGCTCAACAGAATCATCACTTTTGGAATTTTTTGTATACCTTATTATATAAACATTACATTTAGACAAAAATATGTATTAAATATATTGTATGCATGTATTAAATACTTACAAAAAATTACTGAGAACCAAATCTGCAATACCTAATTGTCCATCGTTTTCTGTTAATCGCCACTGTGCATGTTTAAAACATATTTCATTAGCTCTAGATGGTACTACACTAGGTTTGTCGCCTCTTAATGTTGCTAATTTTTGAGTGGCTCGTAGCTGGGTCTCTTTATAACAAGATACCATCATATCTAATTCTTCACTTTCTGAATTTAATTGATCTTTTAACTCATTCATCTAAAATATGCCATTAACAATTATATTAGATTTTGTGTTTATTCAATCCCTTTACACTTCTAAATAAAACAATGTATTTGATTACAATAATTTTTTTTTCTATATTATTATAATTTGATACCTGTTTTTCCAAATTTCTTATTTCAGAGGACAATAATTCATCATTTTGCCAATCTTCCTCTTTTTTCAATAAAAATATTTCTTTTTCAAGTCTTCTTAACTTTGCTACTAAACACCTGTATAGAATTTTGTTTAAAGTTAAAACTAATATCAGTCATAAATCATAATATTTATTTAACAATAGCCGAGTGGCTGATATTGAAATAGGAAAATTTCAAGTAGCTTGGAAGCTTAGATCATGTCTTTATTTGCTCAATACACTTCCATTTATTATTTATCATATTCACTCACTTTTTCCTTGTTAATAATGCTTTTATAGATTTGGAAAAAAATTGTTTTTTATTTATATTGTCTTAATGAAAAATCTACAAAATTGAAATAAACATTTTTTGTTTAAATAACCAAACGTTTTTAAATGAAAAAATTGTTAAATTATTTGTTTACAACTGAACTAGCTTTATCAATACACTTCAAATAGTCAATTATATTACAATAAACACTTTAAAGAAAATGTATTACATTAAGAAAAAACTTATTTAAATCTTTATATTTAAATTATAACAAAAAAAAGGACAAATTTCGTTAAGACTTTTTTTATTGTCAGAATGTTTTTCTTAAAATACATACCGAACATGATTTTGTAGTTGTTGGATAGGCTGTCTATGGTCTTGACTACTTTGCAACTGTAATTGGAAACGCATTCTTTGTAATCGTTCATAAGCTTCTTTTCGCCGAGGTTCAACATATAGAAGTAAATTATTGACAATATCTAATATCATGGCATACTGTAACATACACATATGATTTTATTTTTTTCAGTTAGGTTTATGTATAGTTCAGTATCAAGTTTTTGAATTACCTGAAGTGAATTAGTGCATACATCTAAATCATGATGCATTAGAGTAAATGCATCTACAGGTTCATGTGAATCCGGATCACCAACCACATCAGGAGTAGCAGTTGGTGGTGGAGGTACTTCAGTTAAATGGGCTGGATTTAAACTGCTTTCGCCGTGACCAGCATAAAAGAACTCACATTTACATCGTGAAACAATTCTTTGGAGCTGTTAAACAATAAATATTTAAATGGTAATAAACTTATAGCATTAATCATGAATTTTTGTATAGAGTAAGAGAAGGTCATAAAAAAATTGCACCAGCATGTAAAATGTCCAAATACATATGGTAATGAAAAAGACATATAATGATATAATATATAATAATACATAATGATTCTTAATTTGAATTACCTGCAAAGGAGAGTTTTCCCCAACATTACTAGCACCAACGGTTTCACTTACAACACCTCCAACACTATGTCCACTTCCGACAAGATGAGGCAAATCAGGAAGATCTGATATGATTATGCTATCAATGTCCTTTTGTTGAATATTTTCTACGTTTAACCACATGATATGTTCTATCGGCATAACAATAAGATATTTAAAAATATTTCAGTTTACTACATAATTTTACTATTGATTTATACCATCAAGAAAATCTGTTTTCCCCGCACTAACTGTAGCGTAATATTGCATACTATCCAGAGTTCCTACCCATGTAGTTTTAGAAACTAATGAATGATCTTTCCACACCGGACGATGAATTCTTTGTAAAATTTCTGCTTTGGCAGCACTTACAATTACATAACCTTTCGTTTCACATCCTTTAAGTAATACTTGACTGTTGATCAATGCAACTGGAAAAAGTAGAAGTAAGAGTTTTATAAATCTAATGTACTAAAATTAGAGATAGTCAGACGACCACATTCTGTAGTACCCTAGGACTCCATATGGAATCGGAAACCGTAGGGAATTATTTAGTCATATAATATGACGAAAAAATAAACTATCAAATTCGAAAGAAGAAGAAGAGATAGTTTGAACACACTTAGCCAATTTTTGTAAAGAACATCATCTTGCTGACACTCAGATAAACCTTGTAATCTTCGTTCCCTTGTTACTTGCATAGAAAGATCATCACTGAAGACTACAGGCTTATTATCAACTTCAGATATAAGTTGTTGTAGCATGTTGGCTGCTTGACCACCACATTGTAATTTTGACATGGGAGAAGGACTAGCTTGACATGTAGATGATGTTGCAACTGATGAAACAGATGATATTGAAGTAGTTTGTTCAGTAGTATCAGCGCTTCTAGTACGATTTTTCATTGGTGTGCATCCATTTTCATTTATACAAAATCCTTTTAGTGCTTCAGTTGATAGATTTTTTTTTAATTTCTAAATAGGTCGATATAGTTTTAACAAATTTATCATATTAACTAGCTGAGTTGACATAAAATACAATGAATATTATCCTGACCTGGTTCTTTACTAAGGAATTGAATAAAGCAAAAGCTACATCTCTATTTCTTGTAGTCCATGCTCCTTTCAAGTGATACACAACTAATCTGTGAATTGGAGTGGGGGATCCATCAACTTCACATGTTCCAGTAGTTTCTCTGCCGTAAGATACTTTACTTACACTTAATAAATAACATTTTTCCACAGGTTTTTCTTTCACCTCGGACTACAAAATTTAATTTTAACAAATTATAATTTTCTATTAAATTTTACAAAAATCAATTCACACCTCTTGCTCTTCTTGGTCAGACTGCAGTGCACTTTTTAGCCATATTTCTGTGTCCATCAGCTCACAGTTCATATAACCAACAGACCAAACTGGCCGAGAACGGTGTTGTAAATCGTCTTCAAAATTTGACACTAAACCTAAAGTATGCTCTGAACTTGTAGATATACGTTGTCCAAACAATTCAAAACCTCGTTGTAAAGCAAATGACACCCAATAATGTACTTGGAAATGTTGTAGAGACACACACAAATTAACTTTTCTATAATGCCGACTCAATGTTAATTTACGTATTCTGCTATTATTAAACAATGGGCCCCTTCGTGTTGGCCTTGTCACACCAGATAGAATCAATTTCAAATTTTCAAACCACCTGAAATCATATAGGTAGTATTTTATTAATATACAATAATAGCATTATGTTTATCTACAATAATAATGAAATCATAAAACGAATAACAAGAAAATTCATGAGGTACTACATCAAATTTAGTGAACACAAAAGACTAAGAAATATCTTCCGTAAGTATATAACATGATAATTAAAATAACTTCTTACTTCAATGTACTACCATATAATAATGCTACTGGGTAATCAGCATCTGTATATGGAGAGCCAGTATTTGATTCTGGTTTAGTTTCAATAGAAAGACTAACATTTAAGTTTTGAGAACGAAAAGCTCTGAATGAATCATGCTCCTAAAATAAAACAAAAATATATAAATTAATAACTAATTAAAGTTCCGATTGGTTGAGAACTTAGCAATAAACTTACTTGGTTACTAGAATACTCTGGAAGTTTATCAGGAGCACAAGGCATAACTGAATAATGATCGTTAGGATCGCCCAGACACGACCATTTTAATTTAATTCCCAACTTTAAATTAGGAAGATTTAATAAACAAACATCATCATATTTTGAAGCAGTTCGAACAAGTACTTTTAAATGTCCTTTGAATATAAATTTTGCTAAATACATTAAAAATACAATCTCTTTAACATTTAACTTTTTAATTAAGACTTTTAAGCTTTAAAATACCATTAGTCCAATCCATGGCTGTATTATACCAGTTTAATTCCATTTCTTCAGTCGTGTTGTAAGGATCAAGCGATGCATGTAGTTTTACCTTAAGTTCGTTCACAATCATAGTCAAACGACCATGATATAATAAGCGTATTTTATCCCAAAAAGGCAACGGTGGGCTTGGATCACGGCTGGAACCTAACACTTTTTCTAGACCTGTAAAAAACAAAATACTAAAATTATTATTTTTAATTTACTTCTAAAAAAAATTAATTTTACAACATACATAATTTACATTGGGCTATCACTGGTTCCCAACAGGGTCCAAACGAATATGTATACTTATCAACTTCACAATTAAAATCATAATAATATTTTAATGAAGTCATTCCTCTTTCAATGGTCACATCTCCATATGGATCACTGAGTTCAATAGTTACACTTCGTTTAGCTGACAAAAAACAATTACAGTATAAATAACTTTTTTTTGGAAAAAGAAAAAGTTTATTCAACATAGCGTCGTTGATAAAACATTAACACTTAAGTCCAAATAACCAAAAATGAGATTTATACATCACATTTTTGGACAAAAATAATAAATAATAATACTTTTGTTTTATTTTATATATATATCAATGGGAAAAGCCCAATACATAAGTTTTTTAGAGTAATGGATTGTGAGCATAATACATACATAGAAATACTCAGATAACAATAAAACTTAACATTAAGAACGAGTCTTAATACTAAAAATTATTTTGTAAAAGCTAAATGTAAAAATATCTCATACATCATAATTTCCAAAGAGTATATAAACGTTCGAACAGTGTAACATAGAATTAGTAACATCAATTTTAAACACAATTATGCGTCTCCTGAAAAAAATGTATTTTATTTTTTTAACAATTAAATTGTTTTAAGATTAATATTAAAATTATTTTTTAACAATTAGAAATATATTTTTTAATTGTTGAGTTTTAGTATTAAGATGTTCTAATAAAAAATGTTTTATCATTTATTTAATGCAAATTAATCCTTTCCCTAATAAAATATAATTTCAATATATATGTACATAAAAAGTTTACCTCGGCGTGTGGGTTCTTGTTCAGCTCCAGCTAATTTCCCCCAAAGTTGAAATTTTCTGATATCAAGCCAAGTCTGAGGAAAATCTCTAAGCTGAAATTTCCACTCAGCACAGCTTGCAAATATCATTCGACACCAAAGTATACAAAATTCTAAGCCCTCTTCGGGCCATAAACTCTCTGCATCCATTTCACAAATATGGTTGACAACTTTTTGTGGGCCGTGCATGGACTCATCGGCCAAAATTATAATACAAAGATCACAAATGGTCCAAGAAAATAAACGGGTTCGTACAGGTGCTTGCTGTTTCATTTGCTTAGAACGTTGTATGTATATTTGTGCATTCATTTTTTGCAAGCTAGTCAACAACTCTTCAACTTTTCCAGCTGGTAATAGTAAACGATCTTTTACAACTTCAGAAACTTTGGTTTCAAGCATTTTTTGTCTTTTTAAACTCTCTTTGTATTCGTCTTCGAGCAATTCATAGTTATCTCTAAGTTTAACCTCAAAATCATCATCAGAAAGCTCAAACAGGATCTCTTGAATCTGCAATATAGAATTAATGTAGAACATGTCGCTTTCATCAAGGATAGTATAAGAAAAAATTACTTTTAAAATAATATCACTTGGTAAAGGTTCAGGATTTGGTTTTGGTTTTTTATGAATTAGTTTTAACCATTTTATAATACTGAAAAATTCTCCTTGGAATATACTGTAAAATTCAAAACCGTATGGGAACATCATTTTTAAATTGTCTATTGCAACATCCCTAAAAAAAATCATAAAGTTAAAAGTATTTTGACGTTATTTATTACATCAAATATATAGATTTTACCAAATAGCGTTTGTTTCAGTTGTTAACCCCTCAGAATTTTGTCTCTCCGTCATAACATTCTTATTAAAATCTGTCTTCAACATCTTAAACCCTTTTACAGTAAATATATTATATTGATCTACTCCAACTTTAAATAATTTGCTTTCTAACTTGCGTAGCTTTCCACCTTTCTTGAAATATGTCAAATCGTCTAAAAAAATGTATACAAAGTATTTTATATTTTTAATAATATATGTATACATTTTTATATCAAATAATGAATAAATGAATAATGTATTGTTTAAATTTAATGCATTGTTTTAAAAGTATAAAATGTAGGATATTAAATATTTTTTTACCTGTAGAAAACAACAAATAATGAGCAGATGAAACTTTCATAGAAAATTTGAACTTTGATTTGACATATAATGAAATATCAATAAACTTTGGTACAGTAACTGAATAACTTGAATCAGTAAGGCCTATAAAAAGTATATTTTATGTTTTATAGTACAAATCCAAGGTTATCCAAACTAATGGTACAGTAATTTTTTCTGTAAATAATTGTGTTGGCAAAAAAAGGTTATAAGTAGAATTATTATTATATTAGTTATTTTAAAATAATTTTTAACGATTAAATTAAAAATATTAGAGAGCAGTTTCAGGAGAGTCTTTTAGTAATCGAATGACGCAACATACATATTTGATTTGCCTATTTCTAACAAAATTATTTAATAAACAACTTTTTTAGCTAACAATTTGGTTTTAGAAAAAATTAATACATCATGAATTTTAGATAACCTTGCACATATATGAATATTTATAATTCAATACCTAAATGATTTTTTAAATCTGACATGTCAGTATATATAGTTAACAACTTTAAATGAATATTTGTACTCCAGCGACATTCAAATATTTCATTTATTTCAACAATTATTTCTTTGGTACTAGCATACTTTGTTTCAATTCTTAATGTCTTAGCATAAAACCACCAGCTCTATTAACATAGAAATCAATACGAAAACATTAAAAAAAATACTTAATTTATTTTTATTTATTTATAATTATATAACTATAAATTACTTTAAAATCGTCTGATGATGTGCATAAGTAGTGGTATTTTGTCGGTATCAATGAATCACATTTAAACCCTTCAATCACACATCTTAATTCTGGCATCTCAATATCGGATGAAATTGTATCCATGCGTACTAATATACAGACTAAAACACAAAATATTGAATTATTTATATAATCTAAACTGTGAAACAGTTTATTTAACGTGTACTTTTCTGATCTGCTATAAGGAATGCATTAGCATTTGAAATTGAAATAGAAACTGCAACACTTTCCATTGACAATACTTTATTTTTTGTGACATCAGTTTCATTATTTTCTGTCTTCGGTTTTTTTAATTCCAAAGCAGATATAACTCTTTAAATTTTAGTATAAAATATAATAATTTAAAATTGTTTGAAATTAATATTAATTATAACTAAATTACAATGTACATAATAAATGTTTATACTCCAGGCAAATAATTTATACTTACTGTTGTACGCAATAATGAGCTTTTAAAATAAATTGAGCTAGAGGTGGACTCCATTCTAAACGAACTGTATCCATTAATACATTAAGCTTAGTTGTATTTGAAGAGATATTATTTTTCATCTTAAAAAAAGTTAGTAAAACCATAAAAATAAAATGGTTTAATAATTAATATTATTTTTAATGTATGGAATACCTGTATTAAAATCAGCCCTATAAATAGTGGCGTACCCCATGCATGACACTTTTTCATTCCTGGATTGTATTCAGTATTTAAAAATGGTTGTAACCAGCAGCGCACAGTTTCTACTTGTAAATCGCTACACCATTTTCGGTTATAAAAACTGTACAGTACACTTTTAGAATCGTCCGAGTAGTTGTCGTTTCCTAAATAATATATTAACAGTTTCAAAACTATACAATAATAATTATTTTAAATAGTTTAATGGGCTCACTATAGACACATGGGTTACACGACAACACCAGTTTAAACTTATTATAGTTGAAAGATACACACTCTTTAGTAAGTCTATATTTGGTTGTAACATTATGAAGTTGAAACAATCCGTCAATACTTATATCATCAAAATGACTTGTTTGAGATAATTCTTTCCTCGTTTGTAATGTACCTAATGAAGATGACTAAAGAAGTCAACAACAAAGAGTTTTAATTATTTTTAAATTACAACAATAATTCGTTTTCTCAGATATTTCTAATTTTATTTTATATTCAAAATAAAACAACATTGAACAATACTAAAAATATAGGTATTTTAGTACAATGTCGATTACAATGTAACTTATTCTCTTTAAGGGGAGAACAATTTGAATTAACTGCTAAATTAAAAATTAAAATTTTATACATATTTACCTGATATGATTTAAGTATTGGATCTGTGTATGATGTGTACCATAGAAAAATGTCATCATGAGAATATAAATAATATACGCTGTCAATTCTCAAATCAAATTTAAGAGATCTCCTGAAATACTTTTAAATAATATAATATTATTATTTAATAATAAATTAAGTTCATACATAAACAATAATACATACTTTTTAATATTATTATTTTATTTTTATGATAGGATAAAATATTCAGATATCTAATCAAATCCCTCTCAGTAAAAAAAAACCCTAGTTGGTACACAATACAAATAAATACAATGCCTATAAAGTAGATGTAATAAAAATAGTGACTTTTCCGAAACAATTTTTTAAAGACTACCAGATAAATCAATTAAATTAAGTTGAATAAAATTAACCTAGGACGTTTTAAGAAAGAAATCCAAATATAATAATTCATTAAAAATGATTTGTTTAATAGATCAAAAAGGGTTTAATTTTTTAGACAATCATATTATTTGAATGGTAATAGAAATGATTTTTTATTAAAAAATGTAAGTCTTAAACAAAACATATTTCATTTTCTGTGGTACCCTTAACAACATCACGTTTTAACAGCTGAATTGATTCTTTCATATTATATTTAATGTATACCTAGTCTATCCAATTAATACGCGAACTGATGTATGTAAACTAGTTTATTTTAAATAAATCAATTTTTGTACTTTAAAATACTATACATTTGTTGTTATCCACTTGTCCCATCATCGTATCCATTGCTCAAGACACCCCTCGAAGTCCTGAAAATTAGGGTTCTTCAGCTGCCTTGTCAATTTGCATTTGATGGTGACTACGTCAACCCAGTGCCACCCCTACATAATCATTTTACATTTCGAGGTATAAAAAATATCAGAAAGGTGAGTTAGGGTTAATAAAGTGCCGTGATCGAATTTTGGACACAGTCAACTGCAAATTGACAAGGCAGCTGAAGAACCCAACTTCTAATGACTAAGGGATGTTTTGAGCAATGGAAATGAAAATGAGACAAGTGGATTACAACACATGGAAAGGGGATACTTTAAAGGGATAAAACTAATTTATTTTAAATTAAACTATTATCGTATTACTATGCATATTTTTTGGACAGGCTACATATAAATCAATTATACTATTATTCAAAGGTTATGCTATATTTAGGAATACTCCAATGAGTTTTTTAAACTATTTTTTGGTAAATTATAACATGCCATAATTTGAAGTTGAAAACTATGTAAATATGTAAGATGTTTAAAAAAAAACAATCATAAAATCAATCTAAAAAAAATCATACACAAAGCAGTTAAACAATGTTTTAAATAAAAAAATACCTTTGTTTCAAACATAAATTTTTCAAATAAGATATATGTTTCTTCTTGTCCCATTAAAGACATGTTTTCAAATGCAATTTTTAGGGAAAGATTACCTGTGAACAAAATAATTTTTTAAAATAATGAACATAAACTAATACTGAATTATCACTACTTTACATTGTTTAATTAAATTATCATTGACATCATGAGTTATGAGGCTTTCTATCGCTAATGCTTTTAACTCTCCTTTCATTTCAGTAATTGAATTTTCTGTTACATCAACAACACTCAACTCATGTAGTTGAATTTTAATTTTCTAGAAATTAAAATATATATATATATCAGTATAAACTAAATATTAACTAGTTATAGATGGAAATACCCCAAATTAAAAATATCCATATTTATTTTTTAAATATGTATAATTAAAAAATTTGAGTTTCATCCACATTAATAGTTTCTATTTTTTCTTAGATTTTTGCATAATGAGAAATTTAAGTTTATGAAATGGTGTACTATATTTTCGTAGTAAATCTATCTATACCCTGTTCGCTGAGAGAGCATGCCGGGTTTACGCATGTAGACTAAAGACTAAGCAGCAAGACTAAGGCTGGCAGACAGGGCGGACTCTGGGGGAACGCTAGTCACACTGGGTGCGACGCGGGGATGCGCAGAACAGCCAATTTTTGTCGGGTCGCGGCATGCTCTCTCAGCTAACAGGGTATACCATACATTTATTATAACTTACTTTTGGTAGAAATGGTGGAATGGTGGGTAAAAGTGGTATTTCTGATACATTTATATCCATTAAATTGTTCTGTTTTTTTGGTAACATTAAATTAGTACAGTTGTTTTGTATGAATCCATATAAACCTTTATTTAAAATGATTTTGGATTTGTCAAGCTTCAAAATTAATGTTTCTATTGTTAAGGGTTCATGAGTGTCTAATATGCTTTCAGCACAGACATTCACTGTGACTTTAGCCAAACAACATGAATTTGCATTCTTAGGATGATGAAGTAACTTTGCTTCCGCATAAGGAGCGTTAACGTTAGCTAATAACTGTCTAGATGACCCAATCACAGATGCATCTAAATGAAGATCAGTAACAGATATCACAAACAACCATTCTGGACTATTCGGTTGTAACGATACAAATGATATACAGCTTATTCGAACTGCCAAAAACTAAAACACATAATTATTACTTACTATATACCTGTTTATATGTATTCTATGTTAAAATATGAATACCTGAGCAAATTTCATAATAATTGGCAGCACATTTGTTATTTTGTTATTGTACTGTTTTTTTGGAGTCGAATCATTCCAATCAATATTTTTTTCAACTCTTACATCTCGAGCCACAAGACATATTAATTTATTTACTTCGCTGCTAATAAAACTACTTCGAAAACCAATATTATCTATGTGCTATGAAAAAACATTTGATCATTATCTACCAGAATTACATATTCTAGCTTCTTACCACTGAATATCCATTTTTCACTACAATGATGTCTTGCAATGAAAATATTCCAGCTGTGCGTATTTTTACATTCAAACAATACTTGTACTTGAGAAATAAGCTGATGACTTTTGGAAGCAACCTAATTTACAACCAGTTAATTGTGTGTAACTTATAGAAATATCAATAAAAAACTCACCATTTTAGAGAAAACAATAGTGAAAAAAATGTTACAAAAAGTAAAGTATTAAATTCTACCATTTTTTATACTTAATTATTCTAGAAAAATAATTTCTTTAAGTTGAACATTTGTATGTATACTTTAATTTGTAAATATTAAGACAAAACAAGTATAACTTTTGAGTTTTGTGAATAATTACATTGTAATAATTATTCCTGTTTGCACTATATTTTTACTTGTATTATCAAAATAATATATACAAAATACAAATAAATGATAACAATATTTATACTGATACCACAGAATAACCAGAAGGGAAACTTGGGCTGGAACTAAAAAGTGTCCCAGCCATTTTGTTTTCTCGGATTACGTACAATCATTGATTAAATATACAAGTATATTTGATCAATGGTACAATTATCACGCTTCTTTTTGAATTTATCTTTAGTCCATCTTCACGGACATATATGTTATAGTCTGGTTCCCAGACGCGAAAACTATATAGCTGTCGGCCTTAATCTGTACTGTAGCATTAATCTCTTTTCTATGGACAGCTACCCCGGTCAAGATACTTTTTTACTTTTGTTGTCCTTTATTGTAATATTCTGTACTATATTTTTAGATATCATGCTCAATTGTAAATAATAAATTAGGTAACTAAAATCAATTTGTCATCCATTAGTCAAGTGACAATAGTTTTTACTTATATAGAAAAAGATAAAACTTATACAAAAATAAACACATTACTTCATTAATAAAAGTTTTAATTTATATTTTATTTTATTCAATTTAATGTTGATTTATAGTCAATAATTATACAATTATAATAATATACAAGATTATAAAAATTAATCCTCAGCCCCAAGTTTCTCCATATCATCAGCATTATCCGTATTCAAATTATTAATTTTTATGGAAAAGTGATTTTCAATTTGTTTAAGTATATGAAAGTCCGTATTACCACTAACAAGATTAATGGCAATACCTTTTTTACCAAAACGTCCAGTTCGTCCAATTCTGTGTAGATATGTATCATAGTCTGGTTCGCGAGAAAAAGTCACAGGCAAGTCAAAGTTAATGACAATTGTGACTTGTTCAATGTCAATACCTAAAAAAAAAACAACCAAATGTCTTTAATATATATTTAAAAGTAACGTATAGCATAATTTACCTCTAGAAAGTACATTTGTTGTAACCAGAACTTTTTCTTTGCCTTCACGGAAACGATCCAATACTGTTATTCTTTGTTGTACTGTCAGCTCCCCAGATAATAATGCTACAGCATGTCCTTGTTCCATCATTTGATTAACCAACCATAAAGCCATTTTTTTAGTCTGTAATTAAAGTTTAAATAATTTAGATTGATTCAAGTATTAATTAATCCTAATAGATTCTTAAGGTATAGATTTCAAAGAGCTATCAACAGTTTAATTTTCAGATTTAAAAGATGAAAATTAACACATATCAAATTATTATTTTGTTATTTAAAATTTGTATACATGTTTTCACGTGAATTTGATATGCTACTTTTAATCATTTTTTTATGTAATTTTATGTACCCTTATAATGGCGTAATTTCGAAAATAGTAGTTACCAATAAGTTACCAACACTTTATTTATGTCTGTTTTTACATAATAATTATGATATATAAAAAAATGTCACAGAATCGCAACAAATATTATAATTAACATTAAATCAATATAATTTTAATGTACTAACATTAATTATAGAAAGTAAAACCAAGAGTAACAAGGGGTAAATAGTGATAATGTAAAAGATTTTCGGTCACTTAAATTATGATTCATGGATAAACTTCTGATGAGCTCATAACAAAAAATTGATTTGCCATTCCTAAATGACTTTTTTTTAGTGAAATTTAAGGTAATTCTGTTACTTAATGGGTTTATTGTACTTATCTCGTGCAAGTTTTAATAATGTTGATATTTTTTACTAGTGACGGTTTATATTGTTTGCAAGTTATACGTCAGGGTATCTGATTTTTTTTAAATTCATTATTTGAAAATTTGAATATTCCACCAATTTTACACAACGAATCAGAGGCTGTTGATGACGGTTATTATTACAGAAAGATATAAGTATATGAGCAATTTGGGTTATGACAAAATGGCTGCCAGTGATTTCAGGCGGCTGTGTATGTGTCTTATGGGAGATGGCAGCCATGTTGTGGAAATTGTTAACACAAAATGCCGACATACCTATTTTTTGATATAGTGTTATCTCCCCAAAGAATACTACTAGATATCACTCGATACGTCCCCGCCCACTTTTATTTTTATCATGACTCGACGGTCGATTGTTACCACGGTCTTATATTTACTTATGACATGAAACTTGGAAGATTCAAGATTGCAATACGATTTACGGCTTATCAGTTATTATAAACAGTATATTATTCAATATTGTATAATAAACTTAACACTAAATTAAGCTTAGTCATAGCTCGAAATTCGAATTATCATGCGTCGTACTTGATATTTAAGTAAACTTGAAATAATTATTATTACCGAGTTACATAATTATTAATGAGTTAGAATACTCAATACACATATTGAAATAAAGGAATTTAATGTTCATACAAATAATAATATTAATACTTGGGTAAGTAAAATATCTATTTATTTTATGACTACCAAACTAATTTTAAAACGTTACTAACATTATGTATAATTATATTTAGAAGTAATACAATATGCATAACAGACTGAAAGTACAAACAACTGAAGCACAAAAAGCTCAAGAAAATCGAGAAAAAGAAAGAAGACTAAAATGGTACCAAAAAGGTATAAGTGAAGTATTCAAACACCGTTCTATAAAAGAATATGATGAATTAGCCCTACAATCTTCTGAGGGCCTTTTACGCTCAAATCCAGATCTTGCTACTTTATGGAATTATAGAAAAGAAATTCTTTTAGTTTTAAAACCTTCAAAGGAACTAATTAATGAAGAGCTTTATTTAACAGAAAAATGTTTGCAAGTAAATCCAAAATCCTATTCTGCATGGTTTCACAGGAACTGGGTATTGGATAATGTCGATCCCGAACCCGACTGGCACAAAGAACTAACACTATGCACTAAGTATTTGAGAATGGATGAGAGAAATTTTCATTGTTGGGATTATAGACAAATAGTTGCTTCCAAGTGCCAAGAACCAAATGAAAATGAATTACAATTTACAATGGAAATGATTAATTTAAATTTTTCAAACTATTCGGCATGGCATTATAGATCAAAGTTAATAAGTGCAGCAGGTAGTTATGAAGAATCGACAAAACATTCAGAATTATCTTTAGTACTAAGTGCTGCATTTACGGAACCCTCTGACCAAAGTGCTTGGATATATCAACGGTGGTTAATCGGAAAATTAGAGCCCTCAATATACATATACCAAACATGTTCTATAAATAATAATGTATTCTTGGTACTCAATAGATGTTTACCTAAACATTATAATATTAAAGGCCTAAGTGAGACTGACTGGAGCTCATTTGATTTAAAAGTTTGGTATAATAAAAGAGAAAATAATGATTTATGTGTAGAAATACTTAATGAAAATAACCAAACAATTGATAAGGCATCAGTTAGTGTACTAAGAAATCGAGACATTTTTAACATTAATATTAGTGCGCAGCTTAAAGAAATTCTAAATGCACAAATAGAAAGCTTAAATCAGTTGATAGAAATGGAACCTGAAAGTAAGTGGGTTCTACTTACTTACGTTTTACTTCTATACACTTTAAAACCAGAAAATTATTTTGAAAAATGTTTAGCAAATTTAAGTATATTGAAAAAAATTGATAAATTGCGAAAAAATTACTACTGTGATCTTGAAAGTCGTTATCGGATCGAACATTGGATTTCTAACACCCAAGATACAAAATATGTTAACTTAAGAGGATATAATTTAACAGCATTTTATCATATCAACATGTTTATTAGCAGCCACAGAGTTGATTTTGGTGACAATGATTTGTCAAATAGTAATTTACAACAGTTAAAATATTTGTTATCATGTAAAGATTTATCACTAAGAAACTGTAATCTAAATAATTTAAAAGGATTTCCAGATTTACCATGTCTTGATGTATTAGATTTAAGAGAAAACAATCTTCAAGAAAACTCATTCAATGATATAATTAAATGTAAAGCGTTAAAACAAATTATACTAGACAAAAAACAAACACCACTTGTAGAAAAACTTCAAACAAATAATACAATACTCAAAATTGAAGTAATTTAATTCTTTAATTATATAAAAATATCCTTTTAATAATATAGAAGTAAGTCATCAATTTTATATTACCAATTTAATTTTCAATAATTTTTTTAAATTTCAAATGGAAATTCTCATAGTGCACTTATGTAATTTTAATTTATTTAAATTATTTTTGTCAACTATTTTAAGATGTAAATGTATAGCCTTTAATTAATTACCTAATGCTAAATCATAAATAAAAATATGTTTAAAATATTTATTAAAACAATATTTATAAGTTCTTTTTGAATAAAAACAAGTTACCCATTCATTTGCTATTCAAGAAAAATGGTAAATAATTACTTAAATTTAGTTTCTAATAATTATTAATTAGAATAATATCACTGAAAAACAATGCAATTTTGCACAGAATGATAAGATTTAATTTTAAAACATTGTTTATGAAAATTTCAAGTTTTAAAATTGAGCTATCTGCATTAGTTAATGAGATATAAAGTCAATAACCAGTTATAGATAATTAGTTTTAAAGCTGATTTAAGTTTAAAATTCCGGATGGGCGCAGATAAAAATAGTGCTACACTCCACCCTTCCTCTCATTCTTAATTTTAAAATTTATTAACTACAACTAATTATCTAAAACGGGTCATCCATCAACCAGTCTAAATTTTCAGCAACTTATTTCACTTTCAAAAAGTTAATAGCGCTCTGGAAAATACCAAAATAGGTGAATAATTGGTAATTTCATAAATTGTATAATAACATAAATAAAAATGTTTTTAAAAAGAAAAAGTATCTGTAATTATTTTTCGAGAAAATGAGCGTCTTACGTTAAATTGATCACCATATTAATCAAATTTATGTTTTGATCAACAATAGACAATTTTTTTTTTTTTAATTTTAAGGTTGAATATTTTATTTTATTTAACTAAATTTTTTAACTTGTAGTTTTATTAAATACTTTTTGTTTACAATTTACGATCTATAAGTTGTTTATATGAAGAATCAGCCCAATGATTAGGTTATTATGACCAGACAAACATCATTATCATAATACCTATCAGCTAAGCATAAAAGCTAAAATTTAGGTATATATTTAAATTTAAAGTGCTTTTTAAATTTATTATTAGTTTAAACATTCAGTTTAGTATATAGATAAGCGGTGCTAAACACAAAATCGGTTGCCGTTTCTGTGTGTAGCACCATCTGTATATTCTAAAATCAATGATTTTGTTAATAATTTTAATTATAATATAAAATTTTAATAAATATTTTTAATTTAGTTAATAAATATTAAGCAAGCTAAGAAATTTGGAAATAATACCTGGCAAAATATCATAGCTTGTCCTATAGTTACTCCACCATAAATATTAACCAACGCATTGTATTTGTCTTCTTTATTATTGCAGTTCACATAATATTGTCTTATATTATCTAGAGTTTCTTCTTCTCGCTTCAATCGTATAATTACAGCCATTGGAGCAATAGCGTTGGCAAATCTCATGACATCTTCAGTATAGGTAGCAGAAAAGAACATCATTTGACATGACTCATTCAACAATCTATTCATTACAAAATATAAATTCAATACAAACGTGGAATTTTTAAATAAAATACCATGATTTATTTACTTTCTTATACGAAAACTTTGATCTTGATGGCCTTGGGTATCTACCATAATATCTGCTTCATCCAAAACAAATACTTTAATTTTTTTAGGATCAAAAAATCTATACTTTGTAGCCCAATCTAACACTTTTCCAGGTGTACCAACAATGATTTGTTCTTGTATTTTAGAACCCTTTTCAACTATAAAAATACTTAATTAAATTATCTATTGATTTGAATACAGTTGTTGACAAAACAATAAATACATACCTTCTTCACCCCTAACAGCATATCTGAGTCTTATGTTAGGACAGTAAGTGGACATCTTTGCAGCAACCTCGCCAGTTTGAATAGCCAATTCATAAGTAGGTGATAAACATATCACCTGAAATAATAATTTACTAAATTTAACTTTTTTTTAATTATTTATATTATGATACACCCTAACTAACACAGATCTGATCTAAAAATTTAGAGAACTACAGGACAATTTGAATAGAGGCCTCACTTGACAGTCAAAAAAGTAAATTTTTTAATAGTCTAATACTCTATACAATTATAAAAATATTTATATCTATTAAATATGTGATTAACATATTATTAAACTAGGTCTAGACCAAAGTAAGTAAACACAACATTTTTTTTAAAATATTCTAGGTCATGTAAAATTATATATCAGAAGTCTACAATGATAATGAAATTTTGATACAACATTAATATCAACACTTTTATTCAGCAACTTTCAATATTCAATATCAAATAGAGTAGTAACTTAAATTTATAAATTTTAGTATTTACTGATAACGCAACTTAGTTGATACATTGAAATTTGTATTGATAAATTGCAATACTCATTATATAATATATATATATATATTAGGGTGGTCGTTAATTTCGATTTTGAGGAACAAAGTATAGAAAAAAAATTGTAACAGTCTGGATTTAGAAGTATTCATTATTTATATTGAATATGCAAAAAATATTATATAGGTGTCTTGTATAAATTGAAAATTAATTGGATTGTTATTTATCTACATTCTCGTTTGTACCAGCACCAATTCCCGACAATTCTTCATAGTTGAACATTTTTTTGCAGTTTATTAGCCGTTGTAATAAAATAATTATTGGAAAATAAATAATAGCAATATCATTTCAATACAAATCTTGAAGCCCTGTGCGGCACCTGTTATTCTTAAATGAAAAATCTGAAAAAATTAGGGCATTTTTTTTTTGTTGATATTTTAAACCTATTTCTATACTTTGCTCCTCAAAATCAAAATTAACAACCATCCTAATTTATAGATTTTTTTTCGCCGAATATTATAATTAAAATATAATGGGAAAAAATGACACCAATAAGGATGTTCATTATAGATTCCTTAATAATTATAATACTTTTTTCTAACATAAAAAATAAATATGGAGGTGAAATAAATACATTTAATATATTAATCTATAGTAATAATTTTAATAAAAATTACTTGTGGATATTCCAGCTCAGGGTCAACTCTACTTAACATTGCCAAAACAAAAGCTGCAGTTTTTCCTGTTCCAGACTGTGATTGAGCAATTAAATTTTGGGGCCTATAAAATAATGTGTAATGTAAAACAACTATATAAAACAAACAAGAATTAGCTGGGTATAATTTGTCTTTATGTATTAGGGGGGGGGGGAGAGGGGAGAGCTTTCATGACAGCGAAGAAGAAGTGCCTGTGATTGATATACATATACTATTCGTATCTGTACTGTTTAAACCTATCTACAGACACTTTCTATTATACTGAACTTAAAGCAATGTGTGTTTATCATATTTAGGTCAGTTTGATACAAAATAAATGCTAAGCAACACAAAATCAATATTAGAAGAAAGTTTTAAACTTACGGATTTGCCAAAAGTAAAGGTAATGCTGTTTCTTGAATCTTAGATGGTGCATTGTAACCCATTTCATAAACACCTTTTAACAAGTTTGGAGTCCTAAAAAAATATTAAATTTTAAACAAATGTATTAGCTAATAAATAATAAAACCTATAATTTAATATTGAAGCAACTATTTCATATCAGGTCCGGGGTCCCCTTATTACATTTTTTTTTTTTACAGCGTCATAAGATTTATAATTACAAATATATAAAGAAACAGGCAACTCAAGAGTAGTTTTAAAGGTTTCAAAATAACTTTAAATGTTTCATGGTTTATTCTCTTATAGCAACAGATTGCAACTGTTTGAAAATAAATAACCTGGCTAAAAATACCCGGGTTGTTTGAAAAATAAAAATAAATTTTTTAAGCCTTTAAGCCATTTATAGATATCAGCTTGTTGTTTGGGTGTTCTAAGTTTATAGGCTAGTGTAGGTATTGAACAGGAGTGCTAGGGCTAGAGCTGTCACTGAAAAACGTGGGTGATCACCCATCCAGGATCAAGCAGTGACGGACTCATCAAGTGGCGAGTATCACCTAAGCCGTAAGATAACCACTGTACCACACCATGTCCCATAAGATATTACAAAATTAATGATTAACATGAGACAAAACAATAAAAAAACATATTTTGTAATTATTTTACCTATTGACATATTGTACTAAAAAAATGTACAATATATGTATATAATATAACTATTGTATAATATAAAAAAAAGGATATATACTAAAATGTACTTTGTATATTATAACTGGTTTTGCTTCATTATGTTGAATAAAAAAATTATTCGGTTTCATAAAATATTTTAAGTTTGTTTATTATAGAGTTAAAGTATGCTAAGATAGTCTATAGCCTAATGAAATACAGCAACCTTTTTAATAACGAAATAGTGGGAAAGATTGAATAATAATTAAGATAGAGCTGCACCCGAAAAATCATATAGCGTGGAATACCTAGGATGTATAGAATAGATTTATACCGTAATATAAGATAACATACAATTTAAGAAGTTCAAAAGACTTCACAGAATATAATGGAGACTTAGGATCACGTCTTTGAACTTCAATATCATGCTTTGATGTTATAAGTCCTGTTCGTACGATTTTTTGCAATAATGATTTTTCTGCTGCTGGTAACTCTTTGTCATCTTCACTGGAACTATTATTTGGTGAATCAGTAGAAGAAGCTTGTCTAGCTTCAATTTGAGTACTTGACATCTGAACAGAAGATTAGTTTATAATAAATAGGTAAATAATTGAAAAAGTGACAGTTAAGTAAGAATCCAGTTTAAATTATTTTTTTGTAAAATGTATAAACTAATAATACTTACTCTTTTTGTAATAGTCTCCATTCCTATTTATTTAAACAGAATATAAATTGTCGAACCCTGGAAATTTTAATCATTAACAATGTGATCTCAGGACTCAGATCACTATTAAAATTTCCTAACAAATTCAAATATTATTAAATTCTCCGAACTCTTGAACTTAGAA
The DNA here is from genome assembly GCF_023614345.1 of Adelges cooleyi. Lineage (NCBI taxonomy): Eukaryota > Metazoa > Arthropoda > Insecta > Hemiptera > Adelgidae > Adelges > Adelges cooleyi. The sequence goes on along the minus strand of NW_026096058.1, from coordinate 312,762 downwards.
ACGACGTACCGCGTGCTGTGTGTTTAGCGTATGCCTTACGGGTTTTCTGTTAAATATAATAAATGAGCGAATAACAACTGACAACAGTTCCTACTTCTATAGTGAACAGCTAGCAGGTAGCCACTACACTGTACGCCGTACACAGTACACTTATCAGTTATCAAACTTGTGCACAAGAGTCAAGATATTATCATGTATAAGGCCACGCTTGTGTGTATACAACAGATAACTTTTATCTTGAAGTACAGTGTTACCTATCTAGGTCAAAAGAATTATAAATTAAATAATTTTACTTTATTATACATACTTACGAGTTGGGGGTACAGCTATATTATGCATAATTTAATATTATAAGGCATATATATAATGTTAATGCTCAGTTTTTAATATAGCTCAACAAATTAAATTTGACTTTAAAAAAATTAAAAACATGACTTTACATGAAAAACATGAAAACATAAAAAAATAAAAACCATGACTTTAAAAAAATAATTTACAATATGTATTAAGTGCAATCATTCATAATTATATAAAAATAGTAATGAAATATCGATATGGAGGATACAAGGAAAAAAACGAATTAACCATTTGTTTTAAATGGTGATGTTGGTGCCATCAAATTTTGACTGTTAAAATAATCATGTTTTTAAACATTTTAAAACATCTTTTCATCTACCTATTATCTAATTAAACAGAAGTTTCGTTTTGTAGACTTTAAATTTTAAAATAATTAAATACACTTTAAATATTATAGTTAACCATTTATGGTGTTCAGCGTATCTTTTGAACCCGTGAAAGAGGAAAACATATTTTTATTTACTTATTTAAAAAAAAAAAAAGCTGATTGTTGTATGAAATATGAATACGATTACAGAATGTATCCTACGCGCCAACTAGGTACCAATCGCCAATGAAACCCAGTCACAAGTCACATTAAGAAACTGATATGACAGTTACCGTTATCTAGTATCTACCAAAATATCAAATTGCCCAAGCGGCAATCTCCATTGACCTGTGGCGAATCCGCGAATGACGATATACAGTTTATAATTTTATTTTTAATAATTTTATTTTAAATTGTTTTCGTTAATCGAAATCGTGACATAGCTTGTCGAAAATGATAGTGTTGAGTACTGTAACAGTTGTTGGCCTAATTAAACGTTTGTTCTAAAATTGAGTTATTTTACTTATTTTTTTGTTAACTATTGTAAATAAGTAATAATAAAATATATTTAAAAAACCAGATCGTTTTAAACGGTACTCTTTGTGTACCTATTAGATAAATTTAACAATAATAGTTAAAATGAAATTAAGTGTATTTACTCTTAATGTTTGGTATGAAAATTGGTCATCATTAGTTTGCGTTTAATAATATTATATACTAATTCATGTAAATACTATTACTAATTTAAAGGGGTTTGAAGTTTGTTGGAAAAAATCGTTCAGCACGTATTAAGGCACTAGCTGATGCACTCTTGGGTAACAACTATGACGTAATTTGTCTGCAAGAGTTGTGGTGTGAAGAGGACTACAAATATTTGAAAGAAACATGTAAAAATATATTTAGGTGTATACATTACTTTCATAGGTATGTTTATAATTACACTTGATGTTTAAATAATATAGACACATTTATAAACTGATATTAAAAAAGTTACAGAAAATGTATATATTATAAATTTAGTTAAGTCATTTGTATTGGTGCAAAAATGTATTCCATACCTATTTCATAATATGACAAATATTATATTTGCTTCTACCACAGCTTGATCTTAGATGGATCACCTGTTATTTGTAGCCTACACCATATCTTAACGGCACATGTTCTCACCTATACACAAACACAAGCTTAAACCAATAACTAGGTAATATCGACTACCAAAGTTTTTAAAAAAAATTGCTACAAAATGTCATAGAGTTTTAACTTATTCATTTAAGTTAAGGCAAATTAGGTACATGATTAAGTTTACACACATCAAGTAAAATGTTATGGTTATTGTTAAAGTGCTTCTCTATGGGCTTTAATATCTTATAAATTTACTTCCACAAACATTTTCAAGAGTTGCAAGTTACTGCTCATGGTTATAATTAACTTATAAATGTATAAATAAAGTATAGGTATCAATTCCCAAAAATAAATTCATTACTTTTCTCCCTAGTCAAATATATGAAACAATTATTATTTTAATATTTATGCTTATGAGTCATGGACAAACTAAAAAATTTCAATAATTACTTTTCAGCAGTCATGTATTTAATTATGAAACTTATTACTTCTATTATTTGATTTATATTTTCTACTTTTACAGTGGAATGTTGGGTTCAGGAATGTGTATTATGTCTCGCTATCCAGTCATTGATATTCATTACCATCCATATCTTTTAAATGGTTACTTACACATGATATTCCATGGTGACTGGTTTGGTGGAAAAGGCATTGGTTTATGTCGTATTAATGTTAATGGCCTTATTGTTGATGTGTTTACTACTCATGTGAGTATTTTACAAAAAATATATTCATCTTTGAACTCTTGTAATAATTTAATATTTTAATACATTTTTTAAAGTAAATTTCAATATTAATTTTTACACCTTAACTGCTATGTGTTGGCTGTTCCAGTTTATGTGGTTTACAAATAATCGAACTGGGACCCATGTCAGCTAAAGTGTTGATGAACTGTTATACTATTTATTATTCATATATATATTTCAGTTACATGCTTGTTATGATCCTTCTAATGATAAATATGAAAGACATAGAATTGTTCAAGCATTTGAAGTGGCAAATTTTGTACGAATTACATCAGTGGGTGCAGATTTATCAATATTAGCAGGAGATTTGAACTGTGAACCGGGTGATATTTGTTACAAATTAATCCAGTTAGGTGCAAATATAAAGGATTGTTATTCAACGGTAAAGTAATTTAAAATTTTATATTATGTAATTAGCTGTATACTTGCAGTATACTTTTAAAGAGGCACTTTATACTGTTTCTCGGGGGAGACTATTTAGCAATCATAATATAATAAAATTGAGAACATGAATTAAATTTGTTCAATAAATATGACACTATTGTATTGGTCCTTAGCAATATTTTCGTTAAGTATAAGACCTAGAAATATTAAAATTAATAACTTAATTTTTGGATCTTATTTATATCTAAATGTAGAATAATGTTAATCAGTACAAGCTGTGTATAAATATATCAACATGACTTTCTCAAATTGTGTTAATCGACAATCTTACTTATAGTTATAATTTATGTATATCAAGATACTATGGTAAAATTATTAAATTTATTGTTATTGAAATGTTTTAGTGTATGACAAATGAAATAGAGTATACTTTTAATCATCCTCGAAACTCGTACAAGAACTCTAAAGAGCCAAAAAGTCGTTTAGACTTTATACTATATAAATCAAGTAAAAATAAATTGGTAAGTAAAATATTGCCTTAAGAATGAACGTACTAACTACTACAACCAAAGTCTGATTATTAAAATCCATATAAATTATATTATGTAATACCCAAAAATATATATATATATATATGGGTGTACTTAGAATTAAGCGTACTTACAACACCAAATATTTTTTAGTGTTGTGAAAATATTGTTTAGCTACACTAAAAATATCCAAACTTCAAATGTAGATTAAAGGAAAAGTAATACATCATGTTCATTGATTTTATAGAATTTTAGTATTGGAAACTTCATAAAATAAAACATTTTACTATTTTTTTAAATTGTATATACTAATAGTGAAGTAGGCCATAGTGAGTCATACAGGTATTAAATCTGAAAAAAATAAATTCACTATAAATCTAAGAAATATCCAAACAACTTTGGATCTAATACAACTATACATTTTTTTTTTAAGTTACGGCTTGGCATATTTTTTAGTTTAAATATATGTACGTTTTTAGGACATTTTTCTCGATTTCTATTTTAGTGCATTTTATTAATTTTTCTATTTGTTAAGGCAGATATTTTTAGTTTTTTCTTTCAAGCTATGTTGGCATTTTTTATAGTTGATTATAATTTATAAATTTTAAATTAATTTATGTTATATTATATTTTATACTCCATAATTAATATTTAAAAAATTTAGGTTCATGTACGAGAGCACAGATATTCATTACCATCACGAGTCCCTGATAATGATTTTAGTTATTCTGATCATGAACCAATTGAAGCAGTTTTTGAAATAACTTCAAAGATATTGGAATTGGATGGTGAAAGTGATAATAACGATAAAGGTAACAACAAATAATAATATTATGCTAATTCTACAGATCTTGACGAGACCGTGTGAGGCAACGCAAGCATGAAAGTGAATTCAACTGCTTTCATATTGTCTCACCTCGTGGTTGCTCCATTTCGTGTCAGTATTTTGACGCGAGATGAAGTACATAAGTTGAGAGTGTTAATTAAAAATAGTATATAGAATAAATGTTTTCCTTTGTGCATAATATTAATACATTTTCAGAATTAAAATCAAGACATGAACTTTTAAATGTTATTCAGCATAGCCAAAACAAATTCAATGATCATTTAGTCAATGAGCAAATATTTTCTTATACGTTTTTCACAGTATCACTTTTTAGTTTGTTGTTTGCTATTTGTATTTTATGGTTTTTGCCATTCGGAGAAACCAACATTATATTTGTATCAGTTGTTATGGCTATATTTTTATGTATTTTTATACTTACCTGTGTTTATATTCTGGTAATTAAATGTATTGAGAAAAATTGCATTCGAGGATCATACAATCAAATGAAAACAGTATTCAATGATCATATACCTTTTTAGTTTTTAGTCAATTAATACAGCTCTAAATTATTATATTTGTTATTTTTAATAAAAATGATTCATTTTTTTTTTTACAATTTTAATTACTTTTCCTATTTAATGCCTAAAGCTGTGAATTTGTTTACTATATCTAACGTATAAAGGGCACAGGGGAAAAAGGTTAGTAGTCAACTTATGAAAAAAAAATGTTTCAAATAGTTTTTTTTAATATATTCCATTAATTTTTTTTAATTATGTCAATAGTTTTTTTAAATAAATACATTTTTTAGTAGAATAGCACTTAATGTGATTTTTGTTGTTCTTATGTAAGAGTGAGAGGAATTCACGAACTTTGTTTTTGCTATACTCTAAAATTTTCATACATGGACTACTACCCTTCTTCCCTTGTGCCCTTCATATGTCTACTATACAATATTATGTTGGGTTAATTAATTTAACGTTAAACACTTTTTTTCTGGAAACTGTTGGAATTTTTCTTTATGAAAATTACTTTTTAATATATATATATATATATATAAGTAGATACACTCTGTAAATAATATTAAAAGAGGCAAGCATCACAAAATTGTACAATATTGTAAAATTATACTATACCTATATATATATATTAGACTTGGCCAAAATAAAACGGACAATTTTGTTTTGAACGGTACTATGAAAATATTGTTCATGATGATAAAAAAAAATTATGGTGAAAGTTAGAGCCCTTAATATTAACAATAAGATACATATCATGACGACTGACTTTTTTTTTACACAATTGGCATATTTTATTCAAAACTCGTAAATTATTGGTCTGAAAAGTTCTATTGATACATATTCTTGAAGGAAATTGAATTCCCTACAAAAAAGCTATCTTTGTAAATTTTCGTCAAACAAGCCGTTTCCATGGAAATCGTGCCTTGAACATTTAACTGTTTTTTCAATTTGTTTTTGAATTTAGAATTTTGTAACTACCACAACTATCAATATTTGGTTTTTTTGGCCCAGTCTAAAATATATATAGTATAATTTTACAATATTGTACAAATTTGTGATGCTTACCGGCTGTGTAATATTAATTTTATTTAATCACATGATCATACATAAAGTATTTTTTTAATTTTAAGTATTGTCAGCAAAATTGGTCACCTTATATTATTACATATTTTTATGTTTTGAAAAACTAATGCAACTTTGTAACATTGGGCAATAAAGAGCTACTGAGTATAATGTTGTAAAATTTCAGTTAGCAATTGTTAAAATTATTTAAATATTACTAATTAAAAAAATGATAATCCAGTTTGCTTTTTTATACACAGTTGAGAAAAAATTTAAAAATGTGTTGAGTTTTTGTTTTATAATATACAATACATACACTTATGAAGCAAACCACTAAATTAAATATTGAATAATTAGATTCTTATATTGATCAGAAATTATACAAATTTCATGGTTTATATTTTAGATGTCAAAGATAAAAAATGCTACATTTATCAAATTTTTTATTTTCAATTCTGACACATTATAATTTAGGAAATTATGGTTAGGCTAAATAATAGTTAGCTTAGGGTTTTCTTCACTGTATAACTATAGCTATATAAAAATCCAAAACAGGCGACGTTGTTTTTTCTACTCTATCCAAAAAATCTGGGAGTCAGTAAAAAATGATCCAATTCATAAAAGAAATTATTTTGTATATCAGATTATTTGTTTAATATAAATAAAATACATTTTTTCTTTTTTGTAAGTAACATTCACAGTAAATGTAATCTGCTAATGACCTAACGCCGTTGACGTTTAACAACATTAAAAAAAAAATTACTAAATCCTTTATACAATTAGTTTTTAGTTTTTTTAAAAATGATCGATCGTGGTCTATAATGAGATGTAGCATTAATTTAATATATTACTCCTGACTCCATAAATGTTAAATTATAAAAATGTTGATAACAATAATTGACTATTCAGTATACCTATTATGTTGTTTTAATTTGACAGAATAAAATGGATTACTTGAACATAATGTTTAATAATACTCACAAGTCGAAAATTAAGTAAAACGGGTCAATTTGATAAAAGCCATAGCCATCGGTTACTATTGTGATTAAGCTCGCGTAGAAAGTTAATTGACTATAAGGTTCAAAATAAATTGAAAAAGTACAAATTCGTGGAAAAACTAATGCGTTGTCATAAAATTATTTATGTCTTATTTAAATATTCGTGATCACTGGTTAGTTAATATTGTTTGTTTTATGTAGGTACATTTCGTTTAAAATTCAATATTGCGTCTTTATTTTACTTTTTAGTTATAAAATGTCTTATACACTCTATTGATATGTTTTTACCGAATTACATTGGGCACTGTCCGAAATCTAACAAAATGTATTGTCGACCTTCAAGTAAGTAATTTTGCTCTGTAGGTTGTTATTTTAAGTCTGAAGATAGGCAGAAATGTAATTGTTAAAATATGTATTTATATATTTTAGTGTTGTTATATATTTAGACAAAAAAATGCATTAAATTAATAACCTTACGGGTTTAAAGTAAAACAAACCATAGGGTAGCCAAATAAATGGATCTAAGAGGAATCCTCTCATTTTTGTGTGTTACGTTATTTTTAAATGTATTTTTCTGTAAGTTATGAGGAAAGATATTAGAAGTCGTTTTTTTTATGAAAAGCTTACTACATTCTCTATAGGATTAAAAAACTATTTTTGAATTAGTTGTTAGAAAAACTATAATCATTCAAAATATACAGTGTGATTTATATAACGTAAGGCACTCTTAAAATAATTACAGTTTTGAAGTTTTTCTTTTTTAAAAATGTGTTTGATTATATTATATTAAAATATAAAATCTTCGACCGTCGTATTATCTTCTTATTCGTCTTCATCTCAAATTCATGGGTTCGGCCACCCTAGTCCTAAACCTTCACTCGACACACGAATCACGATCTTCCACATCATCTTTGCATACACCAGCAGTATTCATATCATTCACAATTGTACCCAGCCATATCTTTTTTCGGTCTTCCTCTTCCCCTCTTTCTTCTTACGTTTATTTTCATTACCATTCTAACGGTTTCCTCTCCTTATAATAACAGGCCCAAACCATTTCAGTCTATTTTCTCTTATTTTGTCCGCTACCGAAGCCACTCTTATGCTACCCCTCCACTTACTCACCTAAGAATTCACAATTCTGATTATTTAATTACAAGAAACCGAAATATTTAAATGAAAATCGGCTTCTAACATAACATAGTAAATTAGCCAAAGAACTCTATACTCTTTACAGAACTAAAATTTGACCTTCCTATATAGTCGAAATTTTGTCTGGCTTTTTGATCTAAAATAAACGAAAATGGCTTTTCTTCATAAAAACAATTATTTAAATTAAAATAATACCTTAAAGCTTATACAACTTAACCAGAAAATTAATTAACATAGTCAAAATTTATTAAAATCTCTTTTTTTTTTAAATATTGCCTGTACAAAACTCCTCAAAACTAGACGGCGTGCAATCCTCTTAAAATAGCAGTTACAGTACCAATCGTATTGTAATAATTGTTATTAATTGCGATAGTACCTATAGGTACAATAACCAATTACAATTTTTTTTTCACCACTCAATATTTAATATAAATGGATGAACAAAAACAATTTTGTACTGTTCTAATTTATTAGCGACAAACAAAATATATTGGATGTGCCCTTGTAAATCAGCCTTTTGAAAAATTGCAGGTGCAGCCCAGTGCGTACGCCTAAGCTAAATCCTGTGTTTCACATCCTCATCAAAGCCACGGTTTTTTTTTGTACAAAAGATCCTAAATACTTAAAATACTCAACCTTGCCTTCTACATCACCACCACCGACCACGGTGTATTGTCTATGAGTAAGACATTTTTTTTCTATATTTGTTGGCTTTGTGATATGTCGTACAATATTTCTACGTTTAAAAGAATAGTTTTTTTATTTAATAAATAGATTATCAATAATATTTTTATAAAATTAAATGCTCTGGGGGTTATATATCACCCTGATCACCCCCTGTAAATACGCCACTGTCCCATGTACACGGCACTGTTATTGTACATATATTTTTATAAAAAAAAAACAATCTGGGTCCGGGGAATATATGTTTCTACTTCATTATTCTCTTGATAATTATGCCTCTGGATCACAATTATTGCGATACTATAACTGACTGTGTCAATTGGTCGGTTTTTCTTTTATTATTATTCAATGTCTTGGATTAAGGTCTAACCGACACAATTGGTAAAGGGCCACCATAGTCGTAAACGCATTAATACCGCATTTGTACATTAGTACCTACTACTCGAAGAAGCCAGAAGGATATACATCCATTGCAGCCACCCCCGCCCGGAGAATCCACACCTGTCGCTTGTCGGCAGAAGGGCGGCCCATTGGTTCCCAGGATGTGCGGCGGCAGCGGCGTTGGGCCTTCAAGGTTTTTGGGGGCAGGGGAAAAAACCGTTGCACACGCACACACGGTAATAATGTTATTTCGAACACCCGTCCGTGTACCTATAATATAACGCGTGTTATGCCTCCTAGCTCTGTTGCCTGCTCGTACGCTATAGCGGAGAGATCACGATGCAGTCTCTGGGCCGACACCACGTACGAGAGCGCGGCGAACGGCCGGTCGGTCCGTTCTTTGTGTGTTGAACCGCTTGCGTGCGCCTCCTCGCCCCGTCTCGTTCGCCTATCTGCGCCGCCCTCCGACGACGGTTTGTCGTTTTATTTTATAATAATAATATATAAGCGGCTCCAGCGTGCCTCTAGGTTTTAGCCGGTCACCGCGACAACCAGTTTGGGTTCAACAAGTCTGTCCGACTGGCGTCTCGTGCGTGTGTACGGTGTGTTCCGAGTATCCGAGCGCGCGTACTCCCACCGCCACAACCGAGTTCCCGTGGTCGTCCGTGTATTGCTGCTGCTGCTGCTGACTAGGCAATAGTGGTGCGTATGCACGTAGAGCGCACACGTTTAGTAGTTTTTTTTTTTTTACATATACTTTAATATACCTACCCGTCCACGGAATTCCTGAGTGCGGCGTCGTGTTATTAAAATTCGAATAGTGCCACAGTGTCGTCGGTTATAGTAATATTTTTTTATTGTTCATTATCGTCGGTGTTTTATTTGTGTTTAATTACTAAGCTTTTTATCACATTACACATACCAAAACTTTTTACTTTCAAACTTCGTTTCGATAACAATGCGGTCGTCTTATAGTAAATAAAAACAAAAAACAAGTGCAGGTGTTAATAAAAACAAAAAAACAAGTGCAGGTGTTAATAAAAACTGTAGTGGCCGACGAGGATTAAAGAAGAGCGCCCTGATTGGATTATGTTGCCTTTGGATAATTTGCGGAATTAACGTCGGTCAGTAAATTATGCGATGAATTTAAATAATGTACTTAATAATTAATATAATAATAAGTGAGAAATTCGGGCAGGATGTGTTTTTCATGTCGGCGAGCACCCCGCCGGTTGTGATTGCCGGCGGAATGCCAACGGCCGATTTAACCACAACAAGAAATCTACATTAGGAATTAATTCCTTCGCGAATTCTCATCACCCGTAATAGCCGCCTTCCCTGCAAGGTTCAAGGTTAATGACTCTCGAGATCAGAGTAAATACACGGTAGACTTTAACGCCCTGCAGACAATAGACGCGGCTATATTCATATAGTAGGTATTACTTGCATACCTACCATAAAGTAGTAATTGCTCGTCGGCTAATTCTTGATGCATGTGTCTTTCAACCGATTAAATTGTAGATTGCCTTTAATATATATATATATTAGGTATAACGCAAATTTATCAGTTACCATATGAAGGGTACAAGGGAAAAACCAGCAAAGTCACTTTTAAAAAATGGCAATTTTTTGTTATAAAATTCGTTTTGATACAAAACGAATCTGTTCTTTACTTTTAAACACGATTATAAATAAAAATATACAATATTTTTAAAAGTTTTAAGTATTTCTTTAATATTTTAAAACATATTTTAGCATGTCTTAAACATGTTTTTCTTAGATTAAAAAAAAGTGACTTTTCCCCCTGTATCCTTCATATATTAACGTATCACACACCTATCTGGAATACATTGGATTTACTAATAATGTATTTATGAGCCAACTGAAGTTTACTTAACTCAATATAGTAGTGGTTTGTCATTTGTAGTTAAATCCATATTACAACATTTATATAGTTCCTGGGAAATGACAAACAATAGGGCATATTTATGCGGTGTACTCGATTTTATGAGAAAAATTACAACGTAGGTAGAATAATCCCAAGAAGACGTTTCTAGGAGGTCTGATGTAAAGATATTATTCTATTGCTTAATTTTTATACCTAGCAAGAGATTTGTCAAACATTTTATATTTATTCAGGTCGAATAAATCATAAAATATTAGGATCTGTGGTGAATAGGGAAATGTCTCATAGATTAGGTACCTACAAAATAATAGGTAGATAGGTATTAGAAAGTATACACTATACATATATAGAAATATAAATAAAATTGGACGATTTTTATTCAAAATTATTTATTTACTTCTGAACTCTTTTTAAAACAAAAATATTTTTTTTCGGTTTAATTAGATGTTTATATTACGTCAAAATACATTCTTGCTAAACAAACACCTTGACTGGTATCCTCCCGCATACTATTTATAATTGATGCACTCCTACCTTACTGTATAATTAACTATTTGTAACCACCAGGCTGTATAACGCAGAAAACAACTGGTAAAAAAACAATTTTTAATTCTTGGGATTGTCTTTGAAATACAAGACATTTGTGCCGAGCTATACTTTTATATTAATTAAAAGTTTATTTTCTTAAGAGTTATCTCAGTTGTTGGTCGTGCCTGATTATTTAGTATTTTACTCGAATAAAAATGGTACATAATCATAGTATAATATTGTGTCGTTTAATTGTGAACTAAGAATGAAGAACCCAATATCGAAAAATAAACTGGAAAGCTTACCGGCATTATTTGTTGTATCTTTTAAATAGAAAGAAAAAATGTCTATTAATACAATTATTTTTTTTTTTTAATGAAAGTATGTTTTTATAAATTGTACTTAATAAACTCGTGGAAAAGACTATTAGAAAATCAGCAGTATCGAAAGCATAGTCATAGTGTTTACATACCTATTGGCTATTATATAGGTCTTTGCTTTATATGGCTTGGACTACTGATAACTCGTTTTAACAACAACTAGTTTCTTTACTTTCATGTTTTTGTGCCTAATTTTATAAAAGGATGATCAAGCGTTTAAGGCTGTTTACTTTTTGCGAAAGTACTTAAATCAAACGCCTACTACACTGTTATTTACTATAGTACTCATTCAACTCAGTTTAAATCTTAATTATCAAAAAGTAAAGTAATCGATAAATCAGAAACGACTTGACTAATCTCTCCATTTTATTCTGTTTAAATAGGAATACATATTTTTTAGTACATATTGAATTTGCATGCGATTTTGAGTTGTAAATGCCATCATCAAATTGTTATGTTGTTACTTGTTTATATAAAAAATAGCGGCAAATCTCCAGAATCCAGTCCAGATTTTAGTCTTGCTTCAGATTATTAAATGCAGGTAGATATAAATATAAACATATTACGTTTGTTATAAAAAAAATCATCAAAAAATATTTTACATATCAAATTAACTATCATGGAGTTTTTTTTTACGTCTTTCTTATTTAGTATTCAAGTATGTATAAATATTACATTAGTTTTAATTTACTGGTTTTGGTCTGATGACTGGAATTCGTCTTACTGGGCGACAATATATTATATTGTATTATGGTGTATGTATTTTCTTAAAATTAGATTTTATTTAATTATAAATAAAATATTTTTTTTTCGAACTATTGTTATAAGTATGTTTCAAACTACGCCTGAGTAATAAATTGCTATTGGAGTGTGTAAAGGGTAAAATTAGAAAGGTAACGACAGTGTAACGAATGTAATGAAAAGGAAACACTAATTCATTTAGATCCATGATGAACAGCTGGCGAAACGATATTCTATTTATACATACATTTAAATTAAAAATAGGGAGGGCCAAAAGACATAAGGACAAAAAACTACTAGAGAGCCCATATTGTTATTCTTAATTTACGACAGTAAAATGAATTCCAAATGAATGCATTTCATTTTTTTTTTTAAAACTCATGTTTTTTCAATAATTAAAACCTAATTTAATTCTCGCTTGGCACCATGTCGGTATCTACTGAAAATATTTAAATTGCTGTTAAAATGTTGGTATTAAAGACGTCGCAGAACCTTTTTAAAAAGATTTTAAGAAGTTAAAAATGATTATACCTCATTAAATTTATTTTAGGTACTAGTCTGCGTAGTAAACCCTTGTTTAGGATTTTTAGAACTTCATCATTATCTGCCTGTCACCACTACTTTTGTTACTTTCAGCATAGTTTTAGTCTAATAAGGTCGATAAAAAAAAAGATTCTTCAAAAAATAATATATTTACTTGCTTCTGTACCGTGTTATCTAGAAAGTAGACTTAGTTATATATTTAAACCTCTTTTATTAAGGCTCAATTTTTTCATATTTTTCAAATATATCATGGTTATCATTATTTATTAGTTTCGAGAAATAAATCAAATGTTTGCTTTATTTTTTGTATCAAATTCAGAAAAATAATCTTTTTTTAAAAGTTTGTACAACCTTTTTATTATAATTATGACAAAAATGATGTAGTCAGACCCGACTGACTAATTTAGACAGTTTTTATTGTTGGGTATTATTTTTTTTTTGTTAGATTTACAACAATGTATAATAATTAGCATACCAGTACCGCTATCGCGGTGTACTATAATAATATGTAGTGTGTTACATTCTGAGTGCTGACATTCACCAATGAATGAGACAATAATCTTGTGGAACGAGTTTTTGTAAATACCATTGTACACATTACACTGTAAAATTTATAAAAAGTGTTCAAAAATACATTCAACCCATTGCTATGATGTGCAGTTATTTATACAACGGATATCTATTATATAGGTAGAAAATAATAGTTAATATCCATTTTCATTTCTAATCCCTGCTTTTTTATTTAAGCTAATTAGCTAAACAAAATGAGAAATATAGTACGTATGTATATACTGTACATATTACTTAAATTATTCACATAACACAAATCATAAATACAATTTTCTCACTATACACAATAATAAGCCCATTACTCAATGACAAATCCTTCGAATTGGGCACGCTAAGCAAATAATATTAGTGTTTACCGTTCATATGTGCATTCCACAGATAGGATTATAGGAAGTTGTACGTGCACTCGCACTCTCGGAGATTAGATTAGAAACGGGTTTACATTCATAATTTTATCTGAGCTATAGAGTACCTATAGACGGCGATTAATTTGCAGTAATTCCTTTTTCCGATAGTCTGAAAGTGTTGTTTTCTATTTGTGTTGCCGCAATACGTTTACTGTATTATGATTTCGGCAAGAATAATATGTACCTAGTCTGTTTTTAGATGACTTAGCTGTATGCGGAGTGCTCACAGATTTTCGAAAAATGCAGTAGCTTTTGTTGTAGTTAATAATAAAATATGTTTAGGTTTTTATATATACATACATATATATATATATATTATTTACACTATACATATAAAAACCTTAATATATTTACTATAAAAAAGTTATTGCATTTGCCAAAAATCTACGAGACACGCTATATATGTGTGTGTGTGGGTGGATAATGGGTTTCCTTCGGGGATATGCCCAATACAATATCTCCTAGGTCAATTAAGATCTTTATTTATTATTCCTAAATAAATCATTGATTTATAAAATGTAAATGTTTTCATTTTTACAATAAAAGAATTGTAGTGAATTCTTATTTTTCAAATTCAATAAAAAAATCAAGAATACTTATAAGGAGTTATACAAGATACATTTTACGGTTTTCCGAAAATGTCGATTGGTCGATAACGAGAAGTTTTGTATAGATTGTATAGAGTTATTAACGCTCAAAAGTGTAGGCGTAAAAGGTGTATATAAATTGTATGATAAATGATTAAGATTAGTACTTCATACTTTTGTAAAGATTTGTGGGAAATACATTAAATAATTATATTATCTGAAATTAAAATTTCTTTAAGGTTGGATGAGTTATTAAGTATACTCATTATATGATTATATTATTACATTTAGCAAACAAGCCTCAAGTCAGTAAATAAAAAATAATTAAGAGCTTATGAACACTTGTATAGCTAGATATATCTTTTTTAGATTCTATAATAATTATCTGGGGAATGCAGCCTTTGACAACACTCGGCTGAAAAAGGGGATTTTAGGTGTGCTATAATTATATTGTTAAGTTATTTAAAAGACAATACATTTTTAATAACTATGAGAAATAATACTAACTACTATTGTACTGTTGTTAATACTGTAAATATCTAACTATTCTATTTAAATTTTTCTATTTTTACTGCATCGTGGGCGAATATCATCGATTGTTAATTTATATGTGACTAATTACTAATTATTTTAAAAATTAGCCAATACAGTGAGGTCTGAGCCTACGGAGAAAGACCATATTGGGGTGGGGGAGGTCATAGGTTTTCAGGAATTATTATTACTGAAGTTGAACAAATGTCTTTCAAATAAACGTTTCGATGCGAATCTTTTGGTTAGTAGAAATACAAAAAACTATAAAAACATTGTAAAATTAAAATAATATGCTTAAAATTATATTTTGAGTATTATATACGATTAGGGTTGATTCTGACGTTTAAAAGTACCCAACTAAATCTATTTTCCATTTGTTTGACAAACCTACCTAATAAATCAACAATTATTTTTAAGGCGTGCTCAAATTCGACTGTAAAATGATAGTTGGAAAATTTTGTAATCTGTACAATAACAATGTGACAGGATAACTATTATTATACCGGTTATGATTTAAAGGGAATTATACTTTTGACCTCTAAAATAGATCAGCTCAAATGCTTGTGGCACTTTTCAGTTTCGATCGATTGCGTTCCATGACCTTGATATTCTTGCCTTTTGGATTACTTTAAGAAAATATCCGTCCTTAAAGATTAAAACATAACTTATCTGCACGGTACGGTGACCATTCGATCGACCACGAAAAGACACAAAGTAAAACTGAATTAGGCGGTGTTAGAACTCACATGACATGTATATTATATTTATTATTATTATTATTACTTGGATCCTGGAAAATGCACGTGTAATTAATCTCATTTTGGTGCTCTGATGCCCTTCAAGGCCCAAAAAAGACATAAAAAACTATTGATTTTTTACTCGCCATATAGGTATGTGAATTTCTAGCTATTAAACACAGATTGGAGTATAAACGAATTTTGGGTTAAAAGCATAGTTAGATGATTTAACATGTACTATTATTATTCAATTCGAATTAATAATACAGACTGTCATATTATGTATTCAAGCTTGGAATGAGACATATTGACGTCCCCCCTCGTTTTCCTATGAAAAATTAGTAAAAAGTAAAGGAACTCAGTCCTATGTGTATGTATATATATATATATATATATCGCCACAAATGCCAATTGTACAAGCGTTATCGCAGTGCACGGTTAAGAGGTTTTTGGCGACAAACGAAAACAAGTGTAACTAGGCCATAACGTTGAGACGCATGTGCGACGACAGTGGCGCAAATTGGCAATACCGTTCCCCCACGGTCGATCCCGCGCGCGCGCGCCCTTTTCCCATATTCGCACACACACACACACACACACACACACACACACGACACGGGAAAAACTACTTGGCCAGTGCACACACGGCGAACAGTGTATTTTCCTACGTGTCGCGCGCCGGCGGTACGCGTGGACGATCGGCAGCGGTTGTGTAAAAAAAAAAATTATTTATTTATCGAACAAAATTATTACTGTACGGACATTTTTCTCGGGGTTGTTTTTCCGTCTCTCGGTTAGCGATTGCCGGCTTTCGACGGACGTGGAATGTGTACTTGGCCGAGTCGTCGCCACTGCCATCGTCGGGCCACGGTGACCCAACGGCGGTCCGGCGGTTGCTGTACGGTCATCTCGGCCGCGGCTGTACCGTCGTGGCAGTTGTTGAATAATGATAAATTATAATATTTGCCATCCGCAATCAATTTGGCAACGCGTTTTTCACATTGTTAAACACAGTGCAATAGTATTAGAATAATATATTATTCCAGCGTGAAACGAATAAATCCGCTAGTCGATATAGTTATTTATACGCATAATAAAATATGTTTTAATTAATAAATTCTAATAAACGGAGAGAAAAATACAAATTTTATGGCTTAAAATAAGTAATATTATAATAGTTGTTTTGCGACATTCCACCAGACGACGTTTTTCCGTCCGAATACGTGACAATCGCGGATAGTCCGTCATCATGCTTCCCTGTTTTTGGAATTTTTGGTCCTGGTGAGTGGGATACTATTATGTATGTTATTATATACTTGTAACTATACAACAATACGTAGACGGCTTCCAATGTGTATGCGGCTATTACTGTTATTATTACTATGTATTTATTATTATATTTTTATTACCTATATATATATACGGACTGGGTGTAAAAAAAATAAAATAATAATAAATAACCGTGAAAATAGGTGTACCGTTTTGCGTGTGTGTATGTGAGTGAAACACGCATGAATAGGCGCCAGGGTATCGCAAAATATACAACGTCAAACGCAAATGCAAAAAAGCTAGCCGCTGTGTATTGTGTTATATTGATTTATTTTTTCTGTATAATTATTGTTGCGACTTTATTCATTATACGTTTTTACGCTGGTGTACCTACATGATATTTATAATGAATAGAGCTACAAATAATAACAACGTTAATAGTCGATTGTTCGAAAAATATACCTTGTAATATACAAAAGTGAAATAGAAAATAATAGAAACAATTTGACAATTTACGAGACAATTGTTTTATTATATAATAAAATTACTTTGTAAGATAAAAAAATCTATTTTCAATTTTATTTTTAAATATGATGTGGTTTTGAATTCGTTTAAAGGCAGTGTAGTTTCTTAAGGATTTTTGTATTGACCATTACGATAACATATAGTTCATAATTAAAAGTATTTTAAATTTCCAATTAGGTATAAAGCTAATAATAAAATTACATAAATGTTATCCTATAATTTGCGAAGAATAATTCCTAATATTTGTTGTAAAATTAACATTATGAAATTATTCATTATTATAGATAACATTGAAATAACAAAAAGGGCTCTGCAAGCTCGAAAAATTCATCATTTAAACATATTTAACACATATTGTAGTTGTCATAAATATTATTCTATAAACTAAACAAAATTGTAAATAAAAAAAACATTTCCTTAAACCAATTTACAAAAGATTATTATTATTAAATAAAACACAGTTAAGTTTAGATTTAATTAAGTAATGACTGTAAAATACAGTGATTCATAAAGGATTTTTATTTCAAGTTCGAAATGTAGACTTCCATTACAATTTAAAAATAAGAAGAATGTATTATGTGCGTGTAAAGGAACGCGCCGATTTTATGACTCTAAGGGTTTAAAATATTTTCCTTATTTTGGTGAAAGAGGGTTGGAAACCCGAAATAATAGGGTTCCTTTATAGGTTCTTTTAATGTACCCCCCTGTACCAAATCAGATATTTTTAGAACGCTAAACATAATAATAATAATATAACACGAATTATTCCTGTAGGGCGCACAAAACCCATTGCGCCAAGTATAATGGCTATAATGGAACCCTTCAGAGTATTCATTTTACTTCAAAGGCTGAGCGGTGGGATATCATAATTTCTGAAAGCATTGTATATCATAATCATGGCTACATATTTTTACACGACTACTTCTGTACTTGTGTAAAAATATATTGTAATCACTTAAGTATAACCAAATAAGTTTTAAATTAAAATAAAATACTTACCCGTTTGTAGTTTTGCTATTGTTTACCAACTGCATTGTTTTTCTTTGCTTACGTCTGATTTATTGAAGTAACAGCAAAAATTCGATAAAACTTTATTGTTAGCTATTACTTAGTATGTTACGATATAGTTTTGTGTTTAAATTTCATTTATTTAAAATAAAAAAATTAAAATAATTTTAAACAAGTTTTAATTAATATTAATTTTTATATATAAAAAAAAAAATTATCTCGATATTAAAATCTGAAAATTCCACATTTTTACATGGATATCATCATGTAATTAACAAAAATGTTTGATAATTAATATTAAAATTTCCACTTTTTCTAATTTATTCCTCTATAGAAAAATGCAAAACTATTATTAATTTATGTATTATACCTTTTGACTTTATCTAGAGACAAAGCCCAAAGATATTAATAAATTGCATTTCAAATAGTTTTTACCAGTTATTAATAATATTAAAAAAATCCTTATTTCTTATCATTTTTATTGTTTAATTTTTACATTAGTCTACTTTAATTAACATGTTCGTAAATAATATACTATAATTCTGAAAAATGCACTATACAATGTTAAAGAATCTGCAAAAAAAATCTAAAAAAATAGTTTAAATTATTCTAGGTTTCTTCAACATAGAAAAGAAACTTATCAAACCGATACAAACTGTATAAATTACATTATGAATAGTATAAATACAAAAATATTATAGTAGAAAAAATATAATTGCATTAAATTTTTTTTTTTTTTTTAATTACAGGATCGACCCAAAGACGTCGTCATCGAGTTCCACAGTCGGCACCATGGCTACTTTAAAAAAGGTAAAAAAATCCGTCTATGTACATCTTTTTTTTACAAAAACACATACATTATTAATGGAATAAAACAAGTGTTAGAATTACATTAAACTTTGGACAACTTAAGGCTAATTTTCAAGCATGAAGTCTAATAACTTCGTAAAAAAATGGACTATAGACCAAATGTTATCTCTTTTAGAGAAAGGGTTAATGTTATTTCTTAGATTTGGACTTTTTCGCCGACAGTGCTATATCTACAACTTGTACATAAAGAAATCGGTTCAGTGATGATTAAACGCTTTTTGCTGGTCCAGACACAAATATATGAACATACCATTTTAAACCGAAACGTACCCAGCTACGCATCAAAGTTAAAATATATGACGTTGGAGAAATATGAATGGCGTAAATACATAATTTAATTCATTTAAAGGAACAAATTCTATTGTATTTCCTACAGCGGTTATGAACTAAGACGATTAAAAAAAAATCGTCTACCCGAGAAAGGTGACCTTGTACCTGCAGTAAACGTGACCACCTGTTATGATGGGTATTAAAAGAACATCATGGCATGTATCTACACTCTCTCTATACCTATAGACGCTGTACCTACACGAATCCAAAGATATTGTAGCGATTCACTGAACCGTCATTTTTTTGTGTACTCTGAGATTTGGTCCATTGACTCCAATATTTAAGTATTGCTGTCCTGCTGGCATTCTGTAATTTTATAATCATAATATTGTATTACAAACGAACAACAGCTAAAATTCTAAATTAATAGATTACAATAATCATAACCCGTTCACCTAATATTATATGTTCTGTTTAAATACTTGCAGAGTTTTTGAAAAATATCAAAGTATTTTTTAATTTTCACAGTTTTTAGTAACACTAATCCTCATATTTAATTTTTATTTAAATTTTCCTATCGCCATAAAAAAAGATTACTATAAAAGTTTAAATTAACGGCGTTTGTAACAACAGAACTTATATTTTTTATTGTAAAATTTAAAAGAAATAAACTAGCAATGCTGAGCATAAAAATCTTTTTTTCCATTAACTTGCAGAGCTCTTTTTTAAAAAACAAAGTTACTCTGAAATTTATTTATTTACGTTGATATAATTTATACAATTAAAGTTCCTTTGAAAAACGGTATTGCAGCTAAATCCCCCTCAAACAATAATCTTTTTTACTAGCGTTTATCATTTTTTAAAAATAACATTTAAGCTTAAATTAGTTGATTTTTTTTTTTATTAGCTAAATTTTCATTAATCACAAAAAGTAACTGTCCAGTTTTGAATAAAAGTTAATAATACTAATTACAATTATTTTTATAATTTTAAAAATGTATTTGGCCTTTTAAGTTTAATGCAATTTTTCTAAAATGGTTTGTGTTTTGATTTAGGGGAAAACAGGTTAATCTATTGGATAATTTATATTTTCATTGTATTAAATGAATTTCAGAACTCTGTTGTGGTGACTCAGCCTATGAGAAGAGTAATGATTGGATCTAGCCCACTAAAATCACCTCACATTAAAAGGCCACCATCGGCTCCTGTTACATTACAAGGATGGCTTTATAAACAAGGAAGCGAAGGTCTAATGTTATGGAAGAAACGATGGTTTGTTTTGTCCGAATTTTGTCTTTTCTACTACAAAAGTAAGTGATAATGAATATAACTTTATCGCGTTGTTTAAATTACTACCACTTAAACTTATGTTTATGCAGATGACGAAGAAGAAAAACTACTCGGTTCAATATTGTTACCATCGTATAAGATATCTCCTTGCTGTCCATCGGAAGACAAAGTGTATAGGAAATTTAGTTTCAAAGCTGAACATGATAACATGAGGACGTATTATTTTGCAGCAGATACGAGGGAACTCATGGTTCAATGGATGAATGCTTTAAGTTTAGCGTCGATTCTTCAGCAAACTAACGGGTACTGTAGTACATGTTGCATTATTTATTATTGGCTTTTGTTTAATGAAAACATTTTTTTTCTTTTTGTAATAGATATTCTGAACGAATTAACGCAAAACGATCCGAATATGTTAATCAAATTGACGACATGGATTCAGGATTTCTTAGTTCATCGTTTTATTCGACGCCTAGAAGTTATTACAATAACGATTTAAGTTTTAAGTCTCACAACGTTCAAATTGCTCAACCTCTTTATGCCAATGCACCTCCGAAACCACGACGTGTAACCGATTGCCTAGAAGAACATCCACAAATTGCTCAACCTCAGTATAAACATTTGCCGCTAGTCCAAAATCTCAATAGATCCCAATTAAACAATAATTCTGAACGGCGTACGCCTGATACGTACGGACGACACGACGTCGAGTATTCGATCCCAAGCGAATACGAAGAAGTAATTGATGAGTACACACCGAACTCGGTCAAGTACAGAGAGAAAAAATATTCTTATCGGCCTCATAGTGCTGATTTTTTAGAGTATGACGCCAAGCGGGCTTATCAAACTCCAACCCCTAGTACCACTTCATACAAATCGCCAGAATATTATAATACGAGTAAACAAAATAAACGACCAAAGTCTAGTTTAGATTTCATCGATAATTCGGATAGTTACTGGTCGGAGAATGCGTATGCGGAGAAAATGAGACAAGCGTCACAGAGTTTGAACAAAGAGACAAATTTGAACCGGACGTCTGCTCTGTCGCTCAGACAATTGGGGATTTACCTGAACGACATCAAAGCAGAACCGGTAGAGGTGTCTTCAGCCCAAACGAAAAATCATCGAAACTATATCAAAGAGCAAGAGAAACGGTGGAGCGAGTATGTGAACTCATTTAATAGATCGGCCAGTGCCAGAGCACCCCGTAATGCTGAACGACGCAATTATGAACAAAACGAGCACAAAAGAAGCACTAGCTTACAACGAAGAAACAGTATTGATTCCAGAGACAAAGAAAGAAAGTCGCAACAGGTTAGTGGAGTTCATAGATAAACACAAATGCTATTCTGTAATAATGAAGAGTTTCTTAAAGAAGTATATGAGCAAATAGAGTGAAATGAAGGATAATGTGAATGAAATTAAGGAAGAGGAAGTGTAAAAAGCAATAACCGCTATGACGTGTAAGGAAGCTGTAGGACCGGATGGGTTACCCGTGGATATGTACATTAGGAAGTACCCGAAGTAAGTGGTTAGTAAACGTGTTTAAAAAAGTAACGGAAAGGAACATTGTACAATACGGTAGTGAGACCTACACTGATGTATGGAAGTAAATAAGAAAATGGAAGTTGCAGAAATGAGAATATTGAGGTAGATATATTGAGTGATAAGGTTAGACAGAAGTAAAAATGAGTATAATAAAGTTTCGGGAGTTGTGCTAAAAGCAGGAAAACATATTCAAAAACTTAGACATGATTAAAAAAGATAAAAAAGTAAACTGGAACTCAATTACACTAGAAAAAGGATTAAGAAAGATAAAGAGATGGACCAAAGAAGAAATTTATGGATGTGTTCAGTATACGGATTATATTAGTGGCGATGGATAGATGTTCGAAGATGTTGAATGGCCGACTCCATTTGTATAGGATAAGGCGACCAATAAAATTGTTCTGTAATATATTATATTTAAATTTTTTATTTTTTTATTATTTCAAATTTAGAGAGAGGAATCGATGAAACGTCTTTTAGATTGGAAACAGCGCATGTTGCAATCGACATTGACTAGAAAATCGTCCGGTTCGTCTAACCGTGGTTCTGCACAAAACGAGCTTTCTAAGTATTATAAAAAAATCACTGACAACCGTTTGTCTGTGAAAAACGAAGAGAAAAACCATTCAAATAATATAGCTAATACGTACTATAATAATACCAAGTACAACAATGACAACTTGGACTACATGAAAAACGATTTGCCAGTCGAAAATGGTTACGATTTTTCCGATGACGAAGGTACGTAGCATAATAATTTATACTTATACTATAATATTCGCTTACAATTATACTAAGTATTTATTTTAAGCATTAACTAATACGTAGAAAGCCTATACTTAAATTATTATATTTTTACTGGTAAATGTATTCTTCTTATTTCTCTGTCGGCTAACATTAAATAGTTTAGATTATATAAATATCAATAACACAATAACTGCAAAATGGCTATTATCTGTGGACTCTTTCAACGCGCTAACTGCATGTGCAAGAACTTCTTACAATGGATTATTTAACCAATTTGGTAAATTATTTATCCTAGAAGCGAAAGAGAGAGAAACCCAAGCAGAAAATTCCACCACGTCGACTACCAAAAGTTTTCATGAAATCACACCCGATTCAAAGTACACCAACACTATTAACTTCTACACGAAACCAGCAGTTAAACAACAACAACATCTCTCCGACGAAACAGCTAGCTCGACAAATTCATATTTTAAGGACGACACTCTAGTGGTTGATAGTCGACATTCCGATAGTGGTTACGATACATTGCAAATGGGCAGTAGTGTTCTTTCATCCAAAGATCCCGACATTGATCGATTATTAAAATTTGATTTTGGCAAAAAGAACGGCATAAGAAATCTCATTCAAAATTTCGAATCGAAAGAAATGAAAGAGCCACTCCAATCGTCTTCTTATCGTACAAACGAAGCTCAAATATCGTCATTAAAAAAGGAGGATGTTAGGTACTCGACCGCTCAGAACCCGCAGTCTGTAAGGGACTTGTTGGCCAATTTTGAGAAGAAAAAAGAACGCTGTGTATTCAGTGACACAGAAACGCTTTTATATGAAACTTCTAGTGACACAGAACCTTCTATTCCTCGACTGAAGCATAACGAAGTTCTTTCTACTGATGAAGACGATCCGGAAGTGGCGGATGTCTTAGGCCAAAAGGCTGATCCTAATGACGAGCAATATTATTTGCCAATGACTCCATCAAAAAAATCCGTTTTGGAAGAGGAAATATCAAAATCTAAGTTAGTAATGATCAATAATGAAGACCAAGAAAATTATGTTGAAATGACTCAAAACGCTAAACCCATATTAGCTCCATCGCCAAAATTTGATAAAAAATCTCATTACGAGTACATTGCTTATAAAACGAATTCAAACTACGAGCCTGTATACACAGAAGTAAAAGCAAAAATTCTACCAGACATTTTGAAATCGTCTACAAATGTGAATAATAGTTCAATCAAATCAGATAGTTCTGATGCTGATGATGAAGCATCGAAAGATTTAGATTCGCTTGATACACCTTGCCATCCTAGGTTCAGTCTGTCAGACACGTTTAGACCAGCTTCGTATTATCTGGGGGCTGCGAATAACGAAGATACTCACGATTCTTCAGATAGCGATTTGGTTTCTCCGCCACCGATGAATTTCGATAAAGATAACGAACTTAAATCGATTAGGAAAAAAATGGAATCGCTAATACAATCGGCTTCGGAGTCAGATTCAGACTCGAGTAAAAAAGAAAAACAGCCGATTTTTAGCGGTGATTTAGATTCGATAGGTAGCAGAAACGGCATGTATAATATTGACATCAATTTAGATGATTATCTGGACAAACAGAATATCGAGGAATGCGATAGGTTCTATGAAAACTATTGCAAGAGCTTAGAAACCAGAAGGTTAGAAGGCACCGAACCTCCACTCGGTGCTCCTTATTACTACTCGGATATATCCAACGGGAATCTGAGATCGTTAACCCCGGAACCTCAGGGAGCGGAAGGGTTTAGTATGCGTCAAAGAAGTCGTTCACTCGAAGGAGTACTGGACGAGAGCAGCGTATACTGTAATTTGGAACCGAGGAAGTGCACATCGCCCAAAGAAGCGATTTCAAGACTATTGCGGACAGCAGAGATGAAGTCCCCTAGGACAACGGACTTGACAATCGTAAACCTACCTTTGAGATCGAGGTCGTTGGACAACTTAGACGCCGAACCGGAGAAAAAATCTGGCCGTCAGAGTGCCGATATACTGAACGACAAGAAGAATGAGGCCATGTACGTGAACGAAGCAGCGTTTGACCGACACAAAGAGTATAAAGACGATTATCGGTCAGTAAAAAAAGGCAGGTGCAAGAGCGGTTCCCAGTCTTTTTTAGAGGAAGGCCTTTACCCGATGACCCGGCCACCGTCAATGGAGCAACTGGACAGGGAGAAACTAAGACAGTGGGATCTTATGTCCACTGTCCCTGCCGTGATGCTGGGTGCAACGCGCGCGTACAGTCGTACTTCCGAGAAACAAGCGACGTTAACGCCTGCCGAATTAAACACCAGGCCGCCATCGCTAAGTCGCCATTCGGACGAAACACCAACAAGCTCTCCAGGTTGTTACCTCGTCTCAAAACGAGATGTTTAACTAAAATTACTACCTAGA
The DNA here is from genome assembly GCF_023614345.1 of Adelges cooleyi. Lineage (NCBI taxonomy): Eukaryota > Metazoa > Arthropoda > Insecta > Hemiptera > Adelgidae > Adelges > Adelges cooleyi. The sequence goes on along the minus strand of NW_026096058.1, from coordinate 286,817 downwards.
CATAAGAAAATCTGTTTTACTAGAACATAAAAATAATTTGAGTCAAAGTTAATACCTAATAAATATAATATATCATTTTAAGATACCCATTTTCACTACAAGTAAATTAAAAACTAAGAACAAAAACAGTTTAGAAAACGTTTTATTTTATGAATTTTAGAATTTGGTAAAAGCAATGCAATCAAGTAATTATAATAATTAGTAACGTTTAATTCCAGTGTCCGGATGCGGATCAGCGATTGGACAAGGTCCAGTTCATCGAGAATACCAAGAAATTAATAAAATTATCAATGAGACGATGGGAAGCAAAAATATTTACTCAAGCAACAGAAACATAAGGGTAATAACTAAATGACTAATTAAATGACTTGGTTACTTAGTATTTACCGGGTTACCGATGAGGTTACTTGTTAATATATGTTTATTGTTTTTTTTTTTCTATCTACTTAATAATTATAGTTTTTTCCTTTTTTTTTATTTATTATTTTAATTATTTAATACGTATTATTTTATTATTTTTTCCCACAAATAATGACCATTAGAATAGTCAATGGAACTTAACAGTTTCTGCCGGTGAGCTCCTAGGTCAAACCCACGAAGAATTAGTTTTATTATTAATTCAATTAAGAAGGCAGAGAGTTTCTATTTGTAAAGCTATGGAAATGTGTCACGACGATATCGAAGCACAGGTTTGTTTTTCGTTTTACATTAAATTTATTATTACGAATGAGTAATGTGCAATTACTTTGAACCCATTTCCAGTTTTTATTGTTTGGGGTAATTAATTCTATATGTTAATCTTTTTTTTCAATTTAAAAATATTTTATTTAATCACTTAGTATTTTTTTAAACAAATTACCTTCAACGGGTTTTATTAGTTAATAACATAGAAAATTATAAAATTTTAGACTAGATTGATTGAGCTTGACACTCCAACTAAAATGGAAAATCTGCAAAGACTAGATGATCTGAAAAATCATTTATTGGACCTCGAAAAACAGGTAATTTATTTATAGACATTTTTTTAACGAGTTTTAAAAAAAACGTATTTATATAAAATGTATATTTACAGTACGAAAAAGGTAAGCCATTAGTGAACCTTGTCGATAATATGGTGAAATTGGGTTCGTTGTACCAAGCTGGATCTGCGCTTGAAAATCCTTATGGTCTCTCTACACCCACTATATTGAAAGAACGTCTCGAGTTCAATGATAAAGTTCAAGAAAAACGTCTATTAGAAGAAGAAAGTAAAGAATGGCTGAGAATAAAACCGAATATCAATGATTTGCAAGAGAAAGTTGACAGATTATACGACCTTGATCAATTAATGCAAGAAGAATCTGGAAACTTGCAGCACTTGAGACAAGATAAAGAGTTACTAGAAAAAGCACTAGGCGGTCTTAGGCATAAAATGCAAGGAACACATAACCCAGCCGACGAGGAACGATACAGAAGACAGCAACACGTGTTGGAACGAGAATTAAGTGCAGTGAGATCGGTTTTAGCCAATAACTCGAAAGTAAGAATATTTTATTAAAAAAAAAAACTTTTGGGCTACATAGGTATGAAATTTTAAAACATTGAATTTATCCACAGAATAGAATTTAATTCATTCTATTCTGTAGTTTATCCATTCTTTATTATCTATATGTATCAATCACACGTCTCCAATCATCATTCTTATTGCTATATCTTATCGTCTAATTTCCCTATTGTTCGCTAGAATCACCGTTTTAACCCTATCTCTTTTTAGCAGATTTCCTCTATTTCTCCTTTTGAACCATCGTTCTAATCACTGTTGTATCTCTAATCAGCTGATTTACTCCTATATTGTTTTTTCGTGTCGGGTTTCCGTTTATTTTTTGAAAAGTGCACCGGAAAAATCATATTCTATGTTAATTATTAGATAAGGCGTAGGTTATGTTTTACAATTAATCAGAAAATTGTCATTTCCTTAGAAATTGGAAGAGACCGTAGCAGCTAACGCAAGGTTAGAATCCGAACTGGTAGTTTTGCGTCAAAAATTGCAATCGTCCAGAAGAATACACGACACAGGCGCCGGAGGACCTACGGTAGCTGCGTTGGAGGCTGAACTTAGAAGAGTACAATTGTTGGTTGGAGATTTGCAGCGGCAAAGAGAAAACCTCAGTGTACAGGTGCGCCAACTGACGGAAAAATCGAATACGCTAACGATGCAGATGAACAGCGGCGAAAGTGAAATAAAAGGCAAAAAAAGACCAGCTAACGATTCATGGGTGGAAACCGATCTTGATGACTCTATGCAAGAGGACAATATAAAATGTACGTTTTTACTATTGACACTAAACAACAGCGACATATAGCTATTATTTTATTTAAATTCCACGTTTATTTTTGGCATTTGTTTTTAGTTTACACCCCAAGAGAAAAGCCGCAAGAAATCAAGACTGTCAGAATTGTCAAACGGGAATCCGAGAGACGCCAGAGAGATAAGTGTAGTGGTAATATTGGTCTTCCATTAACGAGCGTCACTGTCAAATGCGTACCCGTCATTGAAGAAGCAGATTATCGAGTAATGATAATAAACGTATATTCAATTAAATTAGTATATTCCGTTTACATGTTTAAAAACACTATTATTAATATTACACTAAATGTTTAAAAACAAAAAAAATACAACATAAAATAATACGTCTTTAAGAAAATTAAGTTGCCATCAAATTTTAATAAGTTGTTAACATGAAAGTTATCTACTGAAATCGTTAATTGTATAATATGATGTTAAACACTGCTTTTTCATTAAATAATATATGGGTAATTATTAAAATTAATTACAGGCCGACGAAAACTATGCGAAAAAGTTATCAGCTCAAGAACAGTTATTTGGTCCCATGACGAATAATAACTCTTACAGCATGTACTCGAATTTGAACTTTGAAGATATATCAGCTATACTTCCAAACGATGACGCGCCATTATCCCCAGTGTATCAAAGCGAAGCTGCTCGGCAAATTGTCGAAGAACTTTCGAAAAAGGACAGAAATGAAAACATTAAGACGTGTATTAATGAACAATTAACTAAAAGATTAATACCCCGAGAAAAACGTAGACATCACACAGTTACCAGTGTTCGACCACTTCCCATCGCTGATACCTATAACGTAAGTTATAAAATTTAATTACTATTTACTAGTTTGATTAAATGGTCATTCCATGTGAAATTTATACAAACATTATTTTTTGAACTACGACGATTTTTGTTTAAACTAGATATTTGTAAGGAAATAATATAGAAAACGTGTATTTTCATGTCCAAACAATCTTAAGTCTATTTTCTCCCATTTTTGTATGAATTAGACATTATATTATAATACTTGACATAATTTACGAATTACAGTAAAACTATCTTAATTTGTTTTTCTCAGTTATAATACTGAAACGCTTTATGATTGAACTTGTTTCTATTCGAATATAAACTTTAATATTATAATAATTGTTGTGTCGATTTCACGTAGAATGACTCTAAATTGATTGATAATATAATAATTAATTGAAATGCATCTTTTAGAGAGATGGTTGGAGATCGCGAGATGATGTAGATATGGAACGAGCTTTGCGACCTGGTGCTCCGGATGTGGTCCGTTCTACTATGAATAAGACTGAACCAACACGGTTTAATGCTGAGACTATAGACAGTATAATAGGCACACCAGGGAAAATATGCATACCAGAACGGTACATACCAGAATCAGCTCCGGTATCACCAGATGAACGTAAAAAAAGAATGCACAAAGCTGAAGCCATTAGAAAAATGTTATCAGAATCCACGCCTATTCTTAGTTCAGGTTACCTAACTTACCTAAATATTTAGCTAACCAAATTATTGAACGCACGGTTTTTTTGAACATAGAATAAATCTTTGCTTTAGCATTTTTCAACAAAAAAAATGATCATGGTAAATAAAAATAAGGAGCAATGTGGGAATATCAGCTGATGGGGGAAATATTTAAGTATTAAGAATAGTGATTGATAAGGAAAGACAAGCTCATTATTTAAATATACCAGGTTATTGCATTTCTATCCCTTCTTCGTCGAAATTTTCGACAATAAAAAAAATTGACAGCGTAAGGTTTGGCCAATCAAATTCATTTATTTTAATTTTTATAAAGGTATTATTTATGTATTTATCAAATAAGCAATGATGTACCCTTCATTTTATGAATTGATAATATAATAAAGTGGGGATATGCAATAACCTTGTATATTTAAGCCATGGACAATCTCATAATAGAAAATATAATGATAAGAATCAGGAGTGGGACTTGATATTTATGCTAATAGACTGAGCACCCGGTTGGGTTAGGCTGTGGGTGGGTGCGGTTACGGCTATCGTTGTATTATTTAAATTACATAAACAAATGCAATAAATAATTTTTTGGTATTATTACCAAACTGGGAATTCGAATACCCATGCTTGTAAGGAGGATAATATGGATAAAATAATAGGGCTAAAAAAAGAGTCGATAATTTTATGAGTGTTAGGTAGAGAAAGATAATTTAAGTACTGAGTCCTATCAGAATCAAGGGTAGGACAGTAAAAAAGATAGTTAAAAAAGCAATACCGAATGAGATAAAATACGACTTTTTTCCCCCTTTAAAATTGTTTTTTAACACATATTTTTGTTACATTTCTAATTTGACATCCATTTATTAATAATACGTTTTAACTATTTTTCATCGGTTTAGAAGGCGAGATCGATGAGCATACAGTCTTTGGGAGAAAGAAGATGATGGAAGAAAAAAAACAAAGAGACCACTTATTGCAGTTGAATCAAATATTAGCACAACAAGTCATGGAAAAAAGTAAAGCAGTTGCCTGTAAGTATTGATTAGTTTTGTTGGCTGTAACAAAAATTTTTTTTAAAAAATAATAATAATACAATCGGTTTTTTAATGTTTTGAGAAGTGCATGTTTGTTTGTTGTCACTTGTCTAGTATTTTATTGTATAACTTATTTTTAGTTTGTCGTGCTTGAGTAGATCGTTTTGTTGTTGTAGGTGCGAGCCCCACAAATACTAGAGACTGATACCTAGCATGAGGTGTGTTTTAATTTGTTTTAACTTTGTCAAAAATACAATAATTGTTAAATAAACACATTTTTTTTTTATTACTAGTGAACGCTATGGCTCAGAAGACTAGAAGCGAAAGGTGTCTCAATGACAGCGAAGACAGAGAGTTATCTCCTGAAGAGCCTCTTCCGCTGTATCAGCAGAGAGAAAACTATTACTCATAAGTCCAAATTGGTTGTGTACCTGGAATTGTAGGTTGTAAAATGTAAGAAATTCTATATTGAACTGTTAAAAGAGTATTTTAGAAATGTTTTAATTTCTGTTGTATAGTTTTAATAGATTGATGATTGATTGTGATCTATATATTATTATACAAATATTTTTAACTTATAATTAGTTAATTTATTGTAAAATTACTATTTTTCTAAATAGACGACTTCAGTTTAATTAAATGTGTTTTCAACAATTATAAACAAATGTATACTGAGAATATTAGTTTTTATGTAAATGATTTTATAGAAACTTTTTTTTTTATATTAAAAAAGATATTGTTATTTTAATTTTGTTTACCCTAAAACCTCATGTACCTTTAAAAGTAATAACCAACATTACGGGTTAATCAAATAATCTTATGAACCACTGACGGCAGCCTTCAACCTTCCTTCTACGATAATTATATTTATTATGAATTTCTAGTACTAAATAAAGAATTATATATTTAACTATCGTTCATTTTACAAACCATCATTTAATGACGGCATACAAAGGGGTTTTATTAAGAATAACCTGCAATAACCAAAAATCGGTACCAGTTCATAAGAAATCAACCACAATTTGGTACAACTATATTTCCCTTTGTATAGAGGTTATAACATGTATGGTCTAATCCCTTCTGCTCTAATACATTATAGTAAAATCCCCCTTTTTTTTTTGTATGAACACCATCAAGGAAATAACTTTTTTCTCTGACTAAAAACAGAGTACAAAGAACAAATACAATTTTATAAGTATAAAAATATAGAATACAATTTATTGTCAAAAATATAATAAAAATATATACGATATGTTAACATTAATTTACAAAAGCAAGATTGGTAACACTTAAGTAGTTTTTATAATGTTATTATTTAATAAATAATATAGGGAATCCAAAAATCACTTGGATTCCGAGTCAATATAATCAAGTAAAATTCACAAACTAAAAAATTGAAAATATTCAATTTTGAAATACTTAGTTGTCAGTTAGGAAATATACTACAAATATTTGAAGAACCTACTCAATTATTAGAAGTTATATCTCAGTCTTGAATAATTCATTTGATTTGATTCAGTTTCATTCCGTTGTTTAAGTACGCATTCATTAACTGAAACTATTTCAGTTAATAAATTTGATATTTTATAAACTAACATAAATTGAATTACATATATCAATATAATAATTAAAATAGAATTAATTAGTTAATATTTTGTTATGTTACTTGAGGATTCTCGGAACACAATATTATATCATCAGATGAGCTGGTCCACGATGTAATAGAACTGGAATCACATTTTTTTTTGTATTCAAAGGCTTTTTTTTTTAATGAAATCCCACTGAACATTTTTGTAGTTTCGTCAATATCAGGCCCTGTTAGATCTATGTGATCACAATATTTTTCTTTACTTGATTTGGTTGAAGTAATACTTGATTTAACAGATTTCAATTTGGCAAGGTCTTCAGGTTTGTTAGTTCTCCTTCTGAAAATAATGTTTTTTTTTTAATAAGTAGCATGAAATATGACATAACTAAAACTTGAATAAAAAGGTCTAAAGTTTTATTTTTTACCACAAATACAGCTATACTGCGAGTTCAATGCATATTTAAATGCATTTGCTTATTTCGAGTCATTAGGACTAATAAATTGACAGCTAGTTTAAAACACATTTAAAATGTCATAGATCAGTGTTTATTCTGTAAAATAATTGTTTTAGATAAAACAAACAGGTTTCAATAAACACTCTATGTTAATATTTAAATAATAAGTTTTTATATTAAAACTATTATTTTAAAATATATATAGCTAGGTACAAATTTAAAATTTGCAACTGATAGAGCAAAATGAATATGTTATCTAATGTAAATTATATGCATACTTAAATTTAACTTCTAAAGTTTTGCTTCTAAAACTACCATTTCAAATAATGTTTACAATTGTAATTTAAAACCCTTTTTTTTTTTGTAAATACAGCTAAAACAATTATTTTATAGAATAAATTGCACTAACATTATAATAATTCAAAATCTGCCAATACGAGAAAAACGACTTATAAAATTGTACTTGTTTGCTAGCACTGCACATACGGTGATAATTTATGACAATTAGAATTTGTAATATCAAGAATAGAACCTTAAAATTGGCAATACCGATCTGTCAAAAGGCCATATTTTTTATATCAAGACTTATCGTATTGATGTATGAAATTATTAGTCCATGAAATTTTGACTTACTTGAAAATAGTTTCAGAGTTTGAGTTCACAGACGACTTATTGCGATTAATTATATTCAGTTGGTTATTTGATGTCAGAGAAGATTGTTTTTGTATATTACTACAATTGAGCGGATCAATAATAACCTGTAGTATGGTATAATAATAATGTATTACTATCAACATTGTTTTAAAATATTATAAATATAATTTTACTTTAATTTTTCCATGATACTCTTCAGTTTCACTTATTACATCATATAATCCACCAGCGTGTTTTAAATCGTATTTAAGTGAACTTAAATCCAAAAATATAAATCCGAGCCTCAAATCACGTTTGGGATCGTGACCTGCATACTCATTTTGGAACTTTTTACACCATAATTCTAGTATTAACCATTTTTCCTAAACAATTTTTTTTAAAAATAATAGTAATACAATATAGTTGATTCTTAACAAGTCGAATCTCGGTAACTCAAATAAATATCGCTTTTTAACTGTGATAAGTCGTAACGCAAAAAATAATTTTTTTTTTATAATTTTTAATATCTTTACTTTTAGTTACAATTTTTAATAATCCTTATTGATTTTATTACCGAGATTCTAAGTGTGTAAAATTTGAATTTATTATCATTAACCAATTCCATACTTCTATCAATAAATGTTTTGGCAGTAGAATTGTCCATTCACTGTTCCATATAGGATTAATTTTTTGAACAACAGACGGTGTCGTTAAAGTAGTACCACCGTAACTTTCCATCAACACATAAGTGGTCGGTGCTGTAAATGTAGAATCACCGTTCAACTTCACCATTGGTAAGTTATACCCACAAACAATGGTCATCTTAGCTTTGAAAATATCACTGTCATCAAATTTATTATAAATGTCATTTTCCCGTCTAACTTCAATAGAATCGATCTTTTTGCTCGTCACAAAAGTGTGTCATATTCTACACTGGTGGCGCTATCACTATCACTTTTAATTATTATACTTTGGTTATCAATTTTCTCAGTTTGAGTTGAACTACTACTTTGAGTACATTTTACAGATGTAGTTTGAGTATTATTGTCAATGGTTAGAGTCGAATACTTGTTTCCTTGTTTGCCAAGTGTGAACGTTTTATTGATTGGTGAATCCTCTGAATCAGATTCAGTAAGATCGACAAAAGTGGGTGAATTTTTTTTTACTGACTTTTTAGGACTAGAGTTTTTTAAAAGTGGTTTTTTGGGGCTCGGAAGTGAATGATAAACCCGTTTATAATGTATTTTGATGTGAACATCACTTTGACAAATATCACGCACAATGTAATTTGGAAATAAAACAAAATCTTTTGTTATGTGTGAGCTTTCATATTCATTTGCCATGTCAATAATGTGGGAAATAAGAAGCGTTGCCTAAAAAATTAAAATAAATAAAATTAATATTTGTTGGTCATTGTTTTATTACAAATAATCAGTTATACCTTTCCAATAGAATGTTCGCTATTTTGATGTAATGCCATTGTTATTGCTGTTTTATTACAATTCTTATAAAAATAGGTTTCCAACGATATTGTTGTCGGTAGTGTTATTAGATGAAGAATGTTTGTGTTACCAAACGATCTAAACGTACGGTCATGTGATATAACTGAAAATACAAAATATATAATGCATGTTTTAGTAAAATGGTTGAAATATATATTTAATGAGTTTTATATCAGTAATATTATTATATTTACTTTTGCCAGTATTATCGGTAACACTTTCTGGAAATTGGTAAGTGACGTAGTTGAATGGAGAGTCAATTTTTTTTTCAATATACAATGTCAACTCATGGGTACAACGAAATATGTTTTGTACATCACAACTAACATTTCTATCAAATGAGTTTTCAAATTCTTTCATGTCAACTTGAACTGCCACATTAGATAATTTAACATTAGTTTGAACAGATTTATTTAACTGTCTTATATTTTCAGTAGCCTGCACATGTTTGTCATTAGTGCCCTTATTTAATTCTTCTCTGGAAAAACTTTTCAATTGAGGTTGTGCTCTTGCAAAACCTGTGTCATATTCAGGATACAAACGACTATAAAGATACGGATTGTTTGTAAATGAGTCGTTATATGAAATGCACTTTTCTTTATTATTATTTCCATGCGATTCTAATACAGGCTTTTCAATAGATTCAAATTCATTTGGAATTGCTTGAGGCTTTTGTACATTCATTTTTTCTGTAAACCTTTCTTGGCAATCTTGAACTATTGGTGTTTTGGAAAATTCATACGATAGTGAAATATGTCCCGTTATTTTATTGTTATGCCATATTGGAACTTTAATATAACGAGGAGCACCAAACTCAGTAACTAAATCTGTCCAGTCCAACATAGATTTAGTTTCACCCAGTATAATGGGACTTCTTTCACTTAGAACACGCACAAATGCTTTGAGAGTGATACCTTTGGCTGAAAACCCTTCCAGTCGTGAAGATAAAGTGCTCTTTTTGAACTTAATGACTAAAGTAAAAAAATCATTTGAAATTATCACACATATAAATAGTATAAGTATTATATTATGTATGTACCATTATTTTCCATTTGTTTAGACATGAACCTTATTGATTTACAAGGTTCTTGGTCCTTGAGACATTGTATAAAATATGTGGTATTTACATCTAAAACCAAATAAAACAGTTTTTTATTTATTATATTATCATTGTCGTTTGAGTGTTAGTTTTACAAATATTAGAAACAAACAAAACGTACAGTTTTGTAGAGATCTGCTTGTGTAATAAATATTTAAAGACATAATTGATAAATGTAAATAGACATCATCCTTTGGAATTTTCACTGAAATAAAAAAAATTGTAATTTTTAATATTGTTTAGTGTATAACAAAAAAGAAATAATATCAAAATTACTTCTGTGTGTTGTTTTTAAATTGTAGTAATTTGGTTTACAATTTTTTGATTCCGTTTTGGAGATGCCTATACTTGGTTCTATGGTTATTACATTTGCTTTTGTTTTCGAATCGCCCTATAAAAAAGGTGAATGTTAAATTTCACGACATAACATACCAGAATTATAAAGTAAAAGAACAAACATTTGATGAACAAATACACTCATGGTTTTAACAATAGTTTAAAACTAATATATAATAATTAATATAATACGATTGTAGTAAAAAAATACTGTATTTAATATTTGTTAATTAATTTAAATATAAAACTATCTCATTATCTCCTATAATGCTTCAAGACTACAAATTAATAACCTTTTTTAAAGCCAGTTATGAATTCAAAAAAGAAAAAAAAATGGATTTGAAATACCTTTTTTATAAAAAATGCTTTTAACATACAAAACAAACTAAAAAACTACAAAACAAAATTTTAAAACTGGAGGTGATTTAAAAAATAACGACATGTTAGAGAAAATCTAAGGTCACATTTTGTTTGAAGACAAAAAGATACGCATTTATGATCTTGTTTATATAGTATAAGTGCGTAATAAATTATATGGATTTTTATAAAGTTTTTCATTACTTGATCATGAAGAGGTGGTGAATAAATACCAACTTTTTCTGCTGCACTAATGATACTTTCAGCAGTAGGCATTGACCTTAGAGTACTAAGAGCTTCTTCTTCTTCCTCAGGTGCCAAATCTTTACCTGAGAATTCAATGAACATAAAAATATTAAAGACCAAATAGGAATGAGAAGATTATATTTAAACTTACCCAGTAAATAATCACTTGTAAGCTCATCTATACTTTTAGATGACATGGAGCTAGTAGGTTTTGAGCTATTCTTGCAATTAAATGTATTTGAGTTTTTAAATTCCTCATTGTGAAAAACATTAAAAACTTCGTTTTGGATACCAAATGTTTCCAAATATTTTATATCATTGTCAAACGTAGTATCGTGAAAATTTTGTAACATAAAACAAAATTCTATGTTGCCTACTGTTTTATTATTGTTAACTAAAGGAACACTTTTTACTGTATGATTATTGTTAACTACTACTGATAAACTATGAATGGATGCTTGGGCGATAATTTTATTTTCATAGTTTTTTATAATACACTTTAAAGTGCATGTCGTCAAATAGTTTAAAAAAATTCTGAAACTTGCGCGAACATCATATGTGACTTTGCTATACTTAGACAATCTGAAAGCAAATTACTAGATTTATTATTGTAAAAAAATATGAGGGTTTACAAATTAAACATACAAACTTACACAAGTTTATTATAGTCTGAACTTCCACTCCATTGAAATTGAGCATAAATATTTCTAGCATCTTTTTTATACAATGAAATATTCAAAACGGATAATGTTAAAGTACCACTAATACTTCCATTAAAATGAGGAGGTAAACTTGGCATAATAAATATCTGTAATTGTATCAATAACATATGTTTACAATTTACAACACAAAGGATACGCAAATGTTACATATTAAATTGTTAATCTGTAATATGATGTAACTTACCTATAAGAAAAAAAACAAGTCACTGATATATAGGTACCATCCAAATGAATTAAGTTACAAAACTGAGTTTAACTATAGTTCAGTACAATACTTTTACAACTGAAATGTTGAGTGATGCCAGTTTATTGTAATTTGTAAAAAGTAAGACCCGAAATGTAAAATCATTAACGTTAAAAACATTATGTATACTTATCTACCAATTACGAAAACGAGCAACGGCAATTTGAAATTGGTTATTTGATAAAACCGCTGGATTCTAGACAGTTTATTCGTGATAAGAATTCGTTTTCCCGGTTTTAACCATAGACCACTGTTAACCAAGTTTAATAGATATTATGGTTACTGAACGGTTCGTGATAAGGCGGTAACGAATGAGCATGCAACTTTATAATTTAGTAACCTAAGCCAATCCAAAACCTCAGTTCATCGTTCGACGTAACTTATAAAGTGTCTATGGCATAGACTCTATGCGACTGAATCTAACTACGATTAGTCTTTATTATTTTTCTTAAGACATTAATCGTAAACACGGTTTTAAATGATATACTAATTCAAGTATATTTTAAACCGTGATCGTAAGTCTAATAACCTTAGTCCACACTTCAAAACTCAGAACTATGAAGTTAAATAGTCAATAATGGTATATTTTAGTGTAAAACCCAACCCAAAATATATAGTCGGTCATCGCCCATAGGTGCCTAAACATTATCCAAACGAGTCAAGATCGATATTTGGGAGGAATATTATAAAACGCGTAATTATTGTTTATTCGTGTTTTAGTTACTATGGTAACGATTACAAACTCGACCAATTTCAAAATATTCCATATTTAATATTGTTAGACGCGTGGACATTTATAGGTACATTTATGGGTGAATGCTGAGTACCTAATCGCGGCTAGGTGTTTAATAAAATGTACTTGGTGTTGAAATAAGATTCTATGATCAGAATGTATCCGAATGATAAATACAGGCTAAAAGTAACTAAATCCAATTTAAGACTCAAGTGATATTTTTAAGTTTTTTTTTTGTAACCCTCCAACTTCCAAGACGCCTCAAACGCAAATGATATAAAGATTTGCTACGTTAATATTAAGTAATAACAATAAATAAATAAATACACATAGGAAGTGCCATCAATGGGTGGCTGCTTAATGCTTTCATCAAACTGTTCAGGTTTTTTATGTTTTTTCCTAGCTTATACTCGTAATGTACCTAGGGGTATACATTGTGTATTTAAATAAAGGGAGAAAAATGTTTTTTTTTGCCTATGGTGTTTTTATAATAAACAAAAGTAAAAAAAATACGATTAGCATTTTCCTCCATAAATTATAAACACACGACTTGTGAGTTGTGTTGCAATATAGTGTGATTATAACGTTAACCTTTTACCATCTACAGATTTACATCGAAGGAAATTGTAATAAGTAATTTTATAACTATATGTTAATATCCTACAATATTATTTTATTATGCTTTTTGAAATGTGTAATTGTGAAACTTGGACATTTAGCGTCTAGCTAAAGTATAAAATTGAACAACTAGCTAAACTCTGGACGGCTGAAAACTAATTAAAGGTGTCAAGTGACCCTTACTGATCTATAGTCTAAACTCTAAGACAAATATTTATATATTATAATTCATCTTTTTCTTTAGAATTAGGATGAGGAAATTGAACCTAAATATGATATGAATAGGACCAATAATTAATCATTTTTTTTCGAGTATAATTTTACAGGTTTTATCATAAACTGTAATTATTATAATAGGTATATATTACAAGTTATATTTAGCAATCAGTTTCCGAAATCTGAGCATCAACACGAGTGCCATTTGATAAGTCTAGGGCGGTAGCTACTACTTCACCTTGACCACCAAATCCCATTTGAACTAATAATTCTTTTGAAAGCTGAATGTTTTCGTCCCTAGATAATTTTAAAGAACCGCATTTAGATACACCACTATCTGTAACAAACTAAAAATACAAATTATTATTTCCAATATCATTAATTTACATTTTACTCACCTTTGCTAAATTATTTTGCACTAGATAGATATTTATTACAATAGAGCCTTCCAGTGGATTTGCAGGTGTGTAACGTTTTATAATCGTCTCGTTATCTCTAATAATATCGTTTTCTTCAATTAAATAATCCAGAAGATCCGTACACCATCGTTTACCATCTTTTACTACAAGTTTTTCTGAAATTTTAATTCAAATTAAAGATATTCATATATTTATTGAATACCACTTATGGCCGCAAATGTTAAAGCAATAATGAAAAAAATATTAGTCATTATTGGTATAAACTAAAAAAGGAAGTAGCATACAGTGATAAAATCCAAACTTTTTATAAAAAAACTCAGAACAAAACAAAAAGGATGTATTAGTAATGTGTTTTAAGTTCTAGCAACAAAAAACCTCTCATATCGTCTAAACCAAGCACCATTAATGAACTTGAGATTGCTACCTATATGTTGTCAAGAAACTGCAGCGTTAAGGCAGGAAATAATTTGCAAGTTATTGTGTCATTATAATAATGAATTATAGGTGTACTATGCCATCGATATTGAAGTTAAAACTATAAGTTCAAAAAGCTGAATTAAAATTTTTTCGTTCTTACCAATAGGGTGAGTATCGTCAATAAATGGCTTGATAATTCCAACAGCATAACTATGTTTTGCTCTATAAGCTGGTATGTCTGATCGATTCAACTCGCACATAACAGCACCTTGTAGAACACTAACTGCTGCTTGATCTGGTAAAATTATTTTTATACGATCACTAAAACGTTCAACAATCTTTTCTTGAAGCCATAAGGATTGAGCATATCCTCCGACTAAGAACATATGCGTTACTTTCTGATCGTCGTTGGCTATGACACTGATTTGCTAAAACAATTTTTAATGTTAATTTATGATATATAAATATATTTTCATTTAGTACCATAGCCAAAAATGTATTTAGGGGGGGACAATAGTTAGGCCCCTAAGACTTAAGGGATGTTATATATTTTACAAACGTTGGCGAGCCTATCCACATATGCATTGTATATTACAATAAAAAATAAACTATCATTTGTTCGACACTTGTTCACTAAGCCAAAATTTATGTAGTGTAAAAGAGCCACCAAAGGGCCCATTTTTATTTAACAGCACATACCAAAATAAGCTAAAAAGCATGTTAAGAAAAAGATGGCCCTTTATGGATCTTAAAGCTTAGCAAAAAAAAGCTATCATTATTGGTGTGGACATTAATTATTAACTAATTAATTCTTTTTGAAATTTACTTCTGAAATACATGCAAAACTTGGTAAAAATAATGGTTCGACAGCTAAATAGTCCAACACAAATACACCATCTAGTTCATTCCATTGAATTGCGTCACATCCATAATCTTTTACAGCGTCAGATACCTAAACATTTTAATATTTATTAATTTTTTAAGAAAAAAGTTAATTTGTATAATTATATATAGAGTACTAACATCTTTTTCAGAATATTTCATATAATGTTCTATAAATGCATATGGTGGCCGAATAACAATTGGAGCTCTCACTTTACTAGATACTGTTTTTTTTACTTCTTCAAACCTCTGAAGTAGTTCCATATATGCAGCAGGTCTTTGGAGTTTAAAATCAGACATAAATCCAAAACCAAATAATGCACATAAAAGTTTTACAAACTCTATATCTACACCTAAATAATAAAAATAAAATTGATAATATAGGATTGTGGGTAGAGCTTTCGATACACAAGTACCTGTGTACCTACTTAGGTACAAAACATTTTGAATCTTATTTAGTTTTATATAATTTTTTATAAAGGTAGTATAAGAAAAAAAGATAGTATTGTACCTGGGTAGTACCCAAAATACTGGGATACCCCTGGATTAAAAAAAGGTTTTGGTCATAAACAATTAAAAATATTTTTAAGTAAACATTTTTTTTTAAATGATCTCTGGAAAAAAATTAATAGTTTTGCATAAGTTTGAAACCTATCAAACTTATTTATTATTATTCGGTATTTATAATTCCATACTTAGAGAACCGCAGACTCCAGCAGATGGCTTTTGGAGTTTACTGATTGGTAATCGGTTTATAGTACGGAACACTTGATGTACTGTTATATCAACTGTACCACCACCACAGTCAACTACCATATAGCTACAACCTACAGATATACAATTATAAAACATAGGTAAAATGTTTTTTAAAACTTATTATACAAACAAATTTGGTTGAATTTTTGCTCAATATTTTTAACTAAAATTTATATTTACCTTCATTAACTTCATTTAACACACAGTAATCAGTCTCATATGCATCTACCAACCAATTTGTTGAAAGTATTTTTGTGTTCTTAAGTCTAATATTGCGACAGTACACAGCCGCTGCCTCAGGTTCCAGTATTATACACACGGAATGTAAATTTTCTGAATTTCCCATTCCAGCCTACCAATATTAAGTAATCACATTTATATACTAAGACACATGATTTATTTTTATTCAACTTATATTCTGCAACTCTTTACTTACTTCAATTGCAATATCTTTAATTAGTTTTCTAGTATTTTTAGTCCATATAGCTGGTATAGTTAAAACCCATGTAATTGAATCTGGATTTATAGCTTCGGAACATCTTGAAGATAGTTCATCAAATATTAAAAGCCTTAAATGTCGCAATGCTTCTACTAATACTCGAGTGGCTGGAAGTGGTATATTATTAGAAGCCATTATATGGGTTTCTTTGGAAATTATCTGAAATAATTAAACATAAGAGTAATTTCCATTTTAAAGTTATTTAATAATTTTTTAATTTACATCTTTATTGTACAAAAACATTTTGAACTTGTCAAAATAATACCACTTTTGGGATTCTTCTGGATGCATATCATGATAATAATCACGTGCTGCAGTTCCAAATGAGTGAAAGTTTAAATTTGGAGTTAACAATAGCGCTGTTGGTATTTTTTGACCATCATTTATAGTTTCACATTCATCTATTTAAAAACCAGAAAAATTAAATATTAACAAACTCTTCCAGGTGGAAAAAATGTAATAAAAACATTTTAATTTACATACAATCAGGTTTCTTCATCATTTTAATTCTCCCTGATCGTTTAAAAGAATACGCGTAGCCACTGTATGTTGTACCGAGATCAACAGCGACGATAATACCATCTTCGGGGGATTCGTCCAATGCGTGCAGCTCTGTATGACATTGATCCCTATTGACATATACTTCTTCAACTAGATTATACGCTTCATTTAGTATTTGAGGGCTACAGCAACCATTGGTTTTAACGGGTAAAGCTCGAAAACTGGTCATTTCACCCTCGTTTTCTTGTTGAAAGCATTGTTGTTCCAGGGATAATGATATCAGCCTATTATATTAGAAGACCACAATATTATTTTAACTAACAAAATAACATTAAATATTAAAAATCGTTTTACCTATTCAAAGTAGTGTTAATAGAATTTGCCACTTCGTCCTCTTCATATTCGTGAGGGATTCCAGAGTCGAGTGAGTTGTATCGCAGTGCACATTCAATATCATCCAATTGATACTCTGGTTCTTCTTCAACACAGCCTAAAACTGTTGTTTTAATTATTCTATCATATTATATGTGTATAGCTTAGTGGAATGACAAAACAAAATTGTACTACTATACCTTGCTGAAATTTTTGAATATTGTTGTGCCTGAACAGCAATATTTCTTGTTCGAGACTAGATAGTGGATCATCAACGAATACCCGTCCCCTTCTTCGTTCATGGTATGTGTCTATGTTCATGGCTGGTGGTTCTATTGAAAGAATAAAATATAAATCAAATCAATTGAAGAAAAGGAAGAAAGTGTGCCGGGTGTGTAATTACATCGCGGTCGTGACCAACCATGCAAAACATAACAGTAAAAAAACAGTAACTAAAGAAAAGATGCATAATAAAATTAGAAACACACTAATGATTATTGAATTGTTCTTCTTGGTTGTGCTTCAGTTTTTTTTTTATATCGAATGATCCTTTATTTATTTTATTATAATTTATAATTATAATAACTGAAAACTCACAAAAAAACCAACTATTAACCTAGAAAAATAGTCTTAATTATAAATATCAAATTTTAAATTAATATTCAGTAAAAACAGCGTATGCAATATACACGTATACTATACAGCATTATAATACAGATAGCGGGGAACAACTATTTAAGTAAACTGAATAATACGAATTAGATTAACTTAAATTTTGTGAATATTGTTCGTAGATAAAGAGAACGCTATACCTACACATCAAATTTAAACCAGTATAAATAAACTTTAAAATAGGTACTTTTGAGTTTTGACTCCGGAAATTACAAATCAAAATTAGTTATCGACCAGCCATTTGTTTTATTTTATTATTATTGTGTTAAGAGATCGATTTCTGAATTTGGACATTTTATTTTATAACAAATATCTAAGTAGGAATATAAAAATATGAAGTTGTAGGTACTAACAATTAATGTTATGATTTGTTAAGCTTAAGTTAGAACTTTTAAATTTATACAAAGTGACTACGATATGTAACAAATTAATAGACCAATTGGATATAAATGTTGGAAGGTTTTAACTTCAAAATTAACATACAAGTTACTACAAGTTTCATAAATATTTTTGTACAATAAAGAGTCAATAAAGTATATTTTAAATTTCTATAATATGCTTCGTCTAAATTGTCAGTTTTAAAATTGTTTTACAAACTAAAATACTAAATAATAATAAAAAAAATTAAATAATTGTTTAGTTGTTGTCGTTTGTAATCAGAATAATATGGTACATAAGTATTTGCTATAATTTATTGAGATATTCAATTGTACATTGAATCGTGCGGTGTAGTAATTCATTTAATAACTTTGGGAGACAAAGCTTCTACTGATCATTACAAACAATATTCTCTCTACTCTCCCTCAGAAAAAAAAATTGACTCTAATTGTGCCTATAATAAGCATAGATAATTAGTTATCCTATTTATTCATCAGCTTCTATCTCTCATAAAACTATACTATCATTAAGGGACTTTACAAATTTTTCAGTTAAATTATTGCAAATGAGCTATAGGGACGCTAAAACAAATACCCCAAGGCCCAAAGGGTAATCGTTAATTTTATGCGGACAGGAGCAACAAGGATGATGTATCCTCCTTTACAACTAAAGTGTATGATCTGTGGCTTTGACAGCTACAATTAGTAATTTTGTAATTAACTTACCTGCTCTAAATTGGGGAGGTATAATATGTTATTAATCCCGTAATAGGTAAAGAATAAGATATGTGTTGGGTACCTACGTCCTATACATACAAATTTGGAGGAAACTATGTAATTACAAGATTCTGAGACTCAGGTAATCGTACGAGGTATAATAATGCTTATAAAATAAACAGTACAGAGAGAAAGCTAAAAGTACTTGTTGCATAGAGAGGCACTTCTTTAGATACCAATCTGGCATCTAACTTCTGAGTAACTATATAACATGCAACTTCTCTTTAAACGGTATTATATCATATATATATAGCTATAATTAAGAGTTTCGGAAGTAAAGATAACCATCTAAATTATTTGTGTTGTTTGACATGGGGCACGGAGATTAAATAACACTTCAGATACATCACGTATACATTGTAATTAAGAATAATGTATAATAATTTCTAAATAATTATATTTGCAGTACTTATTAATTAATTCTATCAGCTTTTGAAAATGAAATGTTCCTAATATGTTAATTTTTTACTTAACTTTTTTTAAGAATAATCTTTAAATAGATTACTCTGTATATGTTATACACGGACGTTCCACGCCATACATTATTACAATTATTATATTTAGTGAATATTGATATAAATTGTAACCTAATCCAATTTTTTCAAAGTAGAGTAGCGGTATTCATTCATAACTATGAATAATTATAAACAGTAAGTACCTTCAGCCTATATAGGTATGCGACTATTTTTTTAATTTTTTTTTTATTGAAATATTAGTACAAACTATTTATTTCTACAATTATAAGTTATATGCGACTATTTTATAATGGTAACTATGGAGTAAGTAGATATATTCTACTTACTAAAGCAAATCTAATAATCTTCTTTCGGTTGTCTTTTAAATTATATTATATTACTCATAAATCAACAAGCGTGACGCCACAAGGAACAGGCAAACAATGTCATTGCACTTTGTATATCACTTGAGTAGTTTTATCTAATTAAAACTATTCAGTGTATGACGCGTAGGTCAGGGGATTGTGGCATTTTCTATTTCCCACTTTAAAATGTCACACTGTGTTTGGAAGGGAACGGAATTTAGTTAAAGAATCCTAATTTTAATTACTCACAATGTAAACCACGCATTAATAAACTAAATCACTTTTAGGGCGACACACTAATAGTAGGTAAGAAAATAATGTCTATAGATAATTTGCCTTATTAAAAAATCAATTAGCTTTAGTAAGCATACCCACCAGGCGTTGGTCTTATGGTGTATTATGAATTACACAACTAACAAAAAATGAAAAAATACCAACTTATTTAAAAACAGAGTTGGTCTAAAACCTTTTTAAAAAAAAGGCCAACACAAATGCTTTTGATCACAAGACAAGTCACAACTGGCTATTTTTTATTGTCCGATTGGTTAAATACCTACCAAACATATTTTATCAGGTTTAAATTGAAACAAAAAAATCTCCGCGGGTTTTGATTTGTTTATTGCAATTTATAGTTGTAGGTATATTTGTGAAAAAAAGTAAGAACTTTGCATTATAATAACGTAGGAGGCAATATTCTAGTAAAAAAGGACAGCCATCTAGTTTTGGAGGTAATTCGGGTACACCAACTGAAATCATCACCCGTTTGTGAAATGTCTTACACCACCATAAACCTTTAAAGAAATATTTCTTATATTTCCATACTTTATTTAAAATATATATAAGCGGTTTTATACACAAGAACGGTAACTTACTTTATGTGGGATTCCCACTGGCAAGAGAGGTTCCCCACGTATTTGTTTATGGACAGGCGGTTGGTAAGCTATGACGAAGGTACCTATGTTGCCAACGGGAATCTCGCATAAATCGGTCGCCGTTCTTCTGTATGGTTTAAAATCAATGGTGTTAACTGTTACAAGTTTTTTTTTTAATTTTATAAGAATATCAACTTAGTAGCTTATAAGTTAGGTTAAGAACTTTAAATAAGGTATTCATACGACTCCTGTCAATCAAAATCCTAAAAAACTTGTAGGTACCACATCTTATAGTATGACGATATTTAACTTTTATTAAACGCAAACAGCAAAAAATGCACTTACCTCTGCGATCGTGTATTTGATACACGGCGGCCTCTGGTTCGATTGCATAGGCAAATTCACTTTTTTTCGAATTTGTAAACATTTAATATTATAATAATATTAATATTATAACACAAAATTAAATGACAAAAATCAAGTGCTCGGCTGCATGTACGGTTTAACACTGCGAGTACTGACCAAATATCGCGTATGTGTTCATCGTTTGACGCCAGTCATGAAATCTCTGGACCGTGTCTATAGGTCTTCACAGTCCAGCAACAATAATTATATTGTACATACGAAATAAACGGAATATTCTAATTTGAATTCAAATGCAGAGAAAGAGAAAGGCGTATCAAACATATTAAGGTCAAGAAGCTAAACGCCCGTTTGTTTATTCTGCCCTTAATTTTGTTTTAACAACATTATCTACCTATTGCCCATTATGTTACTTACACGAAGAAGATTATGACGGCACGTTTATACTACCACGATTACTCAACCATAACAAAATAGTAATGCTCTATTGACCCACTGTACATAAATTACCAGTTAATTTTTTTATCATAACACATTGAAGACAATCGTGTAAAAAACAGGAATAATATATTATTTTTTTGTCATATTATATTTGAATCATAAGTCTTCATATAAATAATCAACGAAACTTATCATAATCATAATTAAAAAAAAAATAACATTTAATATTATTAAACAATTGAAGTGGTAATAAAAATGTACTCCAGTTCATTTTTACAATATGAATATTAATAGTTTGACACGAGAAATAATAATTTTTAAACAAATATATTAAAGACCAAACAAAATATTTATAAAAATATTATTTATTCAATGTAGTGTATACACGCTTGAATGATTTTGGAGGTATATTGTATAACTGTAAACAAATTATGACAATACATTTATTAGTATAAAGGGTAAAGTTAAGTGTGTTTGTTTTTAATATAAAAATGAAGCTAGTTAATTTAGTAGGAATGTTTAAAGATATAGCACAAATTTCCTTTTAACACTAAAACAAACTTTTCTACATTTTTTATTTTTAATATTAACTGTATCAATGTATCAAATATTAACTAAAGTTCCTAAAAATTGCTTTCAAGAATAACTCTGGAAATTCAAGAAATTATATTCAAAATAAATGAGAACTTACAGGACATAACAGGTTCTCAAACTCTAACTTAAATCTTCTTATTAATCATTACAAAAGTCTGTTTTAGGTCTCGTTACTTTTAAGCCGCCGTTTTACTTCAAATCTTTCTTCCTTTCCTACCATTATTTTATTTAAAATAAAAACCTCTTAACATTTCTATAATAAATAATGTATTTAATTTATCCTTTTTTATTCTGAAATGTCTCAATTGATTGTCTTTATAAAATATTGGCTCTGTTTTTGACATAAACCCAAATTGATTTTCTGGTACCCTTCAATATTTTTTCACTCATAAACCTTTTTTTTAACTCTGTGATTCATTAATTTTGTTGTCTCTATAATTTCCTTTTGTACTGTGTACATTTCTTTTATTAATTTGATAATTTTATCATTAACAAATTCATTAAGCCTCTGGTTTAATTTTCTTTCGATTTTTGTAACCCGAGTTCATCCTTTTGTTCCTAAGTACATTATACAGCG
Source organism: Adelges cooleyi (assembly GCF_023614345.1). Lineage (NCBI taxonomy): Eukaryota > Metazoa > Arthropoda > Insecta > Hemiptera > Adelgidae > Adelges > Adelges cooleyi. The sequence goes on along the minus strand of NW_026096058.1, from coordinate 263,869 downwards.
CTAGTATATCATACTTCTTTACTTTTTCCTTACTCGCTGTCATCATTTATTATTAGTGACTTATGGCTCAGAATCATGGACTTGAAAAGCATCTTGCCAAAGAAGAATAGAATTATTTGAAATTACACCTGATAGGTGATATTTAGGGTGTTGATAGGGATATTGCTGTGAATCTTGATCTCTGGATAATTAAAAAAACAAGAACTCAATATCTAAGAGCAAAGACTCCCTCCTCTTTCTCTGAGTCGAGCACCAAATCCTCAACATTTTCGGTAACACAGTAAGGAAAGTTGGTATTGAAAGCATAGATAATAAAATAATGGATAGGCCACTTCCTATTTAAAACAACATACAGAGTCGTGGTTAGGAATAGAGAACACAAGTTATTTTTCCAAACTCTATGTCTTTACTAAGACGGAGTATGGCCGTAAGATGTTGTGACCTCTTATAGCAGAAAAATATTTTATGTTCATTCCTGTATTTATTCAAGAAAAAGTCCTCACTCTTTTCATATTTCAATTTCCCCTATTTAATACTTTTATTAATTTATATAATAATTCATTTTACATTTTCTGTTTTAAATCTATTACCATAAGTTTAAAATTCCTAAACACTCCTATCGTATTTCTACCAATTTTATAATAAAGATAAATGAATTAATGATAAATAATACTTTTCAAAATCTGCAACGTAATTATTTACATAAATTAAATAACATACTATTATACATTTTACATTTATATTGATAGTAGGCAAATAACTAAACTAATGTCATGAAAACAAAAAAAAAACAAAATTAACAAAATTAAAAAATTTGATCATACGAATCTTAACTATTACTACTTCAGATTTATCAGAATGTCTTTGTAATTTACATTTTTATTTTTGTTTTAATTTGCTTTTAAAAATATTTTTTTAGTTCTTAATATTTAAAACTTTTCATCACTGTATTTCTACCATTATGGGATGTCACTATTAAATAAAATATAATATCTATTTTATTTTCTAATTAAATTTAGTTTGTATTAGATTTCTTTTAAATTATTTACTAACCTCGCCAACTCGTTGTAATACCGTATTTTGATCAAACTCGACTAATGCTCTTGTACCTAAAGTAAACCAGTAACTTGTTTTTTCTGGATCAAGCATAACGGTAGTATCATCAGTTGCTTTATAGTGAAGGTAATGATCTTTTACAAAATCCTTAAATGTAACATTTTAAAATATTAAATCAATACTATAAAATACAAATACAGTATACAATTCTTATTTGCATATTGAGTTGGAATATTAAATTGTGTGTAATATTAAATAATGCATAATTATTATATATTTATATTATATTATTATATTAACTAATGTTTAAAGAAATGGCAAACACTGACAGAATCCTGCCTATTGTAATAGATCCTAACCCAATGTATTTAAATATCTTATTAACATTGAACGTAATAAAGAGATCAACTATACAGTAAATTATACTGATTGATAATATACAACATTTAATGTTTATATAGAATGGGGTTAATTGATATCAGGTCTATTAATTGTTAATATATTATTATGTTTGCTAAATTATAATTACAATGTTTGATGGGAAATTTACTATAAAATGGAGTTTAGACCAAAATAAAAAAATAAATAGCTTTAATTAAAAAAAAAATGTATAAAGCCAACTGACCGAGTATCTAAGGCCATAAGTCCAATACAATATCCCTTTATTCATTGAATTATGTATTTCTTAACTTGAATTATAACTTAAATTGTGTAAATATTAATGTTATTTATTTCAACATTTAATATGTTTTAAATTTTGTCACACACTTTTATCGAGTAGCTCATAATTGCTGAAATTCAGTCAAAGTGGTAAATAAATAGTTATTTCACTATTTCCCTTTTATTTGTTATTCAATATTTGCTCAACTCTGTTTGAAATATATTAAAAGTAAACAACTTCAAATCTTGTTTTATGCTCAACCTCCAATGAAAATCCCATTGGTGGTTGCGTCCCAGTGTTTACACCACTTCCTATCTTGCCGTGGAAAAATTAGTTATTTTTTTCTTTCACCTATTGTCTTGATAATCTATCAACTAGCGAAAGTTACATCAGGCTGACCTCAAACGTTTAGTTTAAATACAGTGCGTTGTTTTTCAGTAAAGGTGGTGTAAACACCGCTGGCGCGATTAAATTATAATTTAAGGCAAGCTAATTAATTAAAAGTATTAACGTTAAATTCTTACCCCTTTAACCACTTTTTTAATTTGATTCATTTCTAAATCAAATGCACTGGCAAATCGTTCTAAGATATTCCACATTTGACCTGTTAATATAATAATACGTTTTTATTTTTAATGTTATTAAAAATGAACATACATATTATTTTAACTAAATAATTAATTTTATAGAATAATTATGTAACCTTCACTAATAGGTGCGAGTAGCATAACCAATGCTGCAACAACTGGTTTCAATAAAATCCGGTACTTTATTAAATCAAAATTGTTTTCACCATTACTTGTAAAGTCTTCAATATCATTTACAATTATGAACTGTTTGCAGTCGTCTTTAATGTATGAGATAGATAACCCAAAAACCTAGTAAACAAATAATTAATTTTTACCTGATGAGTTAGATTTAAGGTAATGGATGTTCTAGAGAAAACTTAAGCCACATATGTGGTTATCATCATCAGTGCTACTAACAACAGACTGAGTCGGAAAAAATAAGCTAGCTAAGTGAGGTCTAGGCAGTTACTGGTTTAGAAAAAGTTATGAATTTTAATCTGTTCATGCATAAAAAAAGTGAGAATTAACTAAATTAGTATTTTAATTTTGGCACTAAGACATATAAACAAAGAGAATTAAAAGGTAAATAATAAAAAGGTTGTTATAAAAATTACTAATCGGTTAAATGTTGTACATTTTTTAATGTCAATGACACATCTTCCATTACTCTCTCATAATTCTTTCCCGTTACACGACCCTTAAAAACTGTTTTCATTAGTTCATCCTTTTTAATAGAACATTTTGACTTTAAATGGTATGAAACGAGATACTGGACACACTGAACTGTAACACTTTTGCCGGAATTCCTAAAATTCAATAAATAAGTAAATAATAAATTATTAATTATATAACTATAATAATTAATTGTTAAACATAATTCTGCTATAAATAAATTACAATGTACATACATTTATTTTCTTAAGCACCCTATTTTTGTGATTTATTTTACAAAATTATAGTGTTTTTTATGTATATAAATTTGTAGTCAGAAAGCCGTGGACTCTTCTAGATCAAAAGTAATAACTTCTTGAACTTTGGGAATTACCATTGTGCAAGTACTTGAGTATACCAAGACAGCCATAGTGCAGTGACATCTTCATTCACGGTAGTTTTTTTTTAATAACGCTTTTGTGCTGACCGCCCCAACGCGCTGTGATTAGTGGGTAAAGATATAGGCGCTGCAGTTGTCTCGCACACCATAAACTCGAGTAATTGCACAACGATAATTCTCAAAGTTTAAGTAGCTTAAGTTTTAGAACAAAAGGAGTAGGCGGATTTCTTACTTTGAAATTGTAATCACAGTAAAATAACTAAAAATTACGTAAAGAAAATTATGACAATATGTTTAAGTAAACTTGTTCCCAAATTATTTTTTGGTACAAATGCACTTAACTGGCCACCTTTTTTTGTTTTAAGTGAGATTTTATTTTACTATCTTGTAGTGTTTTTTACACTGATTGCAAATTTGAAGTCAAAAATTCAGAGTTTAAAAGTAATAGCTAATTTTGAGAATTATTTTTGCATGGGACTCCCATAGCGCCTACTTTGCTAGTATCCGCAGTTTGATGTTAATACGGTTTATTAATTAGTTTAACACAATAAATTATTTTCTGTGGCTATTTCTTTTAAAGTAAAAAGACAAAAAAAAAAAATCACAAAAAAAATGGTGTTTGATAAAGTGTATTTGTTTTTTGTTGTAAAATAAATTAAATTAAAAGTTTTAAACCAAACTATTCAATATTTTTCTATACATTAGGTACTTTATAAATCGAATCTTACCATAAAAAAGTTATTATAAATTATGACCTAAAGGAATACATGTCTTACTATACACTTTTTGCATTGAAATTAAAAGTTTACTTTTAAATGATAAACAAAAATGGTGAAACTTAAGGACTGGGAAATTAATTTTAAAAAGTAGATGACAAGAAACATGATTCCTGCTTAAATAATATTAACTTACTCAACTTCAGTTGTTCTTTCTTCTTCCATAATAACTTTTTTAAATTAAATACCCTATACCAGTAGCGATTTAAATTAATAGTTTAGGTTAAATTTTAAATTGAAATAACGAATGTTTTAAATGTTGTCATTTAAATAATAAGTAAAGGGTAAAAACTTAAGTGTAAACACTAAACAGTTAACAGTAAACAAATTTAATTTCATCAAATTCATTATTCAGCTATCTGCATGACTAAGTAAATAGGTAATTCCGACTCGGCAACTTATCAATTTTATAAACACGGCCGCTGGTGTATTCCGTAAGAAATACACAGCCGCCCGAGGAAATTTTCAGCCATTTTGTGCTCATCATACATTGTCAACATACCTTGTAATAGTTATCTATGAAAAGTGATATCACTGTCGTGTAAAAATGGAGGGAAATTATAAAATACAAAAATCATTTTTTTTTGCAGCGATAACTATTAGATTTGATAAAATGTTATTGGTGGTAGCGGGTAACATCACAGAATGACAGAATTATTTTTCTATTATCTGTCAAAATGTAATCCCGTCGAATATTGTTTTTTAAAATAAGATTCCTAATATACATTTTTTTAGTTTTTGTAATTCCTTATAGATAATAGAGTAATATCACAGGACACAGATCATACTCCTGTGCCCCGTAGAACCTACTGTGATAATATTATGTATAATTATGTACGACTATAGGATATTATACCAACCTGCTTAAAAATACTGTGATAATAACTTAGTGCAACTATGATGGCATAACGGTTAATAGGGATGTTGAGTGTCGACTACAGCTAGTAAAGTTATCAATATCTGAAGCTTTACTAATATTTAGCTTTACATTATTTTATCATTTGTTAAAATGCTCGGGTCTGATAGACCCGACCTACCTAATGAGGGATTAACTCGTATCAAAGCTTTTATGGAAATGTGATTTTATTACTTTTAGTCACGGCCTAAGAAGATATCTTCTAAGGCCGTGCTAAAGTTATAACACTAATACTTTTAATATAGTCTGTGGTAATAATTCCTGAAGACCTGTGGCCCCACTGTACACGTTTTTCTTTATTATTATTTAAGTGTTGAATATTAGTGTATTGATGACGTGCCAAAAGACTTTTTTAGGAAAAAAAAAGGATAGAGAAACACTGTGATGATGTTTATTGGTGAAGACAACATTTTTATAAAGAAATTAACTTTGAATATTATAAGAATGAAGAACCCACAGAAAGTATAAGCTAAAAAAAATAGGTAAATCATTTTATCTGGTTAGTAATGATATTGTTGGATTCCTAAGAAACTTGAAATTATTAATATTATCTATATAAGTGTATAACTCTTTACCTTTGGGACAGAAAATACACGTTTATTTTTAATGTAATTATTTTTATTAGCCTCGTTTGTTAAACAATTGCTTGTAACACGACCAGGCACAGAGCAAGATTTAGCCATAAAACAAACTTAAAGAAAAACAACTATAAAAAGGTAACCGTTAACTTGTGTTTGTTGTACATTATAAAACGAATAAGGTTAAGGACGTAACGTTTTATGTTGCGCATCTTTTTTTGATGATAAACGATATTCAAATAATAGGGAAAATACATTTCATCAACGTGTAAATAAAAATAACCCATTGATGAATGCACGGAAAATATACAACTTGAAATCTGACGTTAAACGTGGTTATTTGTACATCAACAATCAACTGTAAAGACAAAATTAATACTATGCATATGCAATAATATATTTAATACTTAAGAAAAAAAAAACAATAGCTTTGTAAATAAATTATTATGAATAAACTAAATATATGTAAACTCGTTCATACTGCATAATAATATATTGTATCAGCTACGGACCCGCACGCCACGGCACCTGGTGGCCGTTTAATCGTGCAACTCTCTTCGGGACTTTTGGCTTTTATCTAATGGGCGGCTGTTTGAGTTTGGGCGTCTCCCCTTCTTCTAGTCTTCATGCGTCTAATTATTTTTTTATTTGTGGTGAATTTGTTGTTTTGGTTGAAGACTTTGGTAAAAGATGAGGAATATCGACAAGAAGTGTTATGTCACGTAAAATGGCTGTTGGTGCCCATGTATTTAATCTTCGTTTATTATCAAACCGCCAATAGGCCACACCATAGACATTTTAGATATGTTAGATTGTATTTATAAATTATAATCAAATCAATGGTACCTATTTGGTATAATATATAATAATATATCTGCGGGCAATCAAAGACCGGCGACACCGAGTTCGTAATAACTTGCAAAACAAAATGTTTGGAATTCAGATTGAAAGAATTTAAATTTATTGAATGGCATTTTACAAATGTTAACTATCATGTATCGGAATCAATTTTGGTAAGATGCACTTTATAAATTTGAATTAAAATTATTTAGTTTAGTTAACTTCTTAAGTAATGTTTACAATAAGTTTACTTGTCGTTTACTTTGAGCTTAGAACTAGGATATCTTATGTAATTCAAAAATAATACATTTTAAGAACTTACTAATGTTTTATATTTGACTTGGTCTGAATTAGGTAAATGTTTATGTAAATATGAATATATTATTATTATTAAAACAATATGTGTAATTATAAGTAACTTAACATTAAGGAATCTTTTTCAGTTTTGTGTTGTAGAATATTGCTCTCTTAATATTATACACTACAAAATGTTGTAAAGTTTAGATAACATTTTGACCAATTTCTTTTATTTTACAGTTGCTGAGAGTATCAATCATTAAAATGGGGCTTTTGACAGATCCATCAGTCGGTCATGGAGCCCTAACTAGCATTTTTGTACGACATCACTATCGATTTTCTGTTGTGATGTATATTGCTTCTATAATATTATTTTGTGTTTTAGCACACAATAGCTTCAGCTCACGTAAGTAGACAAATTATTTTTACTGATTTTAATTGTACAAGTTGAACTTTTCAATTATTTCATTTAATTTTTAGAAACTTACTTTTCCGAAAATGCTCTTCTTCCTGGATTGGTAAAAGGTCAACTCAGTGATAGCACAGGAACATCTTTTAAAAACCATTATCGAGAACTTAAAGCAGAAGCTTACCATATGGAAAATGAAACGCCACATTCATATTTGATCTCAAAATTTAAAAATTTACGTTTAGAAACGTATTCACATAATTATACGTTGAATTATCCACTAAAGAAAAATACAGTAAGATGATTGCAAATATTTTACATTATTTTGGCAAAGTATTAAAATGAACAGTTAATTTCATAGAATTCATTCAGTATTAGGATGTTATTCTGTGTAGTTGCAAATGCGATAAGTGTTTTCTACAGTTGTTATGCTGAAAAAGAGTGCAAGTTTAAATCTTATTTAGGGAGATAGGACCATGTTTTTGAAAGCATGTTATTCATATTGATTATGATGTCTAGATATTTATGTGATTTCTTAGATTTGGAAGTCAAAAAATTGTGTAGCAAGGTAAGATTTGGAAATAAACTATTTTTCAAAAAAAGCGCTAAATAGCAAAATAGTTTTCAACTCATCTTGGTTTCAAAGTTGATAGGTGAAATATTGTCTATATACTGTGAGATAAATAAGGAGGAATATACAAATGTATATATACCTGAATCATTTAATTGATTTATAGTTGTATTTTTAGAAATACAGTGGGCGCAATGTTTATGGTATTTTAAGAGCTCCGAGAAGCGCAAGTACAGAATCAATAGTATTGAGTGTACCATACAGGGCACCAATGAGCATCTTTCCTAGTACACTACCTGGGCTTGCAATTATGTTTCAAATCGCACAATTCTTTCGCCGTAAGTTACAAAAAAAAATTTGACGTTCATTTAAAGTACCAAAATTTATTAAATTTATTTTACAAGTTTTAAAGAATAAAACTACAACTTCGAAGAATAAATAAATTATGTACATGAATGCGTTAAAACTTTCGTGGATTGATTTATCAATTGAGTAAATTTTGGATATATCCAAGTCATATGTTTTATGCCAACGTGGATAAATTCGAAACTTACTTAATTGAAATTATGTACAACTATTAAAATTAAAACAATTTTTAGTACTTGACAAATTTAATATTTTAATATTTTCAGAGCAAAAATATTGGGCTAAAGATATTATATTTTTGGTCACTGAACATGAACAACTCGGCATGCAAGCATGGTTAGAAGCATATCACGGAACCTGTTGTGGCTCATTAGGTAGAATTTATATTATGCATTTGTTACTTAATAATTTTACTAGTATAGTATATACCATAGGTGTATCAGAATTATAGGGAAACCATATGGACAGCATTGTTATGGACGACCCTATATTCATGGTTTTAATTATGGAACTAATGCCAAAAAACAATGTTGTAGTGGTACCCTAAATACTGTGTGTACCCACGTTTTGCTTTTCTATGTATGTGTGAGTCCTTACAAATTGTGTACCCGTAGATTACATCATTTTTGTTATGAGAATATGCAAAATGCCAAAAAAGCGAGTACCTACTGTCAATAAAGCTGGTCAGAAGTACATTGATTATTTGCATAAGTTTTTGTCTGACATTAGATTCTTAGACGATTCTTTAGACCGTTTTTCCCAGTTCATCTTTTATAGATTCTCGATCGGCTAGAATGATCCCATACAATTATTGACTATGAACTACGGTTTAAACAAGTCCTCACACTAATGTATGTCTCTTGCAAGTTTAGTCCCTTATTTTTCCATTGGTTAATTAAGTATTTATGTTAATGTTTAACAGTTGTTCTTAATTCAATAGTTTTTTATGTGTAATTGTTGTAATTGGGCGCAAACGCACGTTTTTAAATAAAATAAATAATTTACAGGTATACTAGACGCAGGAAAACTTAATGGTCGTGCGGGTGCAATACAAGCTGCCCTTAATTTAGAAATACATTCTGAAAAAATTGATCATGTTGACGTTAAGCTATTTGGTTTAAATGGACAATTACCCAATTTAGATTTGGTAAATTTAGCTCATCGATTATGCAACAAGGAATCGATCAGGCATACATTCAATAACAAAGATGGAGGAGTATGAAATTATTTAATTATCAAATTGTTATACGTTTAACATAAACAAGCTATTTTATAGGCTATTGGGCGTGCTAAAGCTACTAACTACAAAACAAATTTAAGTACAATGATTTCAATGGTATTGACTCAAGCTACTGGAGTCCCTGATGGTAATCATGGATTATTTCACAGGTATAGATCAATAAAAAAATATAAAGAGTTAAGACAATACAAATTTAAGATTATTGCTTAATATAATCAATTCAATAGTTATCTATTTCTAGAAATATAATTATTGAGTTTAATTATTTGACTTCTTCACGTCGCTAATAAAATATTACTTTAAATTGAAAAATTTATTTCGCAGCTCTTATAACTTAGAAATGAGACCAAAATCAAATATTGTAGTTATTTAAATAAGTATATTTTTGAAAAATAATCTTTATTCGGTCTTATTTCTACAGTTTACTATAATTGAGTATTAAAATATCCATTTATTATAATTTGTATGAATTGTCTCGTGCAAGGAAGTTCATCGAGACATATTTTGAGAAAGAATTAAAAACTTGAACCTTAGGCTTCTCTTTGTATAAAATACAAAAATCAGATCCCGCTTTTTGACCTTACACATCCTATTATAAGGTCATTTCATGAATCAAACTTAGAGACCACAAAAAAAATTTAAATGCTCATAAGTGAACTTTTATCACTTTTTGTTTGAGACGATTCATTTATAATGTGAAATATTTGTATTGATATTTTAGATTTGGCATCGAAGCTATTACATTAGAAGGTCATGAAAAAAAAGGCCGTGGTGATTATATTAGTGTTTTACAAGTTGGAAGGTTTGAAATTATTATATAAATAATTGAAATTGGAATGTTTTATGTGACAAAAACTAAATTTTTTTCTTTTTAGAGTTATTGAAGGGATGTTTCGCAGTTTAAATAATTTACTTGAACGTTTTCATCAGTCGTTTTTTTTTTATTTATTGCCCTCTACTGATAGATATGTTTCAATTGGTAAGTTTATTATATGGGAAACTTCTTTAGCCATGTTTTGCATGGTTGTCAGAGAAACTCAGTACAATCAAAACATTATTTTTGTATAAGAATTTATAGATAATAAATTATTATTATTATGAAAAGTAAAAACCATTAATTTTTTCTAGTTTTATTATTTAATCTATGATGGCAAAGAAGTTTCTATTTAATTACGCATAAAGATAATTTTTTGCATACATATTATAATTGTTAATATTTTTTTTATTTGAAAAAAAATAGGGTTATATATGCCTTGTTTGGTGTTGTTAGTCGGTGCATTATTTTTAAAGGCTTTTTCTACATGGATTCAACATTCTTCTAATCAACAATCTAGTGATTCATCTAAAGACGATACTGTATTTGTTAGTATAATATTTTATTTTAATTCTATATTCAAAACTATTGAGTGTTTTTTTAAAACTTTTAGATTCATGAAAATTTGAACATTGGTGTGGTCAGTGTGATAATATTAGGCTCTCATGTGTTTGGGTTAGTTCTGTTACCAAATTTTGCACCTAAGTATTTTACATACTTTTGGAATGGAGTATCAACCCATCATGCTATGTTATTTGGATACGGTTGTGTATCTGTTCTAACAGTTGGACTATTACCGATTATAATGAAGAAGTAAGAGAAAATATTATTTGGTGATAACGTGTTTACATGAATGATAATCTAACTTTTTTTTCTATTTTTAGAATGTTAAGTTCCTTAAAAACGCCTCATTGGGTTTTGTTACACGTGATATGTCTTCTAGAACTGGGCATTGGCCTTCTGTGTGTTGCCATGCATAACTTCTCACTTGGATATATTACAGCTTTGATTTACATAATTCCCGCAGTTTGCACAAAGTCGAGCAATAACAGGTAAAATTATTTCATAACGTGGTACTTAGTTTTAAAAATTTTTAAATTTACCTTTTACTTACAGAATGTTGATGAAGTTTTTCTGGGTGCTGGTCCATCCAATGTGCCTTCTGTTTTGGGCAACTGCATATTTCACATACAATGCATATCCTGAGTTCACAATATCAGAATATTTTGACAAAACTATAGATGCTTCAGGACAGTGGATAGCACTTTCAGCCGTGGACAATATGGTTTATGGAAATTGGGCATTTTCGGTCGCTGTACTATTATTGTTACCCGTGTGGCTGTCGTTTTGGTGTCTATTGTTTCTTCCGACTGATTTCCACAAAGATAAAGCCAAAATGGAATAAAGAACAAATATATTTAAAAAAAAAAACATTAAATTATTTCATTTATTTAATCAATAATTTATGTACAAAATATTTTTAAGTTATAATAAAGAAAAAAAAATCAATGTAAACCGTTAAGTTATTTATATCTAAAATTAATAAAAGTATTATATTCTAGTAGGAGTGAGTGCGGATATCATATATAATTAATATATTTATTAATGTGCCTTCGCGTTCAGTCATAAGGTAACAAAATCATTTTAAAATAAAAATTTGTTCATGAATAAGTTATGAATAAAAAAAAAAAAAAAAAAATGTACATACATATTATAATACTGAAAGAGGACACGTCGATTTAAGTATACCTATTGATTAATATTAAAATATAGTTAAAATTTGGTTGTGAGGGTAGGAACTATATATATATACATACACATATATATATAACATTAATTATGGTAGTTTTTAAAATAAAAAGGCATGAAACATATATGTATAGGGAACTAAAGCGTTAGTTAACCAAACTACAGTGATCACAGGATATTATTGGTCATTTCCAATATTTGTTAGTCTATAATTTAGTATAATACATAAAATGTATAATATAGGGATAGGTAATATTAGATGGTATCTAAGTGTTAGCTCTTTTATCATAGAGCGTACACGTTTAAATAGCTAACAACTTAATATTTGTAGTTAAAATATCACATAAACAATATCGAAGATCTTACTTAAAGGCCATCTTATTATAATTCACGTTTATAAATAATAATTACTTTAGTTAGCCAGTACATATTGTAACTAATTGCTCCTCATATTACAATATGGTCCAAAAAACTTAAATGTAAGTTTAATGTGTAACAAAAGTTAACTTGGCTGAGTTATAGATTAAGATAAAAGAAAAAATGTGTACAAATAGAGTCAGATTTATACTTATCGGTCATCTGTTTTAAATAAATACAATCAAAAATTTTTGTTTTTAAGCAACAAATTATTTGATTGAAATGAACAGGTCATATTTTGCTAAGAAAAATTATTTTTTCTGTAAACTAAAATCATTTTCATACGATTGTAACTATTTAATATTGGTAAATAAACATAAAATTGTTTAGGTTGCCTAATTTTCTCATAGATTTTGCTGGTACAGTTTAAAAATTAAATAGCCCCCGTTTCCATCGGAAATCTGAAATTGTTAATTTTACTATTTTTTATTAGGTAAACAATTAGAATATAAAACGACAATACTATTTATTAGCATTTTCTTTAGTACAGACTTTCAAAAAAAGAAAAATGAAAACAAAAGAAGTATTAATAGAATACTTAAGTTATTATTTTGTCTGACTATATTCACCCAAAATTAAATACCCCTGATATATTTTGAAACTAATATACAGCATAATTTTGTTTCTTATTTACTGTTATACTCAAATAAAGTATCCAATGAATGTGATATTGGTTGATATTGAATAATAAGAATGGCACAAAACTAAATATATTACGTGTGAAGAGTATTGGTCGGAGTACTAGTAACAGGCATGATTTTGTAAACACATTCAAATATATACAGTTGGTATATATTTCGGAAGTAATGAACGGTCTTATGTGGTTAGGTATTGAAATTTGGTAACTTATATAGGTATATGTATAAAATTAAATGATTAAGTGTTATCAATTGGACATGTAAATAGAGCTTTAGTCGTCTGTGGTGTTGAGGGTTTTAATGACGCCTTCCTATCTGAAACAAAGGGTTAAATGTTACAATAATTGTAAAAGTATATTAAATGAATTTTGAATGCACCTGAAAGATCTGTAGCAGTTGATGGCTGTGTGTTTTTAATGCGTTGGTGCTTTCCTCTTTCTCTCTTTTCCCTCTCTCGTTCTTCTTTTTGCTGTCTATCCTCTTCCATTTTCATTCTGTCTGCTATACTAGGAGACATCATTAACGGCGATTGTAAATGATTCAGTCCATAAAGAGCTGGTGAATGTGTACTATTCTGATGGTGATATGGTGAAGGTGAAAATATAGGGACTCCACATCTTTCGAGGTATATTTGTTCTTCAATTCTATAAAAACACGACATATTTTATTATTATTTACAACTCACACTTGTGTAACACAATGACTGAAAATAAAGCCAAACTATAAAAATAGAAATATCTATCGAATGGTATTATTATTTGTGAGACTGAAAGGGAAAAGAGACCTCTTATTGCAATAATCCAAGTTGCAGGCGAGGCTAAAACACAACATCGATCAGGATTGAAAACATATTTAAGAAAAAATAAAAAATAATAAGTTTTATTCCTTAAGTATGTAAAATAAAAACTTGGCAACATTTCAAAAATTGAAGCGTTTTTTCTCTGAAAATAAATTCAAACAAATATAATTTGGCCAATTTCCAAGATAGAAGAATAATTTTAATCTCAAAACGTTTGAAATTTGGAATAATCAATAATTCAAAATTTTATATTAGCAACAAGAGGTCCCTTTTTCGGCTTACATTTAGAGTACGTTTATATGAGGCGTTGCAAGGCAAAGTCAGCAATCTCCACTTTCTATGAAACAAATGTTTTAACATTTTCTTATTATATTTTTCACTCTGCATCGACTGGTGACACTGATTTTTATCACATATAGGTAATTGCGGCAAAGAGAGTGCAGAAGAAAATCAGATTTTTTAAATTTACCAAAAATAACTGCGCCTGGAGATTGTCGACTTTGCCACGCAATGCCTCATATCGATAGAAAAATATTAATTAAAATTTATCTTTGTAAATATTTCAAAACGATAAAAAATAAAATAAAAACGAGTTTCTATACGTACAACCACAGCTACGATGATTTTTATCAATTAGAAATTCTAAAAAAAGAATGTCTTTGTATAAATTTCAAAATTCAAATGTTAAATGCTAAAAAAAGAGTATCTTACAAATAAAATTTGTACCTCATAATGCTCTTTTATTAGAAATATAAAAATTAAATAATATATATACAAAATTAACAATCTTATTTGTAAGACTATTTTATTAAATTGTTTATTTGTTAATACATTTCATGTAGTTAAAAATCAAAAATCTATAAATCACAACTGATAACAGTCTTTTAACAGCTAAATAGCAACAAATAAATATAGTTTAGTCAAAAATAATGTTCATTGCAAATCATGATCAAAGTGTAGACAGCACTACTTTTCTTCCAGCTTAAGTTATTAAATTCTAATAACTTCAATAGTTTTGATATAAGTAAATATGTGTAAAAACAATCTTACCTAAAGGCGTGTTGAAGGTGAGGTGAATAGAGGTTTGCTGGATGGTAAGGTGAATATGAAGCAGGGTCAACCATAAAATGAGAAGGGGCAGAAACCGCTGTAGACATCAACGATCTTTGTTCATCCGGCTTATAAGGCTGGAAGCCACTGCGAGATTCTAGATTTACCGCACCCGATTTTGATTCCTAATGAATATTTGTTAGTAAAATGATTATGTTTAAAATGAAGTGGCATTTAATATAATCTAAGTAATATAATAGTTGTTTAATTTCGAAATGAACTGAATATAAAAAATGTTCAAACCATTTGTAGGACCAAAGAATTAAATATTAATCAAATATTGATGCTAGTTAATGATTGAGCGACCTGTCACTACTGAATATATAAATACAATAGAAACCACACATTTGAAAATGATTTTAAGTTCAGTCCGAATTCTATACTACTACAGTTGTGATGTGATATTGTAAATATCATTTTTATTTTTATTAGACAAATAAGCATGAATACAAACTAATTGTTATCTTACATCATTTGGTGTTGACTTATTAGGATAAGATAGAGGAATTCTGCCACTTTTTAAATATCCTTGTTGCTGTCTTTCCAGGACTTCAGTTCCTTCTTTATCTGTACAATACAATTTGTAAGTAAAAATAAAACACGAGAATGGTGAAAGCATAAAAAATGAAAATGAAAGAATAAATGTTTGAGTAGGTAACCTAATATTTAAACATCTTACCATTCGATTGTATGGAAGATGGACCTGCTTGTTTTGCAAGATTTCTTAGTGCAGCAGCAAATGACCGACCACCAGATGATGGTGGAAGAGCTTGACCTACACAATTTGGATTTAATGGATTTTTCAAAATTGAACTAGAAGATTGAAGTTTGTTTAAACCTAGAAAATACATTTTGATACTAATACATATTCTATATATTTCTAAATATATACACATAAAATATGAACTGTTTTAATATTTCGTACTAACCTGTATCTACTTTGGAGTTGTAATTGTTGGAGCTTTGTATAGGTCGCTTAGAATTATCCAGAGTCTGCTTGATATTTTTCCGCGTAATTTTATTTGTTTGATTACCCTAAAAATGTAATTCATTTTTTATTAATTAATCTATATTATTAGAACTGACAGGCAATGTTTATAATTTAGAATCTTTTGTTTCAATTAAGTAAATTATTAAATACCTGTATTTTATCAATTGTCATATTTTGTGGAATTGGTTGATCAGTATAATCGTCTTGCCTGATGCTATTAGCATAAGAATTTTGAAGACTTTGCTTATCTAAAGGCATACCAAAACGTTCATACTCAAGAGCTTGTATATGAATGGTTTCATAACATTCCACACAGACCACAGCAAACTCTCCATTTTCCAGTAATAACGCTTGATCAGATTGACGGTGGTAACGTAAGAAAGGATAATCCTTGAATTAAATTGTTTAAACAAATTATTTACAGTTACATATATTTGTTTTATTATATTTACTAACATTTATCGCTAAAGACCGAATACTATGGCGTCCTGTTCGTTGGGTGCAAACATAGCAAACATATTCTTTATGATTGTACAGTCGTTGAGGTTGAGGAACGGGAGTTGCTGCCGCTTCAAAATCTCGCCATTGGGCGACATAACCATGGTAACAAAATGTACAAACTAGTGCAGACCCATCTTCACGCAACTGTTCTGATCCTGCAGTCGTTTCATGTTTTAAAAGATAAGGAAAATAAGGAGCATTTCTACCCTAAAATTATAAAAAAAAACCATTAATGCAATAACAATTGATTGTGTTAAAAAAAGGTTTAAAATACTTGTGGATGACTATATAGAACTCTGGCATATGTTAAATCTGAATGATAGCCACATAAGAAACAATAAATAGATGAAACATCATTTCGATTAGATGTTTGCTGCGAGTTATAACCATTAACATTCAAACTAGGAACGTTATACCTAGAAGACAAAATTCAAGGTATATTAGACCAATGAAATAAAAATTGTCAAACAATTTGTACCTTCTATGTTCTAAAGGGACCCTGTTGGTTTCCATAGAATTCCATTGGGTAGTCAGTTGTTGAACACACTTATTACAGGATAAAACTCTACCTTGAGATTCAACACAATAGTTTTCTGACGACCTTAAAATTATTAAAATTTTTTATATAATAAATTACAAAAATGTATACAATTTATTTTAAAGTCCCTTATGTGATCTTACGCATACCTTGATAATTGTTTAAGACACGGAAAATGCATGGCATGTGAATTCATGCCTTCGGCACTTGTACACAACCATTTAAGTTGAGAACGAGGTAGCATTTCATAACAAACATAACACCGAAAATTATTACCACTCATAATATGGTCACTTCCTCCTCCATTGCCAGTTAAATCAATAGCAGCCTACGAGAAAAAAAATTTGACTATTTATAATATATTCTTAATACACAGTGTTGTATTAATGGTTTGAACAACTAACATTTAAACTATTTTGATGTATTACAGACGGTGAAGATGTTTGCGATTTGTTTGGTTTAGTGATATCATATGGGCGAAAACGAATATCAGGTGACTTAATTGACTGAAGTGATGGAGATGGAGAAGGTACAACAGGTAAATCCATCAACATAGTAACTTGATGCTTTTGAGGAACAGATTTAAAACATACAGCACATACCTAAATAAGGAATAAAGCAATAAATATTGATTTGTTATCAAAACATATTAGATATATGTACTTGATACATACTTGAACAGTGCCTTGAGGAGATATCGGAAGAGCTCCGGGTGGAGTTTTTATTTTTGTTAATGATGGATAGTAGGGCTCACGACTGTTATTTGGGTAACAGTATAAACTTCTGTAAAATAGCGTGAAAATAACTAAAAGAGGTATTTAAAAATGGTGTAACAATAATTACCGCATCGATACTGAAGGATATTCAAGTGAACAAGTGAAGCAAACAAATGTAGACGTATCAATAGAAGGAATTAATCTTTTGCGCAGAATATAATTTCTTTCTCCGTGTGGAATACCTTTTGATGTGTATACCTATAATATAATACATTAAAATATGCTCTATAATAACTATTGCGATTAAAAAAGAATTTGTATTGTTTCTAATGAACATGTAATTTTTACATAATTTAAAATACTTTCAATACTTATGAGAAGCATTCAGTCACCTAATTATATTGTAGAACAATGTTTATTATAAACAATAATGGGAATAAATAATAAATTCAATTTTATTTTCTTGAGTACATATGTAGTTGACTCCGAGATAAACATTGTAAATTATTGATTTGATAATATAATGTACTGTAATATTTTGACTATATAAAAATGATACTCAATAAACATTCAAATCTAGTTAATTTAAAGTAACTACAAACTAATAAACAACCAGTTGTAAATGTTCTCACCTGCCATTGTTTTAAAAGGTGAGCATGACAAGCAGAACATGTCTGTACACGACCTGTACTATCCATTGGTCTTGAACGAGGAGGTCTAGGATGTAACATAAGGCTAGGAAAAAATGGTTGGTCAGTTTGATTGATGACTACAGGTGGTTTAGCTGACACGTGTGATAAGGAACCTCGACGAAATTCCTCACCACAAACATAGCACACTTCAGTTGAAGAGTTTTTGTCAGGCATCGAAAGATCCAAAATATCTGTACCACTGCTGCTACTGTAACTTCCTACAAGCAAGCAAAATAATACTATTAATAATACAACATAGGCAGTGGTGTAAGGTATACCCATCTCCAACTTTTCTATCTATGCGTTTACTTATAACCGTGTATATTATTCAATACAAGTAATAATATAGCAATTAATAAAAATAAATATGTATACCTGGATTAGAATGAGGTGCCCCCATATTGATTGTATTTGAACCGTTTTGTTGAGTTATGTGATCAGATAAAGTTGAAGCAGAAGTCGGTTGAAATCTAGTACCTCTACTATCTTCTCCAGTTATTTGTGACATTGCAGATGACATTACTGTATCCTTATGGCTATATAGAAACAACACGCATTAATACTTATGTCATTGATACATTATTAATCATATTGGGTGATATATTTATAATAAAAGAGATCTTATAACAGTTTATATTTTTATTTAAAATATATTTGAAGAAATTATTTATTTTTATTTTTTGATTAAATAATAATCGCCAACATGATAATACAAATATATTTTACTAAAATACCAATAATAACCAAAATTTAATAGAAATTATATAGTGTCCTTTAAAAATTTTAATTAATGCATTTTTACAATTTCCCCCAATAAAATCTACTACTGCTACTATCTGGAACACCAGTAGTACAACTATCTCACTAAGTATAACTATTAATATCTTAGTTAAATCTTATCTAAAATTAATCTGCATTAAGCAGTCCACACTCTGATTAAGTTTAAAACAGTTATATTTATGATATACTATGCTGTATACCGTAAACTACATAATATACATGAACTTAATTAAAAAAATAGTGTGTTAAGTTATGTATGATCTATTTGTAATATTAACCTGTTTGTAAAATCTACACTAAGACCCAATAGTTGACATGCATATTCTCCTTGAGTTGAAAGGTCAGCACCAGTAAATGGGCCATTATCACAGCGTTTCAGCCAATATACTCGTTGTCTTGCTGGTACATTATCATGTTCATACCTATCCCACTGACCGATTAGAAGTGAATAACATAAGTAACAACTTGTCACCTAAAAATAAATAACAATTAAATAAGTATTACATAATATGCATTTAGTTTATTGGTAAACAATGCAAATTAGGTGCTTATGTTAAGTGAAAATTGCAACGTCATTTTACATAAAGATAGCACATATGTATATAACGAAAAGTGAATATTTTGAAATAAAACTTGGATTTTTAACAATAAAAATTTTAAAATATGAATTACCTATTAGAACACAGTTAACTAGAAAAATATAAAATTAAGAAAGAGTTAAAATTTAGGCCATGATCATAAAAACCAATTTCGTTATTGAAAAAAAAAAAATTTTTTTTAAATAACGTACTTAACAGTTCAATACATACCATGTTTTCTTGCTTAGAATCAAATGACAGTTTATAACCTTGTGGCGGCTCATGCATTTCCAGGAATGGAAAGTGTGGTGTGCCATCTATAGGTCCTGTAGATGATGGTCGTATCCTTAACCAATACTGTTCAGAATGACCCGAATTCCCACATACGAAACATACATTTTGAGTTGCAACGTTAGATATGTCCTGTTTCATATATATACCGTCATTATTACGGACTTCTTGTGCCATCACACTATTACCTGAGTAAAAAAAAAATGAATAAAGTAGAATAATAAAAAAAAAAATTTGAAATCATAAATTTTCATAGTTAGTAGTGAGATTGGAAGAATGTTTTGTTATTACCATCGAGTATCACAGTGGAATTAAGAATAAATTATTAAGAATCGTTGATGACAGATGTTACCAGCTGATGTGTGGCACATACATTTTTTCACAAACACACAGCTGTAGGATTACTAATAAGGAAAAATAGGGCGTACAAATTTGATTTAACAAGCGGTTCACGTGAACTGGTTTTATGATAAAATCAGTACTTAAATTCTCTACAATAATGTTTAAAGTATAATATGCAACACTAGTGTGCCAGGTACTTACGTGTAAGAGTGTGATGCACAAAATGTAAGGGACTTCTTTCGTAATTTGGTTATCATAAGACCGTCGATTATAACATGGGGGCTGCGGTTATCATAATAAAACAAAGGGATAACACATCGAATGGTAATTCATGTTAAAGTTAATGCTTCGTCCATTATTTTATTTAAATAAGACGAATTTGTTCGAATATCATATTGTGTTCACTTTGGTTGTATACTTGAAAGAAATTTCACTTCAATTAAGTACACCTATAAAAAAAAAACTTCACGAATGATATACGTTTTTTCTTCCATGATTTATTTTTCATTATTTTTTTACTCCATGATTTTTATATATTTTTTTTGTCTGTAGTTTTAACACCTATATAATATTTTAATGTGGACGAAAAAGAACGGTAATTATGTTAAATATATATATTATATATAATATATATAGATATTAGATAGAATAGATGGTATTTGAAAACTTTTTCAATCAATTGAAATATCTAGTGCAATATCAAAGCCAATTGTAGGTACCTCCCATACGAACAACAATAATTTTGGCATCACAATATGTAATATAAATTTATATCATTCATTTAATGTTTTTTCTCTAAGAATTTGAGTTGTACTATTGAAAGTCCACCTAAAGGTATTTTATTCAGTACCTATTGTAAGCATGTAATCGGTACAATAGAGGTAAAATCATTTCTTTGAAGTACCTAACCTTTTTTTTTCGATATTGTGGGCTGGAAGTCTGAGTTCGGACTCGTTAGGTCGGTGACCACCTGCAGAGCAGTATTAGCTTTATTTTTTTTTAGCTATTTTTTCTCTGCAGGTTTGAGGCCGCGAACCCTCATCCTAACGGGAGTTGGGGCACTACAGCATAGCAAAATCCAAATGGCATAAGAAGCTGGCCCCGTTTGTTCCTAAATATGTTTTGGTGTAAAATAATTAAATATAGTAGATACATTTTTTACTTAAAGTTCAATTTTTGACAAGGAACTTTCTATGCAAAACTCATTATAACAAATAGGTGAGACCGGAGACGTCTAATTGTAGAGTTTAAAATTTAGATTTCCTTCAAAATTATAGCCGATAATCTTAAACGCGTAAACTAATAAACTTTCTAGCAATATTCCCTAATAGCAGCGGGAAGATGAGAAAATAATAGAAATATCCTATGGTATTCAATGAATTAGAAAAATCATATGGGGAAAATAACTACAATGAATAAAATGGAAGCCTCGTAAGTTCTACCTTCAGACACTAATAAACTGAACTTTATAGACATTGTGCATTCTATATAGACTATTGTAATCTGTGGGTAACTAATATGAATAATATTATGATAAACTTGATCAGGACTGTATATTACAAAGAGAAATGCGTTCAGGGTCAAACCACCCTCCCCCCTGACATCACTTCAATATTTGAAAAATTTCCTTTAACAAATACAAAAAAAAACTTAATTCTAGTTGGTTTATCTCTCTGTTTACCGGTACCTAAATACATAGTTGATAGTTAAATAAAAGAAGAAGATCATAATAAACTTCCAAATAAAAAGATAAGAAAAAATAGATAATGAACCTAAATAAAAAAATAGTAATTTATTATATAGAGAAATACTACTGGTATACCTACATTTCAATTTTTGTATTTTTATTATTATGTTATATAATAATAAAAATACAAAAATTGAAATGAAACCAGAAACAAAATATAATTTATTAGGTATGAAGAATGTATATAATGTATCTTTTGAAAGACAAGCATAATATCTGCTTGCAGCAATCTGTGAATTTTATAAAACCCTTTAGAGCTTGGTTTGGCACACGAGAGGGTACCTACCAGTCGTGTCTTCCACTTTTGATCAACTTAATCTACTTGAAACTCATTATTTTAAGAAATAATTGCGATTTCGTTTTTTTTTTGTTTTGAAAACATTTTTATGTATGTTATTTTATAGTATTATAAAACATCCAAATACCTAATTAATTATTTGTATATTTTCTAAAGCGCTATTAACATAGTTTAATATATCTTAAATGGTAACATTTATATTTTACTAACTCTAAGCTAAATTAAATAGTTTGTTCGATAATTTTGATTGATTAATAACCAGGTTTAAATGATTACTTTTTTCTCCTTTTTCCCTTTAACTCCAAACAAGAAGAGTAGTAATATAAAGGAGTACATTTGTTAATTTTATCTTTTTCTATTTAAAATATTTAAAAAAAAATGTTTTCGAAACTTTATTGTCATGTGAGTATTTTTGACTTTTGAGTAATTCAATTATAGTAGATGTCAGATTACTACAACTACTAATTTAATTAAAGTAAATCAATAGCTATAAAACGTCAAGGTTTATATATGGATTCCTTTTTTTTTCTTTAGAGTTGTTTCATTCCAACAAGACACTATACAAGTTTACTGTGGATATTTTTTAAAATTATATATTGATATTGTTTAGGTTAACTAATGAAATCAGGTAAGTAAACCTTTTTACAATTTATAAATACGTAAAATAAATACTATTTTTTTTAAATTTCGTAAGTAATATGTATAATTTTTTTAAAAATTAATTTTATTCTTAACTTTTTTAATTTTGGCTGAAATCTAAAAATATTGTTTTTATCAGATTATATTATTACTTTATTACCGGAATTGTCATATTCGACGCTTTTCAGTGTGTTTGAGGAAGCTATTTACGAAAACATGTTTCCTTTTACCTATGTTTAATGTTTATTATTTATATAGTAAAATGTGTTCGTTTTCGTTAGGAGCGACAATATAATGCCAGAGTTTAAAATATATTTTATTATGGACTTTTACTTTTATTTAAATAAGTTATATTATAACAACAGATATTATTGTTGATGTTGTGAGACTATGTATTACTTACATTGCAGCACGGATTATTAAATTTGGAGCATATGTGTACGAAGATGGTACAAAATATATCGGAGATTGGAATGACCGAGGCCAAAAACATGGTTTGGGTCATGTTCAGTTAAAGGATAATACCCGTTATGAGGGAGGATTTTGTAATGGGCTTTCCTCGGGTCTTGGTGTTTTGCAGTACCCAGATGGAACTAGGTAGGTTAATACTGTAAATCTTATACTTATTTTTGAATAAAAAAAATGTTATTTTGCCTAACTACGATCTGACTGAAGGGGTTTTAATTAACCTCAGTTTATAACGATTATAAACACACTAATTGCCACTATATGTTAAATCATTGATTTTCAAGTATATTTTATACTTTATACAATATAAAATATCTATATATCCGTATGCATAGAAATTTATAGTTTTCTCGCAATATGATAGAGTGTCAAAAATTGATAATTAAAACAATGCTCAAAAGGTGCATGTAATTTTCCTGTACAACCATACCGGTCTCAGACAATAATACTAGTTGACCAACAGGAAATCTCAATATCCCTGAATATTTTCCAGTGTTGTAATAACTTTGGAATAAGAACTTATAGATTTGTTATATTATGCATTTTGTGGTTTTAGAATATGGTTCTAAAACCACCAAAAATCATTGTTTAAAATGAGTGTCGACCAATCACTATTTTTAAGCAGGTAATACTCGAATTAATTAATAGTTAAAATATGAAGGGCTGCGGGGAAAAAAGATCAATTTCAATTTTTTTTAAAAATTAGATTTTGGTATCAAATTATTTGTATTAATGTATTGTATCTTTAATGCGCTCGAACCAGGGAAAAAATAGAATAATCGAGAGTAACGACCGCCGGAAATTTAGGCATACAGGCAAAATGTATTACGTTTTGAAATTAAAAACATGACTTTCTCAGAATGTTAAAAAATTGACATTATCTTTTTTCCCCGCAGCCCTTCATATATAAGTAACCACTATAATATAGAACGTTGGCAGTGTACAGAGAAAAAAATATTTAAATTTTATTAAAAAGTAAATAAGTAACTATTAGACAAATTATTTTGATACTTTTTTTTTATGGGATACAATTATTAGTTTAGTAAAAATGATGACGAGACACGGTTTGTTTTGTTCCAACCAAGAGTATCCGAAAAGAAAAATTTTAAATTTAGAAAATTTATGATTTACGTTGAAAATTGTGCGTAATGTTTTCCAACAAACCATCTTAATATAAATCTAATAAATAAAAATGAATCCATTTAAGGAAGCGTCAGCAGCTTATTGAAACACAGTTACCTATGTAAATGCTTTTTTTATCTATATTGGTACAATTTTTTTGTGTAGATATGAAGGAGAATTTATGCAAGGATGGTTTCATGGTGTTGGCATGTTTTGGAGATCTGATGGCATGAAATATGAAGGACAGTTCAAAGGAGGCCGTATTTGGGGATTGGGTTCGTTCCAATACTTATACATCAATTACTTAAAGATAGGTTGATTCTAGTTATGTAGGTAAATAGATGACATAGTGCACGGGTGTAATGAGATATTGAGTTATGTATAGCAATAAATACCTTTCATAGCCTTCTACAGTTTTCCATATCTCGTAGAATTATAGAGGCCACTTTAATTTGTTTCGGCTAGAGAACATTTTAAGTTAATTGATTGTATGAAATATGGAGTTATAATATTTCATAAAAAAAACTTAAAAATGCCGTTCATATAAAATTATAAAACTGTATTTATAAGTTATTGTTATGGGAGGGGGGAAACATGTTGACCGATCTATAAGTTTGCACTTATCATACCGGCCGGGTCAAATGTCAATAACCAACCAGACACCGGTCAATACCCCTTCACTGTTGGGGTGCCTTGCCAATCCCCAAATGATGCCACTTGGCTTAGGCACATACAACTAAAGGTACGATGGATTCCAGGACTTAATCAAGATAGTTTTTTTTTACGGTAATTTCTACATCTGTATTGCAATTGAATGGTTGAGAAAGAAAAAAAGAATAGTGAATTTTGTGAAGTTATACAGGAGAGTAAAATAAAAATTATATTTTGAATTTGTTCTTATAGGTGATGTTCAGTAGTTTTCATTACTATTTCACTAAAAATAAATTATACTTATCTCTTGATAAAAAATTGTAAAACAAATAAAAAGAGAAAATGTTTCATTGTCATTGTTTTTGGGAAATTTAGCACCTGTAACCTTTCGGTTATAACCTATTCAATTATCTACTAAAGTTTTAAGCGATTTTTATGTTCATTTATATTGTGTTTTTATACTTTTGTGGATGCTTTTAATTACAGGTAATTAGTTTAATTAGTTAGTTATGCTTAATTAGTTTTGCTATTATTGAGCATTTGGAATCTGCAGTTAAAGTTTAGTAATACTAATGCCTAATGAGAGGTTTTTGAAATTTATATGCTAGGGGCAAAAGTGGACAGTCACTTACCCAAAATAAATCTCGCCCTTTCATTGTCCCTTATAAATGTTGGTACTTCAATTTTTTTTCTTATCTTCAACATGTCTAATCAAAATTAGTAGTCAGCACACATCACGAATATCAATATTCTCATCATAGTTCATGGCACATATCGTTGATAGGTTGATTTGATTAAAAGTTTGCATTGACAATATTGTTATGTATTTACATATTTATTAATGCAAAATAGATTATTATTATTATTATTTAGGTTTAATGACGTTTAAAGATGGAAGTCATGGTCTTCCAAGACATGAGGGATTTTTTAAAGACTGCAAAATGATTCAGAAAAAAAAATGTCCTGAAGTAGTAAGCGATGCCCAACGAGCAGCATTAATGGCAAGAATACAAGCTGAACAAACATAATACCGTTTAAAAACGACTTTTAAATTATTTGAATCTTATAAATTCTAAATAGTCATAAATTAATATAATAAGTATGATATTCAACAGTATTTAAATATCAACTTATATAAGTGGTGAAATATTACAAGTAGAAAAATAGGTTTAAGGATAGTTTAAAGGTAAAGTTTTAAATTAATCAATGATCACCTAATTTATGTATTTATTACTGGGGCCGAGAATACACTAAAACTAAATTAATATTAGTGGTGGCACTAAAAATATAAAAACTATTACGATTTATCTTGAAAATACTTCATATTATTACATGTTTAACTAGAAATATTATATGAAAAAAAATTTTTTAATACCTAACAATTTGATTCAAAGTATTGGTTAAGTCTAAAAGGTCGATAACGAACAAAAATCCTTTTTTACCGTTACGTTGTTTTATGTTTATTTTTATTTTTATTTAAACAACGTTTTTAAATTTTCCTGGTTTCAGTTTTAATTTACAATACCGTTTTACATTTCGATTATCATTAACATTAGAATTAAATTTATTTTATTCTAATTATAAGCGCTATTTTTTTTTTTAATATACAGTTATACATTTAAATCATGTACCAGTGTTTAAATAAATGACGCTTCACGTATTAGTCATAAAAGGTTTAACTGCTGTTTAAATATAAGCAATAAAGTTAAATTTTTGTTATTAAAATATAATAATATTTTACGATTTTGTTACATTATTAATTGCGTGAAAATTGTATTATAAAACGTGTATTAGACATTTAGTTTATACATTGATTATAAATATTTATAATATTTTAAATTAATGGTTTATATTATGTGAGGCAATAATTGTAAAAGTAGGTTTATACAATTAAAAATTAAACAAACAAATTGCGATGTTGTCAATTTGGTAATTTTAAAAATTTTACTTTTTCAACGAATATTTTTTTGGCGTACTTTCAAGATGAGCCATTTCACTATTATATCAAAATTCATAAAAACCGTTTGTAAAAAAACGATTTACCTATATGCAGTTTTTGCATGTATAATAAGTTAGGATAACATCATAGTAGTTAATAATTTTATAATAGGTATTCGCATGCGATTTGAGCCGTATATTATGCACAATTTCATTGGCCTTTAAACGACGGATCTTTCAAGCCAGATCCCCATTAGAACTTTTAATTTAACTAGAAGAAGACTAAAAATGATATAAAAATAATTTGTACTTAAATAATGTAAACAATTTGGGAGCATCAACTACATTTTTTTATGTATTAAGCTAATTATAATTATGAGGTAAAATATAATCTTAAAAATTGTTTAGTTTTCACTATTCAAAAAACAATTAATATATCTACCATCAAAAAGTTCGAAGATTATGTAAATTTAAGCCTTTTTTCAATAATACTGAGTTTGGAGTACAAATTGTTCTCTACCTTGTTTTTCTTAATTCGAGCACTATTTGATGGGAAAATACCGATTGGTCTTTGCTCATAAATTTGACTAATTTAAACCTATTGTAAATTATAGTTCACCATAAACTAGGATTCTCGATTGTCTACTGGATGGATAAATGTATTGTAACTCCTGCCACGACAATAAATATTTATTAATAACAGCTACTTAAAGGTTTGACTAATTATTATTTATTTTGCATCATCAATAAGTATGCTATATATGTCTATTATATTGTGAATTGACTTGATACAATTAATTAGTAAAAATAAAGAATATTAAGAAAATCCTAAAAAAAATGTACACAGTTACGTATTAAAAACATATTTATAATATTTTATCACATTTACTTTACAGTAGGAAGTAGTTATCATAGAATTAATTGATTACTATAAATATATAATATAATAAGTAATTTTATCTAATAAAATGTTTATATTATTCTTAGTGGATAGAACAACATTATATTAGGTACCATCCGTCAATAATAATAATTTAAAGAACTTTTTTTTACAATTTACTTATCTATACTGCTACTGTTCTCATATTTTCTGACCTAGTACACTTGACCTTGTGTTAAGCTCGATAAACAAAATGAAATAATACAACCACGCATAATATAAAATGATAACCATTTCTAAATAATATGATAAACGTACATCGAGTGTTACTTAAATTGTTTTTTAATGCATTAGCAAATATGAAGTTCAACTTAATTTTTATAATGTTTATTATAAAAAAGTATTTGGTTTTCAAGTTATAATAATAGTATAAATGAATTACAAATATTTCTATTAGCCGTATGTGTTACATACAATTTTATTGCAAATCTGCCAGGCTGTGTTAGATCTATTATACATTGTGTTTTTCTTGATTTCAAATTGGAAGGGGTTAACTTCTTTTAACTTTGGTCTCATAAAGTACTTTTTGAGTACTATTTCTAATCTTATAGACTTGACATAAATAAATCGGGCCGATTATCAAAAAAATAACGTAGGTCCAGACTCAAAAGTTAAAAAGTACCTTCGCATTAACGCTAAAAAAACACTAGCGATACTTGTTTAAAATTAAAATATAATAAACAAATATAAAGATTTTAGTTGTCTCTATTTTAGAAAAAAATCTAAAAACTTATTACTTATACTATGAGCAATATTATTAGTAATAATGCTAAGTATTAAATTTTAAGTTTTTGTCTATACTAGTGTTTACTAAAAAATCATGATAAATAATAACCTAATTTTTAAACAAATTTTAAAATTGGTATAACATACCTAATAAAAAAAATATTTTCCATAACTTACGTGTTAGTTCATAAAAGAACTAGACGGGTTTCTAATATTTTTAATTTAAGTTCTTATTAAAAAGCCAATACTGTGCAATTTCGAAAAAAAAGTTTAACTTCTAGTTACAATGCAGGACTAAGAAAGTGTCGATTTTCCAATGATATGTTTTTGGAAAAACTTTTTGAAATTCGCATCGAAGAATTTTTTAACTGTTGGTTCTTCATAATATTTATAGTCTGTTGATTAGAAATCCTTCTCTAAAAGTACTTTATGAAGACAAAAATTAATCAAATTTTCTCCTTTATAACTTAAATGTTTTTTTTCTTTAAAATTTGGTACGTTGTTATGTACTCTGAAATGAATACAATGAAATTGGTTCAAAATTTGAATGGGGTATTATTTAGGCATAAACTAACTTAGGGTATTGTTTTTTAAATAGTAATTAAAACTGTTAAAAAATTGTATTTTATTTTACAGAATACACAACTAATCCGAGTTTAAGTTGTAAAAAATACTCATTTAACTTAAAAGAACTATCCCATGTCCGTTTTGGGTTAAGTCTTGATATTCTTTCCTGAATTTTGACAAACATATTAAGATAGAAATTTAGAAGCATTTCTAAAATACATTTTGACATTTTTTTTTTTTATAAAAGACATTGACAACAATGGATCCCCTCCCCTGACATACACAAACAAGTGTACAAAAGTATACATTGTCATACAAATGTTGCAATATTTCAGGACAGTATGATGCACCTGTGCATTTTATATTACGCATAAGTACATTATCAAGGTCACCTTGACCTAGTCTTGACCAATTGACAACAGCTGATGATAATAATAGGTAACTGTAATCACGTGTTTGCTGTCAGTTTTAATTATTTCAATAATATAATAGTAATATTCAATAAGAATGGTTTTAATTATTTTAATTAAATTAAAAAAATTTTAAATAAGTAATTATAACATTTTTTTTTTTTTAAACAACGGAAATGGCGAATGGTAAATGTTATGGGAGCAATTATTGTCTTGTTAACTTTGAGTTACACTTCTAAGTAATAATATTATTTTTGTGTGGGAATCGCACAAAAATGTAATATCACCATAAAAAAAAGAAAAGAAAATGAAATAGCTCAATAACGATGTAGGCAGATATTATTATTTAAAAATGTTGGAATAATATTAAAGAATCTCCCTCCTATGAGATATAATAGCCAAGGTCATTCTATACCAGGAAATGAATGCAGTTGAAAATGCATTGCGAGGCCCTTCCCGCTTACCCGTTCTGTTTGTGTAAGGCGGGGTATGTAGCGCACAGGAAACAGTATGGAATATCATACGCACAGTGCACTCTGTATGGTCGGATAAAAATCACTCGTGGTCAAGGACAAAACTGCATAGTCATATGAAAATCGAAGGGAGAGGAAGAAGCTCTCTTACGCACTTGAAGGAATATATATTTTATCACCGTGTAATTTGTATGATACATAAATAGTTTATAACATACATAATATACATATATATATATATATATATATATCGTGGGAGAAATCCATTTTTACATAATTTATTATTCAAAGACTTTTGTTATGTAACAAAGCTATAAATCATAATAAAAGAAGTACACTCTGTTTATACATATTTATGAATAGCTGTTATTCTACTCAGAAATGAGATGAAAAACATCATAGTCCATAGGTAATCTTTTCAATATAATAATATATATTTTATTTAAATATTAGTGTATATATACGATATAAATACATTTCGATAGAGTGCCAATAGGATAATTGCCAACTGTATCTGTGATTGGGTTTGTGTAAATACATTTTAATTGCTATTTACCTACGTAAATAGTGTTTTTTGATCCATAATAATATAGATTTACGATTTTTCGGGTTCATAACAAGTAACTTGGTGCCTTTCACTTATTGACGAATGTGGACCTATTAAGAAACAATTATCACGATGTAATTGTCTTAACTGTTAAAATTAGAAATTAGAAATTTATTACATTTTTGGACATATATAGTGATTTGGTTGTTATAATAAATATCGCTAAAATTAGTAAGTGAACTATATAGTATTAGAATTTTGAGGAGAGACTTTATCAACTAACTACAGCTTAAAAAACTAAACCGCCAACTACGTCACTGCATTAAATCATTCACACTGTATACTTGAAAGTTTTTATTTTATATTTATATAGTGCACTTTAATTATTATTATTACTGTGTTTAGTAGCCTTGGCCTTCCTATTGGATGACAATCTTTGCCAACTTTTATAAATTGCCAAGTGCATAATGCTACGTTGCCAATTAAAGTAGACATCGAGCCATTTAATTAACAACACACATTCAAGAATTATTATTTTAATAACGGATAATATATATATATAAATACATACCTTTTTATTAAACTGAATAATAAAATATTAGTATATTGAATTATAATTTTTATTGATATAACATAAAAACTTAAAATTAAATCATCCAGCTTACAATTTAATAATACCTTTATATTTTTGTAAATTTTATTTGTAACATTAAAATAAATAGTAAATAAATCACTTTCAAAAATTAATAATATAAACGAAGTATAAATATAAGAATGTGGAGAGTTCGACCTGCGATAACACTTTAACCAATGGACCGATTTCTTAACACTACTATTTACAACATTTATAAGTTTTTTTTTCAAATTTGTAGTATTCTTAGGACGTCCTACGGTACCATACTGTTAGAAGTAGAAATTTACGTTTTTGTACAAAAACAAGACCTATATGCTTTAAAATAGTTAAAAACAAACTAAGTTTCAAAATATGTGAGTTAAGACATTTTTAGCTTGATGTTTAGTATTATTATTAATAAGATGCACATGCAATGCGTCTTAATATATGCTAGTGTATGAAATATAAAAAAGTAATTAATTTAATCAATATAAAAAACAGTAAAAAGAGGATTGACTGTTAATTCACTCACACATGGCAAGCTGGAAATTACTAACGTACCATTTTTCCCTTTAAAAAAATATGTACATTTTTGTGTGCTTTTCTTGATATTCAAGAAGGGGTGATATTTTTTAAAATATTTAGCCAAAGTAAGTACATTTTTTTATGTATAGACTTAGTATCTGATGGAATCGCATCAATAGTTTAGAAGATATCGTAGATCCAGATACAAATATAAAAAAAATATCTTCTCAGCTACAAATCGAAACTAAAACAAAAGAACTATTTTATTTTTGTGTAAGGCTAGAGAAACAATTTATACACGTAAATACATTTTCAAAAAATAGTAATCGTAGTTAAATTTAAAACAAAATTTTAGTTTTACATATTGGCTATAAAATATGAAATTTAATATTTTACAAGTGACAATCAAAAAACTTAAATCAACTAAATATATTTCCCAGCCTTAAAATTACACTAATGGTAAATTGAATGGCTACCTAAAAAACGAGTAGGAATACAAATTCGGTCGTCAATTATTTTCATGATGCAAAAATAAAAAGTATAAAACTCTTTTAAAATAAGATTTTAAAATCAATACCGTTTAGAGCAATTATTGACAATACTTAATTTTAAAAATCAATCAATAGATTTGAATGGAGCTTTTAAATGTCTGTAGAAATTATATTGTTCTCTGTAATATCTTGAATTTTATCTATTGACTTTTGACGATAATTTAAAACGTTATATTTACATAACTATAAATTATAATTTAACACGAAGGCTTGTCATTATATAATATCTACAAAAATGGCGAAAAGGGGAAAAATCGGTTTTATTTGTACAATGTACTTCGTGGAAAAACGAGGTTTATTATAGTATGATCTAGCCACTAGGTAGATAACGTGACAGCTTTATGTCTGTACGTAGGTAGTTTTCTTGTGTGTGTTCTTTGTTGAGTGGACATGGAGGGGGTTTTTCGCATGCAATTGTAGTGCAGTATAATTATTGTTCTGCACGCGGGCGTAGATGCATGTATGATCAGGCAGTCGATTCAACATCTGCTGTAACGACCAAGGTCGTTAGCTAGATGCAGCATGCACCCTACCATCCGCCTGTTGCATATTGCTTTGTTTCCGGCAACACAATGTGACAGTGTACCTATGGTATAAACTAGAGAAGTAATGAATTTTATACTTTAATAAAATAGTTAAGCTAATAAGCATACTTGGTATTTCGTTGATTTTACAATCTATACACACATATATATGTATATAGGTCAAAACGCCAAATACGAACAAAAGTTTGGAGAAAATCCCCTCGGTTAATTTTGAAAATTACACTGCACGTATGTTCCAATAAAAAGAATGTTCTTACATTTTTTTTTCCGATCATTTTGGTCATGGTCGTAAAAAGTATTTTCAGTTTTCGACACTTTTTCTTTTCTTTTTTCTTTTATAATATTAAAAAAAATTAATTAAAATCCAGTTTCTTATATAAAATGGTCTCGGCTTTCTGAAAAAATATTGATTTATTTTTTCGAGTAACAGAAAGTCATTAATATTGAGTTTATAACCTAAAAAGTTGGTTTTTTCGTGTTAAAACACTTAAATAAACGTTTCTATGTTAATGTGTGGAAATATTGGTAGAAATATTAAAATATTGTAAAGGCAGACATGTATATTAAGTATTTGAGGGGGGGGGGGGAGATAAAATTAGGGTTCCTAATAATTTGTTGCCGTTTTCACCAATAGGCAAATCGATAACATAATGAAAACATTTTTCGGATATCTGTTGACTGTTCTCTTAATAGTAGTCTGAAAATTGATCAAAGTATAATTTTTCCTGGTTTTTTTTTTTGGAAGGGGGTCCTTAATAAAATAAAAAAGGTTCAATTCAGATTCTTAAGCATATCATACATGTATTATAGTCCCACAGCTCTAGATCTACCTTCATTCTAATTTTCAGACCTTACGTCCTAAAACTACACTAAAAAAAGAGAAATAGTTTCCACCCCTTATTGGGAAAAGGGTTTATTATATTTATTTGATTTGTCAACGATTATCTATAGTATATGGTATACCATGTCTATGACTATTCCATACTAATTTTTAGCGAATAAGGTTATTTTTAAAAAAAGTTTTAGAAAAAATTGAAAATGATGGGTATTTTTCTCGATTTTGAAGGTGCGCGAGTGAACTTTTTAAATTGTTGGCCTAATCAAGTATCTTTCAAGAACGATTTGTACATAATATAGACTTGCAACATTAAGAAATCGGTTCAACAATTTAGAAGACATCATGGGAAAACAGTACCTTCTCAGCTCCATATCGAAGCTAATATCACACTCCACAAATACAAATAAAGCCAGGTTGGGTAAAAAGGGTTGGACTT
The DNA here is from genome assembly GCF_023614345.1 of Adelges cooleyi. NCBI lineage: Eukaryota > Metazoa > Arthropoda > Insecta > Hemiptera > Adelgidae > Adelges > Adelges cooleyi. The sequence continues at coordinate 229,549 of NW_026096058.1, read as the reverse complement.
ATCGTATCTTATTGAAGGCTTGAAGGTCTTTTGTTTTACTTTTGTTTATCAGATTATGTTGTCTATCGTTAGTTAAGGATTCATTTAAAGAATCCTCAAAAAGAAATATTTAAACTTTATTATTTGTACAGTTAGTTTTTCGATAAACATTCTTGAAAAATCGTATTATGTTTTTATAACAAATTTTGGTCACCTCGAAAGAAATTATTAAAATATATATACCTTTTTCTGCTACAGTACTTATAAAATGATATTGGTGTACTATTTCTTATCTGTACTCAGATTGTAAACATGGTGATTCCGAGTATAGATAAAAATTGTCCAACCGCTGAAAATGGGGGTATAAAAAAAAATATGATATTATATTTGAAGTAAACTTAACAAAGTTAGAATATATAAACTGATTCGGCAAAAACAATCGTCAAAGTTCAAAACTAAATTGATAGTAAGTATATTAGTGGTTATTTATACCTACGTGTATTAAATTAAATCAATTTTAACAAGATCAAACAATTATTGTGTAAATAAAAATCGAATCATATTTTCTTTGAACTGGTGGTGTAATACAATCACGCAGAAAATCAACCTTGAATTAACTGCACCTGATGATGATTGCACGCGTATCTCGTATTCAATTAGAAGTAACACAATATATAAGATACACAGCTGATAAAAGGTAGTTATTTACATACTAGTAAACAACAATGTATTAATATGCAGCATAATATTATGTGCAAAATAAACAGATAAACGGAAGACAATTATTATCCGCTTCGTAATATGATTTATTTATTCTAATTATTGTTCAACGTTTAGAAGATAAAAAGGCAAAATAAATAAGAAAACAGAAGTTGTAAAATATACCTATCACTGATTTTCGTTTTATAAATGATAAGTGATAAGCAAGTCCGTTAAAAGTCATATTTATATTATAACTATTATTTTAACATAAAAACGTCCATAAATATACAATTTTAATTGTTGTGATAGCATACAATTCTATTAGCTATATAAATCTAAAAATTGTACTTCATGTGTGCATTTTTTATAAAAACAAAATAGTAAACATGTTACTGCTATAAAATATATATATATATATATATATATATTTATGCATATAACAAACAAAAGACATTATTGTGAACGCAATTAACTGTACGCGACTTTTCGTTTAGTGTAATTATCCGCATGAGTCAACCATAATAATTATTTATTTTACTTATTAATACTTTGAGATTCAATTGCCATCAGAAGCCACAAAAAAAAATGCGTTGCTGGTTTAACGATCGCTTAGAATGTTTATTAAGTTATTACGTTGATTTACATAATGAAAAAACCTGTAAAATGTGTTAACTGTATAATATATTATAATTATTTATCAACTCTTTATTGTTTTTTTGCACTGTCCACTAATAAAAGTCCACCGCCGCCCAAAGAAAATCGCCAATTATTAGTGATTTCGTGGTTAGGGTGTTCCCCTCCACAAAGGGCAGCGATTGAACAAATACTATACTTTTAAATTAGTAGTAACGATCAAACTTTTGAAGAAGTATGGCCACTCTCAAATATCTTTCGATATCATTGAATGTATACTCTATGATCTCTTCCGGTTTTTTAGTTATGATTTCTTAGGTACAAATACATTTTACGTTCAGCCCAAGTTCGTCTTCTTTCAACCCAACGTGTTGTTAAGAGCTATGCAATTGATTTGCCTTAACCTCTTAACTTTTTTCATGTAAAACGTTCGCACTCACTCTTGACAACATTTATTTATTCACACGCATTGCAAAGCACTCTTTGCTTTGACTGGCTATCATAAGGACGACAATGGGCTAAAATTAATTTCTCATTAATTATGTTTCCATTTCACCTTAAACAAACAGAGCGCAACGCAGCTTTTTAAATTCAACCCTTTGTAGATATTTATCTTATAAATTGATAATATTAGATCTTGTTATTTTATGCATTTTAACTAGATAGGTTCAAAAAAAATAGCAGATAAATACAAGTATAATTATTGGGAATATAAATTGATAGCGTTCATATTATATTTTTGTCATGCATCGGTGAAATTTATTTGGCAAACATTTTTTTTTCTTCTATAAATGCAAAACAAACAATAAAAACAAACAATTTATTTTGTATAATTCAGCATATTGTCGCATAATTTCTTATAATTTTCATACTTAAGTATTTAAAAAAAAAAATTTATACGTAAAACTAAATATTCTATACACATACAGGAGGGTATGCACATACGGACATATGCATAATATGTATAATTGAAAAGTACAGAAAAGTTAAATACAAGTGATATTTTTTAATAAGGTAATTGGCAATTTTTAATTTTGACTTATTGATTTTAATTATACGGTTTTAAATTTTCTACATAGTTTATTAAAATACAAACATAGTTGGTTCTTTAAAGACATTTTTATACTATAAATAAAATTTCATTTATATTAGCCCCATTAGTACAAAATTACCCCACGTAAGAAGATATCGAAGGCGTTTTCAATTTGTCGGTGATTTTTTTTTTGCTACACAGTGGCGTGTTTTAGGGGGGAGGTCCAATAAGGGCCATCGTCCCCAATATTTTAAAGGTCATGAGTATCAATATTATTATATAACTGATGTAAATTGTATAAATTATTACAAGCATAATTTATACTTAATGTGTTAGAAGTAGAAAAAGTCGACACTACTAGTTTTTAATTTTAGGACGCTATAACTTTGAAAATCGATTGAATCAAGTCGATATTTATTTCAAAATTATCGGACGTGCCTTCAGTGATGAATTGGCCCAAGAGTCAGATAGGCAATTGCCCACTGGACCATTCCCATTTAAGATTTTGAGGGTGATATATTGGTATAAATATGTGTCTCGTGATTCGGTTGTATGATAAAAAATCGATTTTTAAAATGTCTAACTAGGTTCTTCTCTAAGCTCGGCCAATCCTAAATCCATTAACTTCACTGTCCCACAAACGAGAAGTTTATTCCGTTTTGCAGTTGGTTTATTGTTTAGGCAGTAATTACACATTTTTTAAATTGTAATAAATGCTCTGTAAAATTGTGTATAATTTTGTACGTGTATGAATTGTTTTAATGAAAACATACTATTGTTATTGGCATAGGTGAGGATGTTTAAATGCACTATATAAAATATATATTATTATGTGCCGTAGTCGTCTTAAATGGGGAAAACTTGCTTAATTTATACAGCTCTAAAACCTATATGGGGCCTCCTTATAAAAGAGAAACATCTGGACCCTTCCGGTTCTTGTGTAGGAATGACAAAAGGTTCAAGGATACGAGGGGGTCGGAAGCAAAAAAGAGGCGGTACTCCCTTGCCTTGCAATAGTGAACGGAAGAAGGAAAGTCCGCGAATGAGTCCTGCGATTCCCTTTCTGCATCACAATGAGAAATATAATAAACGTATAAAAAGATTTAATAGTTTGGTGCCCTTTTTATGGTGAACAATCGAACAGCTGCCGCTCATTTGAATTCTAGCGTTACCTATATGACAGATTTAAAACATCAAATATAAGCATATTTTACGGCTATCACATCACGTTTAATAAATTCATAATAATATATTCTTTATGCTCACATTTTTTTTTGTGTTGAAAATTCTTTGACGGTGTGATAAAACGTGTAGGAATTATAAGAAATAAAATTAACAAAGTATAACGAGAGTTTGAATATTTATCGAAGTTATAAACACTTTTGGAGAAAATTAATTACCCTAAACCTATGTTAATTTTAATTATTTTTCATTTAATAAACAAATTTACCTACTTAAAAAATTAATAATGTTACGGCAAATATAATGTTTCTACTTCTTGATGCATGATTTTTTTTTATCCGTTTTATTTATAAAAAAGTATAAACTTTATACAAAGAATTTAGTAATTGGAAACAAAAAGGCAAAAACAATAATCTAACACAGTGGGATCAGGGCATAAAGAGGACGGAGTATAGTGAGGTGTAGTCACAGGACTGTAGGAATTATTATAACTAATATCGATAAAAAACATAATAAAGGTCTTTTGGCTTTCTATAAAACGAAGAAAACGCAGAGCTAAAATAGTGTTTTTTAGTGAAAATCCTAATTTTTGAAATCTCATCATTCATTTTCACAGGAAATCTAAAAAAAATTAAAAAATATTCGCTATTATAAAACAATTTAAATACTTAGCAGTTATAAGTGAAAAATGTGTGTTATTAATGTTTGATTTCCTGCCAAATATCCTGTCCAACAAAATTATAATAAGCTATTTTATATTATTAAACATATATTTTTACTGCTATTATGGCTTATGGGGATAGGCGATAGTGATGGCATGAGTGAGTATTATGAGATATTATAAGTGTTATGCGCACAGCCGCCTGTCCATTTGACTCTGGACAAACAACTGGCTGCGGAGAAAGAAATAGCCACTCCTTATCCTCGCGTCCAACTTGTTCAGTTAGCGTGTTAGGTTGGTATCCAGCTGTAAGCCTAATCTGCTTAAATAAATAACCCGAACCTAGTTTAAAAATATAAACGTTAAACTTAAAAAAAAAGAAAAGATTTTACTATATAATAAAAAATATTACCTATATATTTTGATAGGAGACCTAGAAGGTATTAGTTTATTATAGTGCATCTTGTTTTGTTTTTATGTCTTGTCCCAAAATAATTTTATTTTTATACTTTTATCCTGGCCATATTTTTATCAAACGTGTACAAGAACACAAAGAAACAATTTTGAGGAACTCAGGGGGAATAAGACTCATCAACCGAAGCGGCAGTAATCCCTAAGAGAACATAATTAAAATTCTGATACAAATGTGAAATGAAAATGTATTGTTTTAAAATAAACCCGTCTTATTAAAAATATAATTATTTGTAAAAAAAAATAAAAACATCATATATTTTTTAGAACCAAGGAAACAATTTCCCCTAGTTTTCGCCTTTCTGTTTTTCCCCAAAAACTAGAGTTCTATTATCTTTAACAATCTAAAGATATATTTTTATTTAGTAACTATCCTAGCTAGTTAAATAATAAAACAATTTGTTTTTAATTTTTTAATGTTGACATTTATCATTTTAGTACGATTCTGTTACATTCCCTGAAAATATTTAAAAGTTTCCGACAACTATAAATTGACAAAATTATGATCTTTTTAGTGACACTAACTAATGCCTTTGGATGCAGTTCAAACCAATAAAGTTTTGAAACATGTTATTTATATTTAGTAGTTTTTACCCTCCATAGTTTCACATTGAACGGTTTTTTTTGAAAATGATTTCATTCACTTTCAGTTACGATAATTCCTGAAGACCTGTGACTTCCCCACCCTCATTATGGTTCACACTTTATACACTTTGCTTAACCCCACTGTGTTGGCTTATTTTTTTTTCTAAATTATTTTTAATGACTGTTCATGGTTTTTAACATTTAAAATACTCGTCCTAGTTTGGAACCAACGAGTTTGCTTTATTTGCCTACGAAAGTGTTCTAAAAAATTCTCCCAGTATTAAAATTTGATGATTGACATACACGTTGTATACAATATTTTCTAAGTCTAGCTTTACTCATAGATATTGATTAAAAGTAGGAGTAAGAGAACGTTTTATAGCATACGTTTATGAATAAGTTTGTTTTTAAAAAAGTAAACATTTTTAAAAACTGAGTTACGAAAATCCCTCAGTTATGTTTATTTTATTACATTTGGGCGTTTTCTAAATATATATATATATATATATATATATATATTTTCTTTTTTACCTTATTTGTAATTTTGGAAGAACAATCTAGAAATTAAATACAAACTTCGTACGTACCTAGTATGTCAGACATAATATTTTTTTATTATGTGTATAATATAAATATAATAAGTCTACATATAAAGAAGAGTAGACTGTAGGTGTATTTTTACAAATGTCTACAAAACCGTAACGTTTTCTTGAAAATGATTTAATGACTTTCAAATGTATTACTATTTTTGTAGCAGTGGCATTCCAGTAAGCTAGCTCATCACTATATTGACATTTGTATATTTTATTCAATTACAGTTGCCTTTAAGAGGGATTTTTTCAATACCTAATATACTTTACAATACTTCTGTACTTATGTTATGTTTGTGTATGTGTTACGCATTTGATAGGTAAAAATAACAAATTTTACTGTGACGCATTCATAATAAATATCCAGCGACAGTAATATCCATAGACAGTAAGTCTGTTGAAGGTATTTAATTATGTTTAAAATATGGCCACAGCAAATACACATTTTTATACCTTGTCTTCGATTTAATACCAGGTTTACCTTTACCGACAGGTAATTGGTGGAATAACAATATTATGTATGTATATATATTGGAACGCAAGCTGATACCTACTGCTCTGCTCCAATGGCTCCGTGTATTATGAAATAGGCACACGCCAGTTCGCGGTACCATGACCAATGCGAATAATAAAAATAATTCGCGACGGAGTCTGAGAACTACTGAAGTATAATATAAATTTAGAGTACAGCTATTTACCTACCTACCTACCTAGCTATTGCTAGTCTATGGGACAGCGTGATAAAAAAAAAAGCCAAAATAAATTTGCCAAAAAACTGGCCCGATAAAAATATTATCAAAATACATAATCGTCACAATGTATTATGGTCGGGAATATTATTTAATATTATTAGACAAACTACAGCAGACATGTCTCCTAAAGGAAATGCGCCCACTTCGTCGGTCGTAGGCGTGCGAGCCGGCTTAGCAGAAAAAAGTGAAAGTGAGTATTTCGTCTTGCACGCACACAGGTAACCTAGATTTCACTTTCATCGGGTATGACCTAAATTCCCACTAGTTGTGAACGTTTGATCGTGCATGAATAACATAATAAAGCACGTATATACATACACGTCCAAATCTCGGCCCATTATATTGGCCACACTGGTTGAACCACTCGTTCTTATATAATATGGATTATATATATATATATATATATATATATATATATATATATGTGTGTGTGTGTGTGTATATTCCAATATAGTCTTCCTCGAGGGATGTGTGTTTGATCTTTCTTGTAAGTACACTGTCACGGTCAATAGGTAAACAATTTCATAACGCGCAATTTTAAAACGGTTTAGTACCGTGTGCGATTTGTTTTGTTTCAAGATGATTTAATTTGTACAATCGGAGAAAATGATGTGCAAAAAATCCGTCCAAGTGTCAAAAGTTAAAAAAAATCCGTTTTCCATGTTAAATTATTTTACTTATTACTGAATTTGGGCGCAGTGAGCACGATTCACTGAAAAAAGACCAATATATTATCGACTAGCTCAATTACACCTTCAGCACAAATGTGGAACAAATTAAATTTTGAAGTTTTTTGATTTGTGTTTTATCATAACAAGAGTTCAAATTTCAGTTTTATTTGATGTACGGTTGTGAAGTATTGACACTGACGGATTGATTTATTATACTAGTCGATACAGTTCAGTAAACTTTTTTTAGAACATTTTCATGTGAAGTATGCCTTACAGTCATATTTAATATTTTAAGTGTAACGCTTATATTATGTTATCTTTACACTATTCGGGTTCAATTAGTACAAACAACTAAACAGATTCGATAGATAAATAAAATTATACTATAAAAGTATACTCAACCGATTAAGATTTCGTTTATAATGGAAATACTGAGATAAAATATTAAGTTTAACATTACGGACTTTTCCTATCATAAAGTTTGTCTTTAGATTCTTGTAATTTACTAATTTTGGTATCATTCCCGCGGTCTTACCTTAGCTTTATCTGCACAGCTTTATATAGTAGGCAGAGCACCACATTGGGGTCGAGACCACATTTGATGAAGTGATAATAATAAATTTGAAAAATAATAAAACCACTATTGTTTGATGCAGAATTTCAATATAATATAATAATTATACTTTATACATTATACCCAATGAACTTGATAGATTTTTTGAGCAAGTTATAACTTATAACAGATAAAATAAATGTACAACAATATTTATAAAAATCGTTTAAACTAATGCGCAAACTTTATCAAATGTTGATAAAAATAAAGGATATTTCTTATTTCTGGTCGATAAGGAAAAGTATTAACAAAATAAATCAATATAATGTTAAATAGTTATTCAGTTAATATGTATACAAAATTAAACAAGGTTTTGTAAATTTATTTTATTTTAGCTATTTAAACTTAAATGGGCAGTGGCAATCGCGTTCTTTTTTTTAATTTAATTATTGGAAATCAAGTATGTTAAGTCTCTCTCTCTTAATTGTAAATATTTATTTATACAAATTATAGACTATGCTATTGGTTATTCCTTATTATGCTATAGTGAATGAAGTATAATTAAGACATTTTTATGACATATTTAAATTTGTCATTTTTTCATCCAGACAGTATTTGCTGTTTATTTATTGATATAATTTATTAATAATTATTGTGAACTGTAACCTTTATTTTCAATATTGTCAAAAGTATAGATATAAAAATATTACTTTTTTTAACTTATAAAACACAAATGAGAATAATGTTATAACTTTATCAGAGATTTTGTTATCAGAATTCGACTTAGTAGTAGTGCTAATAGAAGAGAATATGAAGAATATTATGATAATATGATTATATTTTATTAAATATCTACACAATAATGTTCATCAATACGTTAAGAGCTCGTGCCTATGGATACTTATGATTTACATATTTTTATGTTTTTAATTGAAATAGCCTTTCTAGAATTTGTGTTAGACAGAGGCGGTCAAAGTTGTTTTTCCATGTGTTCGAGAATCGAACCTGTTAGTGTCAAGTTCGACGCCATGGTTATATAAGCTTATAAGCAACATAATGCTGTCGATTAAAAAATGTTGTTGGAAAATTAAAATATTATTTCAATTTCAATTATATTGTCATAATAGTAAAATAATCATAGCTATTCTATAATATGTTATTATCATTAGACGCGTGCACAGACCTCTTGTAGGACACGCTTCCCTCTGGATGATATTCTTATGGGCTTTAGTGAATGGTGGCAAAACATTATAGTTCTTTTACACTATACGAAACTACTATTAATTGCCCTTGCTGTTTTGTGAAGGGCAGCTATGCGTTACAGCTGCATTCACCCTGCGCACGCCTATCCAAAAGGGTCAAATCAGAGTGGTGTAACTGTGTTTACCATCAAGTGGCGAGACCGCGTCAACAAGCAATACAAGTGTCAATACGATTATTAGGGTGATGAAGATGGGAGGGGGGGGGTGTGGGTTACCTAAACCACACAAACTTTGTTTTCAATTAATACGAAAAAAGTAAATGACTAGATAATGTTTTTACCTTTTATATATTATAATACAGTGAAAATCGATTTGTTTTTTATTATACTAAAAGTAGTGTGTATTATTCGAGTAAATATTGAAATTTAGGCAAATTAAAAACTGTGCTATCAAATTGAACGCCCACGACTAAGTACAATTGTTTAATTGAATTCAGACGATATATCCCTCGTATGCCTGCCTACTCATCCACGTGTCCGGCGAGTACACGTGAGTCCGGAGGCCGACCCCGGAGGCCACGTGCGTTGGAGGCCGTCAACCCGGGCTTTAACAGGTAGATAGGTACGTAGGTAAACAAGAACGATGGCGGCCATTAATCTGAATTCTGATAGGGAGAGGAACAGAGAAAAAGAAAGAGAGTGAGATTAAAAAAAAAAAAAAAAACTTGAATATAACGACAACACTCTGGAATCCTTACGATTAACCCGATAATCCGAGCGGGAGGTTACAGCTCTACACGGCGCATCTGTAGTTTGACTGCCTGTTAAGCATAGAGCCAAGACTATTTTTCAACTTATAGAATCCTGGAATTTGTACGCTATGAAGGACAACCACTTTTTTTTCGTCTGGCCATTTAAATGCTTTTACTTGTGATAAAAAATGTCAATAGTGTTGCGTGCAAGATAAAAGAGTTGTAAATACACAAATATTTAATTATTCCTTATGTACATAATATACACTACCTAAAGGTATTATTTACATAACTACTATTAATAAAACCGTAGTTGTAAGTAAAAATGTAAGTGAAATGAGTTGGTATTTGAAAAATGTTTATCAAATAAACAAATTCACTGATAGTTAAGCTTGCTAAACAGCTGTGAAGGTATTGGTTTTAACTTTTATAGCTATGTATTTCTAATTTTGAGCGTCGGATCTACCGATAACTTTTAAAGCAAGACCTTTTTCTTCATATAGCAAGTGTATAGACGAGAAACTCACGCAAAAGGTATTTATTGAGACTAAATGATGAAAAAGTTCACCAATTTCTCTTTGAAACAAAGTTACATAATTTCAACATGAGGGTTTTTTAACTTAAAAAAAAATAGTAAAGCTAATTTCAAATTTAGGTGGGGTATTTTTTAGCACCGCTAAACATACAGATATGCACACTAGAGATAGAAAGAAAAGATATTTTTTTTAAAATTTTTTTTTTGGACATAGACTTTTTTGGATTTAGTGCTGAAAAAAACATGACTACTGATATTTGTTTTTTTTAATATTTACATTTTGAGTTGAGAATAATCTATTATTTACTGAACATCTAGAATGGACCTTATGGATTAGAAATTCATTATGTACTAAACACTAATTGCAGAAGGGCGTGTCAAATTGTTTACGAAATTGATTTATCACTGAATTTCTATTTCTTTACCTTAAATACTGTTCAGAGTAAAAACGGGACTACTCCTCCAATCCTCAATGAAAGTATCAGCAGACTAAGTTAATGTTTTGTGTGAAGAGGAAGAAAAGTCCACCGATTCAAAATAGCTGCTAATATCGAGAGGATTATGTAAATCCATATTTACTACAACTCCTAGAGACCCTAGGATCCGAAATTTATAAATAGAGGAGTTCATCGTTGTTGCAACAGGTAAGAATTTATGTTGCTCAGTGGGCCTTAGATAAAAGTTAGAATTCGGTCTTCGATTTCATTAAGCGTTGTGCGGGTTAGCTGTAAATTTAGTTTGACTACATAATCTTATATACACTAAAACAAAAGATATCCTATTTATTTAGCTTAGATGGCCTGTAGTATTTTTTATATGATTATATGTCATGTTTTCCAACATGTGAATCATCATTCATTTAAGGACGTACTTATAAGTTAAGATAATATCAAGTTTTAGTATTATTGCCTTTATCTTATATTAATACAAGAAAGTATATAGATCTGTGATATAGGTGTGTTATAAAACCCAAATATCATAATTCGGCATAAAGCTTCTCAGTTTTAAGATAGTTATTTCTTTTATAACATAGTTCATATAATCCATTGAGTTATACCCAACTTTCCATATCCGCCTAAAAATGCCAAAAATGTATCTATGAATAAAAAAAAGGCTGTATCCTCTCGATTTTTGTAAGAGACAATTTTACTCTAAACAAAACTACAAATTTTACAGTAAGGTCCTCTTGATACAAGTTTAAAAATATTTTTATTTTAACAAATTTTAATTATTTTTACCTCACCCTACCTTACCTATAGCTTATAGGTCTCTGGATTATAATATCTTATATTTAAGTGTTATCAATTTTTGTATAGTCGTAACATATTTTTAATAAAGTTACTACTAATAAAAATATTACTCTTTATCTTCTTATTCTCATTCGCATTTAGGCTTCATCCCAGCTAGTTGGGGTCGGCCACCCTTGTCCTAATCCTCCACTCGACACGAACTCGAATATAATACTAAATTTTTATTTAAATATAATTAAATTTCTTATATTGTTAATGTAAGTCAAATTCTGTCTAGCTGTCAAGATGTCAGACATTATATAAAAAAAAAAAATATATATATGAAAAAACTATTCTATATCACAGTAGCTGACTGACCGCAAAATTAAGATTTATTATTATATTATTATTATGAATTGTATGTATAAATATATATATGTATATGTATATACTATATAGCGTATATTTTCAGGTTTGGCTATTACATGATCACCCACTGCCTACTTTCCCTAACCTCATTCGATGTATTATGGCGTTACACTGTACAAGTATATTATAAATATTATATATATATATATAGATATACACATTAGAGGCATTACATATTCATTTTTAAATTAACAACGGTGTTTAGTTTGGGATTAGTTTTTTTTCATATTTTTAAAAGAGATGAGCAATATTTAATTAATTAGAATACTAGATCAAAATACGTTTTAGAATTAAAAAAACAGACTTAGTGATCAAACATACGAATAAACTGATTAGTGTAACTATTATATTATATAATTAAAAAACAGGTATTGATACAGTACTGATTGAAGCAGACACTATTTTAATTAGGCCGTCTCATAACTGACATACATCACTTTTAAGAAAACAAATCTATGTGAATTAGTAGATCGTTTTGCTAATTATAGTACTTACAATATTGTAAGAATATACTGTACCTAGTAACAATATTGATAAATCAATACTTGGATTTCAATATAAATTAGTTTTCACGGGTTTTCATTTATAAAAAAAAATAGTTACTTAATTGTGTTACTGAAAATTTGTACACATAAATCAATATTATTTTCACAAAGTATGTTTAAAAGTACAGTTGGGAAAAAATGTATTTTATCCTAACATTTTTTTTGTGAAAAATTACATCATGTATAATTTTAAGTTGAAAACTATATTTTTTTGATAGATTTCTCGGGGTTTATAGAGAAAGAGGGGAAATATTTTATTTTTAGATTTATAATTTCTACAACGTTCCTTTTTTGTGAACAATTTCTGATCTATAGGCAATAGTCATAGATATTAGTCGTGTTGGGATTAAGTTTCTCAATAAAAATTAAAAACGCTAAAACCATATACCCGATACGGAAACGATTTTGCTTCTTAATAAAATATAATACGACGTTTTGCTTCCTAATAAATAAGTATAGTAACATATTATCATATTCACGGTTGAATAGTAATTTTTTAAAGGTTTTTTTTCTTTCTTCAGACATAAAACGATTGTTTGGCACGTACTACATCTATTCACCCTCAACTGTTACAAAATCTTAAAATACAGCTGCGCGAATGACTCACAAAATACGTCTAGTATCGGTTTTGTTATCCTGCGTGCAGTGTTATTATAATAAGAGGGAGAACGTCTTTTAAAAAGGTTTAAAGGGTGAATCTCCCGCGGTTTGAAGTTAAAAAAAAAAAAAAACAATGATTGTTGGCGTGTGCTAGCCAAAAGAGAATTGCTTCACTCGTTGAATTTATTTCTGCGAATGAGCATAATCACAAATATTCAAACACAACCCCTAATATTGCGAAAGATTTTTATACCTGTTAGTTTTAAAAGAGAGGCAAGTGCAGACAACCGGCTCCCCCCTTTGCGCAACCATTCATTATGAGACTTTTGCAAAGGCTTTACTCTCACGGTGTCCACACACAAAAGAGGCACACTGACCCCGGGTTACAATGGCTTACCCGCAGGTTTTAGAGCTTATCTCACGCTCTTTTCACATAAGCTTAATATATATACACATATATTTATATCAATAGTATTTTTTTTTAATGTTCTTTATATACCTATATTCGTCCATCAACAATAAACAAAAAAAAACGGTACCATTAGTATATAGTTGTAATCATATTTTCGGGTTTTCGAGAAAGCGTCAAAAAAATAATATCGGCTATTTTCTAGAAAATACCTACTGTTCTTGTATTCTGTTAGATGACCAAAACTAATTTTTAATTTTTTTTTTAACGCGTATATAACGTGACCATTAGATTGTCGGAAACTCTTATAAACACCGTCTAAATTTAAGTAATTATAATTAACAATTTTGCATGGATGTCTATTGAGATATTATTGGTTTTTTTTTCGGTAGGTTGATAAGGGATGTCCCCTGTATGTGAATATATAAATATATATATTCGAAACGCCACAATTAAACATAATGTAAAAAATGTTACGTTTACGAGTATAATTTTAAGGTAATAATGCCACTAATGATATACGATTGTTTTTTTTTTTAAAGATGATAATGTGTTTTTTTTAAATTTAAGATTTGAATGGTAAATTGGTTTAATAACATATTCTTAATTATATTATTTGTAAGGCGGAGGCTCGAAGGGAAAGTATTACGTGTAAAATTATTGTGATTCGCGTATAGTATAGTAAAATTCAACTCAAATCGACAAAGATTATTAACAAAACCATATACACCAAGCTGTCAACGTTAACTATTATTGAGGTCCGAGTTTAGAATAAACTTATGAACTATGGCGGTCTACTATTAACTAACCAAATGTAGTGATCAACAACTATTTATACCACTACCTACACATATTAGATTATACTATAATACCTACATTGAAAATTATATAATGCCTACACAATACATAATGCATTACACGTATAGTATTATATTATCATATTACTATTTTTCTACACAACAAAATCATATTTTTATTACAACGTTGATTAAAAAAGTATAATTCGAAATTTTCCAACACTTCTTGATTACTCCTATTAATGATGTTGTAAATTATTCATTTTTATAACTAATATCCACAAATACATGATCTAATATATTTCCGCATTAGGGCCGGGGCATCAAAATATCAGGACATTAAAAAATACATTAATAACACATATATTAAAGAAGTACACATCTTACAAACGATCAATACAACATAAATCTGTTTATATTGAGAATTTTCAATAAAAAAAATGGAAAATGGCTAAATCCATCTTTTCGGGATAATCTGAATTTTAGAGGCTGTATTTTGATGTGGCATTCGCCCGTGTGAATTATACATGTACAATCAATTTCATTTGTAATTATCCATTGCAGTGAAATTAATGTATTTTTTACATAACAATATACCTACCTAGTTGTGATTTGTCTATGTATAATATACAAAGAAAGGAATATCTAAAAAGAGGACGTAGGTAAGATAAACAATTAAAATCCATTACGTGTATTTCTTTTGGGACACTTAACCCGCCTGTTTAAAATAACTAGAATACATTACTTCTTTTTCAGATTAAAAAGTTGTTCACTGTTACATAACACGTAACATTTTATACAATATATTTATATGAAAAACAGGTAATTTGAATAGACCGATGTAATATATGTACCTGTACCATTTCTATAATATTATTATCTCCGCCAGCGGAGCTGTAGATAGCTGCTAGGTATAACCACCGAAAATCATTATTACCCGCATACACTCGTATGTTGCTATATTATAGGTAAATAGGATTTTTCTTTTTATCAATTTATACGTTGTATTATGATGCACACATTAATATTATTATGTTTTGTTTAAAGTAAAATATTGTTTGGCTCACGACTGGACGTGTACCTACGTTGTCTGAAGTCTTGTGTGCGGTCGTCCTTGAACAACACTTTCACTCGTTCGGTCCGGGCCTGGCAGCCCATAAAAACGGCCGAGGTGACGTAACATTGTTTGTACCGTTGGACCTGGTAGTCATGATTTTCACTTTCTATTAGCCTACTGACCGACTTGCTCCTTTCTCGGTTACGACTCGTTTGGTCGCATACGGCGAGGAAGAAAGACCGAAGAAAAAGAAAGAAACACAAATCTAATGTTATTATTATGTTATTGTATTTTCATTATTATCGTTATTATTATTAAACATTAACCGCGCGCAGCCAGTGCTTAAAAGTACTTACTTAATTTGAATTCGACCAAAAACAATACCAGCTGATAAAAAATGTTGTACGCGATTCTTCGTTTAAGCAAACGAAGCATTCGAGTAGGAAATACATATAATTGAATTTTCGGAGTATAGCGTTTACTATTTATGTCATATTTCCATATCAACGTCTTATGTCGTTGGACGTTTCAGAACGATGCGCATCATTCAGTTACAGTGTATTGGCATACTTGTAGAGCACCCAAAACATTGGAAATGGATTAAGCTAGAACTTCATGTATACCCTTGCCAGGGGGTAACCCACGCAAAAAGAAATCACACCCACTTCTCCGGATAAAAATATCGTCACCGCTCCGTTATTAATCACAATAACTCAAGTAGCAAATGGATAAGGAGAATGTATTAGCTGGCAATGTTAATCAACCACCAAGTTCTTTTTAAGAAACCACGGTATATGTATATTACGGTAGTCTTTTTTCTTTGGTCAGAGGGGAGCGGTTGCACCCCAATTTTGAAATTGGTACCTCCAAAATTGTTTGCGCTCCTTACTCTGAACACGGGGGGGGGGGGCTTTATAATTTTTTGGTGTTTAAACTTTTTAGAGAAATATAACCCTATAGATAAATTAATAAACACTATTTACTGGACTTATTAAGGACTCATTTAACTAATTTTAATCTCTTTTTTATGTTTGTAAGCATACAAATTAATCCTAGGTTTTCTTACACACTAAAATTAATAAAGTAATTTAAATAAGCTAGCACGATGAAGTCGGGGAAGTCCGGGAGGTAGTGATATATACTTAACCTATAGTGATAGATGACTTACAAAAAATACGTTTCAATGAAAAATTCGGATTCAAAAACATGATGACTTTTTTCTCTAATCTCTTAGGTTTAATCTTCAAAATCCTAGCTAATTTCTCGGCTCCACGCAAAAGCATTGTGCTAAGGATGTTTCGTTGGCATCACATATTCCGCAAAGTAACGCTAGTTTTTGGAATGATCCCCAGCCTAAAAACGTGTCCACGTTAAAATCACCCCAACTGTAATTTATCAAATTTTGCTGGTTTTGGACGGAGAAAAACGAACTTCTACGAGTTCTAACTCTCTTAAGTGGGAATTATACGCACGATTTTTGGTTTTACGGAGGCATAAATAGTTGTTCTTAGTTTAATGGTTATTTTTTCCCGTTCGCACAGAGATATCATGTCCGGAAAGAGTAAGTTCTGTAGTCCGGAGGCGTTTTAGTCCTTGACATACTATGGTATTCTTCAGCGCCGTCACGAGAACCGTTTTGCGTTCGTCTGTCGGAGTTTCCACTACCCAAACACACATTATGCAACTCAGCAACATCATAATAATAATTATTGTCTCTCCATGCGTCCGTATTATTATTTACTTTTTTCTTTAAGTTGATGCCCAGCGTTATCTAATACTCCAGTTTGGGTTACTCCCCTCTACCAACTAGCTCTTCACGTGGTTGGCGTGTGTCTAATAGCCATAGACAATACAATACATAAGCCAGCTTATTCTGCCGTTCTGCTGAGGATTATCTGGGCCAAACTATAAGAATGTTAACAAACGGTGTGCCAACAATAGCGAAGAATTATTAAGCGTGTTGGGTGCATCTAAGCCTTAAGTTATGTGAACGATTAAAGCATACCTGCGTATACAGAAATTAAAAATAATAAAAGATTAGCTAATTCGATTCATCTAATGAATGGATTTTGTGATTAGACATTCTAAAATACTTGATAATTCAACTAAAAAAAAACCGTTTATTGATACAAAGAAAGCCACAGTATAGTAGGGTTAGGGTTAGTGGAGACAGATCATAACAGAGTCTCGGAGGTCACAGGTATCAGGAATTATTATTACTGAAAGTGAATTAACAGTCATTAGTTTTTTTTGGTTTGACTCCATATTTTGGACAATATTGTTTGTTTTACGATAACACTAGACCTATCTTCGGATATTAGTTCGAAAACCACCTAAAAAATAAAAGCAAAACAAAGAAAAAGTTTCCATCCCTTCTAGGAAGCTTTATATTTTCATCATTTGAGTGCTACACTCAAAGTTAATCTATGGTTATTTTTTGTACACAGTTTAAACAAGATTTTAAGCTAAATTGACATAATAGTTGCTTTTTATACAAGCATTCTAGTTTTGAAATTAAAGTTTCGATTTGAGGAGTGGACGAAATAATTGGAGATTGAAATCCTCTGTTGACTAATTTCCAATGAGATCTTTAGTTCGTTCTACATTGGAATATTCGTGGGGCAAAATTTTTTTTTTAAAAATATCGATTTTATTTTATCCGTTAAATTCTTGACCAGAATTTGATAAGGTTGAGATTAAGACATGATTTGTAAAAGGTATTAAGCTAACGCTTCGCTATGTTTGTGCTGCAAATGTAGCAAATAAAGTGTTATTGTCTTGCGGAATATCAGTGATCAACTATTAACCAACAGGATTTTGTAAAAGGCAGAGGACTGCGTTGAGTACCTATTTTTTAATTTTTGTTAAACTAAATATTGTTTATTCAAAAATATGATATTTTATAGCAATTTCAAATATGATCGAGTATATTCTATTACCACAGAAAAAAAAACAACCGGTAATAAAAATGTCCGTTAAAATTTATCCTTTACAGAAAAAAAAAATACTGAAATTAAAACGTGTCTTTCATTATTAAACAATAACGCTTATCGATTTGATCACCGATCCGCTTGTTGAATTAGAAATCATAAGGTAGTTTTCAATGTTATCTAGTTATAGGGTTCCGAATACTTTGTTTTAGGTACAAAGAAACATGAACTTTTATATTTATCTGAATTTTAATACTTAAGTTGTTACATTTTACGCGTCATTAATGTAGTTGAAAACGTAGTTTTTAAATATCCGTAAAAAAATTACTAAAATAGAATTGGCAATTTTCTAATAATAATTTTTCTAATAGTAATATTTAGTTTGTGTTGTTCCAAAGCGAATATTAACCGTTTTTTTTTTAATTTTGAGTTTATTTTTGGTGATTAATAGAGTCTAGAGAATAGAACTTGAAAAACGTATTGCTAACTAATTTTACTCAAATATAAGCTTCTAAAGGAATGCTATGAAAAAATAAATATTGTTTACATTTCGGTGAAAATTATCAATGATAATATTAGCTTAAATTATGTGTATATTATGCAAATATATTTAATCATATATATATACATTATACACACATATATTCTGATGTTGGTTTGGCAGAAACATTGAAATAACAATAGGCGGAGATTTGGCAAAGAAGAGGGGGAGAGATGCTTGAAATACTAAAAACCTTAAAACTTAAAATACAGTGTTTTTCAAAATACTCACATTTATTTTTCAGAGAGCGATTTGTTGAAATAAAAATAAATGTAGCACTAATTTTAAGTTTTAAGATTATTAGTATCTCAAGACCCTCCCAAATCTCCGGCTATGGAAATAACAACGTATCATACATCCATATTTACCTGGATATTGGCCATTACCAATATTGAATTTTAATAAAACAACAATAATATTATTGAACATTAAATTGATAGTATCTACACGACTAGCCAACTTGTTTGGTGTAGAAGATAAAGCGTGGAACTTAGTTTGAGTCAGGTTCGACATGTTTACTATATCAAAAGTTCGATTTGGATCAGATTTAACAAATATTTTACAAAAACTCACCCTTATTTTTTTGGAGTGGGATGTAGCCGAAAAATCAAAATATATGTAAATGCCTAAACTAAATTTGACATCGCGTTAAAGCTTAAATAAAATACACTCATATATATTATTTATTAACTATAAGCAAAAATTGTAATGTAATAAAATGGTCCGGAAATAGTCAAATCGAAAAAAAAAAAATTATTAATTTGTAATTCGAAACGATTTATGTGTTCAGCGTATTGTTGAAATTTGTTTTTGTCAAGCTATTTTTTTTTATAAAAAAAAATGTGTGAAGGTAAAAAAGGTAAAAGCAACACCTAAACTATTTTTATAACTGGACATGGCTAAACAAAACCTTACTCAGCATGTCTATATAAAAAAAAAAGCAAAACAAATTTCAATACAATATTATATATTGGCATAATATATTGTATCGATGTAATTAATTAATGTAAATAATTGGTATTGAGTCGAAACAATTTTTTTTTTCAAGTATCATACCACTGGATCTACATTAGCACCTGTTATTGGCTATAGTTTCTATCTCTACCACGTTTCCGCCTACTACCGGCTTGAATATTCCATCTTCCTTATACTTCCTCAGCCCCGTAAATGTAGGTCACACGTTCTCATCAATTGACACCGTTATAGGCCTAACTAAATAATATAATATAAACGGTTTGATAACATTGTATTATTGTTGTAATAATTTAGAGGCCTTTTCTGGGATCACGCCGTTATCGCACTATGGACTGTGTTTACAATTTGAAATAAATGATGGATTACAAATGCGAGTCTAATGATCATTTTGAGCGTGATAATAAATTTAAAAAAAAAATTAATAATAACGGGTTTACTTGTAATAATTACAAGGAAGTGTTAAACGTATCTACAATAGCAAACGGCAGGCAATACGTCAAAAAGTGAACACGCGACATTATTTCAAATGAGGTATCTACTATACCTATTCCACATATTCACTTAGTCAGCTTAAAAAATAAATATTGCTTATAATATTATTAAAATCAATAAAAGACGTCGACCAAACAGTATTAGCAATTATTGAATTAAATCGTGTGTATTATAAAATGTATAAAAGTACGATGAAAAAACTTTGGTAAATTAAATTGTTTCCAAAATAATTTTTAAAATTTAAAACAAATATAATATGAAAAAACACATCGAGTTTGTACATTTAATAGAACGTGAGTCGTACAATAAAGTACAATTAAGTGTACATTTCACTAAATATTTCTTTTTAAGAGGACTATTCGAATATCTTATTTCAGCTTAATATAAATCGGTTGCTTACTCTTTGTGTAAGTTTTTACATTATACTTATTTTATAGCCAATATATAATATGTAAAGCTATTTAAAAAAGTTAAATTTCAACAGTTATTTAACAATAACACATTAACAAAAGTGATTTTACAATTTCCCAAGTTAAAGTTATGTTTGTACAGTAAATTTGTATGTGAGCATTTGTTTTACAAACAAATTTTGTACTTTTGTTTTGAAAAGAACCGTTAGCAAATAAAATTTTAAGAAACAAAAAAAGTAGTAAGTATACCATTGAATCTTTAAAATAAAAATAGGATTTACTATCTCTATTATTTGTTTTAGCCTGGGTCAGATTTCCCAATACAATATATTTTACCTACATTTACTAGACATAACCTGAAATTGTCTAAAACCTAAATTCGTCAAACACCCACTCCCTCATCCGCTATAACTACTGAAATATTTTAGTTCATATTGTTTTTAGTGGTATTTTTAAGACCCAAAGAGCTGAAATTTGATAGAATATAGGTATTATACATCTAGAACATATTAAAAAAAACCAGCAGGGCATAATGGGGACGGAGCAATTTATAGAGAATTTTTAACAATATCGGTATTTATTTTATTTGCATATAACTTACTAACTAACAACAAAAAGCAAAGAGGTCTAATTTTGGAACTTACGAACTAAAAATTAGATAAAAAAAGAGATTTATTACAAATCTCTAACACATTTTTATTTGTTTTATAGCGAAAAGACTTTTTGAAATATGCAAAAAGTAAGAAGATGGGTATTTTGTAGCTAATTATTAGTGTTAATCTTAAAATTGAGTATATGGTCATTTATTACAATACTATATGAGACTATAAACATTTCAAACTAATTTGACCGTTTAAAAATAAAAATAACTTTTGATCGTAGTTATGGTTCAGTTTTATACTCGTAGAAATATTTATGTCTAATTCTATGCTAGAAATGAATACTTGATTTTTCAAAACATTTAGGTACATTTTTCAGATGCACCGAGTGAGATTGCTTATCTCTGATCTATAAATATTTCAAAGAATTTTGTTAGTCGGTTATAAATTAATTTTTAACTTTGCAACAATTTTGATTTTTTAATATTTTATAGAAAATTATATACAAATTCATTTAGTGAACTATACTACCATTAACTTTTTTTATTAGTTAATAGAAATATGTTCTAATAAAAATAACGCCTGGTAGGAAATCCGCTTGGCAAATTTAATTATTTCTTAAGTTAAAAGCTAAGACAGGAACGAAGAAGTGATGGAGTGTCGTTTTATACGTCATGTAATCAAACTAAAATTATTTTAACCGGAAAAATAATTATTTAAAGTATCAATAATTTAATACAACTGATGAAAATGAAATTGTATTTTTACAATCATATTGTAAAATCTCAAAACTGTAAATAGTTTTGAAAATACTACTCAACATTAGTTTGTTAGATTCTTAGCCATTAATAGCTGGATTATTTGTTCAATCAATCAAGTAAATTGTGGGACTAAATCTCAATTTTATATTCACAATCATTATATCATAATTTTACCGAAATGGCAAATTTTTATTTTAACGAAAACTTTATAATTTTGTCTAATTTATTACCATTTAATAGGTTGATTTAATTAAAAAAATATAGAAAATCAAAATTTGAAATCGTGCCCTTGTTCAATAAAGCGTTTCTTCAATTTGTTTAATACAATAATGTGGCAGTAGAGTATAATAATCAATACTAGGATTTTTTTTAATCGTAAAACTTAAAAAAAATTCATATATGTATATAATTGTTTGTTCATTTACGAATTGCCACGCGTTATTTATTACTCTTTATTTAAAAGACATCACTATCACTACTATAATAATGACCTCTGTGAAAATGGTGTTATTGACATTATACTATAATATTAATAATTATACTATATGAAGTATAATTGTAGTTTTTCACGTATGCTCGTTATTATTATGTTTTATTCATTATCGTAACAGCGCGCTCTTCTAGATGCGACAGAATGAATCGGTTTGCTCTTATTCCACAAAAAAAAAAAAAATAATAAGAAGAACGTTACTGATAACTGGAAGTGAATTGGGTTCTTCTTTTATAATATACATCACGTGTATTGAATTTTAGACGAGCTGATATATATATATATATATATATAATATACATTCTTACGCACACATAAGATATAACTTTAATGAGTTTATACATGAATAGTCGTAGTAGGATCAATAGAAACACCTATTTTTTTTAAATTATACTACATATATATATTATACATTTTTATCATTTGTTTTATGGCTGTCAAATATATTTTCTAAAACAAGCACTTTAACGTAATAATATAACGAGTTCAAAATAGTGTCTCTCGATTGGTATAGATACAGCCGTAGTTTAATTTAACGGTAACAATATCACTTTAATGTTAATTCGGTGTAAATAATAATAATTAATCAACGGTGGATAATATAAAATAATGTAGCTTTACATTTTGTTTGACGCAAGACATCAGATTCATACCAATCTATTTTTTTCCATAGTAGGCACTTGGTAACTACAATAATACCATTTGTATCATAATACACGGTTATAATAGGTAAACAGCTGTTGACTTCTTAAAAATCGACAGCTCACGTAATATTGTATTATTAACAATAAATAATATTATTTATAATATACTATCTTATGAAGTATGACCTACTGGAAGTATTTACTAGTCGGCAATTATATTTGGAGTGATTAATTGTCGAGTTATGAGAAACTTTAGATAAAAATAAGTAGGCGCGATAAAAACATTTGTACGCTATACCTCGTCTGTACTTTTAAATGCGTTTAATTTGTTTTAAATAATAATTATTCATTATACTTCAGCAGTCTTCACGCTGCGCGTTTCCAGCAGATTATTTTTATTCGATTAACATAAAATAAAATATATTACATTCAGTCCGACGACAATTTTGTGCACATTTTCCTTTGCTCAAAGGTTTAATGGACGCGCAAGACTATTATTTTGTATAATTATTACCCGTGTGTGTTATTATTTATTTAATTATAAATTGACGATTGACGACAACCGTTAAGATAAATTATGTTATAACTTTAATCTACTTTAGCTGTAAATATTGTAAAAAGGTAGTGAGACTTGAGAGTCGATATTTCAATGGCTCATGAATTATTACCAATTCATAAGTTATGTGACCTTCATAGATACCAACATTTAGCATTGAAAAAGATCACAGTTAAAATGGCCAATTGTTTTCTAAAAATTTGATAAGATTACTGAAATAAAAATAATATCAAGTGCCCGTAGAATAAACCTGTTTTCTTTTATCCAATTTATAATAATATAATGTCAGAACTTTAGAAATAATCGACTATACATAATTCAAGATTTAAATACCGATGGATAGTGACGACTGACAAGTTGTACAGGCATCATTATGATTTTCCAAATTGTGCAATCATAATTATATTATTATGTACTTAAAAAAAAATACTCTTGAAAATATCAAAAAAGTGAATCAAGTGGACATACTTATTTCCCACAATACAATCTAGTACAACTAATGGAAAAGCGATGCCGTAAAAATAGATAATACAATTGATACAATTTTAAACCACATCTAAATATATAAATTATTAAATTTGTTTTTGTGTAATATAATTTTTATAATTATATACGTACCTTGTACTAGAGCATTTGTTTTGTACATTTTTTTATTTCACTATTCTTTTATAACTAACAATTACCAGTTTTTGACTTTTCTGTTATACTATGTCTGATAAATTTCAACATTACAAGATTATAAATATCGAGTATACTCGTTAGTATAGAAAAAAGTAAAGTAAATTTATGAATCGATTAAAAAAGAAGTCTTTTTTTAATTACAATAATTTAAATAAAAAAGATAATTTCCTAAATTATCTAATCGCAAGTCGGTTAGCTATTTTTTCTTTTTATTAAATCATTCGACCAATT
The DNA here is from genome assembly GCF_023614345.1 of Adelges cooleyi. NCBI lineage: Eukaryota > Metazoa > Arthropoda > Insecta > Hemiptera > Adelgidae > Adelges > Adelges cooleyi. The sequence goes on along the minus strand of NW_026096058.1, from coordinate 204,873 downwards.
TATCTTAATTTATTTAAATTTAAATTTAACACTATTGTATTCAGCTAAATATTATGTAACTTTTTTTAGCTTCGAGGCTATAGTGAAAAGTTTTTGGTTATTAAATTGTTTTTTTTATCTGCGTACAACTTTTCAAATTTTGTAATCAAATAACATTAGGGTCAAAAAAAAAAATGATTAAAGTTAATGATTACACCACATGTCCACTTGTTAAAAACAAATGTTTGTTTAAAAATGTAATACTTAGCTTATTAAAAAATAATATGTATTGTGCTAGGAAAAAATGTACTCCTTTTTTTCAAGTCGCAGTTTGGCCGTGTGTAGAAAAGATTTTCAATTTTCATAACACATAAAAATAATAATATTTTTAAAAGTGTGATGTAATAGTGCAATAGCACAAACAGTTTTGTTTTTTGGAGGTAAGGTGGACCCCCAAAATCCCTCAAATATGCAACCTTGTATACGTCACTATACCTAATACTTAGTATAAAAACGATATTGTACCGAGGTATAAATAATTAAGATTTAATTCATGTCAAATACGAAATAGTTAAACAAAAGCTCCCGTTAAATATACTTCAAAAACAGATTTAATTTACCAATTATTTTGCAAAAAATTAGTATGGCACATATCTTCCAAAAATTTCCATGTCCTAAAACTTAATTCAAGTCGATAATTTAAGGGATTTGCCATTTTTGTGGATTAATAATAGTTATAATAATTCACAAGTTAAAGCTAAAAATTTGTAATTTTTTTTTGTTCAACTTAATGTCAAAGGTTAATAGTAAAATATGGAATCGGATGGGCAGGTTATTGCGCTGAGAGAAATAACTGCAATGCAAAAACAATTGAACAAATTTATCTTCTTTTATTAATTGATAACGAAAAAAAATGTAAAACAAAGAAAAAATATAATATTAAAACCATAACATAAAAATAAAAAAAAATAGATAAACACTAAACTGAAAAATATTATAGTATTTATATCACCTATACAAATAAATTATGTTTAAATAATAAAAAAAAAAATGTATTATACTCATTTATTTTTCAATTTTAAATAACTAAAATATAATACCTTAGTATGTAAGTTGTAAAATTATATTTTAGACTAGAAAAAACTACTAAATAGGTAAAAAAAAAGGGGGAGGGAGGGGGGTTTAATTATATTAAAAATAACAAACAAATAAACAAAACGTAGAAAATTGTTTCCTTGTACACTATAATATTATGTACTTACTAAAATTATATACACATGATTTAACTCTGGAGAGTCGAAGGCAGTTTTCAAAGTAATCTTATAATAATAACAAATTCAAAAAAAATGTCTTGAACCTTTATGTATACAATACAAATTTTAAAGAGAACATAGAATGAGAAAATAAAATCTATATTTTAAGAACATTAAAAAAATACACCTTTAGATAAAAAAAAAAGTATATATATATATATTTATATAATATATTTGTTTACTCTACTTTTGTAACGGGTAACATCGAACCATAATAAATTAGGAATTTTCGGTAGGTAACTATTTTTACTTTCATTTAATATAATATGTAAGCAATTTGGCATGGCGAGACTCGCGTCAAAACCTAGTTTGTATTACAGAGGTAACTTTAATGTTTTTAATTTTCATAATGGTAATGTCAATAATTATTATAGGCACTTTGTAATCACAATATTATTAATTATAGTCGTAGAAGAATTTATTTGGTTATGCTAACGTTATTGTATTGATTGTCAAAACAAGTATTCAATATTGACAGCTGTTATTATAATATTTTACTTCGGTGTCTTTCTATTCTACGATTTAGAAGAAAAAAAACAATACCGAAAAAGGAATCACTGCCTTTTTAAAAAATATGTAATTCAATGAAAAACTATTTTAAGTTAACCAGGTTTTCGTTTTTAATCAACAAATGTAATTATTTGTCGGCTGTTGAAAAATTGCTTTGGGTAAGGTTGGTAAATCCCGTTTGTTTTTATGTTCCTTCTATAATTTTCATATTTGTGAAATTTTTGTTTTGAAAAGTAAAAAAATGAAAAAGCAACCGAGCAATGATCCCCGAAAAAGTATATTAAAATTTGAACACTCGTGGCGTATAATTCTATAACCTAATAGGGGAATAGATGCTGTGTTTTCAACAAATATAATTGTTTTTTTTAATATAATTTTGTACGTGTCAAAAAATAAATACAATTTTTTTCAACTAACTTATTATCGCTAAACATGTATAAAAAAAATAAAATAAAGAGGGCAAAACCCAACTTCGGATGATCCTTGAAGAACAATTTAAAGTTGGGAGAACAGTAATAATTTTATATAACAAAAATAAAAATACAAAAAGATATATAGATTATATATATATATATATATCTTAGTTAAGTAGAACAGTTTGCGAGCACAAATCTTGTCGGCAACGCCTAACTTAGGATTGTATTTTGTGCAATTCATATGAAGGAAAATAATCATTCGAAATATTTAAATTGGTAATAAAATAATATTATAGTTGGATTCCAAAGAGGTACTGATGAGGATCTACTTTACTATTGAACTGGTATCATCGATGTCTCGTTTGAAATCTGAAAAATAAATTAAACATACTATGTAAGCTTACAGTAATGTATGACTTAAATATTATACAGTCTAACTACAATCAATGAAACATATATATAAAAATATTATTCTCATAACATAAAGCTGGTGCGGTGCTGTGGAAATTGATTGCTCGTTTAAAAACTTATTGTGTTCTATTATAAATTATAGGTACTGTTCTGGCTTTGTAAGTCAATAAAATGCATAAAGGTCTTTGAGTGTATTAATGACCGACAAGTAACAAGGGCATTTGTAACCCTCGCCCCGCGTGTGGGAAAATGCCTATGAGCAACTTGTTTGAGGGGTGCAAGGGCGAAAGCCTACACACCCCACAAACAAAGGGTTCTATGGGAATTTGAGTTGTAAAACAGCTATAGGTGCATGCAGGCGAATAGTTACAGGTTAGGGTACATAAAATGAATTTGTTCACTATTCGAAGGGGGTAGAGCTCAACATTTTTAAAATCGAGGCAACAAAGGGGTTGGAAATAGTGTTTTTATATTCTAAACAATATCCCGGGGGGTAATGAGCAAGGTGGAGGAAAATAAACATCTCCGGTTGTATTATTTTCTTTAGTAATGGACAAGTGTTTTTTAAAGTTTTTCCTTTATAGTGAATGTAAACAAACGAGCATTTAATTTATCTGTTAGCAAGGAAATCATTTCAATAAAATAGCATGGGTTATTTTTACAGGTTGTAGTTTTCAGTTTGTTTTTTTATACCTATGGCCATTGGCCATACGCGGTAGTAACAACATAAAAGATACGATTTTTACTTATAATCTCAACAATTTTCAATTTTTGTAAACAATACCTGTACTCAATAGAAATACCATACTCGGTTGGGTAAAAAAATATCAAATTGAAATGGTGTGACATTTGTTTTTTTTATAAAGCTTAGATTGTTTTTGTCATTGTGCCAATGCCATTCCCGTTCCGTATAAAACCCATCTAGGTTAAGATCATAATCGATATCTTTAATTCAAGAAAGACTGTAGAAGTATTTTTGTTTACAACATTCATTGGTGTGGACGGGATGGGGTTGGGCAGAAAATTTCAGCAGCAAAACTAGAGTAGTTTCATGAGCATTTTTTTAAATCAAAATTCTGCGACAACTTTTAGAGCTTTAAACGGCCTAACTCTGCCAATCCTGCGCTAATTCATATTCAATCTTGGCAGAGCTTTAGCATCGTTAAACAAATAATGCTGCACAGTAACTTTATTTACAGCTGTTCACAAACAAATATTAAGAGAACTAAGCGCCCCTTAGTTTTGCACCTATACCTATGTAATATTATTTCATTTACTAATAGCTGCCACTGTTTATATATTTGTTGGCTGTGTTTGGGTGAAACTTGTGACGGGTTTTTTTGCAAAACGTCGACACAACTACATAACCGAAGGAGAAGAAGAAGAAGAGAAGAGAGAAATAGTTCCAACTATCGCGATTCGAGATATAAACAACGAATTACAAACACACATAACTGTTGCGATGTTTACATTGATTGTGTTTCTTTACAATTCGCCACTAGAGTAGTAGGACGGACTATCAATCATTCCTAGATTTATTTTGTATTATTATAATTGTTGAGTTTAGTTTATGATCAGAGTTATAGGTCAAGGCGGATTTTGACGTAACTCCATTACTGAATTGATACGAATACACGCATAGTACTGATAACGTTGTATTGAGTTAATTTATTTTTATGAAAATTAATTTTTTCGTTTTTATCGTCGCGTTTTATTTTATTTACATGTGCTCGCAAGTAGACCACTTTTGTAATTTGTATTTTAATCGAAAAATATATAATATATATATTTTCTAAAATAAAAACCGGTGTTAAATATTAATCAAATGGAATAACATTTTTAAAATGTTACCTGTCGAGACAACCGATAGACCGGTTATGTATGTGGGTTTAATAATTTTGTAGTTACAGTTAAAGCTGCTTTTGGAAAGTTCGATAGCTTTTTGATACCGATCGGCATTGACGAAAACGTTGTCAAAATGAGAATTGGCCGCCTAATTAGAGCGTAACGTAGAAAAAAAAACGAAAAGAAAAAAAAAAGGTATTCAAAATCATTACCTCGTGCTCACTGTAAGTGTGGGTAGGCGTCAAAGTGTTTGTTGAGCTCCCTGTGAAGGTGTTCGGGTAACACGCCCACGTTGGTGAAGAGCGACCTGAGCACGTTGAGTTCTTCGCTGAGCAGTTCTATCCGTTTCTGCAGCCTCTCGTTTTCTTTGACTAAAAGCTTGACTTTCTCCTCGGTCTCCCGGCTTCGGATTTTCGCCTTTTCCCGGCTTTTCCGTACGGCGATGTTGTTTCGCTCCCGCCGTCTTTTGTACTCGTCCGTGTTCTTGTCCACCGACTTATTACTGCTCGAGCTCGATTTCCGGTGATGATTGTGATGAGCCGCTTTCAGATGCGGCCCGTTACCGGAAGACGGCGGTTGAAACGCGCCGCCTTGGCCGTTGCTCAGGTACTGTTGTTGCTGCTGCTGTTGCTGCTGCTGCTGCTGTTGTTGCTGCTGGTTGCGGAACTCCACCGTCTCGGGCGGTTCCTCTTTGATGGGGCCGCCCGTTGCGGTCGGCGTGCTCTCGTAGTGCACCGGTTGCGGCATGTACGCCAGAGTGGTGCGCGAGTTGAACCCGTTCTGGGCGACACCGTTGCGGCCCGCGCCGTTCGGTAACTTGACTTGGCCCTGCTGAAGGATTTCGGTGAACAGCCCTTCGCTGAACTGGCTGTCGTCGATCAGGTTCTGCAGGTCCAGCGATATCTCGGGCGTGGACAGCTCCGATATGTCGTACCTGTTCTTGAGCTGTCCGAGTTGAGCTTTTTTCGCCGCCATCAGTTCCTGTTGGCTGAGCTGATGGTGCGACTGGTGGGTGTGCGATTGTGGAGCCGTATCGTACATCTGTGGCGAATTCATTGTACACTGATATCAATATATTATATTCTACGAGATCATCCGCCCGTGTGTGCACGACCGTTCAAAGTTATATCATACGCACAGTTAAAAAAAAAATAATAATAATAATAATTATAAAAAATCCCGACGAAATACTATGTCACCGATCGAACACGACTGCGCGACAAACGGACAAAGCAATCTTCATTACGAACTGTTTATCCTTTTTTTTTCCCCTTTGCAAATGGTTTGTTGATAAAAAAAAAAAAAAAAATCAAAACACCCCCGTCAAGAAGGAAATCGGTGAGAAAAAAAAAAACCAACGCTCGCGGAGTACCTCGTATCGAAATTTACATTTACAATATTATATGTATATAGATATGTACGTGTATACTTGGGACGACGACTGTACTAGAGCGTGTTGCACCTACCGAACGCGTGTTTAGCGTGTGACTACCCCGGCTGGGTTTCGTTACCAGTTGCTGAGTAGTACGCGACCGCGTTGGCATACGCGCCGATTGAATTGCCGCCACCACCGCCGCCGCTTTGATCGCCGGATCGTCACACCCCCTCCTATGTATTTTGTTTTACTACCGCTTTGCCGCCGCCGCCGCCGCCGTAGTAAATACATTTCCCGTCGCCCCCCCCCCTCGTCCTTTTCCATAATCATCATAATCAGGCCAAGCCGCCGCCGCCGCCGCCGTCTTTACTCTATACAGGGCGATCAATTCAAAACGATCCATTAGTTTTCTATGCAAAATAATAGGTATTGCAATTTCGTAGTATTTCCGTGTTTGGTTTTACAGTTGTTATTATATTGTGTTTTTTCGATAAGCCGCCGTGGTACACCGGATTGTTATTTTGTCCGTTTGAAGAGCCGATCTATAAACCAAAAATCTAGTCATAAAAATCTAGCCAAAAATCAACGGATTATTCTCAACTGGAAAAAAATGAGCTCGTTGTCGTTTAAACGAAAAAATACGTTTCAAATTTCTGTTACGTTTGGTTGTTACTATCGTTGATCATGATTTTCTTTTTGTTTTAATCGGGGAGACCCTAATAAACCAACACGGTTATAAACACATTTATTATTAATACAATTATTTATCATTTTAATATTTTTACCGTCTAGAGTTTTGCAGCGAACCGTTCATATTTCAATTCCCTAAGACTTTTGACTTCCCCGTCCCGCCGTTTGTTGGATTTTTTTTAACATACAACTACAAATGTTTATAGCTATAGTGGCCGAATTATTAGCTCAAAAAAATTGATTAGGACGTTTATCGTATTTTTTCGCCGGTAGGGTTTGAAACTTTTTTTTTTACTAATATTGTATTTGGACTTTGGGTCTGAAAATCGGACTCACGGTAGACGTAGATCAAGCGTGCACACACTAGATAACATCTATAAAAATGTATTATAATAAAACATTTTTATTGAAGAAAAATCAAGACATTTTTAATAAGACGGTTTTTAACATATGTATTGTCTATACATAGTGATTTGTATTGATAATTGATCATTTTTACGGTCTACAGAATCTCATTGGAGCGATTTTTTAAACTGATTTATTCACTTTCGGTTGTGGTAGTTCCTCATAATGTGTTATCCCCTCCACCACTAACTACACCACTATGTACTCACAATTCCCTATCCCCCACTCTGTGAGGATTTTTATTTGTTATTTTGCAACAGTATCAAATTTCGCAGTATTCGCTTTTTTTTTTCGGTTAGGGTTTTTAGAGCTCTATCGTTTATCCTAATATTCTAAATTATATTGATACAAGGTAAATAATACAATAATATTTTATCAACTTTTTAGCTTCAACGTGAACAAGAGAAGGTATTTTTAATTCAGGAACAATCGCCCGACGGGCCGATCCCAAGAATTGATTGTCAGGTTAGGTTAGGTTTTTCTTATTGAAATCAATATCAACTTAAATTTTAATCAAAAGTGTAAAACAAGTAAGTATGGTAATTGAAACGGAAAATAAATTGATGTTAAGACAACGTTAAGAGGTTGTTTTGAATAATTACTTCCAGTTATTGGCGTTTAACAGTTAAGGCAAGAGGGAAGGTGATAATATATACCACACTACACTTCTCTTTTTAAGGCGATTTTTTAAACGTTAAAAATATTTTTTTAAAGCCGGTTACGTATACCGACCGAGTTTCTTGACAAGTCGATAGAACTGTGGAAAATCTTAAAAAAAAAATTAAGAAAAATATTTTTACATTTCTCAAAACATTACTGTGTACATCACAAAGCAATAAACCTATAAAACTGAAATTGTCGTTTTTCCGGAAACAAAATAACCGGACAGCTCTTTAAGCGGATCACTCTGTATACCAGAAAATAATAATATTATTATGACGTACATCATCATGCTCTGTGATCCCAACCCGTTGTGGAGTTATCGGCATTTTCACTATCGCGTTTCCTTAGCAATCCCGTTATCTCTTAACGCTGTGTAGTAGTTTTTTTTTGAATTTATTATTACTATTATTATCACTTGTAATTCATTCAGCTTTTTCAAAAATTCACTGATAACACCTTTTTGTGTAGTAATAGATAATAATAACAATAATACAGTAGCAGCACACCGCGCCATGCCCGTGTCGTGATAGCAAGCTCTGCCAATACAATAATTATATTATAACACAAAATCGATCAGGCTATACGTCACACATAGTGTAATATTGTTGGCGGTATGATAAAATTTGATAAATACACTGTATAATCTCAGTGTAGTGTCCTAAATGTAATAATAATAATATTATTAAAGTTCAATTAACCACCCAATTGTCCGTAAGCCAACATTTTTGAGAGATTATTTGAACCAATGCGCTATCTCGCATCACAAATCAATTTAACTTCCAATAGGGGGAAGTCTTAGACCAAGGAATCGTCCATTGGGGTGTTCAGGAGAGGAACCGGTAAGATGATGTATCCGTCCTCTCATTGGCTTAATTTTTTTTTTTAACTAAGAAATTATTAATTGTTTTCGACGGCGATTTATCGTCGGCCAATTGGTTGAATCAACGTGGCTTTGAAGCGAAACTTAGAATATTACAATAACTAATGTCTTATTTTTTTTTTAAGTGTCTGGGCCGACCACCTGGCCATTCTTTTCATGTAGCATAATACATCAGAAAATTATGCACAATAGGTACTTGATAACCCACCGTTTCGCGTTAATAATAATTAAGATGAATAATCTAAAAAAAATTGTAATTTTTTGAACTTAACATTTCGGCGTTGAAGTTTAAATGTAAGTCGCCAAGAATTTGTTTTCAAGATGACGCTACACTTATTGAGTAGTAAAGAATAGAAAATTTTCCTTTTGTTCTTTTTTTGTATATAAAACCATTAAAGAGTAATTTAAAAAAAAATAATATTCCTAACTATCTACTACTATTTATTTATAATAACTTTATTCGTAAGAGTCAAGATAAATTGTAATTATATACAACATTTCATTATGGAAAAAAAACTCACCATCTTTCCAACAATACATATTATTATAGTAGACTTATTTTTATAGTACTTAACAGGACTTTTGCACGCTTCTATCAAGCTACTCTGTCATTCCTATCGTTAATTTCTTTTGCGACCTTGACCACTCTATCTATCTACCTTTGAAATATTCAATATTTGTTTATGTCCTTACTATAATTATCGACTTCGTATTGTTTGATAGCACCATATTACTCCAAAAATTGTAACCATTGTTAATACTGCCAACCAGAGTTAATTGTACTGGGTAAATTCGACTGTGGCCAACGTGCCTGCTAGCTATAAAGAAGTCAGTTTAGGCTTTTTTTTTATATAAAACACATTTCCGTACGAGTAGAGTTATCGACCGGATTATCCTAAATAACTAATACAAATGTCATGTACGGCGCGGCGCAGAGAGTAGACAACAAATATAGCTATGATGAAGATAATATTGTATAGTTAAATCCCGAATGTATTACATTACTTAGACATAAACAATATTTGTAAACAATGTGTAATAATTAATAAAAGATTATAAATGATAATAGGCTAATACATTTTTTATATTTCCATACTCTGGCAACAAATTTCTTCCTAATGATTTTACAAAACTCCAATAACTGTCGGTTTTAAAACACTATATTATTATATTATTAAGTATTACAGTATTTAATAATATCTCACTTCCATTTAAAAACGTTAAACCTAAAAGTTCACATTATAATCCGAAAAACCTTTTCTACTTGGTTCATGTAGCATATTATCTAATGTGTTGGGCCAAAACTTTAAAAAGTTTAATTCTTGCCCTTCATTATTTAGAAAATTTTTTAAAAAAACAACAAAAAAGTATATATTGTTCAACTTAAAGAGTACTACAGTCAATTTTAGTTCTAACTTTTTAAAACAAGTATTAGTTTCTAATATGTATAGAACATTATTTAAATTTAATACCAACGAATTCGAAACACATTGACAAACCAACAAAATCATTTTCAAAACCCCATTTTTCTAGAAGGATTGGAAACTTTTTATTTTTTTCACCGTAGTTTTGGACTTAAGTTCTGAAAATTATACCGATTTAAGGGGATTGCATGCGGTTGGATTTTAAGGAGTTTTGTATAGGCAATATTTAAGAAAAAAGTGGTTTTAATAAATTTCGATCATGTCAATTAATTAACCGTTTAATTTGTATTAGCTTCATGGTATTAATTTTAATTTAAATTATTTTGTCTATGAGTAAATACCATTTTAGTTAATATAGCATACATTTTTTGTTCCATCGCACAGGGTGAACCAGTGATTCGATAAGTAATCTGAAAACAGATTTGAATTCGTCATGAAGTTTACTTATGATCGGTCAGGGTACTTTTTTGATATCTTATTCCTACTATGTATAAAACACGTTTGAATATTATATAAAATTTCAGATTTTAAAATCAAATTTGGAAAGGGTTAAAATTAAAATTTTTAAAAAGTACTCTGACCGATCATAAGTAAACTTAATGGTGAATTCAAATCTGTTTTTAGATTGCTTATCGGATCACTGGTTCAGTCTTTGCAATGGAATAAAAATGATTTGTTTTGACTGAAAAAACCGACCGCATGCAATCCCCTTAATGTGACCACTAAAAAAAGTTAAAAACTACACGGGCACTGTGTTCAATTTCTAGGTTGCTTAATTGACATGCTATACTCTTAAAATATGATTCAATAGTCATATTTAACTACACACAGTACCCATGATTATTTACAGGTCCATATAATTAAAACAAATTAAATTTTGCAAGTAATGTACTACACTAGGTAACTCTCACTCTTCGTAATAGTCAACCTTACGGTTGGTTTTGCAGTCTGTCATACGCCTACTTGATACTGCATTATAAGGCATTTTAATGTGGTGGACTCCATCTTATTCCACATGCAGTTATACTAGGTAACTAATGAGTCATTTTTAGAGAGAAAATGTATAATTGATTTAAAGAAAACTATGTTCAGTTATTACTCTAGTCTGCTTTGAGATAGATAATTTTATTAATCAACATAGAAGCTTGAAGACATTACTTATTCGATGTCTCTAAATTATATGTCCTTCTCCACTTCTTATCAATATATACACATTAATAAAAAAACAATTTTTGTATTCGTTTTAAATTGCTACCATTATAAGGAATATAATATTAAAGTATATTCCTATACTATAATATTTATAACATAATAAAATATTTATAGAAATAACAAAACAGTTTTTTTAACTTTAGTATTAGTTAAGAACTTTAATTCTGTTTTCCCGAAATTTGGACTAAGTGACATATCACTAAATTGTGCGCCATCTTACCAAATATATGTTTATAAACTTCAGTTTAATTTGAAATATCATCACCGCAATAACCCTAATTTATTTATACAATTGTATTAGTAAAATCATACATTTGTTACTTAACTCATCTTTCAAATAACTTATTTTAATATCAATTACGCAAAATTACTAAAAGAATAATTTTTAAACAAAAAACATAACAAAATAATAATTAACATAATATAAAATACTTTAAACAAATAAAAGATTACGTTAAACACTAAGATTTATAATTGTTATTAAGCCACTTTTTGGTATAATGATAATATATTAATAATAATGTTATCCCAGTAAAATTTGATAACAATTATTTTAAATCACCTTGTTTTAGCTAACAATTCTGCCGTCTAAGAATAATATATTGCAAATAGTTATAAACGCTTTGTTCCCCCAAGCAGCTACACACACAATCTGAAAAAGTATAAGATGTCGATATAAATGTTACATATTTGTTATATTTGGTTTCCAAACAACAAAAAAACTATTTAGTTTGCAATACTATATTAGGAGAAACCGTAATTTAAAAAACTTGTGAAAATATAATCGATTGTTTGAATTACACGCTATAGTTTTGCTTGTCTCTATATTATTATTTGTTTTCAAGTTTCCAAAAAAGTTTGAGCAAAATTGCCAGGTAGTCGTCAATTCACATAAAAAATTAATTCAAAGGTCGGTTCATAATTATAATAAATTACATTAAAAATCAAATTGCGAGTCAAGGTAGGAAGTAGGAACGACCAATTATGTTTAAAGACTCGTTTAAGGGGAACGGAAAGCGCTGTTTTTTTAAGGGGCAAAGGATATGCAATATTTGACAAAATTTGATCTATAGTAACCATTTATTAAATGCCATTTAATTAGTATGCCGACTAATTTTAATGTAAAAAGATATTTAGTTTTTCTAGTTGTAATATTTCCGGCTTACTATTTTCTCTATGGGGGGGGGGGGCCTCATAGAGGCTGCTTTTTTATTTAGCTATTAGAAAATTAGTTAGATTTATTAGAAAAAAACCATAAAAAAGTAAATATATAAACATTAAACGTATATAATAAAATTTTAAAACAGAAATAAAAAAATCGACCTTTTAGCCCCCATAGAGAAGATGTTAGACTTTATAACAAATATTTTTTTTTTTTTTGAAATCGGTTTGGTAGACATTTTAGGAAGTGACTTTTTGTTTTAGTCTTTATTTGTAAAAAAATTGGCGCTTTCCGTTCCCCTTAAGAAGACGCCACACCGGCCATTTTTAAGGAGTAAAGTACAGGCAATTTTTTTGAAAAATCTTAATTTAGAGTTTGAACTATAATGTATACTTATTAATACAGTAATGAGGATACTTTGCTGATTGCCATTTTTTTTGTCTGACTACCACAGTCATTTCTATAGGATAAATTACAATTTTTTCCCCATCAAAACTGCTTTGGGCGGATTAATTTTTATCAGGCTTCATATATAGTTGAGGAAATAAGTCAAAAAAATACTTTTTTAATTATTTAATTATTCATTAACTGGTTGAAATATGAAAAAGGGCCAAGGTAGAGCACAGACAATGTTGTTGTCTATATTATGTGAAAATTTGGTTTCTTTGTTTTGATAACAGCCATTGTAAAATTACGCCGTGCAAGGCGGGTTTTTGAAAATAACAGGTGTGTGACGCCCTCTTAACTTATTTCAATAATGAATATTCGTCCGACTGGACGTAGATAAGAAAAATCTTAAAATAAATTCACAATAGATTTCAAATGATTGTGAACAACAAAAAAAAAATGCATAATCATACCTTTAGGGCAACGGCATTCCCATAACAGTTTCTTTTGATACAAAGTCGACTTACAGGAAGATTCAAAATCATTATGTTCAACGGAATGGCCGACTTCTGCGTGTTTTTTGACTACTTCCAAATGAATAACGCCCAAATACACGGTAAAATCAAATTCGGTTGGTTCAAACTTTAACCACGGTCGGTAAATACAAACAACGTTGTTGTTGTGGATTTTCCTTGTAAAATTATTGTCCAAAATCACAACGACTTTTTTATCATCGAATTCTGTGACAAAAAAATCGGTTATTGTTAATAAATCGTTTTTTACGTTGCACAGAGCACACAATAGTAATAGTCATTGTTTCTGTTTATTTCAGATTACCGGAATTACAGTGATTGCAAAGTAACACAACTTTTTGGCAATCCGTCGAAACTTCTAACACTTGCAATAGGACAGCAGCTTTATCCGGAAGTCTTCGAGGTCGATCGCTTTTCATTTCGAATTCTTGAATGCATATTTCAGATTTTTTACGATTCAACAGTTCACGAAATTTCCCTCTAAAACCGGTTTTGCTAAAACAAATATATATATACATATATACATAAATGAGTGTGTGTGTGTTATCCATATGTGCTTAAGAAACCTATTGTTTATTAACGGAACGGCCAATGATTGTTTTTACACTATAAGGTATTAAGGAATTCGATCATTAAAATCATTTTTTTTTTTTTAATAAAATAATTTAATTAGCTAAAATTGTTTTCACTGTTTCGATAATAAATATAGAAGTTGATATTTCGTAGACTGATTTTTCTAAGGCGTAATAATAAGGCTAATTTAATCATACATGGTTTAGTAATACGTTTATTTCTGACTTCTGTTCTATTGTGAAATTACTTGTTCTGTCGTAAATAAAAAATAAAGTAAAATTGATAGTTAATAGTTTACAATGTTCGAGTTAAAAATACAATTTTAGAATAGCTTGCAGGCATACACATTGAAACAGTAACCCACATTATTATTTTATTAGCGTATTAATACGGCAATGGTGTAATGGAAATATAATAATTAGATAATACGGATAACCTGTATAACATATTTTTTATAATTCTCGAGTTATTACTCATTAGCAATGTTATAACCGGACGAGAGGTAGACTAAAGTACTATCATGAATCTATACATTTTTTTTAAAGAACTCGAGAAATATATTATGAACAAAACTAGTTACTGACTAGTTACATCATCCATTTTAATTGGCAAATAATATATAGGTCGCCATGGGATTTTTTTATGTTATTTTACAAAATTACCCCTAAACACATTTGGAGTCAGGTACACACATATTCAAATTATTTATAAAACATAGAATATGTTTTTTATTTTTGAAACAAACGCTGTTTTGAGACTCTAGGAATGCATTATTTTATAATTATACATAAATATACATTAATTAATATACATAGCTTATAAATTTGTAATAGCGTTTCAGGAACATCAGTATGTGTTGCTCCATTTCAATACACGCGTTTTTAACTAACGAAACAAATTTCTTGTTCCATGAAATCAATTTCACGAAACAAATCTCCCTTGTGGTGTCACCCGCCTAAGTCGTGTCGATTTTTTAGAAAAATGCCATAGCAAAAATATGTTTTATGTTAAAATGTTGACAAACTTGGAATTAAAGAATTTTATTTTTACTCCAATGTATTTTTGACAATGGCACACATTCTGTAACCTTGGTTACCAGCTTAACTATTTCACTTCTCTCCCCTTTGCCATCATGGGCCATGATGAAACCCAAACCATATTTCTGTATATTATTATTCTCTTTAATTTCGTTTCTTCATTAGTGTAATTTCTAAAACCACTTTTTGTACTACCTCCAAATTATATTGTATAAACGTCAAAATATATACTTAAAGCGAGATAAAAATACTATTATTTAGTACTAACCATATTTTTTTACGTTTTTTTGCAGAGTCGAAGTAACTAGGAGATAAGTTTTCATTTTTTGTGCTGTTTATGTGTTTGCTATTCATTTTTGGCGTATGATAACTAATTATTTCTGTGTTAGAAGTAGGCGATTCTATCGAATCAATCTGTTAAATAAACAGAAATACAAACTATAATAATACGTTCGTTATCATTTTATCGCAAAGAATAAATTTAAAAAACAAAACAAAACAAAAGATTAACTCGACTAACCTTATAAAACAACTCTGTATTTTTGTGGGATTTTACAGGTGTATCTAGCTCTGATATCAAGTATGGTACATCATCTGGCTCAGATATAATAGGCGATTGGTCCGGTGGAATACACACGTTTTGTTCTTCGTGTCTCGGTGAATTATCGACTTCGATAAAAGGAACATACAATGGTGGCATTGTGACTGGCGAAAAATCTATAGTCGTTTTGATATTTGTGTCCACGTTTTGAGTCACTGGAATTATATTTGTTTCAGAACTCGTGTCGGAGCTTGTTGTTTTTTTACATTTTGAACTTGTAAAACCATCAATTGTATTTTGCTGCAATTCTTGATCGTCACACGTTGCGGTGTTCTTTTCTAAAACTTCTTTAGTGTGCTCAACTCCGTCTTCTGTTTTCAGTTCATTTATCATACAACACGGTGTCGTCTGAATATTGTCAATAACTGTATTGTCGTGTGCTTGGTTTGACATACACGTGACTTGGGTTGTTGTTGTTGTTTTATTTACTATATTATCTAATTTGTTTGATTTGCAATTTTTAAAATTACTACACAATTTTGGCGATTTAACCATTTTGTCTGAGATTGTATTGCTTAATTTTCTTTTTTTCCCTACAAAGTCGTCGAGCCTCAGATTGGTTAGCTTAGAATTAAGATGTTTGGATTTTTTTGCAAGTTGAAGATTTTTTTCCGGACCGCAAGCCGTAGGTGGTACAAAGTCGTCTATGTTATTCTCGTTTTCTGCTGTGAACCGCTTTCGATTTGACATCAATACGGGAGATTTAGAATTACAAATTTGCTTTGCACTCAAGTCTGTTTGTTTTGTATTTAAACAAACCTCAGTGTTTGCTGTCAAATTGTTAGGTTTTTCAGAGGTACGTTGCATAAATATATGATTTTTAACCAACTTGTCGCAATTAGCTAAAATGTTTGGTGACTTTGAACGTGTGACTGGAGGTAATGTCAACATATTATTTGGTATTTCTGAATTTCGCTCATTTTTTAATATACTGTTTTTATTTTTAACCATGGGAGAGGAAAACAATTTCTTTTTTATTCTATTTGACCTTATACCTTTGCTCGTTTCGGCTTTAAATTTTGATGTATTTTTTATCTCTTTACCTTGGCTTTCTAGATTAATGGTTTTCATTTCTGGTAACGTTTTCGCCGGAGTTCGAATACTGCGATTCCTCTTCCACACTACTTCCAATGGTTTATCATCTAATGCTTTTACATCCATATTTATCAAAATTTAAATCAATCTAGCATACGTTTTTCAAAATAATGATTCAGGTATTTTTTCTTGCTAATAGTACAGACAAAAACGGCATGGAAAACATGTTGCACTCAATGATCTTGTCTTTATTATTGTTTTGCCTGTCTTACTTCACATTAGTTGCTTGTTTATTTTTTACAGACACTGGCACCATACCTAAACATTTTAAGTATAACGATTATGTTTTAACAATTATTATAAAATCTAATCCTACGATAACTAACCATAATATATAAAATCTATAGTAAGTTTTAAAAATATAAGAGTTTACACCACACGCAATTTTAAATGTTAAGAATAATAAAACAAGAACATTGTATTGATTTTTTATTTATAAATCAAGCACAATATGAATAAGCACAGAGAATTGTAGACATAGTCGGTCGCCGATTTGGAGGTAAAATTACAAATTAAACTTAGTTAAATGAAAAAAATCGCTGTCAAACGATCAAACAATGCGAATCTAACAACGCACATTGTAGCGTTTCAATAATGTATTTTTATCAGCCTCATCGTACTTTGCAAATTTTTATTATTACTGGTATATAATGTGCACTCAGGCAATTAGTATTGGTATTCATTACAATATATTTGTATATCATTTTAGCTTTGATACTGAGGTGTTGTTTTTTGTTACCATTTTCAAGGACGTATCTCATTGTGTAGTAAATAATTCCTTTGCATATAATAAGAACTCAAAATATTGTCGTATGTATATGTATAATTAATATTTTAATAAGTTGATATTAATAAACAACGACATTCTTCCATAGCTTGTATTTTTTAATAACTATTTTAACAAGGAACATGCTTTAGCTAGCCTTGGCCTCCGAGCTAGAAAACGACACAAAATAGTCTATCTCACACACCCAGTGGACCACGGCCCGGTCCCTCTTTCCTTTCTTGAATATCGGCCTTATCTTGTCCTTGGCCTCGTCCTCGCTCATTCTCAGCTCTGGGTTTTGCCTAGCCATCGTGGTCGGAATATCATTGGGAAGCATGACCGCGTCCACTCCCTTAATAATGATGGCGTGGCTACGGACTTAAACGGCTTCTACTTCTGTTAATATTGATTTGAACGCACCGGATCATTTTGATGCGGTCGGTCCCTATGCCATCGAAATAATAACGAGTCGTCAACGTCACGCAAACGTTTTGGCCAGAACATATAGTTAAGACTATACTATCGTCATAAATCGCAAGGAGATTATAAATCAGAAATAATCACTATTCAAGAGCCAGCAGGCTAAAGCATGTTCCATGTTTTATAATTTTAGCCGTTAGTCTTTAAGTAGACTGTAATATTTTTTTTTCAATTTTATTTATACCCATTTCAAAAACTCAACAATAGTCTCATATAGACTATATTCGATTTGTTCTAAATTTATTTAACCATTGACGTTCTCTGGCAAATTATTTAAATAACAGCTTATTTAACGTCATATAGGAGTTCAATAGGCTATGAAGCTAACTATGAACTTTATACCGTTTTATTTATGCAATGCGTTTATATGCGTCACACTTTATAGTTAATATATAAACCATAATATTACTGTCGATTACAAAGTAATCATAGGTATTGATATATTAAAAAAAATAAAAGTATAAGTTATACAAAATGTTAATAATAGACGTTCGATTACTTTACATTTTGTACTATTACCTGAATTTAATTTTGGTATTGTTTACACTGTCTAGTCTTAAAACAACGAGTGCAAAAAAATGAGGGTAAAATTAATTAAGAACTATTTTTTACATTATAAATAAAATATTTAGTTAAGTTTAGAATGGAACTCAAACTATTAAATACACTTTCTTAAAATTTAAATTACGGAAGTACTACATTATGTAAATAAGAAACATATTATGAACTCTTATAACCCAAGGATCGGAATAAACATGTCTGTATGATATTAATGTAAATTATAATGACCTGCTGTCTAAATCAGAAGCCCGATAATGTCAAACAACAACTATGTGCACTTCGTAGGTATATATCAATCAATATAATTTAAAAAATAGTTGTTGTGTAACATACAGTGTGATCAGTTTGACGTACGGCATTCATTTTTTCTTAAAATAAATGTAATTTTAAGGTTTTTCTTATTAGAGACACTTGTTTTTTAATTTTTGTTAACTTAAACACTAGACAATATTCAAATGTTTATCTTTTTTTATTTTCCAGAGCCCTATTGACTTTAAAATTTAAATGGCAACGTATATGTTTAATTAACTTTTTAGAATAATTTGCTGAACATTTTGACTGGTCGATAACTCGTTTTTGAATTGTTACTTTTAAAGTTATTAGGACTTGAAATTTAAGACTGGAGGTGGAGCTCGGTAGAGTAATGCTCGCAGATAAAAATAATACTTCACTTCACTCTTCCTCCCGTCCTTAATTTTGAACTTTAATAACTTTAAAAGTAATTATACAAAACTTATTATCGACCAGTCAACATTTTTAGTAAATCATTCATAATATAAAATGTCAATTAAATATATACGTTACCGTTTTTAAGTTTCAAAAGTTGATAGAGCCCTGAAAAACACTAAAAACGGTAAATATTTAGTAATTTTATAATATTGTACAATTACATAAATAAAAACGTTCCCGAAAAGAAACACTAAAACAATTTGTTTTCCAAGAAAATATGAATGTTTTACGTTAAATTAATCACCCTTTATATGGCATAAAAATAATTCTAAATCAACAGTAATATACATAATATGTTATTAAACTAGTTATACTTTACGCGCATAACATGCAGTAATAATAGTTTTTACCCGTACATTGACAAAATGTAATAACTAAATCACCAGCTTATTTGACGTCAACGTATAGTAGTTATGGTAAATAGTTATCCGTGCTAACGTTTATCCATACGTCAGTGAATTATTGGCCCTGTAATGTATTTAAATTAATAATTTTAACGACTAGGTGTTAGTATTCAATAACGACCGCCCAACGGCGGCAAGCAACGTTTAGTAATAAACATGGGAACGTGTTTAAACTGTTTTTCAACAAAAACCACAGACCCGGTAGAAGGCATAACCGAAACCGAATCACAGTACGTTAAATGTTCCGTTGAAAAACTTCCACTAGAAACTTACCCACAAAAACGAATTGGACAACGACTATACCTGTAAAATAATATACCCCTAATTATTATTTTACCCATAATGTCCCAAAGTAACCCGGTTTTACGGTAGCACATGTAGAACGTACAAAAAATGAAAACACAAAACCAAATCATGCCGTTCGATGATAATAATTATTGCTCAGTGCGCGTGTCCGAATAAAATAACTATAATGCCTTATTATGTAATTATTATTGTTTTACCTACACCTAAGACCCTATTGTGAGCAATTACTCAATTTTATACATATATATTATACATAACCTCTGATGAAATGTTTTTCAACGCTTGGTGGTAAACCAAGTACCTAGCAGATAAGTTTAAATACAAAAATACATTCACCGCGCACCGGTGGCAGTCGATGCGCAGCGTAGCGGTAAGAATTACAACGTTACAACTGATGCCTCTAGAATGTGTAACTACTACGTACCACCAGCCGAACATTAGTCACATTCTGTTGTTACACCACGCACGTCAATTGTTGTACGAACAAAATTTGTTATTTTCTAAAGTAGATGGAATTGTTGTTTTAATATTATAATATTTAATAGTTATAGATTATAGTCGATTAGATTTCAAAAATGAGTAAAACAATTCAAAATAACGTTATTATCTTATTGACCGTGGCTATTTCAATATTTATGTTTACCAATCAAAAACGGTACATGTCATGTGTAGTAACACTATTGATCACTGGATACCTCACTTTCGCCAACTGGAATATATTAATCAGAATAATAAAAACTATTCCCCGAGACGCAAAGTAAGCTAACGTTTATTACACTACCATCTATCCTCCATAGCGGTACGGACAAAACTTCACAACACATTAAAGTACTATTTTGTAACCATTTAAAAAACGTGTAATGTTGTATACTAAATTTACACGTTACTTTATAATTCTATAAAAATCATAAAAAGAGAAGATAATAGATAATTAAAAAAAATGTATATATTTTAATATAACCATTATAGTTGTTTATTTGTATTTATAATTGTATACCATTGGGTTTATAACCATTAATGTAGTATAAATTATTTAAAAATAGTTACGCTTTGTTAAGTTTTAACTTAAATTAATAAATAAAATGATAATATTTAATTTACAAAAACTGCAATTAAAATAACTTTAAGTATAATATTGTCCAAAATAAAAAATTATAAATTATACAGTATTAAAACGTAAATTATAATAATAATAATAAGATAACACATTGGATGGAACGACTAAATAGGATTATTATAAATATATAACAATGCTATGCACAATTCATATTAAGCGCTATTTTTGGTTATACCAATGGTGTTTGAAAAAGATTCATTAAAACTTCACATTACTCAAACTTTATATGTATATTAAAATTTATTATTTTTTAAACATTATAACAAAACTAGTTACGGTTAAAAATAAATTTAAATATACATACATATTATGATACATAACAATTATTACCAACCACGATTGCACATGTTTGACAGCACATGATTACTTTCACTTGGAAATTATTACTTACTATGTGACAAGTACCTTTAAATTTCTCCTACCTTGCCTATTTAATATTATTTACTAACAACAGTAAACAATTCAATTCTATGAATTGTGTATTAAAAATCCATTATTACAATGGATATATTATGGTTATTTAATTAGCAAATATGGTTGCATTTTAAACATTTTTAAAAAACTATTTTCATTTATTTTTTTTTAAAAATTGGATATTTTGCTTTCCTGAAAATGTTTAACGGCTATGCGGTTTCGAAAAATTCTTATCTAAAATGTTACCAGTATAATTGATTTTAACTCATTTCCGGCCAAGGATGTATTTATTTTATGGTGCGCGTACGTACCATTGGCCAGAAATGAGTTAAGATGAGCTGATTCAAATTTGGCGGCGATTGGATGATTGGGTTTCATTTTGACGGAATTTTTTTCTCTATTAAACCTGGACGCCTAAAATTTTGACAGTTCATGTCGTTGGCCAAATACGATATGTTTTTAAAATTTCGGCTTTCTAGCTAAAAAACTGTAAAAGTAATGACTATTTTTGATGTAATCAAATAGATTCAGCAGTTTTTTAAAATTTTTTTTTTCTAAGTATTTATAAACTTTTAAAATTCAAATGAAAAAATCAAATATTAACAGTTATCTTTCTTAACATGATACGAACAATTTGCTCCTGTTGTAAATAAAAACTAAATTTTTCAATTACAAACATTCTTTTTCAATCACAGTTGAAAAATCATTTTTAAGAGATAAGGAAACTACTACTTTTCCAGTTTGCAAAAATAAATTTGTTACATTTTCTTTGTAGAAAAATAATTGTAAATCTAATATTTTTTATCTTTGTATCGAAGGAGAAAAACTTAAAATGTGACTAACCATTACAATATGAATTTGGCTGTCAACATAATGGGCTCTGGGGACGTGTTTCCTTTTCCTTTTAAATCATGTCAAACGAACATTATTATAAACAGTTATTATTCAATTTATGAAAACGCGAATTTTATATTGTATATTGTGATGCACAATAATGTCTAACATTGTCCAAGAAGAAGGTTACTTATATATATATAATTCATGTATATAGTAGATAGTCTAGGTACAAAATACAATGTTTACTTATTTAGGTCAGTAATAACAAGAGCTACACAATTGTATTACTGTATTAATTACACTTCGATATTTGATTGCTGACCTTAAGGCAGTAGTTAATATGATTTGTGAATAACAGAAATGTAGAAATTTCTACTGTTGTTGTTTGAACCATATATTCATATAAATGCACACGAGGTCAACTAATTTATATACTTGAGAATCCTAAACTCAACGTACAATATAATATAATATAACATATTATGTTGTGTAAAAAAAAGTCACCCTCAACCTATACTAAAATTTTCTATCATTTTTTCAAAAATTTTAATAGATTTAATAGGGGTTGCTACCACTTTTACCAAATTCGGAATTCGTATTGATAACTGATAAGAACGGCAGGTCACCAAATGTTTTAGCACTCGCTCGCTACGCTCGCTCCGCTAACTAAAAATATCCTAGGTTTGTAGGCTACAGTCTAGAAGGAGGTTACAGGTTTAAATTTAAGTATAAGTTTTTTTGAAACGTTAAAGAGACTTGATAATATACGCGTAGCACCGAATACCGGAGCTGTTTGGGAATTTACCTACTCGTGAAACCTTTTTCGACGGGAGCTGTTTGGGTTGTACCGATAATAAATAGTCACGTTATGTATATCCTTAATGGAAACTGAACTGCTTAGAATAATTAAAAAATGCAACAATATAACAATGGAATAATATTACGTTATTTTAAACACCTATTTTTCTTTTTGTAGAATAATTAAAGGCTTCATCACATACTATACGAAAATAAAAATACTGAATTTATTGGGCTACGACACATTTGCAAAGATTTTCAAAACTCTAGTGACTAAACATCCAAACAAAATAGCATTTATACATGAAGATTCGTCGTGGACTTATCAAAAGGTATGTAAAGAAATTGTTCTGAATTCACGGTAAATATGATTTCAAAAATCATTAAACATTTCTATTGTTTAGTTCATGCTACATCTAATCAAATGTGTAATTTAGAGAAATGGATTGGTTTACACAATTCCAAGCATATTGTCTCGAATTTGATTGAGGGGTGCAGAATACATTTTTTTATCCTAATTATTTTGGTGATATAACTTCTAATGTGTCTGCCTTTCTAAAGTTTAGAGCACCCGATTATGGGATAAGTGCCGATAAGCGAAACAGAGGTTTAAAAGAAAGTGAGGGTAGAGAAGTAAATCTGTTTAACCAATGATAATTTTTATTCCACAATATTATTATGGTGGCTTAAATCATAGCTACGGTTTTAACAATACATTTTTACTGTTACACTATGTGAAATATTTTTTTTTTAGGTAGAGGACTACAGTAATCAAATAGCAAATTATTTTAAACACCGAGGATATAAACGAGGAGACACAGTTTCGTTATTAATGGAAAGTTGTCCAGAATATGTTTGTATTTGGTTGGGTTTATCGAAAATTGGTGTTGTAGTTGCTTTAACAAACAATAATCTTCGAGCCGACACGTTGTTACATTCTATAAAAATATCAAAGTGTACCGGAATTATAATTGGGAAAGAGCAAGAAAAAGGTAAGACTTATAAATATGTTTTACATTTTCAAAGATCTTTTTTTTTTAATTTATAAAATATCGAAATTCCTAAAGGTGGCTCGAAACAAATAACAATTTTTTTCTATCTTAAGCGTGTAAGATTTTGGCTGAAAACTTTATTCATACCTGTCGACATTTTTCTAATGACTTCTTAGCTAATTACTGATAAATACAAATAGATTTAAATCAATTATGACCAAAGTTGTTGGAGTGGGTTTTGTAATAGAAAATCAAAGAAGCAGTAAAAATAAAGAACGAGTCGCAACAATGATATTATTCCTAATATTGAAAACATGACAAACAAAATCGCATACCGTACACGCTTTGGCAAAGAAATTTGCTTTACACAAGTGGTGGTTAACAAGCGCTTTATTATCTTAATAAGTGTCTGTCTAATGTCTATTATTATCTTTTTATTCACTTTACTCCATATCACCATTAACAATAAAATATATCCATTAATATGAAAACATAATTTACTAAATAAAACGGACAACAAATATTCCATCCAAATTAATAATTTATTTTTATCTCTTATATCTTGTTAATTGAGTGATAATTAAAAAAAAAAAGATAGTCAGAAGTATAAAACAACTATGTGCCTAATTGTCTGTTTTAACATTGAAATTACTATCATAAAATATAGGCAATATTTGACAACAATTGATGGACTGACCCAAAAGGCCTAGTTCATTATTCAAATACAATATCTTAGTCGTGTTTACGGTTTCTTTGTTTAACCAAGACGTTATTCAATGCAATATTTACATGATTGGTTAGTTGACCACCCCTCAAAAAAAAAAGTTACTGTACCTAATTAACTTAAAGTTTTTTTAAAAAAATATTATATATATGAATAATCCACCACCCTAAAATTTGGCCGAGTTACGAACTTGAAAGTATAAATTTTTGTTTTCAACCTCAAATATAATAGGTAGTTTTTAAATTTCCATGACTAAGTACTTCCAAGCCAATGCGAATAGTGTAACTTTGTAGTTTTTATGAGACTTTTAACTTCATAAGCATATTTATTGTCATTTGTTACTATGTATGTAATTTTTTATATAATTCAATTATGATTTTTCTTTTTGCCTTAGAAGTTAGAATAATATAAAAATAAAAAATGAAATAATATAAAATGTAATAATATAAAATAGAGATCAAGATTATTGTTTTAAATGCTTCAAAATAAAGTTAACATGTATACCCTATTTGGCTGGGGCAGTTTGATTATCGTATTGCTACTAGCTAATAATGATTTATTTTATAATGAAATACGGCTTAAAACTAACGACTAAAACTATTATAGATTGTACCTTTATGTGCATTATTGTTATTATAGCAAAAACGGAGAGCAATGTTTTTTCAAGGTCAGAATGGATTATTCTGGAACAATATTATAGTGTTGCAATAAATTGATAAGGACATTTTTTTTTAGTTTTCAATAAAGAACCGTTATTGATATGCATGTTATGTCTTGTGGCTAGGGATCTGTCAAAAATTTACGACATCAATTACCCAACATCGTTTTTCCAATAGTCATAAGAAATAGCTGATAAAGGATTAGTGATAAGAGGTAGATGATAAAACAAATGGTGGTAAGGGGAGGGGAGGAAAATGAAAATTGACATGGACCATTTTATAGGTACCATACTATTAAGACATATTGTTATTTGTGTTATTCATTATCTAATGTTTTTCCTTCATGAAGGGATGTAGTGATGGCGGCAAAGACTCTAATAGAATTGTAAATGCTGGTAAAGAAGAATTTTTTCCTTCAATGTAAAAATTAATTTTTTTGTTCGTTTTCTATAAAATTATTAAAAACGTTTGCAGAGTGCTAAAATCTCAGGTTTTAATAGTAAATTTATATTTTATATATGATAATTGCCCTATGCTGACAAGTAGTTTTTTATAAGCACATACCTAATGACAGTCTATATAACAGTCTCATTATTTTGTATAATATACTTATGAAGAATAATAAAAAATACCAACTTTTTTATTCATACTTCCGGTTACATATTATCTCTACAGTTAAGTAATTAATAATGAGTCAGAATGTAACAATAAAAGAGTTATTTTATTTTAAAATCTATGTATTGATATCAATTCCTAAGACAAAAAATAAAATACTACCAAAAAGGCCTCATTCCTAATAAATGAGTACTTAAGTAAGCATAAATTCCACTGGACATTGGACTTCGAAGTAAGGTCACTCAGATAATACTATTTTTTAGAGTCAGTAATTAAAATAATAGCATGCTTATTGGTGAGAACTCTGGAAATAGTTAGTATTTTACCAAAGCTTTAACTATCAATTATTATACTTTTTGAACAGCAGAAAAATATCATGCAATTAATATAGGTGTGGACATTATGCACCTAATGTTAATGATAATAAATAATAATACACGTTCAATACCAAATCACAGACATACATAACTTATTTATATATGTGACTAATATAATACATATATTACATATGCGTATTTAATTGAAGTAGGTACTTGTGTTTTAATTTTTCGGCCTTTTTTTAAATAGTGATACTTATTGTATTGTCATTACAGTATCTTAAATGCATACACTTAATAAGATTTATTAAATACATACCACATTTCATTCATTTTCATCGATTCTTCTGTACACCTATATTAATATAATAATAATAATAATTTACAAATGATCACCTCGTTATTTACTTTTAAGAATAATACAAAATAAACACTACCGAAATTTTGACTACTAAGTAATCACATATTGATATAAATATATTTGAATTATTGTTTATTTTACTGACATTATTATTATGAAATTAGTAATATGTACTATGTTAATGACATTCATTGATATTTGAAACAACTTACAAATAAATATTTTACAAACTACATTTTTTAAATTGTTATTAAATTTATTAATGATAACCGCTTATCAGTTGTCAGGCAATACCGGTCTACCGACAAACATTGACAATTATAATACCACTGATTATAGTATTTATTATAATCAAAATGCTAGGATAGTACAGATAACAGAAATCAGAATACAGATGGTAGCTGGTATTTGATATTTTACCACAGTCTGTTTTTCATAATTTAAAATATTATAGTCGGTTATTTTACCAATAATGGCCGAATGAAGTTTAGGTAGTACGTAGATGTTAATATACTTTTGGTTTTTCGGAATAAAAAAAGCTGACTAGAATTTTGAAAAAAATTGTAAATACAATGGGGTCATTGTAGACTTACCTCCCAATCTAATTTTTAGACGCTGGTTTAAAAAATTATACATAAAAAAGTGAAAGAAATGTCCACGGCTTTTAGAAGAAAGGAATAATGTTTTATATCTTAAGTACAGTTCAGCATTGCAAGTAATTCGACTGTTTTTAAAAAGTTATGGTGTGCCTTAATATCAAATTAAAAAATGTGTCAATTTTTAGAATGTTTTTCTCGATTTTGAAGGGGCAAACTTCAGTTAAACTTTTTGAAACATTAAGTATATTTTGATTACAATATAATATGATCTGTAGACTTACTACTTGAAGAAATAGGCCCAAGTGTTAAAATGTTATCGTTGATCTAAATTTTAGATCAACGATGAACAAAAAAATATCTATTTTCACTTCTGCATCGAAATCTAAGACAGTATTCAGGAAAAAAAAATTTACTCTATTACTCTTTCAGGTTAATTTCTGGTCAAAGCATAATTGCTTGTAAATTAGTATAATAAATATTTCAACGATGATTTAATTTGTAACAATACTTATTGGGGGTTTTTTTTTATTAAACTTAGACCCATTTGTAAAAGTATAGTATTTTCTGTTTAATACTAAATTGTTGTTACAGCATTAGCAGACCTATACACTGAAACTAATGAAATTCAAATGGAAGTATACATGATGACCAGACGTTTGGACGATGAATGCAATTCAATTATTAAGACTGCAGTGTCACTAGATAAAGAACTAGTAAGCATGTCATCAGAATCTCCCGAGGAAGACATACGCAGAGGTTCTTGTACTGATGAAATGCTTTATATTTATACATCTGGAACAACGGGATTGCCCAAAGCTGCTATTATGACTCAATCTAGGTATATTAATAAGAAAAATTTTTGTTTAGTAAATAATAATAATCTAAAAAAAAACCTTGAATTTTAAATTATAGATTGTAATTAAGTGTTAACTGTATTTTTAAATTTATTTCAGAGCAATGTTAATAGGAATGGGACCTATATATGTTGCTGGAATATATGAACACGATATTGTATACACTCCATTACCATTATATCACACTGCTGGAGGTGTTTTAGGAGTAAGCTCAGTACTTTTAGGCGGATCGACCTGTGTTATTAGATCCAAATTTTCTGCATCCAAATATTGGACAGATTGCATTAAACATAAATGCACAGTAAGTAAAACTTAAAATTAAAATGTGAAACCTTAGTATAGTTAACACATTGTAATATTAGCTGCATAACTAGAAAAATAGGATAGTTTTAATGAAAAATTGGTTACGTTTATGACTTTATTTTAGTAGAAAATAGTGTGCCAAATCAATTTTCAGAATAATGTTTTTTTTAAATTTAAGATTCAAGTGAAATAATTCTTGGTTAGGTCTAAATTAAATTATCCATACATTTTAACTCCTGAGAGGTTTTGCTTTCCGTAATTTTTAAATAATATTTGCAACTTAACACCTTTTGAATTCTTAATGAGATCTGTATTCCTTATTAAAGGTTGCTCAATATATTGGAGAAATGTGCCGGTATTGTTTAGCTGCACCTGCATCTGATAGTGATAAATGTCATCAAGTAAGGATGATTTTGGGAAATGGTCTACGTCCTCAAATATGGGAGGAGTTTGTAAAGCGTTTTAACATTAAACAAGTAGTTGAGTTTTATGGAGCAACCGAAGGAAATGCCAATATGAGTATGACATTTATTTTTAACTAACAAAAAAAAACAATACTAAAACATTAGTTATTAATCATGCTTTTTTTTGGTTGGATTAAATTTATTCTAATTCTAATTTTATATCTTCAAATTTAATTAATCTGAAGCCACAAAAAAAAGTTAAAATCTATAAAGTATTATATACCTTTATGTCAGGTAAATCATGAAAAATAGTCATTTAACAGAATTCTTAAAGCCTAGACATTGTATAATGCAACAATAACAAATGTGACTGTTACAATAAAATTTGTTAAAACTAAAACAAAGTGTTAATTTTGTCTGATAATTTACTTTGTCAATGATGATTAGAAGTAAAGAATTATTCAAATACCATTAATCATGTTATAAAATATAATGTATAGTTTTATTGGCCTTTTTTTTTTTTTTAGTGAATATTGCAAATAAAGTTGGTTCAATAGGATTCATTCCATTGATTGCTCAACCATTTTATCCTCTTAATTTGCTACGTATTGATCCAATTACCAATGAACCAATTCGAGGAAAGGATAATCTGTGTATTAAATGTAAAGTAGGTAGGTAAAACGTATACTTAGCATATTGCAGGTGTATTTCTAAAAAAAAATATGGTAAAATGTAGAAATATTTTTATTAATAATTAATTTTAAAATGTTATAATAACCATTTTAGGAGAACCTGGATTATTGGTTTCAAAAATTAGAAAAAGCACTCTAAATTCATTTACTGGTTATGTTGAAAAGTCGGCGACAGAAAAAAAAATGATAAGAGATGTTTTTCAAAAAGGAGATTGTGTATTTAATTCTGGTAATTTTTATTTTATAATATTAAATATATTGTCCCTGATTATTAATGTAGGTGGAATAAGGATACTGCACAGCACATAATATGAGTCTAATAAGCTCAATCTGTATAAAAGAATAAAAATAGATTTTAAAGTTTTTATTTTCTATAAGTTCCTTTCTGTGCTAATTTTTTTGCACACAATATAAAGGGTGCTTTAATTTACAAATAAAATTTTCTTAAATTAATTTACAATTACCTATTTAGAACCGAAGAAGCATCGTAAATATAAAATTAAGTATCTATATCTTGTAATTATGTTTTTTTAATGTCGTTATAATAAAACATAATTTTTTTTAATAATTTTAGGTGATGTCTTAATACGTGATGAGTATAATTTCTTCTATTTTAAAGATCGTACTGGAGATACTTTCAGGTATAGTATTTTAATACTATACCATATCAATACTTATATTTAAGTAGTATACTGTTTATCACAACAACAAAAATACAATTTTTCTTTACATTTCTGTGGCCACAGTGGTATGTATTTTGGTTACAAGTTTAAAACGTTTCGTTTTTATAAAAACTAAAATAATACCACCAACGACAAAAAAATAGCCAATTTTTAGTGTTTGACATGTGATCATAAATGTATTGTAATTAAGTTATATTTTTAATTTTACAACGGAATTCATTACTTAGGTGGAAAGGCGAAAATGTTTCAACAACAGAAGTAGAAGCCGCAATAAGTAATATAATCAAACAACAAGACTGTATCGTTTATGGTGTGGAGGTAAAATATATTTTTTTTTTTTGTTAATAATTAATATTTTGCTCGTCAATCTTTTATTTTTCCTATTTCAACTATATGGGGTCGGCCACCCTATTTTTCTTTCAACTTCTTCGACTTCTGTTTTCTTTTACATCCACCTACAGTACATCTCACATTTATGTTTTTCCAAGTTAAGTTTTTACCGGCTTTCTCTCTCTCTCTTTCTCTCTATAATATACTAATATTAAATATTTGTTTATAATTTTTATAGGTGCCTAATACAGAAGGAAAGGCTGGAATGGCAGCAATTGTAGACCAAACTGGAGAATTGGATTTAGATAAATTGATTATAGGAATTAATAAATCGCTACCAGTTTACGCTAGACCAATATTTTTACGAATAATAAAAACATCAATATCGTTAACTGGTTAGCAAACTTAATTAATATTAATCATTATAAATATTATTAAAAAAAATTTTTATTAAAATAAACACTATTTTTAGGCACTTTCAAGTTAAAAAAAACAGATCTACAAAATGATTCGTACGATTTTCAAAAAACGGCGGGCGATTCATTATATATAAATGATGGAAATAAATATGTGCCATTAACTCAAGAACTATATGATCAAATTTTAAAAGGCACACGGCGGCTTTAAACATATTATATAAATAACATTTAAGCCTGGTATTTTGTTGAAAAATGAATGAATTAAAAAGAAAATGTTAGCTTAGGGGATACCAAAGACTAAATTAAATAAGGGTATATCTGTGATAAATTTCTTATACTATACAATAAATTGAATAATATAATAATGCCAATGTTATTGTTTAAATAACCTGTACAAATTAATATTAAATTTTAACGCAATTATATATATATATTTTTTTTAGTTTATTTTAACAGATTTAAACAACTAGAATTAATAATTAGTCGACCAATAATTAGTATAGGTCTACATCTATGTTACATTAATGTTTACAGTTTTATACATTTCAAAAATTGTATTATTTTGTGTACATAGTTGTCTCCAAGTCTGCATCTTTTAGTATGTTTGAGATGTTATTTTGAATACCGAGCAGTCTTTGATGATATGATTGATGCTCACCCTGAGGGGTGGCATGCAAGTCTGGCAGAAGGGTTTTGGTTCTCTGTTCATTAGGAATGCATGTGTGAGTGGTCAATTCAAATTCAGCTGATGATAGTTTGGTCTTGTCAGTTGAATTCTGGTGGATAGTAGTATGGAGAAATAATGTCTGCGGTCCCTCGAAGCTTATTATTTTCTACTGAAAACCAGTGTTATCGTCATTATGTCCAGACATTTATCTTTGGCTTGTTGTAAAAAGATTCTGACATTCGGTAAAGTTGATGGCTGGGTCTAAGGGGGTGTGGTTTGTCGAGGTATAGTTGGGAGCGTGAAGTTTGGAAGGCCTAAATCATTGCATATTTGTTTGTATTGAAACCATATTATAATATTTTTCTTTTTGTTCTGAAATAGGTTAGGCTGGCATGGATCAAATATGCTTGTGTGAACTGGGTTGGATGTTTGGTTGGTTTTATTGATGCTGAATGTTTTTCTTATTTCTACACCTAAGATGCTTTCTGTTGGACTTGACCCATATGCCCCCAAAGCCAGTTTCATTTATGTGTTGTGTATGGGCTTGATTATTTGGATTACAGATGAGTTGGCCGAGTTATAAATAATGTTACCGTAGTCGAATGTGTATCTTACCATTGATCTATAACTGTTGATGATGATATTTTGGTCAGCACTCCATTTATGGTTAGGTGTAATTTTAATTAAGTTAATCTTTTTTAGCTATTGCTTTAATTTCATAAAGGTATTTTTTCCACGTAAATTTGTGATCGAATTGAAGGCTTAAAATTGTAATGGTGCCAGTGAGAGGTATACTTTAGTGTTGTCCAGTATGTATTTAGGTTTAATTGTTGTGTTTGCTATATTATTAAACATATCTATACACCTACTCATACATTTAATACACATATTACAGAGTTCAAGAAGAAACTTTAATAAAGCTTTAAAGGACCTAAATTATTATTTTTAATTTTAATAACTATTAGAGATGTTAAAAATGTTTTTTTTTAAATCGACCTAGCATTTTTTGAAAAATTACTAATATATGTTATTTTTCGAAAACAAAAGTTATCTTTGCAAAATAATTATTATTAATGTGCTTTAAATAGTCATTCGGAAGTATTTGTTTTTATCAAATTAAACTATATACGTATAAAGTAGATTTCTATTTCAAAATCTTATAATACATACAGTATATTAAGTTATTAAAGCAGTCGATTTCCAATTTAAAAATTAAATTTCACTCGATTGAATATATTACTATAATATGCATTATTATTAACACGTTAACCAAATAATAATTAACATAATACAATAGGTATATCTGTGTATCTATATTCTATCTTCATTTTTAAGTAATTCAATTTAACTTTTTAATGACGAAAGTAATTCTAAACAATAAACAAAAAAAATATTATTTTGCAAAAAAAGCTGTATTTGAACTTTAAAAAAAACCGTTCAAATCCAACGAATTTGTTATTTTTTCCATTTGTTAAAAATATGTCTTAAGAATTATTAAAATAAAATAAAAATAGGTGCTTTGTTGTTTTATTATAAATTGGTATGTTATATTATTTAGATAATAGCACTACTGATTCACAGTATTATATACCCAAGAAAATATCATTAACTCTTTTGCCCAGATGGGGTAAAAACTATTCTGTTTTTTGGGTGGTTTTAGGACTAAAGGTTTGAAAATTAGACTGAAGATCTATAGTAAGGTTATAAAAAATAATGAAATACACAATTTTCTCTAAAATATGTAGCCACATTTTTTTTTTGTAAGGTAAAACCAATATTAGAGGTTAATCACACTCGCGCTGTATCAAATTTCCAAGTTGTTATGTATGAATAAATTAGTCAATAATTAATAATATTATTATATTTATATATCAATAGTAGTGATATACTAAATAGGTATTAAAAATATGTTTGCAATATATTTTTAATTAAAAAAATAACAACAAATTAGTATGTACGGACTAACGGACGATCAATCCTAATGGCATCCGCCCTAACAATAAAACGATAAATGTGGCATGTGGGTGTAAGTGCTACAATAGAAGCACAACCCTTAGCTACAACCGAGTACACCGCCGTAAAAAATTATTTTTATCATTCACAGATTCGCATCGAAGCGTTTATTTGAAAGTAATAATAATATTATTCTTAAAGAACTATACTTCTCCGACCCCACCGTGCTGGCAAAAGGAAAAAGGTGTAAACCTATTCTAGTAATAACTTAAGGTCAGATGATTATAAATCATCGGCACCATTTGTTACTAAATAGTTAGTAATCTTTTACACTTTCGATAGATCCCTTCTAGTATAATAATTAAATTAACTAATTAATTATGTTTTTTCATTAACATTTTTTGTAATAGTGACCTAGAGGCTCGATTCTGTGTTCTGACTTTAGTGAAATTGTTGTCAGTTGTCAGCAAAGTGAGCAATCAGCAAAAGCAAAAACATTATGCCTGTATTTAAATTGACTACAGTATGACATTTTACGCGAATATTATAATGTGTATAGTGGCTACACTGATTTCGTGTAATCTCGTTTATGTATTGACTTAACTGTTATCGTAATTCATGTAAGGATAGGACCTTATAGTTCGTTCTATGCATTGCAACTCACGTAAAACCATTGTCGTATATTTTAGTGAATATTTAGTTGGTTTCGTAAATTTGTTATTTTTGTCGTTTTGTGTTTTGCTTAGCAATATATATATTAAATACATATACGTTTGTACTTCAATACTTACGTATATAAATGTACATATATATCCTGTTTGGTGTGAATATTAATTAAAACGGTACAACTATAGTTTTGCAATAAAAAATTGTTATAATTATTTTCATTGACCGCGTTTGAACAAAATAATATATAGATGCAACATTTACATTTCGACTGTAAGAAGAGGAAATCAAAATCGCAACATCATGAGTACCAGTAATACCTACTTGTTAAATGTCTGGATGTGCACCAGATGATATTTTTTTAAGTGCAATCGGTTTACTGTGCAATGCATACTGCTTGGATTTATTTGAATAATTGTCTTTGTTGAACTGCTACATCGTTTACTATTAGTATT
Source organism: Adelges cooleyi (assembly GCF_023614345.1). NCBI lineage: Eukaryota > Metazoa > Arthropoda > Insecta > Hemiptera > Adelgidae > Adelges > Adelges cooleyi. The sequence continues at coordinate 170,257 of NW_026096058.1, read as the reverse complement.
GTGATTTTTCACATAGTATATCGTTCAACTTCGAAGAGCATAAAGATATTACAACATTCATATTTTCATGTTGTTCACAATTGCAGTTTTGTTTAAACTGACTAATAGTTATTTGATATCTTTACATGGCAGAGAACATTTCCGCATCGAATAATAGCTGTATCGTCGATTACAACCACCATTTAGTGGCTGAGCAAGAAACAAGAATGAGTGGATCAGGAGGATCAAATAGTAGCGGACCACCTATTGGTAATCCAACAACTAACGGAGGTAATAATGTTAGTGTTCTATTACCTAGTGGCGGAGGCGGTGGAACTAAACGTCGTAGTGCAGTTGGTGGAAACAGTACTCATAATATTAATGGCTCTAGTTCAAACTCGTCAGCATCTATATCTGCGGATTTGGCATCATTATTTGAATGCCCCGTTTGTTTTGATTATGTATTACCACCCATACTACAATGCCAAAGCGGTCATTTAGTTTGTAGTACATGTCGACCAAAGCTCAATTGCTGTCCGACCTGTCGAGGTCCCCTTGGCAATATTCGTAACTTGGCAATGGAAAAAGTTGCTTCTACAGTGATGTTTCCTTGTAAATATTCATCTTCTGGTTGTCCCGTGTCTTTACTACATTCTGAAAAAGTTGAACACGAAGAACTTTGTGAATGTCGTCCATATACTTGCCCATGTCCGGGTGCATCATGCAAGTGGCAAGGTGGTTTAGAGCAAGTGATGGAACATCTGATGGTTGCACATAAATCTATAACAACTTTACAAGGAGAGGATATTGTTTTCTTAGCAACAGACATAAATCTTCCTGGAGCCGTTGATTGGGTAATGATGCAATCATGTTTTGGTCATCATTTCATGTTGGTGCTTGAAAAACAAGAAAAATACGAAGGTCATCAACAGTTTTTTGCTATAGTTCAGTTAATTGGAAGTCGAAAACAATGTGAAAATTTCGCTTATCGTCTGGAACTCAATGGTCATCGAAGGCGTTTGGCATGGGAAGCAACCCCAAGAAGTATACACGAAGGAGTTTCACAGGCAATTTTAAATTCAGATTGCTTAGTGTTTGATACTAGTACAGCACAGCTGTTTGCGGATAATGGTAACTTAGGAATTAACGTCACAATATCGACCAATGTGTGAAACACTCGTAATATTAGAAATACATACATGTATATACCTAAGTGACAACATAATATACGGTATGTAATTTGCTTAATAGTGTTTCAATAAAATTCCTTTTTCATCTCATTAAAAAATGTTTACATACATAAATAAGAATATTATAAAAAAAATATAAATGTTGTACAAATAGGATAGATAAATTTAAAGATAGTGTTCAGGATGTGAATTATTTTATGTTTTAAAAATATTTTTTGCCTATCTAGAATCTAATACAGTTTTATTTTTTAATACAATTCTAAGACATTTAGGTTTATATGTTCTACTTATATTATTTTTAGCTTCTTTATTTATGTTTGTTTATTAAAATAATGCAGCGGTTATCTTTTAAGACAGGTAATTAAAAACTACCTATGTAATGAGTACACAATACAAATAAAGTACAATAATAAGTATACATTTTTTGTTATATGTAAAGTAAAGTAACTATTTATTAAAATAATTAATTGTATGATAAACTTATCTATTAACAGTTCATTACACTTAGACATAAACCAACAATTATAAGTTTTGAAATAATATCTAAATGATAAAATATTTTTTAATCTTCTGTTTAACTTTTATATTATCTGCTATAAATGTACCTGCTATAATAGAAATGATAAAAATTATGTGGTATCTATATAAATGGATGAAAGTAAATTATTACTAATATTATTATTTAGACAAAACTTTAAGACCTATTATATCAATTTAACAAAACAATTAATTTAGTATATTATATTAATCTCTTTATTATTTTATAAAGATCTTGTTATAAAATATAATGCTGAAATTCAAGATACACGTAATTATAATGTATAATTTGGTATGTTTTTATTTGTTCATACCTAATTAATAATTTAGTATCAAAACTGTATTATTTATTTTGAAGAGTGAATTAATTAAATGTAAATCAACCAAATTATTTATTTATTGAAAAAAAAAGTATAAATTGGTATGTTTATTTTTTATTGCTCACAATTTCTACATTTTTTATTGTTGAATAACCGACTGTTAATAAAGCAGTATTTTAATAAAACACCTTACTATTTTTTTATAATTTAAATACAAACCTAATTTTAGTTTATTATGTTGTTTAATTGTTTTTAATTAATAGAAAGCTGATAAATATAATTAGTACACATAAAATTAAAATATTTAAATAATGTTTATTACCTACTTGCTGAACAAAAACTTGACAGCTAAAGCTAATTGTTTTATATAACAGTGTATACTAAGAAGTTAGCGATCCAACGACAATATTATAGATTAAGTATAGTGTAGACGGACAACACCCGTTTATGAATATGGATTTCATAATGGTCTTAACACAGACACAGTTAAATCTAGAAATGTGGATAAGGTAATGTTACCGGTTGCTGTGTAAGTGTTGCCTTTAACTATAGTACATTTAATCTATGACAATACAGATTGTGATAATTAAAGGAGCCTACTATATTATAATAATTAAAACTTGATCGTTTTCTATAAAAACAATTATGAATATATGGCATAATAATTATCAATCTTAATTTGTGATTGACATTACTGAATACTTCATACTATGTGTGTTATAATATGACAACAAATATAATTAAAATATTGGTATTCTTATAAAAAAAAAACCATGACAAATGTAATTTTAAAATGTTATGATATGAAGTACAAAATCTAAAATAAAATGTTTTTCTGCAAACTTATAAGTACTTATAATTAATGACTCATTTTTTTTGTACTTATAAACCACTAATTATTCATGGAACCAACTGATTCATAAGATGATGGGCATTGTCAATGAAGATCTATCTTTTATATTTTAAGTCAGTATATATACATATTTTTAGATATTTTGTGTTATAAATTATGTACTGTATTAAACAATTTTAAATATGTAGTATTTTTAAAAATTGTAACAAAATGGATTTCCCAGAAATTACCTAAGTATTGTCAAGTACTGTATAAGTCCCAAAAACTATATTTTATATAAAATATTGAACAACAATATTATTGTGGCTTGTAGCATAAATTATAGTTTCAGTACTTTTTTTTTTTCAACTTTACTTTATTGATTCAAAGTTTGCAATAAACATATTAGATAGACTTGTAACCGTATATTCAAATATATATTTATTACATAAATAAAGAAATATAAAATAATTGTGAAAAAAAAATCGTTTTTTTATAATTAGCATCTTTGGATCGCGTACAAAAACACTCAATATATTATGTTAATTCTAACTATTTGTTGCCGTTCTAAAAAAATAAGTTATAAATAGGTTAAGTGCTGAACCTCTAATACCCGAAGTTTTGACTAGTTATTACTTATTATTCCATTAAAATATTGTGCTATTTCTGTTAATTATTATTATTATAACAATTAACCTTTCTTTATTGGTGATGTTATTATTAATAATTTCAAAAGCAACAACTAGTTTAGTGAATTACGACTATTGCCTTATTGTATTATTCCGCCGATTGGTTAACTTTTGAGTAGTTTAGGTTGCCTATCTTTTCTTTTTCGGGCGCTAAAGAATTTCTGTTTTTATCGATACGTCATAATATGGTTTTTTTATTATCGTTTTTACATTTATTTTTTTGGTTGGCACTTACTAATCAAAATTATACACAGTTCTCCATAAGCGTTTTTGATACAACGTTTCAATATTACTTCATTGTAGTAAAATAATAGAAATAAAGTTATTACCATGACCATTCTCGGTATAACAAAATTATAATTTCCTACTATACAATCAGCTGATGTATATAATAAAAAAAAACCCATACACGTTTTTGTATCCAAGCATTTTTTTTTTTATTGTTTTGAAAACTTATTTAAAATCGTTAACTTTGTAAAAATTGGATTTTGTTTTTGCCGTTATTCAGTGTATCTTCTAAACGATAAAATATCTATTAAACTTTCTTTGTTGATGAATATAATTTGTTTAAACTGTTGTTCTAACGACTTATTTAATATAACTAATTACTATTATTTAGCATTTTATTATTATTTACCGCAATGGAAGCCATCGATTATTGGTTCCAAAGACTCGAGTAACCCACCGACTAATATATATATATCAAATCAATAATTTATAAATAATATACATGTATAATTAGTGACCCTAAATTGAATGGTATGGAATTAAACGAGGTGGACGAAGACCTTGCTTTTGAGCGCCCACTAAAAAGAAACCGACCGAATTACTATGAAGATGATGATGTCGAACAACCAGCGAGCAAGCAATTCAAGTAGGTATTTAGCTATACTTGTATCGACTGGGATATTTCTGTGGTGTTTGGATAAAGAGGTATAAGTCTAGGTCGTCGTGAAGAGTAGGTACGATTACTTACCACGGAGCGTTAGTTAATAAACGGAGGTTAATCGATTTAAATGATTGAAATACATCCAAATTTGGATGTCGTATGTCATGCAATATAAGAATTGTATTGTTAAGAGAGATGTTTGAACGGATAAGATGTGCTTAAGTTATGGAGTTTTAATTCGAGAAATATTTGTTCAGATTTAATGTGGGTAGCCCAGGTTAGTCGTTTGGGTAAGGTGAATGCCTAAGTATTTCACAAAGTATTCTTTTCATCATTGTTAGTTTCTAGATCAATAATTAACATTTTGACAATTATTATACTTAAGAGTGCGTCGCAGCGCCCATTTTTAAGGAGTAAAGTATAGGCAATTTTTTACAAAATCTTAATTTAAAGGTTAAACTGTGATGTGTAATTATTATTTCAATAACTAGGACTCTATTTCGGTAGTTAATTTATTATTTGGACTATCACAGCATCCTTGAAAGCGATTTAAAAAATGTTTTTTCATCTCTACATGTTTAAACAGACTGAAGATAACTCGCTTAATTTTGGTTTTAGAGTAAAAGCGCCCATTATAACATTAAAAGAGAACAATATTCCGGGGGGCAAGACGGTGCGTTTTTTTTTTCATTATTCCAAGTATAACGCTCAATACATAGATTAGACTATTTTAACATTTTTAAATGACTGTAACTTTTCAAAAAATGATTTTTTTTAAAAAAAAACGCACCGTCTTGCCCTCCGGAATATTGTTTTCTTTTAATTTTATAATGGGTGCTTTTACTGTAAAACCAAAATTAAGCGAGTTATTTTCAGTCTGCTTAAACGATGTTTTTACCACTGAAAATCACCGGTGCGACGCCCTCTCAATACTCATTACATCTCATACTCTCATTAAATGTAAAAAAAAAAAAAATAAATAAAAACAATATCATCTTCGGAGCTAAAAAAAATGCATTTATTTTCTCACCGGCTGGGGGATGTGATTGTTATCATTATTCATACGATTTAAATAATTATTTTTTTAGGAGACACGCTTCTAGCGACATTGAAAAAACGGAAGTTGACATGTTACCTGGGCGTTCCTCCTGAATTCCAGAGATTCGACGGCCACGTGTACCAGTGTATACTTTCAGACACCGTCCGTGTCCAGTGTTTGCCCGCAGCAGTCGGCCCAACTGCTCTGCCAACTGGATCCGCTGTCTGTCGAGGAACGTCGTCGTAGTTTGACTAGTTCAACGTACACAATAATTGTGCCTCCGATTCCAGTACACGAGTAAGGCGCCGACCAAACAACAAATCACGCCGGCCTGGTGTTGTTAACACACACAGTTTTCACGTACAATTATAGCTATTTTGAATTTACGGACGACCGTAGACCGAACGTCGACAGTGTCCACGTACGTCCACGGATAACAACAAGGCTGATGAGGCGACCTGATCCTGTGCCCGTCGATTGGGACGAATATGTAGTCGACTACGTGTCGGACTCGATTGACGACGACGACGACGACGATGGGTTTCGCTTGGTCATCGACGAAAGCGGTGGAACGGAGATCGACGGATCAGATGGATCGATGGATCATAAGCTGATCGATAGATCTCACTTGTGACCAGATGTGACCACGACCCTGTCGATCTACTCAAGTGAAAGTAACCGCAAGATGCGTGACTACAGTACTCTACTCGAATCATTTCTTATTTTTTTTTTTGACAATCCAAGTTTCGTTTGCAACTGAAACTTTTTTTTTTTTTGCCAATCCTTAGAATGATACCAATTGTTTGATTTCGGTTTCGATTAAGTTTTATCTTTTACCGGCCTCCTCAAGTAAACATAGCTTGTGTTTGTCCGTGGAATGTAAATTTGATCTTATATTGTTCGTTATTTATTTATATATATATATATATTGTTATTTATTTATTTATATTGTTATTTATTTCAAAATACATCTTTTTTAAAAAAACGCACTGCCTTGCCCTCCGGAATATTGTTCTCTTTTAATTTTATAATGGGTGCTTTTATATTTCCGAATATAAAAGCACATGATTTATCCCGTAAGTTAAGGGGTATTTAGCGACATGTTCAAAAATTAATCTAGAATTAAACACATCACTTCTTAAATAGATTGCCGGTAATTTAGAATTCGACATATTGATAGCGATATTTTTTTGTTAATATTTTAGTTTAAAAAAATACACTGGCTGTTCACTGAACAGGCTAACACTAAATATTATTTGCCGTGTCTAAATAATTTTTGGGGTATGTAGGTTCAAAAAATGGTGTGTAGGTGTCGGGGGGGAGGTTTTTTTTAAGAAATCACTGAATTTTGTTGAGAGCAAAATTGTTTGATTTGATGAAAAAATAAAAGTAATGATTGTGATTTATACGTCGCTAAGCAATTATTAAACGTGTGTGATGACCAAAAACTGTAACTGTCTTTACAATATTATTATTATTAAGACATTAAGATTATTTTTTTTTAGCCAATACCTACATACAAATAATGAAACGTAGAAGCTATATTTAACAATGCCTCCTTTATATATAACTAAGTAAAGGGCGTTTCCATTAAAAAAAAAAAAAAAACCCTGTATAATTCCTCGAGAAGCTTAAGATTCACTTCTACTAGTTACCATTGTTTTAATCACAAAATAATTGTGATTTTCAAATAACAAATTATTTTGAAAAAAATAATAAATTCACATGCATCAAAAATTAATAAATTGATATCTTTATCAGATAGCACTAAAGATAACACAGGGAAAGAGGAAATATTGGGAATTTTATAAAATACATTGTGATAAATGCTGTGAAGGCCAAATAAAATACAATATTGGGGTTAGGTTCAAAGAAAAAATACTTATCGACATAGGTACCTATGTAAAAGTATTTCGATTTTCAAATTTTAACAAGTGCAGGATAAAAGTAATTTCAAAAAATAAAAGTTCTCGTAAGCTGTTTAAATCTATGTGTATTTTATATTTTCAGCTTAACCGCACGCATGTTTGGCATTCGACTTTTCATAGAGCTATTAAAATCTAATTACTTGTGTGTTTGTAAACAACTGAGACTTATAGTGTTGGTGATATTATGTGACCTTGGAATATGTTAACAGATACAAAGATGAAACCGGTAAAAACCAACGAGGATGGACGCCAGTGTAGAATAATCGCCTTCAGTACAGTTTTACCAAGTGGCTTACATCGCATTGAATGATTACACATTAATCAAATTCATGTAATAGATTAAATTTTACAACGCATTTTGTTTTTAATGGGCGTTTTAATGAAATTTGAAATATTTTTTATTTTGTTAAATTTTTGTTCCATAACACCAGGTCAAGAATACGATGCTCAAGTTTTAGATTTATTTGAAGGTTGGTAAAATGTTTTTGGAAATATTTTGTATAATCTAAAAACTGATTTGTATACATCTCCTCGTTTTGCGCCTACGTCACAATTTATCGAGAGGATCCACCAAGATATCATATTTTACTTATAAAATTGTGTCTGTCATCAGATTGAATAGGTGTCCATTGTCAAAGCTCTACAGTCATAATTAGTATTGGCCCAATGAGTCTTTAAGTGGCAGGCATAAAAGACCTAGGATACAAATAATCTATAATTAATTATTTTACTAAAGACAGAAATGGACAGTGGTTCAAATTAAGTATTATAAAATATACATTTTGTATTTTGTTATTCAAATATTATATGAAATTGTTATATTTTTTGGAGATTTAAAATTTGAAATCATTTTTTTGTAAATGATGTGTAAATATATTAAATAAAATAAAATTTAATAATTATTGATTTTAAAATTCTCTTTTTTTAATTTAACTGGATTTGATTATTGCTAATTATTATTCATGCATTAAAAATGAAATACATCGTAGAGCTTTCACTATAATAGCAAAAAAAGTTTACCAATTCCATGGAAATAGAAAAAAAAAACACTGAAAATCAATTCAAACGTTTTAGTGTTGCTTTAATGCTTTTTAGATAATCTATTATCGAATTAAAATTAAAACCAAAAAATGTTTTAAATAGTTTTCCTAGACAAACGAGGAATGATTTAGTTTTGTTAGTTCGATAAAAATAAATCAGTTTATGTGTTAAAAATGTGATCCTGTTTTAAAAAAAATGCGAGAAGCTTTATAAATTACTAAAAACTCAAATATTATGTTAGTATTATCTTTATTAATTTTTATCAATACTTGATGTATTTTTCAATTCTACAAATTTTCTATAGTGAATTTTTTATAAATAAAATATGTTATTTTAAGAGTTTTAGTTTTTTTTAGTAGACCTATGAGACAAATTGCACAATAGGCCTTTTTATACCAGTCTTTATGCTCAATAGGGATTTTGAGAATTTATGTCCCTACCGACATTTACTTATTGTTAAATAAATGTAACGCTTTAAGTCTTAAGTGGCCTCATTCAAAAATTTACTATTTTGGTTGCTCTGACAGAACATTGTATATTTTATCATAAAAAAAAAAAACACTATTTTTTATAATTTTGAATCGTATTTTTCTATAGGTGACATATGCCAAAGAGGACTTCTTGGTAGGTCATCCGACTACATTTGCCGGCCTCTTAAACAATGTCCTGGTGTGCGACAGTTAATAAAAAGAAATATTATTCCTCGATTGTGTTCCTTGGCCAATATGATAGTATGCTGTCCGCCATCGAATATTCCCGGGAAAAATTCTTCAATATCGCCGAATGATGTCAAACTGGTGGAAACATATTCTGCCTCCGAAAGTGTGTATACGCTTTCAGATGGGACATTTGAACGGAACGTGTTGAAATTTTATCAACAGCTGTTTACAATAATAATTTTCTTGTGTACCTGTCGCAGTGTGTCGCCAGTACGCCGAAGTGATAAACGACCGTTTCGAAGACTCGGTGAAAAATACCACAGAGCAGCAGTTCTATATTGTCGGTGGGACCGTGGCCGAACCCAAAGAGTTTCCACACATGGTAAATTGTTTTGTTGGTAAAATTGTACAATAAGATGTATGTAGCAACTATTGTCACGCTCGAATTCAGGCGCTGATAGGTTACGGTAATACGAGAGCGCATGTTTTATGGAACTGTGGAGGATCTTTGATTAGCAACAAGTGGATTCTAACAGCAGCGCACTGTGAAAAAATGGGCACCGTGTAAGAATATTTACAAGAACCGCAGGATTCGTTGGATTGATCGTAAGACGTTTCGATTTCTTTGTGTTTCTCTAGGACCCACGCCCGTTGGGCCCGTTTAGGGGATCTAAATTTCGAACTGGACACAGACGACGCCAAGCCGAGTACATACGATATAGTCAAACGTGTGATACATCCGGATTACCGGGTTCCTTCCGTGTACAACGATATAGCGTTGTTTCTTCTGGATAGAGTCGTTGAGTTTTCAGAGTATGTTGTACCCATTTGTCTGAACGAAGACCAATCCTTTACGCCGACCACGTCAATAGCCACAGGCTGGGGACAAGTCGGACACGGTAATAAAAAAAAAACGATAAATACATCTCTAATAATCCAATATTGTTATTCGACTAAAAATACCGTTTGTGTAATGTGTTGTCCCGACGAAAATATTCCAACTCTACCACCTTGGGTATTATTCGAAAACATTTTTATCTGACTTAAGCGATAAACATCAAGTCATGTTCGTTGTTTTAACTTGTTAATTTAGATTATTTGTTACAAAACGATTTATTATTTATTATAGGTACGTTAACAATACTACTACTTGCATATGGCTTTATTAAATCGGCAAAAACAAACAAAATTAAGTATAATATTCATAAGGTCATAAACTAAATAGTTCAAACTGTAGCTTAGACAAATAAATAAGTAAATTGTTATAAATAGATAACATGACAACAATTACACAACCCGTTAACTGCAAGTAATTTATCACAGTCGTATTTTAAACTCATTCAACCATTTGACACCTCTCATTCATTTTTTCATATTCTCATCAGTTTGATTTGTAGGAACTTTGAAATATATGCTCAAAGATAACTATATAAAAATGGAATATTATAGAAAAGTTTTACAACTCTTTTTGGAATCCGATTACAAATAATATTATTGGTGAATAAAAAATTGTATATTTTATAATTTATAAAATATCAACAATATTACAAGGGCCAAAAGCTCAGCGCCTACGCCGCACTATTACACGTCCGAAATACAATTGATCAACCCGACGTTGTTACTAAGTTGTGTTAACATATTATTATAATTGTTTATACCAACATTTAGGCGGACCACAGAGTTCGGAGTTGCTTAAGGTTTGTTTAAACAAAACGTCATTAGAAGAATGCAATACCGTTTATGCTACAAGCGTGGACTTACCTTACGGGGTGTTAAGTGACAGTCAGATATGCGCTGGTTTCATTCCTGGCGGAAAAGACACGTGTGGGGTTAGTATCGCTTTTCTTATATCGTTTATATGTATAAACAACATTTTTTTGTGTATATATATGTATTATTATTTTTTTTTTTTACCCATTTAGGGAGATTCCGGCGGTCCACTTCAAGTGCCCAACTCTATTCGTGCATTTATGTACACCCAAGTGGGAATAACCTCAACTGGGAAACCTTGCGGTGAAGCCAACACGCCTGGTATCTATACAAGGGTGTCTAAGTACGTTTCGTGGATCGAGCAAAGTGTCTGGCCTAAAAACTGTACCGACTGTCTGGACATCAACATAGTATAACTATTGTTATATCCGACGAATATAGTAACCAAAAAGACAGCCAATGAACAAAATAATGTGTCGCTTTTTGCAATTTATTGTGTCGATTTTTAATCATTTGTACTTGCAGTGACTACTTTTGAATTTTGTTGTAAGTTAAAGTACAATACATTAAAACCACTGTACACAAATAGAAAACAATACATTTTAATAAAATTTTATTCAAAATTAATTCAATAACAATTGTCAACATATTTTTACTTTAGGTCTTCAAATATTAACGACAAAATACATTTTTGTAAATGAGAAATGGTTATTTATAATAAATAAACAAACATTTTTATCACAACCTGTATATTTTTGGTCGAAAACAACTCATTCTATTTCAAACAGAACTTACCTAAAAATACTCCGATTTAAGTTTTGAAAAAACATTTGAATTTTTCACAACAATTTTAAGGCATCGGCTAGTTAATTAATTATTTCAATGTAAAAAAACTGTAATTTTTAACATTTTTACATTGAAATAATTAATTAACTAAAAATAATTTTAAAAGTGCCACAATCGAGGCCTTGAAAATATTATGAAAAATTCAAATGTTTTTTGAAAACTTAAATCGGAGTATTTTTAGGTAAGTTCTGTTTGAAGTAGAATGAGTTGTGTTCAACCAAAAATATGCAGGTTAGGTTAGGGCTAAGGCCCCTTAACCCTTCACTGCATGAATTTTTTTTTAACCATATGCTACAAATGTACTTAATAGTATTTAAAAAAATAAAAATAAATTTTTTTTTAGTTTCGGTTTCATGGAAAACGCTAATTAAAGAATTGTACGAAATATGGAACATTGTGCATCAAAGATGTATAGTATGAGCAGATATAAACAATAAATACAATTGTTCCATATATGGAACATTGTGCAGTGAAGGGTTAAAGAAATTCTAATCTAACGACTAAAAAGTTATAGACTAAAGGAACAAAAAGAAATCCTTCTACACTTAAATCTTTTACATTTCCAATTGTGCAATGAAGCTAGCCCTGATTTGAAAAGTGTTCTTCTTACGTTACGGCTATTTTTTTCAATTTTTAATTTTGTTTATAGTTCAGTTCAATCAATTTGATTAAATTACTATCAGGTTTCGGACGTTCTTTGAGGGTTAGTGAGTTGGTGTTGAATGGCCTTCAACAGTGGTCGGTCCCCACCACTGAAGGTTCGTATTGCCAAGACGTAGTTTCATTTGTGGGAAATGTTTGAATAATTACAAATAAAACAACAGATTGGTCAATAATAATTTATCTACTTATAACTATTTCTGCGTTACCATAGTACCGTATAGACACCGTAGAAATCACAACTATTATAAAAAGTATGCATAAACGCCACTAATCTGTGTTTACTACTAATAGTAGGATACACACAGTTTTTGTCAGTGACATACATATATTAATACAAAACAATATCATAATACAGTAATTGCATTTTTGTTTGGAACAATAAACAAAAATGAAATATTTCATCGGTTTGATATTAATACTCGAAACATTGGCGGCTCAGACTAATAATGGTACGTATTCATTGTTCTTTTCATACACATAATATTATATACATTTTTAAAAACCCGACCATGAAAATTGTAGTACTAAATACACCTAACCTACCAACCAGCTTCTACTGAAAATTTGATACCAGATACATTTACAGTGCTTTCTTTGATTACTTTAATTTTTAATACACAAGCGAGAAACACTCGTTGATAATGTAATTAGGTAGTTGATTTTTTTTAACCATCAAACAATAATGATTGAAGAACTATACAAAATTTGTTTCTATCAATATTAATCTTCAACGCTGCGCTGGTATTATAAAATGTACAATATATTGTTATGCTTGAACTTAAAATACATTACTTTATTTTTTAATTTAGCGTTAATATATAAAGGAACTTTACAAGTTATAGACGTGACGCCTTTATTTTACATTTAGTTCTTGTACAAAAATATAATTTGATTTCTTATTAAAATGCGATGTACAAATATTTTGAAATTTCAAAATGTTATAAAATATATTATGGCATTTATTATAAACTATTACATTTTTAAAATAAAATAATATGGATATAAATTGTTTCTATATGAAAATAATTGTTTTTTGCAACTAAAAAAAGATCTATGTCTAGAAGTCTAGTTATTCAACTGCATGCAGGAAACTAGGCCTTTTTTAAATTCTAGATAGCATGAGTAAAAATGAAGACATAAACTATATTCATATTTATTTTTATAAAAGGTAGACTAGATATTTTAACATCAACTAAGTATAATAATATTTGTTCTAGATTGTCACACTCCGAATAACGAACAAGGCGTTTGCATTAAAATCACTCAATGTTCGCCTCTTCTAGACATGGCACAACACAACAGACAGAACATGTCGGCCCTGATTTATCTTCGAAAATCAAATTGTGGAACCGAAGATAAAATTCCAAAAGTGTGCTGTAAGATTGACAAACCTAAACCAGAAATACCCCAAAAAAATGTAACCGTAAAATTGAATCATGCCACCTGCGGTCGAAACAATGTCTCCAGTAACAAAATTACTGGAGGAGCGCCTGCTAAACTTGGTCGGTTAATATTAGTTATAAGGACATCTATAAAACTATTTAAATTCTAAACAAATTAAATTCAAACTTGTAGGTGCCTGGCCGTGGATGGCCGCACTAGGATACCAGATAACCAACAAACCAGATCAGTCCATTAAATGGTTGTGTGGCGGTGCGTTGATATCAGAACGACACGTTTTAACAGCTGCCCATTGTGTTAGCGGCACTGGTCCGAAAAAATTGTGAGTGTGGTCAAGTAACCAGCATGTGCTAGGGGATCTATCAAGTTTGGCTGTTTGGATTTGTCAGTAAAAGGAAAAATAATAACAAATCTTCATTTTTTTTTTTAACCCATTTGTTTCAAGGCGTACGATTAGAGTAGGTGATTTAGACTTGGATCCTGATGTGAACGATGGCGCATCGCCGGTGGATGTCATGGTCGAAGAGATCATGGCACACGAATCTTATAATTTTGCCACACACGACAACGATATTGCTATGATAAAACTGAAAACATCAGTCAAATATAACGGTTAAACGTCCCATAATAAAAGTTTCGATGAAATGGCAATATTTAAGATTTATTGGTAAACCTAATTGAACGCATTCCTTTTTTGACAGGACACGTTCAACCTATTTGTCTGCCGGCAGCATCGAACTTAAGGTCCAGCACGTTTGAAAAAACTACACCCTTCGTTGCGGGCTGGGGCTCTACGACATTTAGTAATTATTAGTATTTTCTTACATATTGTACATTTACCTACAAAATTCAGTAACTTTCACAATACTCTTTTCAAACTAGTAAAATTGCAACTTATAACTTGTTAATTACTTGGATTATCTAGCTATGACATGTTGAGCCAATGATATAGGCTTTTTATTCAATTCTAATTACCCATCTCTCTTATGTGACCGTATACACCTCATTAGTACATTCAGGATCTACGATTTTAACGTACCTGTTGGTAAAATTAAATTAATAGAACGCGTGCAAAATAGATTCTTTAGTTTGGCTGGTTTCTTATTAAAACCATATGTACCTATGGTGATATTTTCGAGTCTATGTCCATTAGTAATCAGAAGGCAAAACTTTGACCTACAATTTTTTTTTATAAGCTTATTCGAGGCAAATGACAAGACGGCTTGTATTTTTAAAAATATCAAGAAATACTCTACAAATTTCTTGTACATACCAACCTCTATCTCTTGTCAACATTTCTTAATTAACGATTTTTTACTTTGGTCCTTTAACATAGGCGTAAAATAGAGGGAGACACATTATTTTTTTAATCATTATAATTTATTTGTTTTTTTTCTCTTTATTCTGTCGTCTGTTAAAAAAAACCGTTTGGAGAATTTAAAATAAATAAATAAACCACTAGTTGTTTTATTCTGAGAGTAATTACCATTTAGTGAGTTACTATTTATCGAAAAATAAATTTACTTACTTCAAAATGTATATGTCTTTAAATAAAAAAGTTAAAAATTCCATTTTGTCGACTTGAGTACACATTTAACTATACTCATATATCAATGGTCTAGCGCACAGATGTGTTAAGTGACAATTAGCAAATTGTTCAGTAAAAGCATTTGAAAGTTCACATTTAAATAAACCATAGTATATATCTCATACAACAATGCCATCTAGTGGATGAAATATTAAACAATCCACATACAACATTTGTACATCATATGAAAAAAACATGGACAATTTTATAGAGAACTTAACTCATTTTCGCCAAAATTGTCACTTAACACATCTGTGCGCTAAACCATCGATATTTTCTTAGTAAAGGGACAACCGATGAAGCTGATATTAGTAATATTGTAACCTAAATTTTACGTTACACCTATTAAACCTATTAAAATATTTTTAATGATTTACCTAAATGAAATAGCTTGCCCAGTTAAAAATTGCTCTTGTATATGAACGTTGTACAAACTTTGATATTTAGATGGCCCCAAGAGTAACGCTTTGTTGGAAATTCAAATCCCAGTTGTAAGCAATGTTCAATGTAAAATCATATTTGACGAAGTGATTAATATCAATGACAGAATGTTGTGTGCTGGTAATCTGATTGGAGGAAAAGACGCTTGTCAGGTATGATAACATAATCATTTTGAGATTATTTTCATTCATGACATAATATTATATTTAGGGCGATTCCGGAGGTCCTTTAATGTCACCAATTAAAGGACAGTACTATTTGTCCGGTATTGTATCTTTTGGCATTAAATGTGCAGAGCCTGGATATCCTGGAGTGTATACTAGAGTGACACATTATATTGATTGGATTGAAATGAAAATGACTAAATAAAAAAACTAAGGCGTTAAAATCGCCAATTGCTACGTTAAGTGTTTGCCGTTTTAAAAATGTAAATTCTGTATTAATTTTTTTATTCTCTGTATTAGTATAAATTGCGTGTTCATTAATTTCGATCAAATAAAATATTAATTACTTATAACAGCAAACAATTGGATATTTATTATATAGAATATGAATTTATTTTTAAAATACACGAGCGTAAGTATGATGCATAAAGATAAGTTGTATACGTTTATTTAATAACCTCATTTACGATATTTAAAGCAAATTTCGAAAACTAAGCTAACTTTATTTCTTTTTAAAAGTTATTTTAGTGTTATTATTTTTTTGTTTTTAGTTTTTAGTTTAAATAATACATTTGATCCATTTATAATACTATAAAAATAACTTATAGGTATAATGTAAACTAGGAAGTAACTGATGATAAGTATGTAAACTTCTTACAAAGATAAATAAGCTAGATTGTTAGTGTACATGCCGCCAATAGAGATAATAATTGAAGTTACTATTTCCCGCCATATTTGTGGGAATTAGAACCTTATCACATGAAAATATGTTTATAACAATTATAAGTTAAGTTGATAACACAGAATCACAGATATATATATTATATGTATTATGTATATATATTATATACACACAGAAATGGCGGACGTCGACTTTAATTATTATCACTAGTTAGCGATCTAGTTTGTTTTAATACATAATATGTATACATATATCTGTGACTTCTTATAAAAAGATATATTGTATAAAAGACTGTCATATTTCTACGAAATGTAAATAGTCTTACACTCACTTCTTGTTTAAACAATTTTTTATTGTTTGGCATGTTTTGATGTGTAAAAATGATTGTCTAGTTCTGGAAAAGATATTTAACTTAGGTACCTTATGAGTAAAATGTGAATTTTGCCTGGGCCCTCGGTTATAAGTAACAGCTAGGATTATCTAGAGTAATTTTATTTGCCATAGTTTATGACTGATGAGGTAATTAAGCAAATTGAATGAGAAGAAGTGAAAATCGAATGTCTTTTATTATAAAGTAAACTTGTTTTTAAAAATAAATAATCTATTAATACGCATTTCATAGTTTTCATTAACAACAAAATTGAAAAAATTTACTCGAAATCTGTAATTTTCACTAATTGTTCTTGTAAAAAACATGTACTCCGGAACTGTCCAAAACGTCATCTAAAAAAATGTTATTAATTTTATTAACTTTCAATCATTAGAATATAGAAAGACAATGTTGTACTGACATTCTTCCTGCCTCAAGTAGTGAGTCTGCAGCACTAAGTAATTGGCCGTCGAATTACCTCCGACCATAGACCCGACTCCGTGAGGGAATTTCAAGGTAGATCCGTCTCTGGCCCAATAATGGTAGGGCTATGATAAAAAAATAAATTTGTGTTATTGTTTTTAGTGACAAATCCATTATATGATTTACTTACGGTTGGATTAGCTTTGCACGGCTTTGCCTTGGTGAAAACTTCTTTTCGTGCGGTTGACAGGGTTCCTCCGCAATTCCTAATTTAACATAATGATAATGATAATGATCTTTTAAACTATTTTTAATTAAAACATTGTAACAAATACCATTACCAAACGCGATCATTGCTGGCAGGTTCGGGACAGCCGTACATGAACATATGATGAGTGACGTTGCTGGACACTGTTGTTTCCAACTTAGCTAAACACAAAATAATTCCACACCATATGTAATATAGAGAGGTGACTCAAGAATATTTTCAGTACTTAAGCATGCCAAATTATTTTTTCAAAATCGCATCTCTGCGATTGTAAAATTAATTATTCATTATTATTTTTAATACATATATTGATCTCATTTAAAATATGGATCCTATCTCAAATATAAATATTATCGGAAGTATTCAGTTTTAACATAAAAAATATTAATAATTTCACAATACTTACTGATTTCATACGATTTTCCTGGGTTCAATTTTATAGCCGTGCAAAATTTCACATCCATCTAAAATAAACGCATTCTTTTAATTTTTAAGAGAGTAAAATTAATGAATTAGTAATATTAGGAAATTGTATAATACTATTTTTTAATGATTCGTACACTTAATTATTATAGTATTAATAAATCGTTTTAATGACAATTTTATTTTTGTATACAATAATTATTAGGCGTGTTACGTTAATGCTCAAAATGTAACTTCTTAAGAACGCGCAAGTTATGACTTACTTCTTGTATTACCACATTTGGTATCAACAATGAATGTCTATGGATACGAGCTGTTGCAGGACTTGCAGCCTCGGTCGACCATAACACAGCAAACAAAGCAAAAGCAACAACAATTATGTTTCTAAAATTCATTTTGATCTTCTTTTTACGAACGACCAAACAGAAATATTTAAACGTTGTCTACAGAATCTGGCCAATGTGTTATTACCAATCAAACGGTTCCATCATTTTTACAGCAGGTAAAGTAGTTATTGAACGTTCTATCGATACACGCCAACACGCATGCGCTAGCTGGTTAATGATGTATGTACTCAAACAAAATGTGTACAACTTCTAAAGTCTGAACAAAAATTCCTTGACTACCTTACCGAGTAGTTGAGCTAACTAATCTGATCAAAATTAATGATTTCAACACATCCTAAGTAGATAAAATGTCTTTAAGAAACATCATACCCATTCAACGAAAATGCAGAGAACAAACAAACTATAACTAATTTTAATTTTCCTGCGTATTGTATCTTTAATATATAAATAATATATTCAAAAAGATTATAAAGGTTATTGTTTTATCTTACCAACAACTAAAATCGAGTTAATACCAGGTAAAAATTAAAATATTTGAATTTCATCAATAAGAACCAAACATAAGAGGTTTTAATGTTCCAGTTTTGGTACAACTGTATAGTTATACGCGTTACACTAAATCTTGGATCATTTGAGTGTCAAGGTTAACAATTTATTTACTTTTTAAAATAATATCGCCCAAATTAAAATGAGGAAAATTAACCTAAGAAAACATTAATACTAAAAAATCTGTAGATATTGTGTACATAGCTCACACGATAATAATTAAACATAATAAATTCACAATTTTATAATTATTGTGGTAACTTTATAAAATCATATTTGCACAAATAAAGTAAATTATTTTATTATGCGAGACGACTGTTCCCCGACCTATCATTTATCGTCGACCAGTTATTTTGTGGCTGCTATATTGGGATTCTTTTCTAGGTAGCTATAGATATAATAAATATAATGTACATTTCCAGCCCACATTTTTCATATTATCCAGTATCCTTAAATTAGTTTGTAAATAATATGTTTTTTATACAAACACGTGTCAGATTTGATCAATAACGCTGTAACGGGATAAAAAAAATGTAGTCATTACTTGAAAACTGTCATCAATAACACTTGGTTTTTCTTTATGTTAAATAGTTTTTATTTTTAATCGTCGTAATAATCTTCTTTAACAGGCCTTGGAGGTCATGAGATACGTCATCGTGGGGTATGTCTTGTTTGTGAAATAAAAAAACTATTTCTAAAAATACATTTAAATTACCATATTTCACCCATAAACTCCCACCACAAATGTTGGAGTATTTATTTTTTACAGAATAAAAACGTGACAACATTTTAAACATAATTATGCAAAGTGATTATTTTATCACAATGAAAAGGTTAAATCTTAAATTATTAACTATAATAGAATTTGACTCGCTAATTGTGTTTCAATCCAATTCCTGAAATGAGCTACATTTACATATGCTGCAGGTATTTTTTCACCACATCCGATTCCCCATGCCACGATTCCAACTTGTACTAAGTAATCCGGATCTAATTTGCTTGGACACATCAAAGGACTTCCACCGTCGCCCTAAGAATATTTTTAAAAATCAATAGCCACAAAATCATTACGAGTATTGCCTACTTATTTAAATCGTTGTTAACTAAGGTTAAAAGTGATGAAATTTATTATTAATTGTTTTTTATCGTGTTACCAATATATTTAGAACTTAAAATCGTAAATTAAACGGTGGAAGATAATTTAACATTGTTTGTTTAACGTTAAAATAAGATACACGTACTTTGCACGTGTCTTTTCCTACTTCACCGCCAGCGCATATAAGACTCTCGTGTAATCTGAAGTGTTTGCCAAGTCTGGTGTTTCTTAAATCCCTTTCGCATTTTTCTCTGGGTATTATGGGCATCTGAACTTTTTTCATAATACTCACTTGGTATTGACCAATTTCATCTACAAGCAGATTAGAATTTTGTTTAAAATTAATTGTGAGCTAAAGAGCAGGTACAGGTGCTTAGTCTTCGCTTTCAACATACTTTTAATGCCTTTAGGTGTGTTATTGGTGATATTGTAACCATTGTAAAAAATTCTCTTCCCCATCCGCTTGAAAAACACAATGAGAAATCGTATACTTGGTCTTGCTCGGGTAAACACATTATTTGGATATTTTCTTGTAAGAAAAATGGCTCGTCAATGAATATTAACGCTACATCATTGTGTAGTCCACCAGAGTTAAATGATGTATGCACAACGACTTTAGACACCCGACGATCCTGATGCAAGTACAATTCCTTTTCAGTGTTCAAATCCCAATCGCCTGCTCGTACAACAATGACCGCCGGATCTTGGCTAAAGGAGATTTCAATTACTCATAAATGGTCATTGTCATAACATGATAATACTTGTAGTAATATTGATGAACTGTAGTAATTTGTAATCACATTTCATCTCTGGCCGCTTCGACATAATTTTTTTTTTTAAAACTATAAATTCACCCTTTTCCCTACTCACAAATATGTCGACAAAAATCACCTATATATATTCATAATGTTGCGCGATCGGCGAAAATATCAACATTTTCGAAAAAGTTATTTAACTTATATTTGTGATTCTGTGTTATCGACTTATAATTGTTACAAAACATATTTTCATATGATAAGGTTCTGTTGTATTCACAAAGTTGGCGGAAAATGGTAACTTCAATTATTAAACAAATATTGCAATATCAGGAGTCTTATTTTTAGATAATTTGTTTACAACCGTAAACAGCGCTTACCTTTTCACACAATGGGCCGCTGTTAAGACAACGTCATCTTTAATCAACGATCCTCCGCAGTGATATTTCAATGATATTTCCTTTTGGGTAGACTCTTTTTCTACAAATATCGCCACCATCGATGGGAACTCGCCGTAATTCGACTCGCCGTTAAAGGCGTTCACCAGTTTGTAGCCCACACCGAGTTTATTCCACGTTCCACATTCGCGGGTATTAAAGTCCGGATTTTGCCCCATAATATCCTTTGACCGTTTCTCGTCCAGTGTGCTCGCATAGTATTCGGTAGGTTTGTCGGATGCACTTCTAGTGTAACCTGGTCGGTCCGACATATCGAATGGATCGTATGTACTTTCATGGTACGCGTTGATGCCGTCAACTGGATTCTCACAGCAGACTTCTAAATAGCTTTTGCATTGTCCGTTTTTTACTCTGAAATCAAACCACAAACATAATATAGGTATTAGCAATTGATGTATTATAGATCAAACAATAGATATTATTCATAAATCTTATAATTATGTACTTAAACCACCAACGTATGTAGTAACACTTGAATGTGTACATTTTTTTTTACAAATAGATTTTTTTCGAAAATAATACTTTGACAGTAGTGGCCATAGCCATTGGAGCAACTAGAAGGGGCGCTAAGCAAGTTCAGACCTTTTATTAAAAACTCTTAAAACTCCTTCAGAATTTCAATAAAAATGTATAAACTTTACTTGTGGGCTGTCTATTTGGTCGATGACATTTTTTTAGAGCCTCGACGAGTTTAAAAGGATTTGAACTTTCTTAGCACCCTATATAGGCATAGCTAAGTCATTTTTTTTTTTTAACTTAATATTTAATAATCGATACGTTTTATTATTTGTTTATCACTTAAGTACATAATTTAATTTGATAACTTATAAACTATAGAAAATATAATATTTCAAAAAATCACCTAATACTGAAATCTATAACGCCTTTAACAGCCAATTCATTCGTCTTACATAAATGGGATGGCATACAAATGCAATTATTTGCGTTACCTAAAAATGGTGCGTTGCTCGTAGTTTCTGTAGGTAATATGTCATGCTCATCGTTTAAAGGAAGTAAAGGAGTCAATAAATCTCGGATAACACTACGAATTCCATATGCGTTTGTCGACAAAATTAAAATGTCCATGTATACACTAACCACGACGATTCTTTTAAACGTTGACAGTATCTGTAAGAAAGATATAGTATAAGTAATATTTTATTATTCAAAAAAACTGGAAAGGTGGTAAGAGAGTGTGTGTGGAGTCCAAAGTTGGAACTGGAAATCATTTCTTTTTTTCGAGGAATACAAATTTATTCTTAGCTAATTTCTTAAATAATTGATTTTAAAGTTTTTGTTGACAAATTATATTTTGTTCCTTCATTCCCATCATAAAGTATCTACGTATTAATTTTAATTTTCAAACGACTTTACTAGGAAAAACGAATTACAATACTGATAACAAAATGAGCTTTGGTAGTACTTCTTATTTGGCGATTATACTTTTAACTTCGTATTAAGTACCCAAATTAAGTCACGCTTTCGGGATTGAATCAGAACTATCTTTGATATTTATTAGTTAATATATGTTAATATTTTGTGTACAAATTCGCAAAATGTGCTATATTATTGAATTTAAACTAGTTCCAGTTTAATGTTAACGAACAAGACACTGAACGAGTTCATTTTTTAGAAATTAACTTTCTTGCACTTGTAGTTTAAAAAATAATTCTAACATTGATATACTACATACGAGAGAAAAATATTCGTGTTTAGAAGGTTGCAAAGGAATAAAGCAGATTTTTTAGCAGGAGGGGATAACCGATAAAACTAAACTATTGATCAACAATTGCAATTAGATGGTTTGTTTAATTTGTATCTATTACATTATTTATTAATTTGCAACTCTCTTCCCCCACTGTCTATGTCAATCCATTAGAAATTACAACACAATAACTCATAAATGATTGTATGTACTTACCATTATTATTGTAGTACTTTATATTATACTGTATACTTAAGTGTTGAACATTAAATGTCTTTAGACAAAGTACTATAATATTATACAAACACAAAGAACGGTCTATAACATCTATAATATGTAAATAAATAATTATTTTTTCCCATACAAAAACAAAAACAATTTGTGGAAAAATATACAATAATAAAGCTGCAGGCACACTGTTTGTATACACTGGAAAGACAGGTAACTGGTAATGTAAATCCTATCAGTAAAATTGTTTCCAAGCGTGATGACCATGAAAAACTCAAATCCGGTTTCTTGGTGTAAATAAATTAATAACCGTCAATTTGTTAAATTTTATTTTTTTTGTTCGAAATAAATTGTGTAATTTCATTAAACTGGGGTTTTCATTAAAATTAGTCAAACAAGGCTAATTGAGTATTTTAAAATATTTAAATTACCTACTGTTCTTAATTATGTTTTTATTTGTATGTTAATGATTTGTTGTTATAACGTTTACCTTTTGTGTGAATTCTTGTAAATGAATATTAATATTAATTGTAATCGAGCTTTAGTGTTGTAAAATAAAAACAATATCATTTGATAAAAAAAAACTATGCTATACCAGTCTAAATCCAATTCTTACAAACTTTGAATCACATACAAATTACATTATGTTATAAAATAACCGAAAAATTTGTCCTAACCTTAAGTGAAATTATGCGATATATTTATCATAAGACATTTTTTAATCATATGAACTCATTATGAGAAAAACTGAATTTTATCTAAATTTGATTGATACATTTTCGAAATAAATATAATTTATACACAATACATAGTTAATTGTGTTTTATTTGAATTTAACAAATATCTAATTTTTTACACAGAAATAATATGTTTTTAAGTACGCTAAATTACAACAAAAAAACCTACTCAACTGAATTGACAGTTTGAATACTGAAAAATAACTATAAAAATGTCAACACTTTTATGTGTCATAATTATACTTATTTCTCCTAACCTAATACTATGATGAAATTTCAGTGATTTGGATACATATTGAAACACTAGTTGAAATTCTAAAGGATGTTGTTATAAGAAAATATCGATTAGAAACTCATGTTCTTTACTCTTCTCTATTAATCATTTATTTACATTTAATAAATAATAAATCCTATCCACAGTCAAATTTGTATTTCTTTTTAATTAAATATCAATCCACAAGCGACTCAAACTTAAATTGACCATTTATTTACAATTAAAATGAAGTATTTAATATTTGTTTTAATTATAAAACATACATTACTAGTTTATTATAATTTATAACATTGCAAATCACATGACATTTATTTTTTATTGTTTTCAATAATTTAAGTAATTGTTTCATTGTCTATCCATTCGCGAAAATGAGCTACATCAACGTAGACTCCAGGAAACGTATTGCCACATCCAATCCCCCAAGAAACGATTCCAGCTTGTATTAAGGTATTTGGATCAGATTCGCTTGGACACATCAATGGACTACCACCGTCGCCCTAGATAAAAAAAAATACAAGAAAAAATTGTCTTTGAATATTATTCAATTTCCAACAAACGGAAAATTACTTTGCACGTGTCCTTTCCTTCTTGTCCGCCAGCGCACATAAAACTTTTGTGTAATCTAAATTTTGGCCCGAGTCTTGTTTTCTTTAGATCATCTTCACACTTTTGGGTAGGTATGATGGGAAGTTCTACTTTCTTCAGTATGCTGACCTGGTAATGACCCAATTCGTCTACGCAAACATGATTGATATATTAAATGACGATAAACAATGTACTTGAAATCATTGTATGTAGGACTATACGCACTCTCAACACCCTTCGCCGTTTTCTTAGCGATAGTGTAGTTATTGAAGATAACGTCTTTGCCCCAACCGCTGGAATAGCACAGAGAATGATCAAATTTTTGACCCTGTTCCGGTAAGCATATCGTTTGGATATTTGCTTGTAGATCAAATGGCGCTTCAGTAAACAACAAGGCGATGTCGTTGAAAAGTCCTCCCGCATAATACTCCTTGTGTATGGTAACTTCAGATATGCGACGGTCTTGATGAGCATAGATTTCCTTATCTGTTTGCAAATCCCACTCTCCTGCTCGAACCACCAAAGATGAATGGTCTTTTCTAAAGATAAAAAAAAACAATCGTTTATAATACTACCTAGTATGTATTGATCGAATTTAAGTAAAAATGTCTGGGTTGAAATGTCCATCGAAAAAATGTCCATAAAAGCCAAACTATGAAACCGTTTAATTTGAAATTGGGATAGAAATGTCTCAATTAGACTCATCTTAGAGCTTAAACATTACTTGTCAGAAAATGTTTACGGTGTACATGTTTTCCTTAGAAACGTTGGTAGAATAAGCGTACTTTTAAAAATGATAAATTCCGAAAATTTGCATCTTAATATTTACTTAATAACACAATGAGCAGCTGTCAAGACGACATTTGGTTTGATCAACGATCCTCCGCACCGGTACAATAGTTTTGTATCTCCGGACTTTGAAGTATCCTCACCAAGTATTGCCACCATAGCAGGGTACTCGCCATAATTGGACTCCCCATTTATAGCGTTAAGAACTCTAAAGCCTATCCCGTCTTTATTCCATTGTCCACATTTATGATGTTTTTTTACATCCGGTTTGATCGTGGCTGCGGTCTCAGTCGAATGAGAATTGCTGTCCATGCTGTGTGATTCAGTATTTTCTATCAAATCTGCTGATGAGCTAGTCGATGATACGATGTCTGCCGAGGGAGGTGAAGACAACTCAACATAGCCCGATGATTCATGAGATGACGATTCAAAGGTTTCTCTCGAATCAGGTGTTGTGCTAGTTGATGTTACAATGTCTGACGAGGGAGGTGAAGATGATTCTCCATAGCCCGATGATTCGTGAGATGACGACTCAAAGGTTTCCCTCGAGTCAGGTGTTGTGCTAGTTGATGTTGCAATGTCTGACGAGGAAGGTGAAGATGATTCAATGTTATCTAAAGATTCGTGAGATGACGATTCAAAGGTTTCTCTCGAATCAGGTGTTGTGCTAGTCGATATTATTAAGTCTGACAAAGAAGGTGAAGATAATTCAGTGTTATCCGATGATTCATGAGACGTCGATTCAGAGGTTTTGATCACTTCAGATGATGTGCTAGTCGATATTATTATGTATTCCGAAGAAGGTGAAGTCAATTCAATGTTATTCGGAGATTCGTGATTTTTCGTTTCATAGTTTGATGAAGTTAAAGTTGTTGTTGTGATAGATGAATAAGCAAATTCATTGGCATTATCTTTGTTTGGACTGGAATCGCCAGAATCGCTCGATACAACTTCGGGTAAGTTGTTTTTAGTGTTGTCTGTGTGAGTTGATGTCGATAATGAACTTAGAGTATCATTGCAGCATACATCCAAATAGCTGTGGCATGGACCGATATTCGTTCTAAAATCAAAACATCAAATGTGTTAGAATCTACCGATTAATTCATTGTATTTAAAGTACATGTACATATAATAAATGGTAATTTTAATAAACAAATTGGTTCATAGTAGACAACTTTGGACGATTGTAGAATGAATGTGTAATATTAAAATGTTTAATAATCTAGATGCTATGAGGACGGTTTTTATTAATTTCTTAATTGAGAGTAGTATTTATAACTGTGACAGTATTAAATTCACTAAATCGTCAGAGAAAAATAGAAGAGAAAATTATCTATGCTTAGATAGACCATTTTTTTGACAGATGAATAATTTTCTTAGATTTTTTTTTTTAATAAGCTGTTAAAAATAGTGGATTGAGTTACCTATCAAACATTTTAAAAATCTTAAAAACAGAATAAGTTTTTTTTTCTATTTATTGTTTTGTTTCACGCAAAACTATTTTGATGGAAAGAAAATGTATTTTTTTTCTATAGAAATGACTGTGATAACAACCGATAAAGAATTTTCATTTCTGTATTATTAATTACTAATTATTATATACCCTTGATTAAACTCTTAAATCTAAGATTTTGCCTGTACTTAACTTTTAAATAAACAGGTGGGTAGTGTCCTCTTAAAGAAAAATTATAATATTTGAGTTTATCAGATTAAATGCATTTTGTAATTAAATTGTTTACATTTATTATATACCAACCCTAAAAAGTTTTATCTATTATTTGTTTAATTATGTTTTAAATAAAAAGTCATTCGTAGAAGAATAATTTCTAGTTTCAACAAATTTGAAAAACTAAAATGAAATTTAATTTTTAATTATCTCCAACCTTTCCAAGTACTGTTAACATATTTTCAATTTAAATTAATCGCTAAGTATAAAATAATAAGTATCTATAAAATTTTATGTTATTTTCGTTTTAAAATCATATAAATTAAGTGCATTTTTCAAGTGTATAATTCAAGGTAAATCATTTTTATATTTTTTTTATTAAATTTAAATGATTTAATGTAAGAATTACCTGATATCGATTTGTAAGTAACCGACGGGATTTGATTCATAAGTCTGGCATAGACTGAATGGTTTGCACGTGCATCCCAGCTCCTTATCGATAATGATTTCTTCTTTTTTCAATGTTGTTGGTACGGACAACTCTTTGTAAGTCAGATCGATTGCTGTTGAAACTACATTTTTCAAAATAGATTTGGCTATAATTTGCCCGTTTATTGGCACAACTATAAATACACCGAAGAGAAAAATTCTCAAAAGAGATTTGAGAAAACAATCCTGTAAATATAATATAGTATAAATACAGTTTACTAATAATGAACACAATTACATTTATACGTTTTTAATAGTTTATTACTTAAAAAGCCATTGTAATAAATTGTCAATAGAGTTAATTATATTACTAATTATAAATGTTTTTAAATATACTCCTTACCATGTTCAATAATATTAGTGTTCCTTTAGCTGATAACAAGGCTAATAAACAACTAAAATAATAAATATATTATTATACGTTTACAATAAAACCGCAACGATCATCATGTTTAATTTATTCAAAAAACGGAACAACTATTAAATTATCCAAGAATTATAGTCAACATTTCTTTTTAAACTGAACATTGGATTACACTACCATAGATTATATAAATTGTCCCTTAACGTGATGACCTCGAATCAGAAATCAGGTTCTTGTGTGTGAAAAGTTATCAACTTGGTCGTGGACGCCAGACGATGCTAATTATTAAGAGGTGGTATGAATTTGAATATAATGAAAATCAAGTTCATCATAAGAGCACAGTTGTTGATCTGTAAAAATTGCTTAAAAAAATATGTTGCCATCGACTATTTTAAAACCAACGAACTTTGTATTTTGATTAGTAGTAACCGTCTGATAATAAATTACAAATAAAAAAAAAATACATTGTATTTATAAAAAATTGTAACTAATTGATACTTTGCAGGTCGTAAGTCTTTTTTGTTCCCTTTCAAAATCATAGAACGTCCCGTTTGCTTTTACATGGTATCAAAACAGATCAATTAAGAATGTATTTTTATTTTATAATAGGGTGGACGATAAATTACTTTTAGACTGCCAAGTGAGCTTGACTTGATATTAAAAAAAAACTTATTTTTAATCGAATCAACTTTACTTTGCCAAAAAAACAAAGTCTTGTGTACAGAATTTAATATGAATGTCAAGTATAGCAGTTGGTAACATACATGATAGGTACTACGTCATTTCATAATATACTAATAAATAATAATTACCTATCAAATATCATTTTTAATATTTTTGGCTCGATTCGACGTACTAAACCATGTATTAAACAAAAAAACGTGTCTCATTATGATAATTTACAATATCATTATATACTCACCTTAGCAAAAACATATTATAGTATGATTTGTGTGCATTGTATATTTATGTATGTTTCAACGATAATAATACTAAACTGTAATTATTGAAACATACCCTTGGGATATATTATTATTAAAATTCACGAGGAAAACACAATCCTAAATGTAATCGTAAAACCGGTCAAAGCCTATTAACGCCTGGACAATATTGTATTATGGATAACTACTGCGTTAGTGTTTCTTATTATTTATTTGTTAATTTCAACAAGAGTACAAAACAGGCTCGACTTGGTATTGTGCAAAGATTTTATTGGTAAACAAGCATCATAAAAATAATAAATATTCAACAATACAATATGAACATCACGTGTTTAATAATTAACAAATTTAGTAAGCTACTCAAAAATTAAACTAAAAAACAATACCTATAAACAGTCACAATTCACATTAAAATAATTTAAAATCTTCGATATTATTACATTGTGTGCTGTGAAACTTGTTTACCGAGCAAAATGTGTGGGCTACAAAACTGAAAAATGTGTTTATAGACAACATTTCTTACTGTATGATTCTGGTCCATGGCTATTAGTGCTAAGAACCACCATCTCGTGACCAGCTACTAGCAATCGGGTTGGTGACCAGGCAGGAATTCGAATACAGCGGCCCTACCCCGAGTATCTCATCAATATTTATAATTAATTGGGATATTCCCGAATGATTGAATACCGTTTACATATTATCATTATTATTGTTAATGACGGGAAATACCGCGTTGTGCGATTATATTCAGCGTTTAATCACACTTACACATAAGGAATATTTCATCCGAGAAATTAACCACTTGGCACTTGCTGAGATACATAAGATTATACCATTATGCGTGATTTATTATTACACGGTTGTTAGACATGAAAGAACATATTGAAAACAACATTTTTAGTCTAATTTTCTGTCTTCCATGATTAGGTTCAATATATTGTTTAAATCGTACAAAACTACTAATCATAAAAAAAAACACCTATACTGCAATATGCTTGTGTAGGCAACACAATGTACAGTTGAACATTTTTCATATTGTGGCGAGCGTTTTTTTGTACTATAAACTTGTCATTGTAATTACAACAAAAGTCTACAAGGCGTACTTAGATGCCGCTAGGCACAATATATTTTATTTATTATCTACTTAAATTTAAAAAAAAAATAATTGTTTAAATTTTTAAACATTTCCTATTTATTTAAAATAGAAATATTAAGCCGATTAAAAATAATTTCGAAAAAGTGCCTCAGTAAATTGTGAAGAAATCAAATATTACACAATAGCACAAATTATGGAGCTAAAATAGGCTAATTGTTGTAATATATATTTACAAATTGTATAGTAAATAAATGTTTAAAAATTATAACATCAAGATTTAAGAGAGAAAAAACTACCAAAATATTTTTAGACATCATAATGAAATTAAAATCAGTAGCTTAAGAGCAAATAAGGACTTTAAACATCAATTAAGACCTACTTATTTCTTTAATTCAAATTACAAAATATTACAATTTTAATATCAATGCAAAGCTCTAAAGAGAATAAACATTTTTTTTTTCGTTTGCTATGGATATATTTTTACTCAACCTTTAGAAGCCATAAACAATCTTTTTAAGAACACCGTTTTGTTGTTTTTTCATGAAGCGGTTCTCACATTATAGGCCTATGACAGCGATTGAATCACTCTTAGATTTAAAAACTGTATTTGAGCCTAATTTGGAATCATTATATATAGTGTATAAAAGTATAGACTAATAATAAAGCTAGAAATATGTCCCTATCATTATTTGTGTTATGTTTGCATAATATGAACTTTTTGCTCGTTTATTAGTGTTAATAAATGTGTAAGTTAATAGACGGTTAAAAAATGTTAAGAAATAGGTTAGCGAATAAACAAATTGAATGTAAAATTAATTGTATATAAAAGTGGTCCGAGTTTGTTTATTATTTTTTCAATAAAAATATATTAAAAAAAAATACAAAAACGATCAAACAAATAATTAACCAACTCTTATTTAGTTAGCTCTTGTTAATTTTATCTAGAATCCAGTCGACAAAATGTGTGACTCTAGTATATACGCCGGGATAACCATGTTGTCCGCATTTATATCCAAAAGACACAATGCCAATCGAATACCACTGCCCACTTTGTGGTATCATGAGTGTATTGCCAGAATCACCCTGTAATCAGACAATCACAATCACACGATAAGCTTGAAAATAACCCCATCTGTTCAAAAGATAAAATCATTTTTTCATCATCGTTTGGCTAAATTTATCAGAAAGGTTCATACTTGCCAAGTAGCCTTCCAGGCTAAACACTAAATTTTAAGACAATTTTAAAAATTGCGAATAACTTGTTCGAGAGATCAAGAATTCAAAGAGTAAAAAAAAAAATTCCCTTGAACTGTAACTGTACCTGACAAGATCCTTTTCCTCCAATCAATCCTGCACAAATCACTCTATTGTCAATCGTAACGGGGAATTTCGCATATGAACGGTTGCATTCCATATTATCAACGATTGGAAGTCCTGCTTCTATCAATGCGTTACTCAAAGGTCCATCTGAAAATTGTTTCTATGTAGAATTTCCGTGCTAAACACACAATTTTCAAATTTTGTGTATAAATAAAGGGCGGGACTTTGAATTCCAATTTTCAAAGGTCCCATCAATTGTATAGATAGTAAATATTAAATGGACTTTGTTTGCTTTTTATTAGAAATATAACACATAATTTGTAAACACATTGAGACAAATGATCAACGTAAAGTCGTTTAAATCATTATCATCCGAACATTGTGAAAACTTCTTAAAGTATAAATAGAAAAATGTATACATATTACCTATAATACTTATAATCGTTTACTCACTTATCTCTGTTGTGCCCCAACCTATAATGGTTGGTGTGTAATTTACATATAGTTTGGATCGCAATTTCGGTGCGATTGGCAAACAAATGGGTTGGATGTATCCTAAAAAAATATTATCGCAGTTATAACGTTGCTAACAATTCAAAGGGTATCCATAAAAAAGTTAATTAAAAAAAAAAAAAAAACAATAATAATTAATAACCTACGGTTGAATTTAACCGTAGCCGCCAACTTCAGTAAAGCAATATCGTTGGTGTAATGCCGTTTGTCATACGATTCGTGCACTATTATCTTTTCGATTTGAAAATCTTGTGGCGAAGCTCCATCGTCAATGTTGGGATCCAGATTAAGATCTCCTAAGCGTGCGATAGACCTATAACACCAAGGTCACGTCGATACAGTCAAGGCTGGCGTTAAGAGGGCGAGAGGAGGAGCAGGGCACTTGTCTTGGACCTCGCACTTTGAAAGACCATTAAATTATTATTGCAAACGACTTGAAAATGAACCTCGGCTCATAACGTTTACTGCTCAGTGTCTAGTGCCTGACGGAAAAAGTTTTATTTTTTAATAGTAAATAGTTATAACATTATAATTTTAGAACATCCCATGGTAAATTATATTTTTTCTTCTTGACTTATAAATTTAATGGAAACAAAATAGAAAACACAATGTACAGTACAAATCACTTTCTAGTTGTAGATTCGTGTAACTGTTTTTGTAAATTAATGTGTAGGAGGAAAACAAATACAAGTATTCATTCAGTGTTTTCTATTTTTTGCATTTATTGGAGTTGCTTCTCCTCTGTCATGAAAGATATGACTAAATTTGACTCCATTGAGCAAAAATATGTATATTTTAAACATTTGGAGTTACACCACTTTTACAATGAACGACCCCTATCAATACTCGATGAACCGGTTAAACGTACAGTTTGGTTTGTCCCGAATCGACAACACAGTAGCCAGAGGTCAGTACAAATCTGTCTGATATCAAAGTACCGCCGCAAGACCATTGAAGAGGATTGTTCGGTTTGTATTTGTTCTTGTATCCAAGCGCCACCGCCCAAGGCCATTCGGCTAAACAGTTCAATTAAGTTATACAACTTTAACAGTAACACTTATCGAGTCATATCATGTTTCCAAACCTAAATTAGGAGTATCTCCGCCAGTGATTCGGTCTCTTACGACAGTTGATCGTCCACATGTCTCTTCGAATGGAAATTTCACTTTGGTACTGGTTTCATAAGAAATCCTATCGCTGAAGGCAGAAGTACTAGTAGTAGTAGTAGTAGTAGTAGTAGTAGTAGTAGTAGTAGTAGTAGTAGAAGTAGTAGGAATAGTAGTAGGGGTAGATTTACTCGGAATTGGACAGCAAACGTTTGGGTATTTCCCTTCGTAACCACACTGGGATTTTCTAAGATAACTGATGACCGAAGAGTTTGATCTATGATTTTCTAAGAGATCACGCAGGGGCGCACATTTCAGTATGCTGATACAGTTGCCTAGTTCATTCACCGGCGTACTACAATCTGTTAACATCATAAAACATTAGCTATTTCATTTTTTTTTTCAAAAAAACAATAATATAACAATAGGGTCACAAACAATTAGAAAACATTTTCTTAATGGTACTTGTTCAAATTAGCCTCTGTCGCTTATAATTTCTACGGGCCACAAGGCCTCAATGCCTAACGATGACTTTCCCAAAGGAGAGGTATTTTAACCTCCCCCTTTTAAGACTAAGTTATTTCTTTGTGCTATACAAGTAAATATATGTATGAAAAATACATATTTATAAATTACAATTTAATTAGACACAGTTTATTTAAATAAATAGCTATAAAGTTTTAAAAATAATATTCATCTATTATGACTTTATGTAAAACTTAGGGCTATCTTGAGCGCTCGTACTGAAGGCTAAATATTTTTATTTGGTAAAAATGTGTAACGTTTTATTTTAAATGTACGTCCCAATATTAACCAGTTTCTGTTTGATTTAAAATAAAAAAAGCTTTAAAACATTAACCCCCAAATAAGATCAACACAGATCTTATTTGGGGTGACCCACACAGGTCACTTTGTGTTTGTTAAAAATTAAATTATGTCTGTATATTATATTATGCATATTAAAATTTAAAACAAATTCTAAATGGCTGCAATTAAAAAAAAAAATTATAGCTTTTACTTTTTCTAAAAAAATGTGTATTAACAGATTTAAAATGAAAAAAAAAATGAAATGCGAACTAAGTAGTTACATATATTTGAGTTTGTAAATGTAGAGGAATATCTTTTTTTTAGATTTTATAAGATTCAACTGCATTATTTATACTGCACTTTTCATAATTTACTAGACGCTATTGGTTGTTGATTGACATATTGTAAGTAAATACCATATATAATCTAAGTATGCTAAGGCAAAATTATTTCATAATTAAACATAAAACAGCTGTTTACGTGTGAGAAATATAATTGTTTACATTCGAAAATTATATTAATAGATGAATAATTAAAATGTACACCTTACGCGTTAACGATTGAGCCGCTACTGCACTGATCACAAACATCAAATTCACCAAACACCTGCTACCTGTCATAATTATGCCAATAAAATGCTATATGATAAAACTATATAATATTATAGTATATATTTACAATACAATAAATATATTAAAATATGACGGTAAAAATGCTTAGCATTTGAATTTGTTAATCCTCTGCGACAGAGATAACATAAATAAAATAATACACAACTTGTACGACACACGTTCTCATGGTCATTCTTAGTTTAAACCGTTGTGTATATACAATATTACTAATAACAAAATAATATGTAAAAAAAATTAGTGGGAGCAATCGCAGGCGGTACCATGTCTATAATGTGTCAGACGGTTGGATTAACCTGAATAAATTAATTTTACCATTTTTCCTTGTGGTGTAAAACAGTATTTTATCAACACTATACTTAGTAGACATACTGGCATGGAGCTCTTGACAACTTACCGGACTCCCAACTAACTCCCTTGACGGATCAACTCGTTTGGACGTACAACACTAAAATAATAATAATGTTTGAAAACCAAATCATTAATATTGTTTACATACTATTGTAATTTTTGACATTCTCTAAATCCTAACTTAACATAATTTAGTAGTATATTTATTTGAAACTGATTATTAGTTTGGTTTTAAAAATAAATAAGTATCTTTCTTAAATTTTAATTTCTATCGAACTTGATGATGTTGTTCTCGAAAACTATTTTTTTAATTATATTTCAACAAAAAAATAATACTTAAAAAAAAAAGTTGACAGTATAGGTTATTAGTACAAGTGCTGCACAACTAATTTTCAGAGTAACTATTTCACCATTTTTTTATATGTTTTTTCTCTATTATAAATCAATTTCTGTATTTTCTACGTAAGTTAATTAGAAATATATTCTTAACTTTATTATATATCTATGTAATTTGTTTTTATGAGATAGCTTAGCTTTAGGAGCCGCATGCATTAAAAATAAACCTAATATTATTATACTGGAATTTTTTTTGGTAAATGGTCATATTGATTCCCAAACATTTTAATAATATTTAAGTTGCTCGAAGAGAAATTGTCAGTTTGTACACTGAAAATACACAAAACAAGTGGATTTTCTTATTGTTTTTTTTTAAACGTTAACATGCAGTATAAAGCATACAAACTGTTAAAAATTGTTATCTAGATTCTAGTTGATCCTCAAAAAATAAATACTTTAAAATAAAAATCATTACATGTAATATGAATAAATTTTCCCGGTTTTTGTGGGTAGTAATTTTTATTTTATAGCTTGTTTGAAATTAATATTATGTTTCTTAATGTTGATTTGTTTAAATCTAATTATTTTTAAGCGTACGTTTTTACTCTATATTTTATGTTATCCGTCTTTATGTTGATTGTGTATAACTTGTTGTTTATGTTGGGTACCGCTTATAATATAATTGGTTAGGAGAGTAATTAATACATTTGTTTGGCAGACCTTGCGATGGTCTGTAACTGGCATCGTGTCTTCGATTTAAATAGTTGTAGGTTTTAAACCGTACCTACAAGGACGTACATGGATTATGCGCAAAAATTAAGCAGTGAGCTCCAACGCATTTTTATATTATATATATTACATTTACATTATATTTTTTTACCAAGTTCTGCTGAGAAGTTCAAGTAACTATATAAAAACTAATCGATTATAAAGTAAAAATAATAGTATAAATTTACTTTATTTAAATTACAATAATTACACAATACTACTTATAAGAACCGTGTTGAGTGTTCTTAATATTGATTACAATGTGTGCCAATAAAAACTGTGTACTGATATTGAGCAGCGCATTGTTACTCTTCAACGGACTAGGACACGCTGCCGTCGAAATAAAAAACTCCACTCAAGCAATAGTCAGTATTCTAAGTGCTTTTTTAATAAGTTTATTGTACAAAAATACCTATTACATTAATATGTACATTCATTGGAAAATAGCAATTTTTTTTTTTAAGTACTGTATAATAAAATATTGCAATGTTAAGAGTAATTTAAGTCTTAAACAATGCCGAATTTTTAAAACATAATATATTATTATTTGAAATAAAATTACAGTTCTGCTTAAAATTAAAATTTTGATTATTACAGAAATATCTAACTCAGTTCGGTTATTATAGTCCAATAACATTGGATCCAAATAGTATCCACTTGTTGGAAAAAGAATCGTTGAGAAACGCCTTGTTGGATTTTCAATCGTTTGCTGGCATAAGTGAAACTGGTAAGTTTACATGCTTACAAGCATGTAACATTATGTATATACGAACATGGTACATGGTCTAAAGTAATATATTAAATGACAGCAAATAAATCTGGAAAAATTAACACAAATATAATAATTTATTCATCAACTGGTCAGAAATAGAACAAACGTGCTAAAGGAAAGATCAACCGGTCAATATAACAATAACGAATAATAATTTAAACTTTTATTATAGAATAAAATGAAACACCGGACAATATATCTACTTAACCAGAAATGTAGCTATTTTTATTACTAATAATTTTGTATTTTCGAAGGTGTATTGGATCAAGAAACACTTGAGCTAATGAATACCCCTAGATGTGGATGTCTGGACCGATTCTATAGAACCAGACCGAAGAGATACGGACATTTGTGTAAGTAATTGAAAATCCTATTAAAAAATAGTTATTAATAAAACGACTTAACCGTCAAATGTCATTACAGGTTATAGGATTTTTTTTTTCGAAGGTTTACTCATTAAAGTACTAACTTATTTTTACTTAAATGCCCTTCGTAATGTACAGTGTTAATACAAACGCCTATTGTTATCGTATATTGTTAGTAGAAACTTGGAGAGTAGACAACTTGACGTACAAAATATCAAAGTATCCTTCCAAGCAATTAAGCAAAGAACAAACAGATTTGGAATTCCGGAAAGCCTTTGACGTATGGTCCGAAGTCATGCCAATAGTTTTTCACGAAAGAGACGCTGGCCTGGTTAAGTTCATCGACAATTTATTAATACTATATATTTATACATTTTCATCTAACAAAGATGATTTTTTTTTTTTTAGAAAATTATTGCTTTAGGTTTAGGGGAATTATTGTAATGATTTTAATTAATCTGTGAATAATATTCAATTCTCATTATAAATAGGTCCGAATTGAAATATTATTTGCAAATGGCGAACACGGTGATTTCATACCATTCGATGGGCCATCAGGAGTTATTGTACATAATCTATCGCCCAGTCGTGGTTCAGTTCATTTTGACGATGCGGAAATTTGGACCGTTGGTATTAGAAAAGGTAAATAATTGATTGCACACTCCACAATCTATTATACTATAATATTATACTCTATCCCGTACAAAAACGGTACTGCGCAAAAACCAAAACGCGTATTACCGCTTTTATACGGGATCGAGTATATATAGTTAAATAAAATCGATCATATATAAGTATGAAAGTGAGAACAAACACAAACGTAATCGAGACACTTTGAAACAGGAATCAACTTATTCCAAGTAGCACTTCATGTAATTGGTCACGTGCTAGGCCTCGACCATTCTTTGGACGCCAATGCGGTGATGAGACCGTTTTACAAATCTTACAATCCAAACGTTGAGCTTCATAACGACGACATTCTGGGAGTACAGGTTAATGGGTTTTCCCCGTCCGTTTGTAGAATGGGAAATTCACAGTTGTCATTCACGTTGACATTTTAGGAAATGTACGGACCGAGGGTCGAGTTAGAAGACAACGACGACGACGACGATCGAATTTCAATACTAACGGTGCGAACAGTGTATACTTATGCTCGAATCCTAGAATCGACACTATATTCAATTCGCTATCAAACGAAACGTTCGTGTTCAAAGGTAAACGCAAAAACTAATGCGTACAGCGGTGTGATTTGATTTTTACAAGCCAAATTTCTCGCAAAGGTAACTACTATTGGAGTTTATCGCCAAAACGAATCCTACACGGTCACCCGAAGTTCGTCAATCAGACCTGGCCGGGTCTGCCCAAGTCAATAGACGCTGCGTTCACACACAAAGGCAACGGCAATACATATTTCTTCAAGGATTCGCATTACTGGAAATACAGCGGCACGGCCATGCTCGACGGTTACCCGAAGTTGATCAAGAACGGATTTGCCGGTATACCGAACGATATCGATGCGGCTCTGCCGTGGGAAAACAATGAACATTTAATATACTTCTTCAAAGGTCCGGTAAAAACATAATAAATATTAACGCATGCGTTTGACGTACGTCATTTTTGTCTCAGGACCGGATTATTGGATTTACAATGTGTCGGCAACACCGCCCGTGTCGTACCCAAAACGCATTGATCAGTTGTTGGGTGTTCTCGGCGATCTGGATGCCACTCTAGCGCATACGAACCAACGTATATATGTCTTTAAAGGCCATGATTTTTACCAATTCAGCGACTTTTCATTTGGTGTAAGTATCCGCTCGAGTCGACCATAATAACCGAATCGTTAAGTACAAAGAGGGCACATGTCCAGATTTTTAATTCTCAAGAAATAAACCTAAATATTTCTAAAAAATAAAAAATGTCATGCTATTAAATAATATAGCATTAGACATTATGTACAAGTTTCTACTATTTTTCAAAGACAATGTATAGTAATTTGATGCATAAACGGCATAGGTCCTCGATCTCAAAACCCTTAAAGTGCCTAGAGTTTTATAATCATTTTTTAAATAATTATCGAAATAAGTATGTGTATTGTCTAATGCTCTATTCTTTAATTACATGAAACGTGTAATTAAATATTTTTCAAAAAATAATTTATTAAGTTTTTGTCTTTTCTGAAAAAATTTCAAAATCTAGACATGTGCTCTTTCTGTATTTAGCGGTTCAACTGCTATGAGATACAATTTTCATAAGTGGCCGCGAAAAAATAAAAATAAATTCTTAGCTGGGTTAACGATTACCTAATATTTTTTGCGGCTTTGTATGTTTAAGTTATTACGCTGATTTATTTAATGAAAAAGAACTGTAAAATTTGTTAATTGTATTAAATATTATAACAATTGATTTTTTATTGATTTTTTTTTTGTACAGTCCTTTAACGAAAGTCCACCAACGCCCAAAAAAATCGCAAATTATTGGTTTGGATGTGGACCAAAAGATGCAAATAACGATTATTGAAAACAATATATATAAATATATATTATTCTTAAAAAAATATATTGTTTAAACACATTTAAATTTTAAAAGAATTGAGATTAATTTTAATAGTATGTAATAATTATGCATGTAATCATTCTTGTTTACTATAGAAAAATGCACGACTTCTTTTGTTAAGTCATTTTCAAAATTATAATATCATTAATTTTATAACTCAAATTTTTTTTTTACACAAATTAATCAAATAAAAAATATTAATCATATTATGTATAATAAGTTTAGTAAACAATATACATTTTTAATCGCTGGCAAAATCGCAGAAAGTTTCTGCACTACACCTTAACCAAGTTATGCAAAATTGTCACAATTCATATTATCTCACCAGGTAATCATTAAGTGTAGCTTATAAGGCGGTTTCCATATTGACACTGACTTCTATATTCTTTCAGTCAAATTTATTTTTGTTTTATCAAACTTGCATTTACCCTTACGGCGCCGTTAGTAGATTAACGATAGCCCTAATACATACTCACTACATATTTAGACATTCAAACTAATTATGTTTGAATAATATTTTAAAACGAATATAGATTTTTTGTTCTCCGCTAAATTCAGAATTAATATAGTGACTTGTTTATTTTTCGAAGACAATTAAAAAATAAAATGGACGTTTTTGAAGAATTCCAATGCCAGAATCCAAAGAAAATTATGTATTCTGGTTCTTGTTCTAAAACCGTGTCGTACAGTGTAATTATTCTAGTAATAATTATATAGTTACAAAAGATTTCAATTGGGATTACTTTTAAATGTTAACAATACCATTGATTTTAAAATATACCGATAAGCTTGATGATATACACAAAAACGGCGACTGATTTTATGTGGGATTACCGCTGGCAACGGAGGTACCCTCGTCATAGTTTATAGACGAGCGGATGGTAACTACAAAGAGGGTACCTCCGTTGCCAGCGGGAATCCCACATAAAATCGGTCACCGTTTTTGTGTACATCACCGCTTATCTGTATGTTCTAAGATCAACGGCAATGCATATGAATAGCAAAGCCTAAACGTCCAAATGGATTATATTTTGGAATCATTAGAAAAGTGATAGTTATGTAGGTAAACAATTTCCTGTTTTATCATAAGCTCAACGCATTTCCAATAATTTAACGCGCCAGAATAAAGAACGTTCATTCTCCCCGCCAGAACATGTTAATAGTTTCAAAGCAACGTCATTCTATGAATGATAAGTTCGCAATGACCATGAAAATGTTGTCCAAACCATTCGCCGTGGGCTGTAGTTACTAATGGAACACGAAGCAGCAGTATGAAAAAAAAATTTAATCTTAAAATAATATATATTATCCAATCTAAAAGCTAGCTTCAACCGGTATTTTTTTTTAATTTATCGACTACAATGGTTTTATTACTTTAGATTAAACATGGACAAAACTTTATATGTTATATTGGTGATAAGAGCAGTATCGACTCAGACTACTGATAGTGAGTACCTTAACTTATTTTTATATTGTCACAGGTATTGATAACCTTAGTAGAGATAATATAGATTGATAGATTAGTTTTAATGATAATAATTTGTTAATTTTACAGATGGATATTATTATTTAACTATAGAAAACAATAATTATTGTATAAATATATATATTTTATTTCCGAAAATGTTTGGTTCGCTTGTTCTTTATAAAACATTTTAAATAGTGATAATTATATTATTATATCAAATGATAACAACTTTTACAATAACGTTCTAGTTGCAATCGTTTTTTGCAGACAAATTTGATTTTTCTTTTCAGTATAAAATATAAAATAAAGGCCGTTAAACGCGTTTATTCACATTATCTATAAGAAATAATATCAATGTAATCTTACTATAAAATGTGTCTCATATTTGCTGCTAAACTTTGTTTACCTACACAAAAATCCAGATTTACATTAAAAAAACTTGCTCCCAACTATGTAAAATTCTCAATAGTATACTAAAATATAATAAAAAACAAACAAATACATATAAAATCTAATCTTACTATTACGTTTAATCGTCTACCATAAATTGTATTATTTAATTTTTTGTACTCTCTTTGACGTTTAGAGACAAATTTAAAACCACATATTATTTATTAATTCACTTGGAAGCTCTAAAATCTAAATTCAGTAGAGTAAACGCTTTTAATATTTATATTTAAAACAAAATTGTGTAGCGTTGTTACTAAAAATTAAGTAGTTGCAAAGTCACTAAACGTGTAAACTTAAACACTACATTGTATGCAAAAAACTATAATTTTAGGACTAAACTTAAAAAAATAGTTTTTTCATAAAATTCTTGTAGTGGAAAATTCAAACTTTCAAGCCCATTTGCCAAAAGTTACAAAACGACAGATTGACCCATTAAACTTAAGGTACAGATGTAAAAGTATGTTTGAAACGTCATGTAGAATACATGGTATATTTTAATTATTTACAGGAATTCAAACATTTTAAATTGATGCATGGTATTTTTAAAAAGTCATAATAAATTGAATGTATTGTTCTTATATCTTAGAATGTGTATTGAACACTGGAAAAACTGGCGATTGCATAAACATACAAAACTGCCCTTCGCTACGAGGCCTTTTAGAAAACGAAAAACAAAGCCCGTCGGTAATCGCTTTCCTTCAAACTTCAATTTGTGGCTTTAACGGACTACACCCAAAAG
The DNA here is from genome assembly GCF_023614345.1 of Adelges cooleyi. NCBI lineage: Eukaryota > Metazoa > Arthropoda > Insecta > Hemiptera > Adelgidae > Adelges > Adelges cooleyi. Next base: position 127,922 of record NW_026096058.1, on the reverse strand, counting down.
TATGTTGTCCGGTTGATGCTAGCCCTGTTTCTGCGAACAAGAGAAACGAATTCGGGCAAACAAAAGTTACTTTTCAAAACGATTCAACCTCGACCACGACTAAGGGTCCAGCACTGTGGCGCGGTTCGTGGGCTGTTTCGACAACTGCAACCACCCAGACGTCAAAACCGATGTTGTGCCCTTGCGTCTTAATTCAATTTTGTCCGTCCGTCCGAGGACTTCTGAAAAAGTACCGGGGAAACGCCTTTGTCAAATCTTACATTGTAAACTTGATATGCGGCTACGACCAAAGATACGCCAAAGTGTATTGTCCCTCTTTCGCCGACGACCAGGGAAACCATAACGACACTTATTATGCACCGAGCAACTGCGTGGAAAACATAAACGCCACCAAATACATTTTCGGGTTTACCACGAGCTCCAAAACACCCTTCACGTCGACCACCCCACAACCAGTCGCGGTATCCACGCCAAGCGACAAAGTACTTGGACCGAACAAAACGGATAACCCGGGCGTTGCGCCAACGGTGGAACCTAAAGCGCCGCCGCTGGATAACTTATGTGGCCGAACAACAATCGTTCGGGATCGAGCCGTCGGTAGAGAAATACCTAGCCTAGGTTAAACAATATATATATATATATATATTATATACTATACCTGTACTTACTATACAGGCCAGTGCCGTATTTATTTGGGGTAGGGGGGACAGATCCCCTCCCTTGAACTATTTGTTTTGTAGTTAAGTTGAGTGTAACTGTTTTTGACTATTCGAAAAAGGACGATGGGGGATCTTTCCTCCATATCCCTCCCCCCCCCCCTTATAAATACGCCACTGACCTATAGCTGATGTGAACGAACAAGTGCTAAAAAACCTGTACGAGTTGAATTTATAGATGATTGGCCGTGGTTGGCTGCCTTAGGATACAAAATCGTTTCAAAACCGAACAATCCGCTTCGGTGGTTGTGCACCGGTTCGCTGATAGCCGAAAACTATGTACTAACAGCAGCACATTGTGCTAAGACGCCTGGAGAAAATAAACTGTAAGTCGATTTGTGTAATTTACAAGCGGTATACAAATATGAAACCGTAAGAATTGAAAATTTGCCTGCGTTTATTAGGTCGGTCGTTCGTTTGGGTGACTTGAATTTAGACCGTAACGTGTCTGACGGTGCTTCGCCGCAAGACGTGTCAATCGCCAAGATAATTGTACACGAGTCGTTCAATATTGAAAACTATACAAACGACATTGCATTGCTGAAACTCGAAACTCCTATTACGTTCAAAGGTATTTCACAAAATATTAAAACAACATAATAATTAGAGATAACGATGATGCGTGACGTAATGTTTGTTTTGTAGACGGCATAAAACCCATTTGTTTACCGATTTCACCCGTTACGAAGTCGAATACATACGTCAAGTACACGCCGACCATTGTTGGATGGGACTCGACGCCTTCACGTAAACAAAAAAATATAATATATAACAAAAGACAGTATGTATTCCAGCGACAGACTAGACTAACTCACCTGTCCGGAAATTATTTTAAACGGTTAAGAAAAATCTCCACTTTGCGGGCAGGCAACCTTAGTCCCCAAGGCCCGTTAGGATTAAAATAAAGAAGACAGTATGATAGAAAACGCACAGGATGTAGTATTGTCACCGATTTGAAAAACTACTTTTTTCAGAAGAGATAACAAGTAAAAGCCGCCCGGTTCAACTCCATTGTGCTCTTATCCCACAGTTCTTTACGAAGCCTAACACCAGTCTAATTTTACGACTTAACTTCTAAAATGACCTCCAAAAAAATACACATAATTATATTTTTGATGTGACGTATTCGGTAATTTTACAAAATTTTAAACTTCTCGCGAAATTATATCAGGACATAATTTAAACTTAAAAGTCAGTAACTAACTAAATACGAAACCTTGTCATATTGAATGAAACGTTGGTTTAATTTTAAAACAGTTACAGCTCAATCAGATACAAAAACACATCCTTGCAGAACCAAAAACTATTTTTAGATTTGTTAAAACACTAAATGTCTAAACAGTTTTTAAAAATTGTAATATTACTATTATATGTAGGTCAGATATCAAATACAGCAATGATAGAAGTATACGCTCCAATTATTGATGTTGCGATCTGTGAAAGTATATTAAAAAATGAATCAGTCGTTATTGATAAAAGCGTTTTTTGTGCTGGATATTTAGCTGGAGGAAACGATTCTTGTCTGGTAAAAAAACAAAAATTGTGTCGAAACAATGGTCAAGAACAAACGTATTAATTGTTCTATATGTTATAAGATGTGTAATTTGGATAGTAATTTTAACTTTTAGTTATATCATAGTTAACCAATAATGTATATTTTAATTTAACTAAAAAAAAAAAAAACAATATCTTCTCAGCTTCGCATCGTTTTTGAAATTATGTTTCTTGTACAGTCTTGACCATTTTTTGGGCATTAAAATTATTTTTGTATTTTTTTTAATACTTACCTTTTGTTTTTCACTCATTTAATCAGAGTGGTTCTGGAAATGCAATGATGTTGCTGTCAAGCAAACAATGGTATTTACTCGGTTTCACTTCCTATAGTTTGAAATGTGCTGAAACCGGATACCCTAATGTGTTCACAAGAGTATCACATTTTGGAGACTGGATTAACCAAAAAATGTACAACGGCCGATAATACAATCGAAATTATACTGTTTTAATTGAGTTTTTAATTTTTGTTTAAATTGTATTAATTTTAATTAATTGTTAAATAAATAAAATAATTATTTAAATGATCTCTAGTCATTTTTTTTCCATGAACTATTAGTTTTAGTGAAATTGTCAATTGTACAATGCTTATCAAATACAATTTTAAAAAATGTATTATTTAAATTTTTTAAAGAATAGTGTTGTTGGATAATTTTTTTCAATTTAATTGTTAAAATATATAGTTAATATAGTTAAAATGAATAGTAAACTATTATAGGTATTATGGATAGTCGATAACCAGTTTTAAAATTAAAGCAATCAACTATTTAAATTAATACAATTTCTATCATTTTTTAAAAAAATTTTAGTAAGTTGATAATTATCATACTAAAATAAGATCAAATAATAGTTTTAGACTAATGGTTTAATTAAGTAACTACTACAACAACAATGATGATTGGAAATTATTCAGTACAAACTTCTAACTCAAATTTCGAGTTATAGGTATTCAGCTATGCATTTTTGGAATAGTATTAACATAGTTGTGCCAAAATATACAAAACGCCCATAATAAGGTGAAACGTTATATAATTTAAAATAAAAACTAGTTCTTAACAATTAGACTAAATGCAATTTCTTTAATTAAGCTAATGAAAAAAAAACGTGAAACTAATATTTGAAATGTTGAACGGTCCTAATTAGCTATTTATACATATCATCATATTTGTTTATTGATTATTTTATTTAAATACCTACAAAAATCAACATCAACAATAAAAGAAAAGAAATATTTATAAAATACAATTTAGTACATTATTTATTATAAGATATATTTCCCAACCTCAATAAGTTTTAAAAAAAAAGAACATGACCACTATAAGGAACATTGAACTCCATTATGGCGGTATTTTAATTCCACGCACTGCAAACATAAATAATTTTAAAATATTTTCTTGAAAATGATTATATTTTATAATATTTGTTTAAATTATTTTGATAATATCAAAACAATATGTTTTTGACAGAAATAATAACACAAATGTATAAATTCCTAAATGTAAATTTCCCAAACATTATAATCATAATAGTTATATACTATTTGAAAACCCCACAAAACTAGTTTATAGATACCTATTTGCGAGTATTATATGTCCAAGCCCGGAATTCCGTAGAAGGTTTGAGCACAATTATTATAATTTTAGGTAGGTAAATAAGATAATAATGGGTTATTGTTGGGTAAATACTCGAAATATAGTCTCGGATGGTATAATTTCATACATCAGAAAATATGATATTTTATAATGACTGACACACGTGAATATAATTTATGTATTAAAACTAGCAGTTTTAAATGTATTTTTTAAGAGCTCGTATATTTCGTGAGTACAGTTTTTTTTCTATAATTAGTTTTAAGAATAAATCACATATCTTTAACTAGAAGAACACTACTGGGTTTTTTTTTTTTTGTTGTAGTGGAGGCACCGAATAAAAACCCAACCGGCGCCTTCTAATTGCAGTAAACGCCAAATAAGTGATGGTTACCTTAGTAATCGTCGGATGTCCTTGTATTGTACACGCTGCTTTGCCGTTTAATGTGTATCCGTGCTTTTTTACTCGACAATACGGCGATTAAGTTTTCTGTTTTTCTTTTGAAGCTTACAAAAAAATGTATATATTTTTTTCTCAATGATGCTGATAAATGCTTTGACGTTTGTACACCATTTTCCATGCAATCGGATGTATCATTCCATTCCATACATAACAAGTTGCACTACGCGGCATTGAAAGTCGATTGAATATAATATTTAAGTTTCTTGGATTTCATAAAACATTTTAGTAATGTCAGAAGACGCCTTGATAAAATATCCTAAACATGAACCGTCAATTTGATTAAACTCAAAATTTAACATCAAATAATTAATATACACGCCATGGGAACTTCCCAATTCAGTTTTATATTTGGTCTGGTGGTTTTGTCTTGCCGCACAGGATATGCCTTCACTGAAATCAAAAGCCACAGACGAGCAATGGTCAGTATAATAATAATATCCATAGTACGTTTAATTTAGCTCTAAGGCCAAACATTTTATTCCTTACTTTTATTATTTTCTGCGGCAAACGTACTGAAGGCCTATCAATATTATTTTCATCAATTGACTTGTCATGTAAGCTCAACACATTAGCTCATAAAACATTAAAAATAATATACCAACAACTAGACATTTGATCTTTATGATAACATTCTTGTTTACTACATTATTTAGTTAAATAATAGAACAGAGTAGACGTTTTATCGTACAAATAACAATTAATGTTGTTACTGTTTTAGAATAATGTATAAACTTATCATTAATATTAATTATATGGTGCGGATATGACGAAATGTGTTTACACTATCCGTGTAAAACTTAATATCGGTAAACTATTCTAAAACCACAGAAAATAATCTAAATAAATCTTTATTTGGCCTTAGTCATTTGGCAACAGTTCTAATGGCCGAGCCTTATTTCCCGCCTTAGTACCGTAATGAATATTTACATTTTAAATAATCAATGAATATACCTAACAAATTAATACAATCTTAGTATGTTTCACCAACCGGTTATTGAAAACAAAACAAATAAGACGTATCTACTTTATACTGCAAGATATTTTGACTTATTGCCCAAAAGGGTCAGGACATTTTAAATCAGGTGTGTTAACTGTATAAAAAAATTGGGTTAAATGTAGGCACAAAAAGGCAAAATTAAACGATTTATTATATTATGGTACTTAGCTTGGTTAAATTATATTTACATTATCCCTCATCATTTTACAAAAATTAACCTCCCCTCCCTCCCTAACTACTCTACCCTGTATTTAAATACCGAGATAATCTGTAGTTGATTCTATCATGTAATAGAAATATAATTCCATAACGGTTACTGTTAGAAGACTTTAACTACAAAAATATAAGTTATCAATTCTTAACAACAATAATTGACAATACCTATAAAAGCTAACCAATAAAAACATGGCTAATGACCTAGCTGTCAAAGCCTTAATAAAAAAAATATATATATATTTTACAGTAAGCTAAATTCGTAGAGTTATAGTAAATAAGATTATCGTTTTTTTTTGTAGGTTTATTTAGCATCGTTCGGTTACTTGAATGGAGAATTGCCGAACAACCCTAAGATGGTACATAGTTTGACGATGCAAATGTTTAGCGATGCGCTGATAGAGTTTCAATTATTTGTTGATGTAAATCCAACTGGTAAATTGAAAAATATTAACAACATATTTTTTAAAAAAGTTAACATTTAAAACGAACCAAATAATTACAGTAGTTGAGATGTAACCTAATTTAAAAATACTAAATTATACAATAAAGATATTTTAATAATTGAACTTGGTAAGCTTGGTAACAGCAATTTGACAGTTTAAATTTAAAAATACCTAATGATAAATTTAACTTGTCAAAAAATTCAGGACTTAGATTTAAGTATTGATTAAGAACAGAATAATTTTCCAGGGATTTTGGATGAAGATACACTAAGAGTTATGAACGCACAAAGATGCGGCTGTCACGACAAATTCTATAGAGCCAAGGAAGGCAGGCCTAAGAGATTCGTACGATTATGTAAAGTACATTAAATTTCAATAAATCACTACTTAATATAAAAGATAGATTTAATATTATAGTGGACGGATGGAGGACAAACAATTTAAAGTACAAGATATCGAGATACCCAACGAAAGAACTTAATAAATCACAAACGGATGCAGAAATCAAAAGAGCATTTGATCAATGGTCCGAAGTGACACCACTTCAGTTTATTCAGACAAGTAGTGGTCCTGTAAGTGAATACATATAATAGTAAAATGTACTTCTATGTTAAAAACTGTATTGTTGTATTCTATGGAAACCAAAAAATACAATGGTTCAATTGAAACACTTATTAGAACAAGGGCCCAATTGAAAATTATGGGTTTTTTTTTCATGACACTTTTAAAAAATGCTTTAGGCTAAAGTAAAATTAAAAGTTAATATTTTATAAATTAAATCAACCCATTAAATGGTAACAAATTGGGCAAAACTAAAAACATAAGCAAGTTCTTTAGGAAATAGTTTGAAAGGATTATCAACTCACGTGCACAGCATGTCATGTCTATTTTCAAACAGCCGGTTTGGCACTGCAGTTGTGTAAAATTTATCTTTTCCTTTTTTTTTTAACGACACTTTTTTTGTCACATAAAAAAAACACCTGTCACTTGTTTTCTCCTCGTCCGACCAAATTTTTCTCTACCTGCCACGTCTTTTTCGGTTTATCCATTGTCTTTATCTCAAGGATTATCGTTATTATGTCATAACAGGTGCAAATAAATATAGCGTTCCAAGCAAACTATCACGGTGACATTAGTCCGTTCGACGGGGTGTTGGGCGTTTTTGCCCACACACTTACACCTAACCGGAGTAACGTTCATTTCGACGACTCGGAAACTTGGACTACTGGTACTAAGAGAGGTAAACTTAACAGACTCGATTGTACACTGTAATACTAATTGTTAACACTAATGTTTATTTTTTTAATTTTCATCATTTTGTTGTAAGGGACGAATTTGTATCAAGTAGCGCTCCACGAGTTCGGCCATATGTTGGGACTCGATCATACTAAAGTAAAATTTGCCGTGATGAGACCAGTTTATCCGGGCTACAATCCGAATTATAAGTTGAAAAATGATGATATCGAAGGCATCCAGGTTACCCATTATAAGAACAAGTTAATTGTCTAAAATAATAACATCTACTGTTTCGACATAATTAGGAGCTGTACGGTGAAAACAACTTTTTGAGAAGGAATGACAAAGTCCGGACAAAACGACAAACCAATAGTGAAATTAATTATACCGAGGAACCCGACTTATGCGAGAACTCTAAATTAGACACTGTCTTTCGTTCGTCCGAAGGACACACGTTTGTACTCAAAGGTATTTAAAATAAATTCGCTGCGTTAACGTATGAAATTGATTGAAGTATTTATTTTTATTTTTCAGGCGACTATCATTGGAAACTGATAAATAAAAGTACAGAACTGGGATACCCGAAATTAATCACCGAACAATGGATTGGTCTACCGGGGCATATAGATGCTGCTTTTACACACAATAACGGTCAGACCTACTTTTTTAAGGGTTCAAACTATTGGAAATTTACTGGAACCACTCCTGGCAAAAGATATCCTAGAGACATTGCAAGTGGATTCGCTGGTATTCCTAATAATATAAATGCTGCTATGGTATGGAGAGACAATAAAATATTATTTTTCAAAGGTATGTACGAGTCATTGTTTTTTAGTATACCTACCACCCTACGGTGCCAAGATTTGAACGTTTTAAAATCAGAAAAATTAGGTTTAAAAAGTTCATATATTTAATTTGTTAAACGCAATATTTTATTAGGAGCAAAATACTGGATGTATGACTTAACAAAAAATCTCACTGCGCACTCTAAGTCTACAAGTGATTGGAAAGGTATACCAGAAAGTATTGATGCTGCTCTACGCACTACTCAAAACTTGACTTATGTCTTCAAAGACAACTATTACTACACGTTCAATGATAACTCGTCTTTGGTAAGTTTATATGAGGTGTACAATTAATTTTTGTATAAGTATTTGGATACATTTTTTTAATGACCTTAAGTTATTATTGCGACAGAGTTAGTCAACAATGTTAACTTAATAGCAACTCGTAACTGAAATAAAACTATTTTTAAACCGTTGAACTTTTTCCAGATTGATACTTTCTCGGCTCCAACGGTTCGTAGAAAAATTGAAACAATTTGGTTCAACTGTAAGCCAAAAACCACAACATTCTAAAACGCACGGAATAAAATTGGAAATGAAAATTTAAGTTATGACTTATGAGATCATATTATTATACTACTCATATGAATAACCACTAAACTGTACTGTAGATGTGACAAAACCACAATACCATGGATTTATAAATTATGCGAACTATTTAATAGTCTTTCACACAAAAAAAGCATGAAATCCACGTTAAAAGTTGAAATGTTCGTTGAAAAACTAAAAAAAAGTTAAATAAGTTTGTATTATATTTATAAAAATATTACAAAATTTGTAATGCTGGGCTATGCCTTAGAATACTATACAACATGTTATTATACTAATAAATCCAAATTGCAAACTATTAAACCCAGTAGTGATGCTTCTAGCCAGTTCGAGAATACTGACTAATTTAACATATAAATAAATGATTTGAACAATTTATTATGCATTTCTAGTTGATCTTATTTTTTGTTTTTGTATTGTCTGCGAATACACATAACGGCAAATATTAATTTTCCTTGTGATAATAACTACACAGTAAGACGGCATTTTGGTTAGGCAAATCTTGTACACGACCTTGCTTATAAAATATTAGCTTTCTTGTTTTTTTTTTTACCCCAATTCGAATATATCAATTTAATAATTTTATCCATGACATGTTAATAAATTACAATAATTAACAAAAAAAGTACGATTTGGCGTAAAATACTTCATATACATATATTACACCGAGGCGAATCTGGGAAAATACTACGATTTACAAAAAATGACATTTTAAATTTATTAGACAAAAAAATAATAAAATGACCATCAGATTATTATGGTTTTAAAAGTAAACGACATTTTTTTATTGTGGGATACCTGATAACATTGATTGTCTATACCCAACGCTAAACCCTAAATAAACCATTTATAATGTTTAAAATTTATAATTTTCCGTATCTTCTAAGGTATTATGTGTGACGCAGTATTCTGTACTTTTTTTAACGACCCTTCTACTTGTCTATATTTTACTTTTATGTGCGCAGTTTTAGGACCCAAGGTCAGAAAAATGCATCATTATTTAAGATAAATTGTGTAATTAAAAACGTTATCTACCGTACGCTCAATTCTTATCCAATCCAACTAATATGATGATTTGTTTGGCTTTTTTGATAAGTTTTAGAAAGATACCATAATATTATCGTTATCTTGAACATGGATTATTCCAGTAGTAGGGCTTTTTGGCCGTATCGTCACCTGTTATCACTACCGCCACCATCACCACCACCTGTTATCACCAACACCACATCATTGATAACACTCCCTTATCGGTGATAACAGGTGGTGGTGGTGGTGGCGGTAGTGATAACAGGCGGCGATATGGCTAAAAAGCCCTTCTTCCATTTAAACCATAAAATAGAATTTCCATGTTATCTCGGGCTGAGTGTAATAAATAACGTACACAATATGTTATAGAGTTATAAAAACGGTAACATAACATTATAGGGACAAGTTATTCGGAACAACACATCATTAAAAATTGCAATTCTTTCTGATATACATTTTTTTTTATTTCTATACAACTTGATTTATGAACATTGTATTCTTAATTTACAATTCATACATGTATTGAGCAGCCGACCATTTACGGTCAGCAGCAGCCTTTTAAGTCGTTTAAATAGTCTTCGAAAACCTTGATGATTCTTATTATCAAATCGTTGGTAGACAGTTGGTCTTCGTTATCGTTGAAACTGAGCCAATCGATTTCGTTTGTGTATGCATCGTTTAAACCGGTCAGGATCTCATTGGCCTTTGTCCTCGCTCTTGCTAAAATGTATTTTATGTCGTCGATGTCACTTATTTTTGTCAACTCCAGTTCTGATATTATATTAACCACAAGAAATTCATGTTTGAACACCGTTAAATTTAATGTTTCTTGGATAACGTTAAACATATTAAGACCTTTAATGCGTGTTAGCGTCTGTTCGTCAAGTATGGATAATTATTGTTTTTCATAAATATGCAGTGTAACCACTAACCAGGGTAATGACTACCTATGTAACCTTAAGTAGTATATAGTTGGGTAAGGATCATCCTCTCTTATCAGTGATCCTCGAGGATGACTGATAAGAGAGGATGATCCTTACCCAACTATATACTACTACCTTATGTAACCACTAATACGATAGGTAACAATTAAAACTACCATCGATAACTTCATGTCACTGTTTCGCCTTACTGCAATCGACATTGGCTTCTGTTATTTGCCTGAACAACAATTGTCTATCGTCATCCCAAAATGATTTTAGATGTACAAATTCAAAAACACGGCCGTTTAAATCCCATCCGGAAGCGAGTAGATCGGTGAACATATTGTATATGCTCGGTTTTTCGAAACAAAGTTAGATTTCATTGCACTCTTATGGAGGTATTTTTCAGCCATACAATTTCCGATGAAATCCGAAGTACCGGTTTGCAGTTGGTCATCATTCGAATGAGTCAATTCATGGATCAAATTTTAATCGTTTAGTCACCATGACAACAATTTTCAAAAAATATATCCAAAGCCATTTGCAGTATAATTTTGGCTTGCTCTTCAAGATTTTTTACAGTTTCTTCGGTATATGAATGAAAAGCTCTCCGCTTTTTAACTTATCAAATAAGTTGTTCAAGTACAGTATGTTTGATTTTGCAACTACACCAAAACTACATTCGGTGTCTTGAGCTTTTTTCTCTAATTTATCCCGGCTTTTTCATTTTAATTGGTATTTTTAAATACTGTTTCAAACACGTGTTGACAGAATTTCCACGTCTGCGTGTTTAATATTAACTGGATGTTTTTTTTTATGTTTTCAAATGATTTACGTTGCGTATATATATAGTGTTCATTAGATGTTTGAACGAAAAATCGTATAGGAGTAATCTAAAAATAAGATATATATTTATATAATTATAAAAAAAGTAACTGAAAAATAAGCCAAATTTAAATATTGGTTTAACAACTGATAATAATAATTTTTGTTAAACTCTTTAAAAACCAAAATGTAACTTGGGACAGTTTCGAAATAATCTATGAATTGTTCAAAGATAATTTTGCTCCAAAATGAAATAAACTTAATTTCAGAATGACGCAGCTATTAAATATAGGTAATTTGTATTATATTGTCGAAAAATGTATTATTATGACTACAAATTAATAGAACCATCTCATTTGTACAAATAAATGTCAACAAAGTTGTAAGTGTATTTTTTACAAAATCATGTATTATATTTGAGAAACTTTTTATTACTAAAAAACATTTTAGAATTTAGCGTAAGGAATTTTATTTGTATATGTATTGTACAACTGCTATCTACCGGAAAATATATAAACAATATTAATTTATAAATAAAAACGTATTTCAAAATAAATTCTTACCTAGCGGTTACCTGCCGATTCAATTGTTTTTATTTTTGATGTTATAGCAAATCAACATAACAAAAATGCAAAAATACTGGCGATTATTGTTGTTTTTTTATTTTTTATTTTCAATTATACTATAGTAAAGTACAAGTCTTTTGGATGATATGGTTTAACTAATACTAACCTATATACTCGTTATATAGCGTTATGCGGTCGCTAAAATTTTCATTGTGTTAAAGTGTAAATAAAGCCTAAGTCAATAATTTTATTTTTCGAATTCATTCGACAACACTTGTTCATACAAATATTATTTTTCGGTTTGCCAGCGTGTATTGATCTATTCACGCATTTTTTGAAATGGATTGTTTTTTAGTTAAATGAGATCTTATTCGATTTTTAGGTTGACTTACACTTAATTTATCTGATCTCATTTTAAAAGAACGAATTATGCATTGATACACCATTATGGAAAAAATGTAAATTTAAATATTTAAATAAAAATGAATTACAAATTTTTAATGTGAAAATTTCGTTATCAGATATTATCATATTGGAGTTCTTCTATGATATTATTTCTTCCATGGGATACCTAACAAATCCCTCCACTCTTTAACGGTATCGACCATCGGCTCTCTCTACTGTGAGTCTATTTCTTTATGGGTCTATGCAAGGTGAATTAAATATAACTCCACCTTAGGTCTATGTACAGTGCAGTGCTTAAATATGTGTATTCCGTATATGTTTTTGCCTTCTTAAGCGGGCAACTGATAACGATGGACTTAACGGACCTTATCTTCTAAAGCCGTGCTCTATACAATATAATATACTCAATGATAATGTTTTGACAATGAGGGACAGTGATTATTATTGTTTTATTCTGTGTTATTACTTATTATTGACGGAATAGCCACTGTTATATTATGTTGCGTTTTTATAAATCCACCTGGGAAATAATCACGATTTAAGATAAATCATTGATAAATCGTGGAAACAATCGCTTTTCCATTCGCTTGCTCTTATCACAGAGCGGACATCTGATTTTCTTATCAGTCTAAGCGATAATGTTATCGATTATGATAATAGCATTGTAACCGTTACCAAGTTACCGCGTACATCCGCCGCCCGTTTTCCCCTTCTTAATTTTTTGCCACCAGATAATAATTTAATGTTAAATATTATTCAGTACCTATATCATTAATCATTTTTTTTCTTTAGTGCGTACGTGCAGTAAATAGCAATCCTGCTGTTGAGTGTTGCGGTTTGCCTATCCAATATTATATTTACCACAGCTACATCGGTATGTACCATTGCCGTGTACGCGAGTGATCAATGTTTTCTCTTTCATTTAGGTCGAACCATCAACATTTACGACGAATCGAGTGTCATTCTCGCCATACAGAAATTTCATTCGTCTCGAGGTAAAAAAACGCACGTTATTGTATTAGTTTTTAACTTGTTTTCGTTTGAAGAAAATTCCATAATAAAATATAACATAAAAGAAAATAATATGCAGCGTTTGTAACCCCGACCTGTAATAACTAGTATTATTGCACCGATTTAAATGTATAAATATTGACCATAACTTTATTTATTTTTAAATTTTCAATAATGTATAATAGTATCTTGTTTTTGTGATTTTAGAAAATGGTTCTATGATGGGAACCGACAGGAATAAAATCCCGAGCCGAAACCATTGAGTCACCAATGTTCTAATGTCTCAGCGCAGCGACTATGTCGACCTGTGTCGCAACATCATTCGCGACATGGATCTGTACGGAGTGTGTGTTTTGGACAATTTTCTGGGCTACGAGCGCGGCATGACTGTATTGGACGAAGTATTGAATTTGTACAACATGGGAGTGTTCAAAGACGGCCAGTTGGTTCGAAACAAAGCCAACAATAATCTGAAAACAATACGAGGCGACCAAATAATATGGGTCGATGGACGTGAGGACTGTTGCAAAAATATCGGACAGTTAATCAGCGATGTGGACGCCGTAGTTATGGGATCGAATCAAATGAGCGATAATGGCAAGTTAGGAAATTATACTATCAACGGTAGGACCAAAGTAAGTGTAATTTTTCAGTTATGTTTTTTTGCATTTTATAAATATTATATACTTGGGAAACTAAACATTTCTTCGTGTTACACGCTTGAAATTTTTGTTTTTTACATTAACTGGTTTTAATTTATTGGAAAAAACATTATAAAAATGTTTTTGTTTATCAACCAAAGTTAGATTTGGTAAAAAATAGTGTACTAATATTTCACATTAATAAATAAAAAATTAAACGGTAAACCATTATTATTTTGTAGGCTATGGTTGCATGTTATCCGGGACATGGGTCTCATTATGTAAAACACGTAGACAACCCAAACAGAGATGGACGTTGTATTACAGCAATATATTACTTAAATAAAGACTGGGATATTAAAGTGAGTGTATAAATAAAATTATATTATTATTTTCAGATTGTCAAAATGCACAAATAATTATACTCATATAATAAAAGTACAATGTATAGTTCATATTACTGAAAATTATTTTAATGATAAATATTAATAGATTGATTATTAAGTCAACTCTAAGTTCAATTTTCTCCTCCGATAATATCATAATGTTTTTTTTTATTTCTGACATAATAAATATTTAATTGCTTTCTTATCGTTATGCTGATTCTTATTCCAAGTCTTAGTTCAAGGTTTTTTAATACACTCTTTTATACGGTTATATAAACTAATGTCATTGATAATTGAAGGGGTCAGTGGATAAAGGTGTTAACTAACATTTTTTCGAAAATGCATTTTATTGCATGAATAAAAGGGTTATAGTGTAATAGTATAGTATAGAGGATCTCTAGACCGATATTTTTCCTCTTACAAGTTATTTCATCTATTGAATGTACAAAAGTTCCATAGCTTTTGTGTAATATTTAGTTACAAAAGTGGCGTTCCTGAACAATTTCAAAAATGTCAGTTAACACCTTTATCCACTGACCCCTTCAATTTTCAAATATATGTACCCAATAAAACCAATTATAAAGAGTTAACAATATATCCTCAAACACTCATACTCTTAATTCAATTTTTACACAACTAAATAGTGCATCTTTACAAAAAAGATAATATATATATTCGTAAATAGGTATATTTATTTCATGTTTGAAAAAAATAATAATAGTAATAATCGATTTCAGGAAAATGGAGGTTTATTGAGGATATTTCCAGAGGGTTGGAGTGATCAAGTTGCCGATATTGAGCCGCTCTTTGATCGTATATTATTTTTCTGGTCAGACCGGAGGAATCCTCATGAAGTGCAGCCAGCCTTTAAAACTAGGTAACAATGAATCATAGTGTTTTTTATTATTATCTCAGAAGAACTAACAAATGAATTCATAAAATATAGTACCGTCCTGGCTGGCTAAACGTGAAAAAGGCTGAGCAATATTTTTAATTGTTTTCATAAAAAATTGAATTTAGAAATACCAAATTCAAAATTTTGGAATCGACAACAATATGTAAAATTATTGAAGATGACGTCTTATAAAAAATATTAATAACAGGAGTAGAGGGAGGCTGTATATTAAGTGTGGTTATATGTGTATGCATATGAAAGAGACTGAGCGATATTTATTTTACAAAGATGGTTTTTTTACTAGTAAAAGTAAGTTTTGGGTAAACCTTGTTAGGAAATATTTTGTTTGAAAAAATCACAAGTCTTAGCTTTAGCTAGCGTCGCAAAACTTTTATTTTTTTTATGCGGTTTGCGTACTTATTTTTGTCTGTTGAAAAAACATGTATGAATAATATAATAAATATATTTTAGAATCTTTACTAATAAAAAAAAAATTTGGGTTCTTGTAGGTACGCAATAACGCTTTGGTATTTCGACGGTAACGAGAAAGAAGAAGCAGGAAGGGGATTCCGTAATCCAAGTCAATCGAGTATAGGTAATTATTGATGATTTTTCCCCCTTTTGATATTATAAAAACAAAATTATATTAAGTGAATATAATTCTTTTCAGGCAATTTAAATGTGCATTCATCACAATCCTGAGAATACCAACAAATATATCATCAATTGAACTCTTGAAACTCTGTATCGATCTTGTTTAAGCGTATTTATTACACCTCAAAGGTCTGCTGCTTGTAGGAATCATATATTAACATAGGATTAATATTTTAATAATATGTGATTCAGCCAAGTTAATTCCTAAATAATATTGATTTTAGATAGTTCTTTTTATATAATGTGTATGTATATATTATATATATATATTTTTTTTTTAAAGTCAGTTGTGGTATATATTTACAATTTCCTTTTTTTTTTTTTAATTAAAGTATAATTGGAAACGATTGCGCTTTTTTTAAACTGTAAATATGTAATTTTACAAAAGAAAACAATTATTGTTAATTACTACAATAGCGTTTTAATTACTACAATATAATCTCATATTACGGTTATTATATTGTTCGACATCAAATTACAGTCTAAAAGACAAATTAAAATTTTTCAGAGTAACACATATTTAGTTTCATGTTAATTTTCAGTATATTATGTGAGAACATATAATGTAATATTTTACCACATTAAAACATAAAATGTACAAGAAATTTGATCTAATTTTTTTTTTTTTTGTTATACAATATAAATTACGTGTTAGGTTTTTTTTAAAATATTAATAATTTATTATCTCTGCATTTAATAATTTCTTTTTTTTAATGCGAGAAACCATTTTGACTTAATTATATTCTTGAAAAATATATTTACAACCCTTGATAAGTTACGTCTTATATTCCAGTCTTATTTGTTCTAAAAAAATATGTATAGTAAGATATTTTTTAAACAATGTAATTATAATGTTAAAATTTTGCCAAAATGTCATGGCTAACATTTTGTGTGAATGTAAATAAACAAATTTTATATTTACAAAATTTGTATACATGATATTTGAGTTGATTGTTAAAGTGAATTAGTCTCGTTACAGTTGTTCATTTCGGACCAATCCATGTGATTGGAATAAATCCATGGTTCGGTAGCATAAACTATGAGGAAACCCCACAAAATCAATCCAGTCATCGAGACGATCAGTAAAATGCTGCGC
The DNA here is from genome assembly GCF_023614345.1 of Adelges cooleyi. Taxonomy (NCBI): domain Eukaryota; kingdom Metazoa; phylum Arthropoda; class Insecta; order Hemiptera; family Adelgidae; genus Adelges; species Adelges cooleyi. The sequence goes on along the minus strand of NW_026096058.1, from coordinate 110,889 downwards.
TTAGGCTCGGGGAATTGAATCATCTCTCGAAAATCTGGAAATCCCATGTGATTACAGAATTTGTGAGCCAATATTGGTGCGATGATGTTGCCAGTGGATATAAATAATAACGCTGAATACGCTCCGAATATTGTCGTATACATAAACTGGAACACTTAACAAATCATATTGTCATTACACCAAAAAATTTACCCTTAGTAATTTATCCTTATCATTGGTGTAGTCGTAAGACGACAGTGTTTAGAACGTTCACTAATAAAATAAGCCCATATGCATTATTTTTTTCATTGAAATTGGTGCATTGATGTATTACAAAAAATTAACACGTACATTTCTTATATATTTATGAGAATAATCCATTAACAAAATATACTTGCAAATGTAGACTAGCAAAAAGGACAATATTAATATAATTTATAAAACATTATTTGAACTCGCGAAAAATATTTTTGAAATGTTAAAAAGGCATTTCGATAAAATTAAAATTTTATGAGAATGAGAAGAGTGAAGCTCAAAAGGGGTTTTTTTTTGTAGTTTAAACATTTCCAAGCACTGGCGATTGACCTACGACTAGACCACTGTTTATCATTACTATTATGAAATAGATTTTTTTTTTAAATACCTGACATGACAAATGCTTCAAGACACGGTATACCGGCACGCATTCGCTCTAGCCATTGGTTGAAATGAGCTATCAATAAAGATAATATCACACTATGAAATAAATATCTAATATTATGTTACACAAATAATAATTTTACCAGCTCCAAAAAATATAGGACAAATCAGTATAGTTGTTAAAGGTGAAAAACATTGCAGTAATAGCGGTATTATACAAGCTCTAAACGTGAACTCTTCTGATATGGGCGCTACTATGTAGTTTCTTAACCATATTAAATCGGTAAAATTAGACTTCATTCTTTCGATACCTAAAATAAAAAATATAATATTGAAAATAATTTTTACTACACATTCTCATTTTGTCTCGCTTACTGAGTACATCTTGATAATGAAAATCTTTACAGAAAATCAAACAAATAGAACCTAAGAACAAAACGCTTGTTAATAAAAGTGAAGCAGCTGCCGATACAAACAGCCCTTCCCATTTCAAGCCCAGCCAATACCAAATTGGAACCTAAATTAAAAATCACAAGATTAACTATGCAATCATTTATTTATCATTTATAGACATTACTTGAGTTTTGTCATGAATGAAATACCATGTGTACGTTGGCGAGATTATCAACATGAACAAGACGCTGAGAAATCGTTTTTTTATAGTCGTTGGATGATCTCTTAAAAAAAATATTAATGATATTTACAAAACAAATAAGTAAAAATTAACTGAACAGTTATGCTATTTATTATATCACCTTGCGAGTTGAGAATTCCATACATATAAACTAGAAACGTAAATCACAGACAATGAAAAACTCTCCAAAACACATTTTGGATACGGACAATGGTAGTTTATATTATTTGTATTCATGTTACATTTTCTTTTAATTTCCTAAGATAATACATTTATTTTAATAATTTATTATAAAATTTTACAAATATAACATGTTTAAATTGAAGTATAAGTATAACCATAAAATCATGTTATGTCCCTAAATCCATTTTGTAAAATAAAAACAAATATTTATACATAGTATGCTACTTATTAAAATATTAAAATTTCTTTACATACAATTAAAGTTTATCATCTGTCTTTCTTAATAATTTGTTACCGTTGTAGCTATAGTAGGAAAATAAACAATATAACAAAAAAAATATTTTTTTGAGACCATTGACTGTTGTTTCACTTTCCCATAGCCACCAAGAAATTTACAACGGTCAAAGTGTAAATTTCCCCCTATTTTCTTGAGGGGGGGGGGAATAAAAAAAAGCTGAACTACAGATTTTTGTGAAAATTGTACATGTTATAGTCTCACTAAAGATAAACCTTGAAATACCTATAAATCCACTGAAACACCTTCAGTCTAATTTTCAGAACTACACCTAAAAAAGTGAAATAAAGAAAAATGTTGGCAGAAAGGGTTTTTTTTTTGGTTTGACAATATAATTTTGTAACAGTTTCTCAAATGAATATTTCATACAAATTTGAAACTAGTTCAACCATCTTTTAAAATGCTATAGTACCCCATAATTTTAAATTGAAAAATGTGTATTTTTTTTCACAATTTAAAGGAAAGAGGTGGACTTTTTAAATTATAGTTATAATATAGTAATTTTGAGGTATGATTTCTGACACTTGCTACATGAAACAATCGATTCAGCGGTTTAGAAGATAAAGTAGGTAAAGACAAAAAAAACCATATCCTTGTAAAAACTACCTTAGCTACATTTTATTAAGATTTAAATTAAAGTTTAGAATTATACCTGGATACATATTTAAAAATTATTTATTTTTCTATTAGTAGTTCGGAAAGTAATTTAAATTCAGTGCTTTGCAAGACAAATAATGATTTTGTTTATATTTACTAACCTATACTAAAAAAAAAAAGGCTACACAATTTAAAATAATCCTATAGCAACATTTCACTAATAATAAGACCGATATTATACTGAAATAAATGTAATGGAAACATAATAATACTATACACAAACACAACAAAATATACTAGAAACAACTCAATAAAAAAAGAATAAATTAAATTAAATATTATTATTATTATTATTATCATATTATCATATATTTGTTATCACTCTACACTGTTATCAGTTGTGTGTACCGCTACTGGCTGATAAGTTTAAAACAAAAATAAATATATCGTACAATTTACCAGGATAAAAACTAATACTAAATATAATATTTATGAATTATGTGTATATTATAATATTATAGTTTAGTACAGTTGGTAAATTGTCGCCGTAGCCCAAGTAACATCTGTGATCTGTTTAATAAAGAGCACATTCGTCAACCCGACGTTTGTTCTATGTGGTTGCCCATAAAAATCCATTTCCAGTTCCCACTATCACTCTTGCTCCCACCTGACTCGACATTATCGAAGAACAACTATCGAAAAATTCGATAGTTAGGCCGATAGTGTTTTAAAAATCGATTTTTTAACTTTATAATTAGTTAGTATTTTTAACATTTTGAGGAATCTTAAGATGACTCGAGGAGAGAGCTAAGACACCTTAGAAGAGCTTGAGCCCTTCACTACTAATTATTATGAACCAGTTAATATGCTTAAGTATCACTCACATTTTTACGATTCTAATGTTCTTTGGACATTTTTATTTGATTATTTTTCGTCAAAATATTGTAATAATATGTCGTCAAAAAAAAAAAATAGGTACTTATAAAATTTAGTATATAAAATCTAGGTATTTATTTTTTTAAAGGTTGTTTTCATTAATGCTAATTGAATGAATAAAATTTGAAACTAATTTTTTAAGTATGTCGTTAATTATAATTCATCTGATTTCAAGATTCAACTTGAAATTCGTCAAGAAAAATTTAAATAAAAACTTGTTTCCTAACATTTACGGAAACGTAAGTTGAAGTATCTAACCTTGCCAATATCACTTGCTATATCGACACGGTCGTTTTCGTCTAAGACTTGTACATCAAAAATATATTATATTTTATAATCATTTTTACAATATTTCTTAAAATAATAAAAATACATTAAAATCATATTAATAGAGGAAATCGAGTATTAATAACACACATTTTTTCAATAATAATGTTTAAATATAAAAATTGTTTTACATGACGTTCAAGTAATATATTTAAACCAATTTCGAAGATATTATTAATATTTGATTTCCTGCCAAAATAGGATTTTCAATATATTTTTACATTAAAAAAAAATATTTCGACTTTCTCTTCACCTTATCACATACATACATACCTACAAATGGGTTAGGCCAGCCAAATTTTCTCCTTCCACAAATCCACTCTATCCATCGCCATATTTTTATCACTACACACCTCCATATCTTTATTTATCATACCCATCCTCTTGTTCTCTCTAGTTTCTGCAGCAATTGACGGAAACACCAACTTTTTTTATATACTCGGTCCTTATATTGTCTAACCAATTACACATCCATCTCATCGTTTTAATTTCAGCCACTTTCATTTTCCTTTCGTCTTTTTTATTCAGTGCTCAAAACTTATTTACATGCATCGTTGCTGGTCTATCTATCGTTTTATATAAATGTCCTCTCATCCAACCACACTTTATTCTACTCGCCCCCAATTACTTATAAATATATGTTTATCTACAGTCTACTCTATTTAGCATCCTTAGAACACAATTCAATACAAGATTGGAGTCCAAATGAACACTAAGTTTTTCTCAGGGAATTTCTACTTGTTTTTTAATTGAATATGTTCCAGAGTTTTCTCTGGAGTCGTTGTGCTACCAGGGACACTTCCTTTACAATTATGACAATCAATATAATTCTTTTTTAATATTATTATTATAGTTATCTTGATATTAACCTCTTTCTAAAATCTTTTTACCAAATTTAAACTGTAAATGTATTCTGCACTAGACCTACTTCGAGCCATTTTCTCTAACGCTTTCTTCCGTTCTTCTTTTTCTCCTTCGCCTTCATCCCGACTTTTCGGGGTCGGCCACCCTTGCACCAAAGTTTAAACGTCCACCCGACACGATCTTCCACATCATCTTCGCATACACCAGCAGCCCTCATGTAATTTTCAATCACTTCATCCAACTACTTTTTTTCGGTTTTCGTTCTTCCTTCCTTTCCTCTTACGTTTATTTTCATTGCCATTTTTGCTACACTCATTCTCGCAATCTGAAGTGTTTTTTGGCCGATTTTTAAATTTTTGTTTACAACAAAATTTTATAAGCATTTATATTTATATAATTTTACTTTTTTATAGATTTTTTCTAATAAATCTAACCGATTTTCTAATTGCTTAATAAAAAATCGACCTTTTAGCCCCCATAGAAAATATAGTAAGCTCCACATAGAAAAAAAACAAAAATTGAAATCCGTTAGCTTCGATGTACCTACCTAGTAGCTAAATATTATCGAAACTATCGATAGTCCGAATAATTATTGTTCGATAGTGTCCCGAGGTCCGCAGCTTATTCACAAAATAATAATACGAAATTTCAATCTACAATCACCCTGGACGCCCCCGCCCCCCCCCGTATCGTACCTCACCCTTCGCTTGTAGCCGTGGCGGCGGCGGCGGCGGCAGCGCGGTCTATTGTTCGCCGTAGTGTGTGTCACGTGACCGGATTGGGGCTTGGCCATTGGAGGACGGCGGTAGAGCGCGCACCCTACCGTCAGTTAACCGCGACGGCGGATCGCGTACTATGCTCTTGTGTGTGTGTGTGTGTGTGTGTATACTGTATATATATATATATATATATATATATTACTATTATTGTTGTTATTATACCATTTCGTCGTATACGCTACACACATATATAAAATATTTTTTTCATTAATGGTCGTCGACTCGTTTTTTTGTTTACAGCCGCCGCCGATGACGTCGCCACCGTCGCGGCAGTCTAGTACCGAAACCCTAATGGTTTGCTTGTGTGCGTTTAATACACGAGCGTAATAAAAATATTTCTCCGTGCGTGTATGTGTCCGGCGAGTGCGAGTGCGAGCCATAGAAGAGAGCACATAGACGCATAGAATACATACAGCACTACATAGGTATACCTACTGTAAACACATTACAGTTTACACACACACACACACACGCGCGCGCGCTGCACACAATCGCTGCACTGGTGCTGCCTAGAGAGGAGAAAAAAAAATGTCCGTCCGACGTCGTCGTTCATGACCAGCAGCAGCTGCCTGTTCCTTTCTTTTGTCTCGACCCGACCGTGTGTGTGTGAGTGTGTGTGTGCACGCCCGCCGCCGTCGTTGTCGTCCTCAGCAACGATACATCGATATAATAATAATAAAATAAAAATATATTATATTACATTAAAAATAAATGTTCGAAAAATGTATAGCGTATAAATTCGTAATGTATTCGTATAGTAATAAATTAATAAAACAAAATATATATTTATAATATAATAAATAATAATCGTATCGTCGCCGTCCGCGCGACAGTGTCGTGTCGTGAGCGTTAGTCAGTTTTGTTTTTTTTTTTTTTCATATATTATTATTATTATTATTATAGTTATTACTACGAGTCAATTATTATCGTTAGCGTGTGCGCGAGTGTGTCGATTCGTTGGATCGCAAACCAATTGTCGACAGCGAGTGGAACAACGAAAATAAAATTGTACGAAAAACGCCGAAGAAAATGCCGAGCGCGTCGTTCAGTTCGACCCGTTCGTACACCCGGAGGACGAGGCGAAAAGGTACCAACCGCCTGCCCATACCGTCCAGGACGTCGTCCAATTCGGGTAAGTCGGAGACGTTTCGCAACGGTATTGTGTCTTTTTTTTTTTTTTCTTTGGGTTTTTTTTGTCCGTTGTCTCCGGTCCGTCGAGAAACGGCCATGAGACGACGACGGCGACGTGTGTGCGTGCGGCGGATGGGGATCTCGCTGTCAAGGTTCGTTCGGTGTCGCGTACTTTCCGAATCGATATTAACGGCCGCCGCTGTCTCGGCTCGACGAGCGCCTTAGCCGAGGCCGTCGCAGACGCCGCACAACAATATTCTATTGCACAGTGTGGTGTTTTGGGTCAAGTTTGGGGTTTCCAAAATTTCCGCTGGGTTTTTTTTGTTACCTCTCCAAACAATGACGCACGCCGATCGCGCCCAGGTGTGTGCACGCCACCCCGGCGGCCGCTCGGTATAAGCAATGTGAATGTGGTGAGCAGTGTGTATGAGAAATGCAGGTATATTTAAAAATATGTGAATGTAAACCTGTGTGAGCAACACTACTACTAGCGGGGAGGAAAGGGAAATTAATTACTGTGAGAAATTGTAAATCGTTTTTTTTTTAATGGCATTCACTGTCACCTAATTGACTAGCTGAGATTGTAAATTCCTAAACTTAACCCTGATGGTATGTACAAAACATACGAGAGACTATTAGCGCGATAAACAGTCACGAGCGTTTAAGCGTAGGTAGGTACATACCTGAACACTGTTTGATAGGAAAGTGTTAAATGATATTAATTTGACTGTATTTTGAGCATTGCTCGTTCATTTTTCTAACAATTTTGGTGCAATACTTAGTACATTAGTCGGAACGATTCATCCAAATACGTACGATTAACTGCAATTCATTTTAAAACTTTCATTATACACAATAGAAAAGTTTGTTGTTTAGACAGTTTATTATTGTAACAATCAATTTTTCTAATTAATTGTATGCACAAAGACCTTGACATTATTAAAAATTCATGTTTATCTATTAACAAATCTTGTCCCAGTTTAGGTGTGATAGTGAGGTGTTATTGTCTAAATATAAAAGTTTTTACCCAAGTTGTAGTACAATGTTAAATCAATTGTTTTCCAATAATGTTACTCATAGTTAGTACCTACTCGTAAAGGTATTACCCTGAAATAAATTGGACAAAATTAAAATTTTGCAATCCGTCCATTTTCTTACACGAGTATTAAACACTGAAGTCGCTAGTCGATCTGAGAAGGTGATTTAAAAAGATAGAAAATGAAAACTACAATTCCAATTGTGTTCTTATATTCTTAGGCCTTGAAATACTAATTTCATTCAAAACTTAAAAGTGTTGGATTAGTTATAATAATATGTATTGTTGCACATGTACCTATTTAGTTTTACTTTGAATTATTATTATTAATACCTATCTAATTTAACTCAATTAAAGTAAGATTAAACTTTTCATTTAGGTATTAATTACATTTTCAAATGGTCTATAAACATAATATGTTACGGTCCAATTTATAATGACTTAAAATAAATTACCTGATATTATTTGTGTAGCCTCAATATTTTTCAGTACCTATCACATTTCTAAGTGTAATTTAAAATGTATTATTTATCAAAACTAATTAATCAAGTACATCTTACTTTTCTAGGTGGTGTCGTCGATGCTGGAGTTACGTGTGAACCGTTAGTTGCTGCAAGCGGTAGTTATGCTACTCCCGGTGGAGCTAGTACAAGTACTAGTTTCCAGCACGTACCGCCTTATGATTTAAGGGGTCGAAAATCCCCTCTTCATTTGCACGATGCCAGCACCGCTGGATGTAGTGCGACGGCACCTGTTCATCCAACTGCCACTCGGCCTACATCACCAACAGCGTCGGCTACTGCGTCGGTACTGCAGTCGGCCGCTACGCCTCCTCTATCGCAACCTGCACGAAAACGACTTAGAAGAAATACTTCTTGTACAATTACTAGTGCTGACAGTGAGTACATAATTAAAAATATAGAAAAGAAAACTTTCAATTATACTCAGAGCCATAGATGATTAGATTTACTTAAAATAAGCGACGCCAATGTAAAAATTGACAGCACAATTATACGTACAGGTTATTCAAATTTCATGTTACAGTAATTTTGTCTATGTAATAATTGTATTATCTAAAAAAAATTTAAATGAAACCTACATTTATGAAGAATGATGTAGTGAAAATAATAACTGGGTGATAACCAGTTTTGAATAAATACTTTTCGAGATGTTGAGAATGTGTTAGATGAGGTGAAAAAGTGAAAAGAAGTGCGTGTGAGAAGCTTGCGTGTTAACAAATTTTGTTTTATTTCACACGAGTCTAAATCTTTAAAAAAATAATAATCATTATAAAAAAGTATTTAACTAAAACTTGTTAACGACCAATCATTATGTTTTATTATATCATTCTGATTTTGAAAAGGTCAACCAAAAATGCAAGTGGTCTTTTGATTTTTAAAAGTTATCCCCTAAAGCTACCCTTTGAACATTTACATAGTGATTTTATAACTGTTTTTGCAAATTTGGAAAACCTGTATTAATGTAATATATTATACATTAATAAAAATGTTAAAAAATTAATTTTTGTTTATGTTCATTTGCATTCAGCATTGATTTTAACATATTCTAAATTATCTATTCTAAAAATTTATCTATTACAATCTATTAATCAAATCTATTACAAATTCTAATTTATGATGATGTTGGATGGATATTAAATTAAAAGTTTTTATTTTTTATTTTACTGTTAAACGTTTTCAAGTTTTTCTTCCGATTTTTGTTTTTAAATGTTTTTGCTTTAAAGCATTTTCAACTAAAAAACTTTCTTGATGTAGATATAGTAACTTAATTTATACCTACTTTACTTTTACTTTAGTCTACAAATATTTTTAACATTTGTTTTTTACTTGTTTATTGATTATATATTTATATTAAATTACCTTTATCTTATATTAAAACAAATTCTTTTTACAAAGTAGGTTAAAGTAATAAAATATATATATATATATATATATTTATAAAAGGTGTAAGCAAATATAATAAATTATACCTGAAATAACAATTCATCTTAAAATTTAAACCATACTTTTTTGTAATTTATAACTAATAAATAGTAAATATAAATGGAGTTATCCGTAAATAAATAAAAATAAAAAAAGTATTTATATCTATAACTAATAAATTCCATTGTTTAAAAATTATTTGGTACAATGTTTTCTAATAATACAAAATCTACAATCTGTTCTAGATTCAAATTCAGCTGCTCATTACTTACAATGTGAACTACCGGACGAAGTAATGCTAACAATATTTAGTTATTTGTATGAACAAGATCTTTGTAGAATAGCTCAAGTTTGTAAAAGATTTCAAGCAATCGCTAATGACAACAACCTGTGGAAAAGGTTATATCAAAGTGTTTTTGAATACGATACACCTCTTTTTCATACGGAAGGGTGTCGATTTGATTTTATTCCATTTGAAGAGAGCGAGCACCATAATCCGTGGAAAGAAAGCTTTAGGCAATTGAAAAAACGTTGCTTACACGTGAGGACGCATTATACCGGTACAGCTAAAGATCCAGTAAGACGAATGCCACATTTCGACACTATTCAAGCGGCCTTAGACCACGCAGACGAGAATTTAAACGGGGGCGCAAAGATTTTCTTGCATCCCGGCACGTACAGAGGTGAATTCCTGGTAATAGATTCAGACGTTACGCTTATTGGAGCCGCACCTGGTGTTGTCGCAGACGCAGTGGTTCTTGAACGGGAAACCGAATCGACAGTTATGTTTGTCGAGGGCGCAAAGAGTGCTTATTTGGGACATGTCACATTAAAATTTACTCCAAATGTCACGTCTACAGTGCCGCACCATAAGCATTTTTGTCTGGAGGTCGGTGAAAATTGTTCTCCCACCATCGATCATTGCATTATACGTAGCTCGTCGGTCGTGGGAGCTGCAGTTTGTGTGAGCGGAGCCGGTGCGAATCCTCGAATACATCATTGCGATGTAAGCGACTGTGAGAATGTAGGTATTTATGTTACTGACCATGCTCAAGGAACCTTTGAAGACAATGAAATATGTCGAAACGCTTTAGCCGGAGTATGGGTGAAAAATCACGCTAACCCTGTGATGCGCCGTAATCACATACATCACGGAAGAGATGTAGGCATTTTCACGTTTGACAACGGACTGGTAAATACTGAATAAATATTAGATTTTATTAAATTTACGCGTCCGATCAACAACTTTTAATTAATTTTCTGGTCAAAACAATATTACTTGATGAACATTTTGTGTAAACCAACCTATGCATTTGACTCGTACAGTATTTAAACTGTAAACAATTTTTTTTTATTTATAAAAAAATCCCATTTAAATTATTATTTAGAATAAAATATATGCATTACATTTAATTTTTTTTAATTTTAGGGTTTTTTCGAAGCCAATGACATTCACAACAATCGGATTGCCGGTTTTGAAGTGAAGGCTGGTGCAAACCCTTCAGTCGTACAATGTGAAATTCACCACGGTCAAACAGGTGGAATTTACGTGCACGAAAATGGTCTAGGTCAATTTATAGATAACCGCATTCATAGTAACAATTTCGCCGGCGTGTGGATTACTTCTAATAGCAATCCTACGATACGACGTAACGATATCTATAACGGGCACCAAGGTGGAGTATACATTTTCGGCGAAGGCAGAGGTCTTATTGAACATAACAATATTTATGGTTAGTACAAAAAAAAGAACTTTATTTGTATTGTTTTGGTTATTAATTGTTTTATTTTTACTGTCACAATAATAGGAAACGCATTGGCGGGTATACAGATTCGTACCAACAGTGATCCTATTGTTCGACATAACAAAATCCATCACGGCCAACACGGTGGAATATACGTACATGAAAAAGGTGCCGGACTTGTAGAAGAAAACGAGGTGTACGCCAATACGTTGGCGGGTGTTTGGATTACGACGGGTAGTACACCAGTACTGAGGCGCAATAGAATTCATTCTGGTAAACAAGTTGGCGTGTACTTTTATGACAACGGTCATGGCAAGCTCGAAGACAATGACATATTCAATCATTTGTACTCGGGAGTTCAAATTAGGTAAGAATCTTATTGTTTTAGTATTTTAGTATTTTTTCAGAATCGTCTAAAACAGATCTTAAATCATAAAATAAAGCAAATTCAATGTGGAGTCTGTATTTATTTGTTCTGAATATAATAAGTAAATGAATTGTGATATTACCAAATTGTGTTGATTTTTTACAAACTTAAATTTGATTTTTGACTAATTATAGTTTTAATGAAACCGATAAGTTTTTTCTAGAAAATAATGGTTGCTAGTTACCAATTTTAAACAAATTATTTCATTGGAGTGTTTAAACATTTTATTATTATATTTACTTTTGTTTTAACTTAGAAACAAAAATAATTTGCTTATTTCAGAACATTTAAATGTTGTTGAAATGTTAAACTAGAATTTGCAATTTTTATTATTTCTTATACATTTTTTATTCTTTTTAAATTTTAGAACTGGCAGTAATCCAATAATCAAAGGAAACAAAATATGGGGAGGTCAAAATGGTGGAGTTTTAGTCTATAACGGAGGACTAGGTGTATTAGAGCAAAATGAAATATTTGATAATGCTATGGCAGGTGTTTGGATTAAAACCGATTCTAATCCAACATTAAAAAGAAACAAAATATACGACGGCCGAGATGGAGGGATTTGCATATTCAATGGTGGAAAAGGTAACCTTGTGAATAAACAGTTTAAATAATAATATCCTAAATTAGTTATTGTATGAGTAAGTTTAATTAAATTATAACTAGGAATTTACGTAGAACAATTAAATTTGTTTAAGTAAAACAATTTAACTCTAACAATTTAATTTGTTTATTTGTTGTCCTACATTTTTAAAAATACTAATGAATAACAGATTATATTACTTTAAAAGTACAAGGGAATTAAAAATAAAAAATAAAAATTGTCTCTAGAAATTTGTTTTTAGACTGTTTAAAATTACTAGTAACAGTCCTATGTTATTAAATTATGTTTCTTTTTTTTATTAATTATTCTTTGGACAAAAACTGCCACTTTGGTGGCAAATATTATGTTAAGGGTAATACTTTTTCTTGTCTTGTTTTTTTCTTTTTGTCACTGCTATAAAACATATTTATTTAGGGAAAAGTACATTAAGCTTTTAAATACAAAAGTAATTTCTTTTAATCACAGATGCCTAAAAATTGTTTAAAACAATTTGCTGTACTGACTAATATTGTTGAAAATGTCTTTTCCGTTTAGGTAACTTGGAAGAAAATGAAATATTTAGAAATGCTCAAGCTGGTGTACTAATATCGACGCAAAGCCATCCAATTTTGAGGCGTAACAGAATATTTGACGGCTTAGCCGCTGGAGTTGAAATCACCAATAACGCAACGGCTACTTTAGATAGTAATCAAATATTCAATAACCGTTTCGGTGGCCTTTGCTTAGCCAGCGGTGTACAGCCAATTGTTAGGAGTGAGTCGATTGATTTCAGTTACAGTCATTAATTGTATTTGATCAAGAAAAATCTGTTATTATTATTGTTATTACTGTTTTTTAATAAAAGTTTTTTCGTTTAGGTAATAAAATCTATAGTAATCAAGACGCTGTCGAAAAGGCAGTTTGTAACGGTCAGTGTTTGTACAAAATATCGTCTTACACTTCGTTTCCAATGCACGACTTTTATCGTTGTCAAACATGCAACACGACTGATAGAAACGCAATATGTGTAAATTGTATTAAAACGTGTCACGCAGGACATGATGTTGAATTCATTAGGCATGACAGGTAATTAACTTATAATTAACTTGAGCAAAATGATCATTCTATAGTGGTGGGAAGTTGCCCCAATCGCAATAGTGAGGAGTCACACAATTAGTAGTTAAGGTGTTTTTTCTACATTCAAACAAATTGAATATGATTAGCGACCAATTATGAATTACCCTTATCAAACAAAGAAAATTGAAAATTTCATTGATTTTTAAGGAGAAATCACTAATTGTTATACAATAAAAAAATGTACCATTTAAATTTAGTCAGTGGCGCGTAGTCTCAGCGTAGTATACTCTTACGACTACACCATTGAATTTAAATTCAAACTCTCTAACAAGCTAAATAATTTGTTTTCAGATTTTTTTGTGATTGTGGAGCTGGCACATTAAATAACCAATGCCAACTCCAGGGCGAGCCGACTCAAGACACTGACACATTATATGATTCGGCAGCGCCTATCGAATCGCACACTCTGATGGTGAACTAAACAAATTAAATTTGTCAGGTATACTATATAGTATTGATTTAAACAACAAAATTGATGTATAACATTATTTAGGATTTTCAAATTGTTGGTACGTCCGTTCCTAGGCTAAAGTACCGACAGTGTACTTACTGTACAGTCTAGGACGAGATATACTTAATGATAAGTATATTATAAATGATATCTTCATTCCTTTTTTTTTTTGTTCTTCTACTTAACATTCAAACTCTATGTGCTACCCAATATTATTATTACTTTTGTTACCGACAAACTCGATGTTTTGACGGTGGTATAAGTATTTCGACTGCAAATGATTGTGATTTTTCTATTTCCACGTGAATGTAATATAATGATGTGGAAGTCATTCCAACAATTTCGAAAAATAATTAATTGGTCCCTTTTCACTGCTGACATTTGTATAACTAATTGTGTGTAATCAATTCGAATTGTTCACTCGCATAAGATCATTACCTACCATTAGACTTAAAAAATATATTTATATATATCTATATATATATATAAATTTATGGTGTTATCTATCAAGTCTGTTATTAAATAAACAAAATTAGAAAATAACTCGTATTATTATTACTATTATTATTATTATTTTTTTTTTAATGATCATTATAGTATTAATGTAAAAAAAAAATATTTATATATACTTATATAATAAATAAATAATTTATTGAATGTGAAAATAATTAACGTGTGTACTTTTTATAATGTGCAATATATTTATTATTATCAATTTTTTTTCTTTTGAAATTAAATTTAAAAAATTTCATTATTCTAGACAATTATCATGTACTTTATTTAAGGTCGTAAAATGTGTAAAAATATATTTTCCATTTTTTAATATCTAAGCTTTAATTGCGGTAACGAATAAATGGCCGATCTGTTTTGTTCGTAAGAGTAACTACTGTAGGATTACTTGTAAATTCACATCAAAATGACATGTAAATAAAATTAATAAAAACAAATATTATTTTAATTTGTTTTTGGTTTGTTGATTATAAATTAATTACCACTTACTTTCTTTTGGTCTTTGTGTTGAATAAAATAGTTAAATTTTCTTGGTATCGATATAATAAATAGTTTTCAACTGTGTTCATCATCCCATACAAGCTCATTAAATACCGTTATAAAAAAAAAAAAGTCGTTACCATGCTCTGAATTTTTTCTTGTTATCTTTTCATTGCTCAAAAAATAAAATTGCAATAGAAGCGGTTATAATAATAAGTTTGTTTTATTTTTATCACCGGCCTTGTGTGCAATTTTTTTTTTTTTTTTTTTAAAGTGTTTAGTGTTGTTATTTACGTGTTAGCTTGATGTTTAACATTTTATTTGTAACGCATTTACTTAACAAAAAAAAAAAAATGTAAATATTTATTTTTATTATTATTAATTTTTTTTTATTGAATTTTGTTTCTATAATATATTTTTTTTTTTACGCTGTACTGTGCCATAAAATAATTATATATACTAAAATATGTACAGAATAAAATTATTAAAATGCCCAGGACGAATTGAAAAAATAAGAAAACAAAAAATGTTTACAGTTTTATTAAAATAATTTTTTTTTCTCGTGTATTTTCCATACATCAAATGTATTAAAGGTTGTGATTTAATTTTGATTTTACGTATTATAATATTATGAATAAAATTAGTTAAAAAATAATTCACGGTTATGTTTTTTTTTTAAATTCAATGCATTTTGGACTTGTTTGCATTGTGGTGAAGAAACTTTTTTTTTTTATAGTAATAATAGTTATTTTGAAAACATATTTGTCATAACCATAAAATGTTTTTATCGATCAATCAAAATAGGCAATAGATTATTTTCAATTTAAAATTGTTAATAAATTACACGCGTTACCATTTTCAGAACAAAAAAATGCATCACATTTTTATTGAGGAAAATTAACAAATGACCAAATAACATAATTACTAACACGATGTATTATCTATAAAATTATATCACTAACAGTTAAATCAAACATTAAATGACTCTGATATGCTCCGTCTCCATTTTGAAAGGTTTATTTAAAATACAAAACTTCTCGTTGTTTGTAACTAACGGTCATTTGTGCTGTATTTATTGTTTAGGTAAGTACAAATGTATAAGTGTTATTTTATTTGGTTATAGACAAGTGACGTAGTAAAGAAATTAATATTTAAACTCTTAACCATAAAAATAGTACACTCTATGCGTATACGTATTTTGGCAACAATGTTGTCATCTTCAGCGCCAACGACAGACTTTATAAGTTTGAGTGGAGATAGTGATTTTCTTATCCTTTTAAGTATGAACACGATTTGTGAACTTTTATATTAAATTTTAATAGTGTTTAAAAAAAAATAATAATAATAATATGATTTAAAGAAATTATAATGAATGGAGCCAGTCGTCGAGGTCGTCTATGCAATGAGCTGTTGTTGTGACCTTGGGTCACGAATATTTTGTGGGAAATCTTAATTGCTTAATTTATTTACCTTTATACATTGTAATGGTAAGTAAGTGACCAACAAAGCCATTGTCAAACGTTAGGTAGTAACTAAATAGTTTACCAAGAGGTAATTGTTTTTTTTTTTATATTATTACAATAATAATTCTATTAAAATGTTTTATTTATCTTTAGTTTTTATCTATTTAATACTGTTGTTTGCCCGTTTTAATTTGCCTATTAACTATTAAGAAAGATTAATTGGCCGTTTTTCGTGTCCTCGAAAATACACGAAGCACGGATGCCACAGTCGGTTAAATGTTAATTTTGCAATTTTTAAAAACTATAAATCCGTTTCAGGGTGTCTAAAAGGAAACATTAATTTAAATTTTAGCTTTTTTATTTTGCATTTAGGACCCAAAAGTTGAACTTTCAAAGGCAGTCCGTTTTTTAAACAAAGGTAACATTATTTATTTTTATGCAAAAATTGAATCTTTCTAATTACTACATCAAAAAGCAAATTATAATTAGTTGTATCATTTCTTGGAAAATAATATTTAAGTAAAATAATAAATGCAGAAAATTTGACAAATTATAGATACACGGCAGCTAATTTCAAATTAAATTTTAATACATTTCACAATAATTGTGTACAAATAAAATAATAATACATATGAGTTTATCGCGTCACGTTGATAAACAAATATTCAAATGAAACTGGTTTACATTACAAATTCGTTTTTTTAGTTTCTCACCGAAAAACTTAGGTTTTTTCTAGTTTATTCGCGTATCTTTTTTTGTTTTTTTTGAAAATGTAAGCGCATTATAGATAGGTACACGAGCACTCCAACTGTTATGTAAAATATACTGTATTATACATGTACTATCTCGAAGGCTTAAATAATTAATTACCTCGCCCACAAAACCCACATACATTCTCTTGTACACATACAAAATACTTATATGCTTGTTTAAATTTTTGGCCCAACAACTATGCCGTTGTTTCCAATACTTCCCAACGCTGTTTGCTTGGGCCCTTGAAATAGTTTTATTGGTCAGTTCTCTCTTAAGTAGGGAAAAACTAATAAGCTAAAAAATAAGTATGATTAAGATATTAAGATTTTTTTTGTTGTTGTTTAAAATCCGCAGTTTCTTTTTTTTTTTGGTTTTCTAACGTGAGTTGTTTGTATAATCGAAGTGCTTCACATTCCGGTGTATGTATAAATATATATATATATGGGTATATTTTATGAACAGTACTATGTAATGGCACGTGTGTAGTAAGGTGTATCAGGAATGTGTAATAGGAATGTCCCATGAACCTTGGTCGATACTTGACTCGAAACTTGGTTCGGCCGCCGTTAAGATTCGTGTGTGAAGTTCAACACTATGTATACAATATATGATATCTGTTTTTAAGTTTATGCCCACTTGTACATAAATCTCGAGAAATACGAGAATCCCGTTGATCCAAACGTTTAAACGTGCCAAGATAATATTTTCTTATGTTCTAGACTAACCTCTTATTTTCCCTCGTAGGTAGGTATGGCAAATGTCATGGCCGCTAAATTTTCATATTCTTTTGTTTGAGATTATTTTTTATTTCAAAGGCGAATTGTTACAATTAGAAATATATATTTGTATACCATTTATTCATTAATGGTATACTATTAATCATTTGTTTTTACAGTCAACGTTATTTAAGAAAACTCGACTGGTGCACAAAACATAACGGCAAATTTCAATTTATTGAAAAAAATTCTATAAAAATCGAATGTTTTTTTTTTTATTATTGTGTCAAAACCTTTGCGAGTTACTTCATCTGTACTTCAATTTGATTTTTTTTGTTACAAATCTTGTAAAAAGTGAAATAGAGGTCGATTTTTTGTGGTAGCAAATATGTATATATATTTTTTAAATATAGTCGTGTCAGATGTTTAAAAAAACGGGAGCTCATTTCCATGTCAGTATAAAGTTAGGTAAAATGTGGTTTTAATTACTTGATAGATTATAAATAATGTCTATTAATAATAATATTTTGTAGTAGAAATTTATATCAAAACGGCTATAAACTTAATCTCAAACACGGCGTTAGGGGTATACAATTTAACTACACGATATTATTTCAACATAGTATTTTTTTCTTTTATCACTAAAATACATTATGTTAGTATAGCACAGTGTTATTGTATGTACTTACAGCCCCTGTACAGGGGACTACCCAAACGATGAGATTAAACAAACTCGTTTTATTGCAATTTTTCGTAATGATGTTTTTCATTAGTTTTAATAATCGAATAAAAAAAAACTTTTCTTTGAACTTACCGAGAGACCGCTCGTACTTTGTATACTTGTGTTTATTTGAAATGCAAGTAACAGTGGAAAAAATATATTATAAGGAAAACAAGTGTAATCATTTTTAAAACCACCTCGGCCAAAGTACTTTTTATATTTAAAACTAAATTTTGCGAATACAAATTAAAACCAACAACTTCTAAACGGCACTGAAATTTGAGTGTAGCCTTAAACTTGCCCCAAGTCAAGCGACAAATGCACACACATACACACGTGGAGCAATGCGAAATAATTTAATTAAAATAAATTCACTTGGACGGTAAATTTAAACGCTTATTAGAACAAGTGCCAATTTCAAATTATATGTTTTTTTTCCAAGTGACTTACAAAAAATTCCTTTGGCTAAATTAAAATTAATATTTTATAAATTAAATCAACCCATTAAACGGTAATAAATTAGGCAAAATTATAATATTTTCGTTAAAAAAAAAAAAAAAACAATGTACCTTATAGACATTTTTTTTGTCTCCTGAAAAACGCAAAATTTAAAATTGGACCCTTGTTTAAATAACCGTCTCGATTATTATTTTATTTAACTACCCACTGCAACAGGCAATATATTATTACATTCTACTGCATCGTGTCCACGTTACTATGTGTAGACAACAAAACGCTTAAGTATACATGCCGTGTATCAATTAAACACAGTGTACTACAAGGCCAATTATATCGGATATCCTTAGTAGTTTGTACTACCACACCGTATAATATTATCAACCTACGTCAATTATTATTAACCACAGACAGTGTATGCGACTTATCCACCTGCAAATGGTGTTTCAATTGGCCATATTTGTATTTTACCTCCGAGTCATAACATTTACCGCCAATAAACTGTCGCGGAAAAAGAGACTACAATTTTGAAACAGTTATGGAACTTTTAAAGTAAAATTAAAATGCTAAAGTAAAAGTTATAAATCAGTTAGTAAAAAAATCGTTTGAATAAAAGATTCATAAAAACTGAAAATACAATTTTTCTAGTAAAAGCTCCGCCAAATGCTTTTATTTGAGAACTTTTATCAGAAAAAAAAATCCTTAAGAAATTATGGTAAATTTCTCGTGGGTCACTCTGTACATAAGATACATAAACTTGATATAAATCAGTGTAATTTTCATACTTTGAATCCAAAAAACTGCATTTAAAAAAATTGTACGACACTTTTTTAATGTTATAAGTTTTTAAGATAACTTTTTCTAATGAAATTTCAAGTTGTAGAACAAAATTATAAATGTACTTTGCATGCAGTTACTTTTTTTTAAACAAAAGTCAAAATTGATCCCGGATTGAAACTAATTTTTGGCTGTGGCCAACGATAAACTAATACAGTATTTTAAATATAATATAAAATTTAGAATTGTTTTGTACTTAAAGTACTAAATGATATATTTCCCTTTCTTGGCCGCGGGGCAGTCACACAGCAAAAAAACCAAGCAACAATATTTGAACGACAAATAAAAGATCATACATTTTAATATTATCTAAGAATTTTTAAATTTAAAGTTGAGCTGAATTTTGAAAAACAATTTTTATCTGTTTAACAAATTTACAGAATAATGTTTTTAGTCGTACTTAGGAATGTATAGACGGCAAAATAAAACAATGTCTGTATTTTTCGATAATATTTTCAGTGCACGTGGTAATTACTTATTCAAAATATTACCGCCGTGGAAGCAAAATAAAAACAGCGTAAGTATATGTCAACGTAACAGGTCGTTGTAATTTTTAAGACACGCAAGTTTGAGCAGTGATCGACCGGACAACTTAAGTAGTAAAATACACACAACAAGTTTTACAAAATATTTTTTTTCTTATTATTGAGAATTAACAGAGACTTACTGCAAATACACCGTCGAATCAGTGCCACATTCGGCAAACATTCCACAAAAATAACAAGCACTGTCATGATTATATTTCCGGATATGGTGTAATAATAATTATGTGTATATTATGTAATGTATTATATATTTATTTTAAATGTTTTTTTTATATAGAACACCGTGTTCAATAAAGCATTGGTGATGGATTTGGCTGGCCTACCCAATTTGTACGGTGTAAGGTGAAGAAGAAGACATGCATAACTGATACGTTTGTGTCGGATGTCCGTCTTATATCTTATCTATTCTATATAAAAGTGAAATGACCGTATTTGCTACTGTGTTATATCTGTTCTTCTCTATACATTGTGAAAATTTGGTAAATCTACTGTTAATACTGTCCTCGTATACTTGTCCAGTGCAGTTTTAATGGACATTTTTTTTTAATTTATCCTATAGAAATGTCTGAGATAGTCTGACAAAAAAAAAAAAAAATGACAATCAAGAACCCAGCTTAAAAAAAATTTGTCATTCGTGTGATGACAGGAGTTTGGAACAATTGGAATTTGTTGGTAGAATAAAAAGTGATAATGTGGTTGAAATGTGTTGTTAGAAGATTTCGCGTTATCGTAGGAAAACGCGGGACTTCTTACTTTATTAGAAAAATACTATGATGCGTTTTATTAAGAACTTCAGTTCTCTTAGAGATTTACATCAAGGGTGACAGCAGCTACACGGTGTCGATATTACACCACTATAGGATTACAAATATAAACACACACTCCACTTAGATTTAGAATGCCAGAGTTGGTCGTTATATGTAAGTTTCCCGCCTTTCGTCGCCAAAACACGGTAAATTAAAATTTTGGCCCTGGTCGTTTTTATTTTTTTGTTGAACCGAACATTCCGATTACACTGATGATCGATGGGCTGTTTGAAGATAAGAGAAACAAGAGCGGATAGATTTGTCATGTCCGCGATTGTTCCAACTGATTTTTCTAATAAAAAATACAAATATAATGTCTCGCTATACATTTTAATCGGTCTGGTACGGTTATTTTCTATTGTCTTTACATTCTTTGAGAGCGAATAAAAATTAACATCTGCGTTGGCGGCCAAACAGTTTAATGGCTGTTTTGTATTATTAAACGCGGATTAAATGATTTTTTTTCTTTTTGCCAATGTTCATTTGTTCTTGTGAGAATCGCCCAATCATCGTCTTGGTCCGGTCATCACTCATCCCGAGAATTACAATTTACAAAGTCCGTACAATATTATGAATATCATCAGACTCCCAATTTTTCTCCCAAACGAGAAAATAATACAATATCGAACACTGTTAGACGTGCCGACAGTGTCCTAAGTTTACTGGTTTCAGATTCCCGTGGGAAAATCCTGAGATAATGGTCATCATCAACCCCTTCTCAAAACGGTTTGTGCCATCTTCCATTCGCACACTTATTGGCTGTCCTCGTTTTCAATTAAGTCTGAATTAATCTCTTTTTACATTTATATTTTCCATTGCTATTGTTTTCTTATTTCTCTCTCCGTGATACGCCCTAACTACCTTGGCCTTTTCTCTCGTCTAAGATACATGCCTAATTTTCCTTTGTATTAAAATGCACATTCTTTATTTAAGCCATTCCAGTCACTTCACACAATCACCGCGACATATCGTTTGCTCTTTTCTGCTCAACGTTTAACTACTTATTCAAATACATGGCAGTTGTCTTCACAGACCACGTTTAGCCTAAATAAAAAGATAACAGTCAAATACATCTGTGTGTATATATGTTTTAGATATTAGGTAATATTTAAAAACAGATATTATACAAACTATAATGTAACGTCGCTGCCGTTTGACTAATAATACAATTAACGAGTTTTCTACAGAATTAAAAACAAGGAAACCTCATAATATGTATGTATGGAGTTGAATGATAAAACAACATAATATTAATATAATATCAACTAACTCAAACACAGACAAACGAAACTAAGATAATATACGTAGTTTGTTACTTTATACAATTAAGTTTTTATTATAATATTTTAAACGCCGTATTAACTACATAATATAATATTAACTTATTCAATAGGAATTGATGGTAGATGTGTATAGAAACTCATAATTATTTCAATATCGTGCTACAGTTTTTTTTAATTCTAAAATAAAAATAAAATCAGCGCATTTCTTTTTCTTCGTCGAATTTCGTCGCCACGTAATTTCGTTCTGAAACAAAATACTTCAATTACACAAAATGTGATAAATATCAGTAGACATTAGTGTGTTGTATACATTTCCCTGTTTTAGTTAGATATTTACTTGTTGGTTTTTGTCTAATTACAAATGTGCATCGTGTACACTCAGGCAAACAGTTGAAACAAGTTCATTTCACTTGTATACTATCTATAGTCGGATATCCTACAATCATTTATTATTTGCGCCCACGCGATATCTCAATAATTATGAGGTCGTTGGCATATTTTATAGGCGCCAATCCAAAAGACTAGTGTGTATCATCACGAACAAAGCATGGTAAACCTATCAGCGTTGTACAAAACCATTGTCTAACATCATCTATAATAAGAGTTCTTGCGATTTATTCAGATAAACCCAACTATTAGCACTGCAGTGGGCTCAGGAAAACATTTTAAGTATTATGGTAAAGAGCACTTTAGTGCATAATATCCACCTTCCTTTATATATATTATTCCGGAAGCTCTGCAAGGCGGATTGAGATTTGTATGACACAATAGTTATAACACTAGGGCGTCAGCGTTTTCTTATTCAAAACGAATTAAATAAAATCCATTGAAACAAAACTAAATAATGTAGTCACGGGTACATCCAAGGTTTCGTGGGCTTTGCTTAAATAAAAAATCAAATATTTGCACTGGAAACGTGAATTTCCATTGCATTAAGTATGCAACCGCCGGACTCGGATGAAAAAAAAACCAAGCTCTAACTATTTACATTATACATTAACCAAAATTGTAATGCTCTTGGCAATTCTTTTCCTATTGCAAAATTCAGTTAACTCGATATTTTTTTTTAAAAAGATCCCAATATATTATAAGAAGGACAGTTTAAATTTAGCTTTTGTTTATTGTTCATTTTAGTGCCTTAACGAAGTTGTCAATAGTAAAATTAAAATGTTGATTTGTTTTTTCAAGCCGTCTTTATTTCTTACGTTAGCCAAACGTGTTTGAATTTCAAAATTGATATAATGTAGCAACACGGAAATCTTGCTCAATTCTGAATTGGATATGACATTGACTTTTGATAGGAATGATTATAATACTTTCAATCAAATTTGGGAACCGCCAAGTAACCGAACCGACCAATTCGGTAGTCTGGCCTTTATTAGGCTAGTTGGAATGTTCTCGAACTCATGAGATAAGACCCGCCCGGTAAAGAAACGGCCAGAGACAGGGGTCGATTTAACCGGCCTAACGAAAAGGTCGAAATGTTTTCATAATAATTACCTCCTTCGGATCGCATATTGTTGATAATCTTGTGCAAAGCCATCACTGCCTGTTCGACGTCTCTGTCGTCCACCTCCGGCCACTTCTTACCTCTGACGCCGAAAAACGCTTCCGACGGTACCTTCTTGCCGCGCATGCCGAAGAAACCGGGCGACCCTTTACTGTAGTATTGCTTTTTTCCTCGCATGCCCACAAAGCCCATGGCCCGCTTAAATCCCTCGGCAGAGTTGGCCGTCGCCGCCGCCGCCATTGCCGCCGCCGACCTGGAATCTTCGAAAAACGGCCTCCTGAACAGCAACGCCCTTTTGTCCAGCTCGAGACCCGCCGGTGTTTCTCCGCCAGATTCTTGGTCCTTTTTGCCCCTCATGCCCATAAAACCCATGCTGGCCCGTCGATTCATTGGCGAGTCGGCCGAAACGGCTGCAACGGTAGCCAGCATTACGAGGACCACATTGATTTTGTGCGGCATGGTCTGATCTGTGTGGACAGACATAATAGAAAAAAACATTAAAAATACGTTTCACCTGAGGTTAGATAGGGTCGGGTAAACGACCCGGGCACTGAGCGCAATATATGGAACTTGAAACGCGTATTGCCTATATAGTTGGCCGTTCGTGAAAATGTCCACTAGCCGGAGGCCGCCATATTGTGAACAGTTATTGTTTCTACCATGATTTACCAAATATATTACCGCGTTATCACCGCTGAAGGTGGCCAAGTTAAATTTTAGAGATAACATTTTAATATTTATCATGGAAAAGTAACGTAGCGTTTTTATTTTCCATGACATTGAAAACAACATGGCTGCATCCCAGGTGGGGACGTATTACAACCCGTATGCGCGTTCCATATATTGAATTCAGTGGATCCAGTACAAATATCACATTAGCGAAAAATAGATTATCCAAAAGATAACAAAAATTATCCCAAATTTCAGACCCTGAAGGTTTGGAATTTTTTTATTTTTTAGTGCAATTTTAGAATAAGTTGAAAATTAGTCTGAAGATAGGTCTAACATTTACTCCTAACGTATGTGAAAAAAAAAATCTGTAGCCAAAATTTTAATGTTATGTTATATGTTTTGATATTGTTTTGGTTTGTCATTGTGTAAGACTATGCCTAAAGAATATTCCATACAATTATGGAAGTAATTCGAATATTGTTAAAAAAATTATAGATTGTTATATTTTTAAGTTGTTTAAATTGTCTTGGAATATCAAAACCCCCAATTGTTAACAGATTGTGAGAGTCATGGGCTGAATAAAAAACCGTCTAGCAATCATTGGCACATGACTTCCTTAAAATCGAATTGAACGACACATTTACGCGATCAAAAACCTTAATTAATTAGAAGTAAAACAACTATTGTTGGGCGTCTGCGATGTTCGATTAAAATTGTCCAAAGTGTCTATTTTACTTTTAGAAAACTTGTACAATTTCAATTTTGTACTGACTGTTGTTGACTTTCCATCGAGTATTATTTCTATAGCGCTGTTTCGTTGCAGGACCATCGGAAACGTAGAAAAACTTTGTTATTTAAATTAAAATGTTTTCTCCGTTGTCGAAGTTTAACTCACGTTACATTACTGTTATTAAGATGCATTCAATTTCGTTCGGAGTACCGGCAGAGGTATTTTCAATTCACCGACAAACTCAAACTAATAATGGGCACTGTATATCTCTGTTGCCTGCAAATCATGTGTCTGAACAAAACCGATGATATGAATATTTACCGCAGTTATGTAAGTCCGACGTCAGAAATTCATTTTAATTAAAAGACAATTCCACACGATGTGTACAGAAATATAACCGGCAACAAGTTTTCCAAAGTGTGGTCGCCAAGAGAATATCAAATTTCAAAATGGATAATACAATTATCTAAGTACGGTCACACGGCAGACGTTTTGCTTTGCTCATTTCAAACACTATTAGAGCTTCGAGTAAAATTACTAATGTAAATCATAAGACTTACACTCTTGTCGTGGTGGTGGTGTGTTGAGACTGATAATACCTAACTGTTGAGGACTGTTGTCTGTTTTAATTTAGAAGTCCGCGTTTTAAAATCGTATCTAGCGTTTGTATCTATAATATAACTATTTAATAACGCGTTAAAAAACCCATTACAACCTTAATGTTATATTTTGAATACCGTAGATTTTGTTTCCCGATATTAGGTGTACGGTAAAACTGGTGCAATAATAAAATACCAAAACGAAAAAAATTACAAGTTTATTCTTTACCTTGGAAACTAGAACAATTGTCGAGTAGTTTGACATGGTTTAAATATAAATAAATACAACACTTACATACAGTTTTTTTGATAGCAACTTTTAAAACTTAAATGGTAACGCATACCTAACTTTTTAAATTGAGAATTATGTACTAACAATTTTGACTGGTTGATAACCAGTTTTTAAAGTTATAAGAGTTTATAAATTTGGATGGGAGGGGAAGTGCGCGCAGATAAAAATATACCACACTCCACCTTTCTTTATACCTTCATTCCTCAAATCGATGTCGCATTTCAATCACGACCGACTCTGCTCACTTTTGTATTGCTTATCATTTCGAGTTCTTAATGTTGGAAACAAGTTAAAATCTGTTCAAAACATGGATTTCTCGATGCCGTCGTCCCTCCAAGTCGGATCTCCTAACAGTTTTGTACATCCGTGGGACTAATATAGGTAAACTTTTCTCGATAGCAGTTTTTAAAGTGCCACAGACAAAACAACCGCACGTCACCGTCTAAGATAGTGTGACTCCTGGACGTTCAGTCAGGTACGACCACTACTCTAGACGAATACCAACTATAATAGCAAAAATTACTAGTGGCTCTCCGCCGGTTATCTCTTGTTCGGCCGTTTGGAACCGTATGTGCGAGTATCGCGGGGTTCCATTATCTAGGGTCGAGGGACAATTAATGTCTGGGCGAATTAAGTTACCCCGAAGAAAGCACTGTGTTCCGGACGGCTAATTGACGGTGTTCAGCCCGTCCATTGCACGAATGAACAATGGCAAAGACGTGGGGAGGAATGAGCGGGTGTCTCGAGTCCGGCGCATGTATGTCGTAAAACTGGGAAAGTTTTTAATTTGTCTTTAATTTCGAAATCTTTCGGTGAACAATAAGCATTACTCTTGCGCCGACGGTCGTTTCATTTACAACCCACCGGACTTTGGGCATCATCAATTTTATTGAAAATCTGGTCCCTATAAAGCAAATGCTGACCGTGCAAGACACCACATCAGTTGGAGACGTCTCCTCCCGCTCTCCAAGTAGTCTGCGTTTTAATTATTATTATACACCACGGCCGCCATGTTATTATCATTATCTTTGCTTATACGACTCACATAACGCCTATGGTCAATTCCGTTAATTAGAAACGTAGTACGGATATGGAGTATATTAATGAAAACTTGCAACGCACGTTTTAGCTGATTGATTATCATTATAACGGTTAAGTATACATCCAAAACGGACTCAAAAACACTCTATTTATATTAAAAGACTAGCTGATTAAATAGAAACTGCAACCGTGTACCGTCTCGACACCAGTGATTGTAGATCCAAGTAAGAAATTAACAGTCGAAAAATTGTAATCTTTTATTTTGTCGTTTATTACTTGATTACCGTTCTTATGACAAAGTTATTCGATATTTGGAATATTATTTCTTCAGCGCAATTAATTTATTATTTGAATGTCTGAATGTAATAATGGATGAAATTATTTAATTATCGAAGATAAAAACAAAAAAATCTTAAGATCCATTACTATGTTGGATGCTAGAGAATAGAGAGTGTTTCTTTAAAAATTAAATTAAATACTCTTACAGTCGTGTTAATCTAGAAAGTTGTACCAGGGCGTCATTTCCGCTATAATGTATTTAAAAGTATTTCTTTATTATTTTCTTATTAGTACTCTAAATTTAATTAAATTTTCTTATTCCTCTTTTGATCATTACTTTAATTAAATGTTTTTTTTTTTATTAAATTTATTTGGAATGTATTTAATTAAATGTATTATGCTCTGATTTGGTCTGAGAAATTAAATATATTTTAGATTTTGGATGTTTAATAGTTAAGGCATGTATTGTTAGATGGCTTAATTGCATTTTCTGAGATATTTAAAGGCAAGTAGAAATTATACATACCCACAAAGTGTAATATAGAAGGTTAGGTAAACGAATAAACATCTATACTAGGTAAATAGTGCCATCTTAAAGAAAAAATTCTTTTTCTAAATGAACACAACATTTTGACTCTACTTATTCCTGATTCGAGTTTTTTTTAATTGTTGAATCTTTGTTCAAAATTTTCTTTTACGTCTATCTCGTTTTCTTTTTCTATTGCATAGTAATATCAATTCAACAGTATTGATCAACGATCATGGTCTATTTTTAAATAGTTCATAATATGCCATTCTACCCTGCTAGAGAGCAGAATAGTTATGTTTTAATTTGTGTTTTCTTAGATGCATTGCAATTTGCAAGTATTAATATAAATCGTTAACGTAAAATCCGGTTAGGTAAAAGAAAAAATATAATAATAGCTACTACAAATATAAAGCTGCGGTTGTTGTAGTTAAAAATTGAAAACTATAAATGTGTTTATTATACTTTCAAGTCAATTGGTACTAACTTCTTTGCTCTTTGTTGAAATGTAAAAAATACTATGCTGCCTAGGCACACTGTACTTCTACTTTTACTTGTTCACTGTTAAAAAAAAAACTATTTGTCCGTTCTTTTTTAAAATGAAATAAAATAGGAATATATCAAAGTTCGTCGAGCACGTTTTATTTCGTTTGGGGACCGTCACGTTGTTGTGCGCTAACACTTAATAAAAAAAACGTGTATGAAACAAATGGCATCCAAAGCAATACGACTCGACGTGGTTCTCATTTTGTACCGTGATAAAAAAAAGAATAATAATAATAATATAAATAAAAAGTCTTGGGTATAGTCTTACTCGCTCTACGACGACGCTTTCTTCCATAACGGCCGATTGCCGTGTCCACCGGGTTGGGTTTAAGTAATTAATTCGCCAAGTCTTTTACATTTACAAATGCCGTGACTGCTAGTTTTGATAATTAATCGTAAGATTATTATAGTAATGTAATATTGTATTCAAGTTGTCCGGGTGAAACGAATAAATTCAAATATCACAGGCTTCACTACAATGTGGCTATATGATTTGCTATAATTGTTTACAACTGGCAGTTTTAATGCAATGAGGTCAAGAAAAAATATAACTAAAAATGAATTATCGTCGTCAAGCGAAAAAACGCATTTGATTTATCAACGACGTGGAGAATGTAGTCTTTTTTTTTTTTTGTACTTAAAAAAAGTATTACAAAATAATTGTTGTAATATAGACATAAGATGGCCTATATATTGTATTAATTTACTGCAATACACAACAGTTAGCAAACGACACCACACAATGTTACCATAACATGAAATCTGAACAAAAATGATTACAACGTTGCGAGTTTCGATAATTAGATTTTACAAAACGATTAATAATCGTGAAATTATTATTATTACTATCCAGGGAAAAAATAATTAATGTCATTTAAATATGACAATGCAAATAATGCAAAGGGACGTCCAATTAAGTGGGGGGGGGGGCATTGGACTAATTGAGTAGATGAGCGGTGTGGAAAAGATAAAATATAATGCATAGTAATTAATCTACATTATTAAAATGTATAACATAAGCAAATCAATAACGGTCTTCTTTTATAGAGAAAATTCGTAACGTTGTACCTACCTAATAATGTTCTGTACTTAAGAGGCAGACAATGAGAACCCCAAAAAGTGGGTGATTAAAGTGTCATAATCTAGTTGTGTTTAGTTTCAATCACTCCTACATTAAAACTCCGTTATCCCTGAATACAACAGACATAGAATTACTTTGTCCTGCACATTACTTAACTAAGTTTATTAATTACTAAAAATAAATAAGTATCAGACTATTACAAAGGCCAATATTAACGGAGGCGTGGGACGCTAAATTCACAAACGTCTTAAATATTAAAAGCCCTCTAAATAGTAGAGCTGAAATAATCGATTGGGAGGAAAACTGCATTTATTTTAGCTCTTTTTTTTTAAGGGGGGGGGAGAGTTAGAGGTTATTTTTTATATTAGAGAGGATTTAGTCTCTTAAAGCCTACTTATGTATACCCAATGAAATCCTAATCTCAGTAGGAATTCTTTCATACTTCACACGCACTCTACACTACCCTTTAGCAACTGCATTAACCTCCATTAGTTTTTACATAAATATTTAAAACTCTTTTTCTTTTTCAGAACTGTTCAAAACACCGCCTGCTTTCGTACACTTTTTCCAAGTCCAGAAACTCTCAACTGAAAATTAGTTTTAATATTAAATTTCTCAATTATTGCCTCGCTCATAATATCGGTTTCACTGTTGACCGTAACCCGACGAAAGAAGAAATTTAAACATTTAAATGGTTTCTTTGTGTAATAACAATAATTATTGTACACACCTAAATGCGCTGTAAGAATTCTAATATATATTTCTCGTTCTGATTTTTAAGTTATGCCACTTAAAATGCAATCTTAAGTTTAATCAAATCAATTTACCGTGTCATTTTTTGTCTTGTTTTATACTTGAAATGTAATTTCAATTAATTTCGAAAAGCGAGTTTTCTTTAAACTGTCAGTACGGTTTATTCTGAACAAACTGGATTTAACGAATGCTTTTAACGATGATGTAACGTAGTTATACTTATGTGTTATTTATAATTTAAATCGTCGGAAGTCCCTTTACAAAGCACGTTTAGTATTCACAATAGTGTATCTAGGTATTTTATAAAAAACAAATTATATTGATCATAATACTTACAATTCAACCACCAGACAATCCATCAAAGCTAATCAGCAAATGTCATTCATTATTATATGTAATTTCACGCTGCCAAAATATGAAAATCTCATTTAAACGTTCTCAGAAATTGATAAATTAACACGAGATAAGTATAAAGTGTTTTTAGTATGTGCATTTTATAAGTATTCATTTAAATCGCGAATTTCAACCGACGGTGACTTTGTAATACTATTTTTAAGTGTGCTCGTTTGTTCTTTAGGTACGTTTAACGCTTATTGGACAAGAAGTAGTCTTAGCTGACACACTAATACAGCACACAACTTTGGTCGTTATTTTATAAATAACAACAACAATTATACATCTCATAATTAAATAATAATAGTATTTCAAAAAGAAAAAAAAACAATTTTTATGTTTTATAATAGTAGTAAAAATGTTGGCGATAGGGTCAATTGTATTTTTACATTGGTTTGTCAGAAAATCAAATTAATTAAACAAATTTTACAACATAAGTGCTACTGAAAATATTATCACGTGATAAGGTTTTGAAGTTCAATATTTCAATTGAAGACCAAAACGGTACAATACAAATGAAACTTTATTTATATCGCCTGAACAGTTTTTATTTATTTAGGTTGTTCTTTTCTTTTTTTTTTTTTAATTCGTTAATCCTAATAAAAAGGCAAAGTACAGAATACTTTTGGCTATGTTGTTGTAATATAATACAAAAATATGAAAGCAGAGAGAGAACAATGTGTGGACACGCTTAATTTCATTGAAAACGTTTAAGTATAATATGGCTAAAACTCATTAATGTATATTTCTATTGTAAATTGCCTTATGTTTTTTATATTATAACCTTTAGCGGTCTTTTTGTATTTTAACCGCTTTTTGTTTACGGAAACATTATTTATAAGTCTTTTATTTTATTATTCACGGTGAAAAAATAAACCGTGATTTTAGTACATATATAAATTAAACGCCTTCATTTTATGTATAAATAAATAACTTTTTGATCAATAATGCCCTCAGAGAGGCTTGTTATATGAACATTTCCATGACTCCAAGTTTAAATATGTGATCATTATATTATTTTAAGTTATTATTGTCAATTATGGAGAAAGCAGTTGGTCAGAGATAAGTAAGTGATGAGAACGGCGACTAATCAGGGATGACAAGCTGATATATAACATAACAGATAATTCGTGTCGTTCGTGGTAAAAGTAGTGTAACTCCAAGTTTTAAAATACACATATTTTTGCTTAATGGAGTCACATTTAGTCGTATCTTTCATTATAAAAGAGAAGCAACTCCAAAAAAAAAGCAAAAATGAACGAAAAATACAAAACACTCAGTCAATACTTGTATTGTTTTTTCTACACATCAATTTACAAAAAAGCTCGTTATTTCAAAATTCAATTACAAGGAGACAATTCACTTTTACAATGAACGACACACATACTAATTAACAATGCAATATACAGCATGTGTTTTACGACAGTGTAGATTTTTTGTTGTGGGTTTTCTTAATTTTATTAGGATAAAGGAGTTTTTTTGTCAATCGCATTACTTTCAGCTACTGTAACTTTTTACAGTTTGTCCAGCAGTTTCCAGGTACTGTAGTCGAGGAAGCGTTTCCAACTGTATCTTTGTGTAAAATCGGCTCCAGCATGGTGTCATTGAGAATGGAAATAGCGCCAACGGGTGCGGCCAACAGAACCCCGGCACTGTCTGATATAATTGCAATTATTCCGGTTTGCACAGGCACGTTTTCCGGGGAAAATATTTTGGTAGAAGCCACCGCGATGAGACCCTTTTAAGGGGATAACCACAGCAGAATTAGACAGTCCCTAGCCGCCGTAGCCCGAGGCCATTTGTTTGTGGCTACAATGATACGCGTCAACGGTTGTGCATTATTGTATTATATTTCGTATTTAACGACATCTCTTGTCGCGTTGGTAATTGTCACGTGAACAATATCAATTACCGGAAGGGATACATTATTATTGTAGTACCATCGTCAAAACGTTGTCATCTAGTCGATTCGGATCAGCCGGCCGGCGGGTCTTGGCGCACTCGAAGGTTTCGGTTTCTCTAATATTTTTAAACGGGTGTTCAATTAATAATGGCATGCGACGTGCAAAAACAACCTCACTTGCATCCCGAGGTGAAAATTATTCACACCCGAATACATACGGTTGCATCGTAGCCCCGGCCACGGTGTTAATTTACCGCTGCCACCAGCCATTTACTGTTGAGTTTAATCCACACACGTTCCGGGATGTCGAGTGTTTTACATAATATTATCATGCGGGTCAGTTCAAAAAGTTAGTAAATTCAAACTTATAAACAGCGGCATAATTATAGGGGGGGGGGGGTTGGTATAGATCTATTCCCTTGGGCTTTTTAGAATAGTTAGAAAACAGCTGATATACTTGGTCTATCCATTTCCGCCTAACACATTTTGTAACAATAGTTTCATTGTTAACCTAAAAGAAAAAAAGAAATAAAAAATCCAGAAAATCCGAAAAATATTTTTTGTTGATGCACCTATCAAAGTTCAACCGTTTCGGTTTGACAGAGCCAATATAGAGTTTGACATAGAATAATAATCTATAGTTCACTCTAAACAAATTTTGAACAGTTCACAAAAATCTGGAAACATAAAACTCCATTCTATTGCAACCGACCTTATTTTGATATTTTAGTATTTAATTTAAATTTGTTTATCGTATTTAATCTTTTAACCGACAATGTTGAGTTAGTTTGGAAGACATTTCAAACTGACTAAATGAGATGGAATAATTTCAAATTTACAAAACGCCACCCAAACTCGTCAATGAAAAAAAAAACAATTTCGAGTAAACAAACAGGCGTTCAAACTTCAAGTCGAACACCTAAATAAAGATGGACACACAAATGCCTTCCATTAGGTAAAATAAGTATTGTAAATGTTTACAAGTTTTACATTATTTTCCACGGTGGAAGTAATTGTGTTGATTTGAGTAAACGAAAAACGTTTTACCTATTATTTATGATTTTAGGAAAAAAACTTTTTAAACAGTTTTTGTTTTATTGTCGACCGAACGCTTTAGTCACGTTTCCGAAGGCAACAACACGAAACAAAGAAGTTCCAATAAAACTTACTAGAATATCATTGTTATTATTGTATTATATTATTTCTCATCCTATTGTCATAAACAGCTATTGAAGCACCGTTTAGGCTAGGTTAGGTTAGATTCGACTTTTACCTAAATCAAATCACCCGACAGCGTTAAAGAGTGTTAACGTAATTCGATATCGATGTAAAGTTTTTGCTAACATGCTTCAAAACATACTTAATGGTTTTCCATCTGGTACGTGAAATCTGAAAAAAATGATTATCTGTTAACGAGTCTTGCAAACATTTGTCCATGTATTTTTCGCAATGATATTGGCATGGATCGGCAAAATATAACAAGTAGCTCGGTTGTATGATAACAAACGAATCAGTAGAGCGATTGTAAGTTTTAATTAATTATTATAATTTTGAGAAAATTACCAGGAGGTCTATTCTTGAACTTGTCATAATAATGCGTGCCCTCTGATATCAGCCATCATGTATTATGTTTTAAACGTGTACACGATTATAAAACGGTTCAGTTGATAAGTAAAAAATGTCAAGTTAATTTTTTAAGGATATTTTTTTTCCTCGACAATATAAAATATCTTTATAGTTTTTTTTTTTTAAATAAAAGAATATACTCCGAGACACGGACATATTGTTACCGTTTAAGAATCTTAAATATTAAAAGTACAAACTTGGTATTTTGCCGGCGGTCAATTTCGTTTTTGCATTTTTTCTCATTACAGTTTAAATCAAAACTCGCTAACTTTTGTCGTTTTAGCTCTTAACGATTTTAATAAAGGTCAATTTGTGTGGGCTACTGATATATTTTCTGATAAATGCCCGTATTCCAAATTATATTTTTAAACAAGACCACGGCTGATAATAATAATTTAAACTTACTAATTGGTGTTGCGTCTAAGGGGTTACATTTTATCGTAGCGCAAAATGATACCAAATTCCTTCTTGTTAAAAAAAATTACAATATATTTTAATTGCTTGAAGATTAATTATGATACTTTCGTTTAGAAAAAAAAAGAAAACTTAAGACAATATTCAATGGTAACACTAGAAGTGAACGATTATTGTTAGCAAGTGCTTCTAGCAAAATACCAAGTAATAATTATAATAACCTTTCGAGTTATATGAAAGTTGTTTAATTTTTTTTTGTTGCCTTA
The DNA here is from genome assembly GCF_023614345.1 of Adelges cooleyi. Lineage (NCBI taxonomy): Eukaryota > Metazoa > Arthropoda > Insecta > Hemiptera > Adelgidae > Adelges > Adelges cooleyi. The sequence goes on along the minus strand of NW_026096058.1, from coordinate 75,999 downwards.
TCCAATACAAATTGGCTCAGTAAATCCAAGTCCTCTCCCTTTTGTCTCGTTCCCCATTTTTTCCATCTATTTCACACACCTCCTGTCATTATTGTTAACACCTAGTCACTTAATTTTTGGTTATGTTAGGATTGCATTTTCCTCCTACTTTAAAAATACACAAGATCTTCTAATCTTCACAATTTTTTTTAAAAGGATGGGGAGGTATGAGGCAGACCGCCGAGAGCCAGACAGACGCAACTATAATTATTGGGTATCTGTACTTTGTATGGATGCCTAAAATTTGGCTTACCTTAGTTTTAAAATGTATTAATAATGTTAAGCAAATTTTTCTTCTAGTTCAATGTTGATGGACTTGATAATGGTCATAACTGGCAAGTTATTAAAGAAAGACATGAAATCATTTTCAACGCATCTTCTATAGAATTCAATCGATGATCACGATTGTTTACCTTAATACACGTCTCATTTTAAACTATTTCATAACTGCTGCATTAAAATATTTTGCATTTCAATATGTCTTGCGATTACAGCCAAAAACGTTTAGAAAAAGTGACATAATAGAAAGGAAATAACGGAAAATCGTCTGATAAGTAACACAGTAGTGATAAGAATGATTATTGGTAAGGGAGAAAATGCTGATAATTGATAAGAGAATTTCTATATATTATAACAATGGCGATTACTGGAGATAAGAATAATATTATTGATATTTATGAAGGCTACGCGTTTCTTTTTCATCATAGCAGCAGCTACAATTGAGAAAATAAATCCTTTCTTAATCAGTTTCTACACAAGTTTCAAAACATCCTTTATTTTGATAGTTGTATAAAATATATTCCGTTTTATAATTGCACACACGTAACCGCTGAAGGTTTTTCATCGAGGGGCGTTACTTTAGATAGTAGTAGTGATTGCTCCTCGCACTGCACTGATAATATTTCATATAGGATCAAAGTAATATCGGAGAGTAGCTAACCTTTTGTAATGTCATTCGATGTGTACAACAACAAAAAAACCGCAAGTATATTATATAATGTAATATTCCCTCTCTAGCGTCCACCAGTGTCCTGCGAGATAAGTACTGGACCGTACTTTGGACGTGAGCACGTGGAAAAGCATAGAACCAGTTTTTTGTTGTTGCTATTTTATCGCCTTTCGTGGGGTATGCACAATAAATTAAACGTAGGCGGATCATTAATTCAGTGGTAAACTAAAAACAACAATTCCGGAAACCGTTTTCCGCTTTGCCCGAAACCCAACGACCGAGGTAATACATTATAAAACCACCACACTGTGTTGTGTTCATAATTTCTTCTGTTTCCAGGTATGTGTGTGTGTGTGTGTGTGTTTCGCTAAAAGCCACGGGGCACATGACATTTGCCACTGTTATAGTCCAGTGCCGTTGTTAACGTCTGACAAAATAAAACTTTGAGTGGAAAGGAAAGAAAGAAAGAAAAAAAGAGGTCGGCGTTTAGCTGTCTCACCGGCGGTGCGAATAATAAAGATTCCGGTTGGTAGGTACTCGGGCATTCATTTGCACCGAAAACGCGTTGGTGGTGGCAGAGTGTTATGCGCTACACTTTGCAAAGGCCAAAACACCGAACCGACCTTTGGGTTTATCACGATACTCGCTAATCTGTGTGTCGATTGTATGCCTTGGAAACCCACTCACGCAATCTACAAGCGTTTTCCGACCCTAACGAAGGCATAGGATTACACTCGACATGAGTGTATATTTTTTTTATTTGTACACTTTAAAAAGTTTCTTAATTCCAATCGAAGGGTTTTTTTTTTGGTACGACCCACTCAAATCCGGACTTTGAAACCCTAACAAATATTTTTGTTTTGGAACGTGTCACGACAAAACCGTGTTTGCCCGTTTGTCGACGATTCGCGGTACACTTTCGTTTGTATTTGTTTTCGTTTTACAAAGACTCGACGTACTCGTCTTTGAGAAGGACTTTCTCAAAAACTTAAGCCGTAAAGTGCGAAGGTTGGCGACCGAGGTACAGGAAATGATTAAAGGCAGGTCTGATTCCTCTGTTGACAACAACGACTACCATTGTACGTTACTGTAGTACAATTAAAATTTCCATTTTAACATCTTGAAATATAATATGTCCACGATTACTTTGATGAGTTATCGTTTGATACGTCCAGTTCAATATAATATGATTAACAGTAGAAACATTAACAATAGTTATAGAACATAGTATAATATATTTGGCATTTTAAAAGTATTTATCACGGTCTCTATTCTAATCTGTACCACTACATCTCTTGTCAGATACTGATTTCACTTTATTTCCTTTTATTATTTCCCTTTATTATGTTTCTAGCGTTTCAATATTATTTGTTACCACCAAATAAAAAATATTATTTAAGATAAAAAAACAAACAATTGCCAGAAATACAAAATGATGAGAACAATTTTATTTGAAACTACGCTTGAATAAAATAAACTTTATATATTTTGCTTCAACTTCAAAAGCTGATCACTAAAAAGAAGATAATTTTAATTGCTATAGAACCATTATCACGTTAGTAAAATGTACAACCAAAAAAAAAATATATATATATATATACTTACACCATGTAAATATATATATACAAATATGTATGCATAAAATATTTAAACTTCTTTTTTAACTTTCAAATATTCAGTAAATAAAGTAATTAACATGCAAATGTATTACTTAAATATTTTTGCTGTATTCGATTACTAAATTAAAAGAGAAGATCAACTGAAGTTACTAAACATTGAAAGATACGATCATACGTAGGACGTGGAACGAATCTGCAAAAACTTTTGTTTTGAACACCGAGTGATGAGTTCTCAACTAATCTCTTAGAAAAATCCTTGAGCTAAGCTTTTGTTTTGTTTTGAAGATTGCAATCGAATGGTCGAAATAACTTTTTCAGCTTAGATTATCACGCTTAAACCGTTTCATACATATTATTTATTTTCACTTTATGTCACAATCGTTGAAGTGCTTCCGTGTTACTTACAAACAAATTAATATTATACATCTAAATAAAAACTTGACAACAAAATCTTTTAAGAATGAAAACTGTATTTTACAATACATTTTTGTAGAATTTTTATAATAATGAAACGTAACAATGACACAATAATGCGTTTTATAAATCTGATTTAAAAGAAATATAAAATACAGTTAGTGCGTTTAAAGTTTTTGGATATATATAAAACTATAAATCGGTTAAAACATACAAATAACCCCTACCAATTTTTTACTAAACAATACTCAAATTAAAAAAAAAAGTCTTATTTGCAAGGTCGTTTCTGGTTATTACCAATTTTAAAACCCATCGATACTTAAGTAGTTCTGAGAGCTAAGCTGTATATTGATCATTGATCTAAATGAGGATACGTGAAATTGTTACCTTCGCCCAACTATTATTATCATACTTGCACTTTCTGTATGCGAAGTGGTGTTATTCGTAAGGCAAGTTTTATAATGTAGGAAATGTTACGTTTAGTCGGAAAAAATGATTGCGGCACAACTGAAAGACTTTGTCAATCAGATAAAAAAAAAAAGAAATATGTAAATTGGCGCACGCATACTTACCATGGAAGTACACTTTGGCTCGGATAATGCAATGCCAATTGCGAATCGTCAAATACTTTTAAGAAATACAATACTTCCTTCACTCAGATAACGTGTCTCTTTGGATTTATGCGCTGATGTCGAATAATAATCTATTTATCTTGTTTGCATCAAATAAGTTTCACAGAAAGTAATTTAAGTGAAAAAAAAGTGCAAATAAAGGTGTAATATTTTTTTATTATTTTTCGGGTTCCAGAATATACTATATTTCCTTTCGAAGAAAAACAAAACCTCAACCGTTTTGGGTGTAATAATATAAAATCAATTAGTAACGTACATTACAATTAATTTTTTAACCAAAACAAAAACCAAACAGTTTGTTATTTGCTCTTTGACCGTGATATAATAAATACTAGTGTTATTGTATTGCTTCTAATTAACAATAATATTATTCAAAAATACAAAACGAAGTAACGGTCCCTTGTCGCCTCATGACGTAGGTTATAATAATCATAACAATTATATTATATTGTTCGTTGACTTTCTCGGAATGGGGATGAAAGGTTTCATCGATGGAAGAAAAAATCAACAAACACCTGAAATAAGATTTTTGTCAGACTAACCGGAGGACATGTTTCAACGATTACAACAGTTTTAACAATATTGTTTTAAAAAATTATGATATAAAAACATTTTAGAAAAACATAGCGTTTCCATTTAATAATTAGTTAATCAAATGTAAATGTAATGAAAAACAAATAATTAGCATCGACTATGAGGACTCACATTCAAATGGGTTAGATGTATGTAGGTATTTTTTTTTCCAAAACTTAATTCAAAGTTAGTTTGTATATTTATTAGGATAATATGTTTAAGGATAATATGCTGGCAATTAATTTTCTAATCAGAGATTTCATTAGTAATGGTTTTCTACTAATTACTACTAATTTTTAATAACTTTTTCAAACCATTATTATATTTTTAAAATTGTGTCTTTTTGTTTTCATAACGTTATCAACTTTTGATAAACAAATAGCCACTGAAAATTTGTTTAAAATACTTCGTATGAGTTAAGAAATCATCTTTAATACAAAATACCGAAATATATCATTTTGGCGTGTGTGTTAATTCAAAAAAATAACCACGAATTTGTCACCCATTTTCGTTTTTGATGTTATAATAATCTTGTGTTATAAAAGTAAAAACTCAACAGGAATGTACAGCGTGCATTACCCAATAAACGAATTTTTACGACTAGACCGTAAAAAAAAATTATGCTTTAGTGCCAGCTCGTGGGTTTTGATTTTACTTGGAATCTCAGAGGCGTTAATTTATCCTTAAAAGAAAAATTATATATTGTCATCAAGTAAAAAATCCTTTTTTGGAAAACTCGATGACAATTTTACACAGAAATCCTACATAAAAACTTTTCGCTCTGAAAATTACAAAAGTTTGAATCCGTCATTATCTACATTTTTTTCCTAAACAGCTACACCGTCTTAGCTCCCATCGTCTGACGATCCATTTTGGAAATAATTATATTTCTCAAATGTTTGGTTGAAAATATTCTAAATAATGGCATGCGTTCGGTACTAAGTACACAATTAATTCATGTATAATTATTACATTCATAGTATTTAGCAAGGTAGTGAAATATGTGCGTTATTTGAGTTAAATTTCCTGTTGACAATAGGATGTAGCCGTAGGTATTTGTACAATGTTCAAAATGTTGTTACACCACCTATTATTGAATGCCATAATTTTTTATATTCAATTCGCTTATAACGTTTGTTTAAAATATTATATATTTCTACAGCTGTATGGGTTGATTAATCTGCATATTTACCTGTTATTGGTAGTTTAAAATTTTAATTTAACACCATTGAGTCTTGGTGTAGGTATTATGTTGTACTCGATATTTAATTTTAAAAAATTATCCTGTGTACACTTTAAAAACGCTTTTTAATGTTGCCACTGTGACGTATTGCACCTTAATGCCTACACTCAATCATTGAGTTTCAACGACTGTAAATAAATGGCATGTCGTTTTTTATTAAGTTAATTAATGATACAATTACATGTTTTATTTTATCGGTTCAATCACCTTTTGGTTTTTTAATGACATTAATTTCACGAGTTTGGGAATTATTTTTATTTAAAGTTTTATAGTCACGTTACCGTCGCGTGGATTACATTTTTTTTTTTTAATTTGAGTTCCAAAATCTAACAGTTATTTTACCTACGTTCCGTTATTTTTTTTTTAATTTTAAGCGTTTAATATTAATTATGAACTCAAACTTGATAATAATTGAAGTATATTTAGTAAATATACACATTGTATGTAACAATATAGTCTATGTTGTAGATGTCACTAGGCGCAATAAAATATTTTAGATATTGTTATAACTTATAATGTAGTTAAAAGAACAATTACGGCTACTGCTAAACATTATCTGGAGACCGGGTAGATACTTAGAACTTACTGGGTATTATTAATTTAGTTCAGTGTGTTATATTTAGAATGAAAACTCTGCTAATGTTTTAATAAGCTTGCTGTTTAGCTTGCCCGAAAAATTATATTATACCATTTAATTGTACATTTTAATGAACCGTTAATTTTGATAATCCGATAATAATTAATAGGTTGTTGAAAAACAAATTGTTTTTATCAAAACAATATTATATAATCATATTTATTTTTATCAAACGAATTCCTTGTAAAATAAGTAAATATATTTTTTTGTAAAAATTAATTTCATACAAAAAATCGATACTTTTATGTATATTATTATATATAATAATAATTAAATCTGCATAAAGGTTAATTAAACCTAACCTAACCTACAATGCTTATCGTACACGTATGGTGCTACGAAGTAAACAACTATTCGCGTGTGAGACCCGACTTGGAACAACAATACGGTCGATAAATACTTAATAAAGTTGACTTTCATGAATGATTTATTAGGTAATTATACATCTGACTTAGAAAAATGTTAACCGTTACCTTTTCAAAATGTTATTATAACAATAAATAATAATACTAAACCGTGGGATATGGTTCATGAATAGATTTTTTCAAGTCTAAATAATCAATTATTAGCATACCGCAAGACAAACACAATTTTCTATGAGCAGATATAGTTTATTTGAAAATAAAAAATTACAGAAAACCAAACATTAATGATAAGGAATAACTGATAAGAGATAAGGGATTCCCAAAATCGATAATCGATTAACATACAATTTATTTGATTTGATATTAATTATAAATTAGAATGACTAGTTTAAATGGCGCGTGAACTGAATATACGATTGAATAACTTTGAAGTTAATGTCCTTAAAAGGCTTTCTCTGATTTCAGGTATTTTGCATAGAATATGGTTGGATATATTTGTGTGGAAAGAAAGTTTTTTGCCGATCGTGGACATTAGGTCTAACGATTCGTACACATATATACGGTCAATGGTTTTTGGATAGAAAACTTCACAGCCGTACAGCTCAGTCGCCAATTTGTCCAAATGAATTTAATGTTATTGTAGAAACTGTTGAATTGACATCGACCAGCCAGAAGGCCCTTCAACATTTTCTTGATGTTCATGAAATGATCGTCTTCGCCCAAGTCTAAGATGTTCACAAACCTCGACATTTTAATAACCGTTTCCTTGATGGCTCGTTTAAGCGATTTTTTGTTTTTGTTACATCAAGTCATAGATGTAGTGGCCGTGCCTTAAGATTATCTGGAACATGATAACTTTTAGCAGGCAAACGATTCTAGTCTGTAATTTCCCGAGGCCCGCCAACCAGATTTCTATCTCCTAGTTTTCCGTGTACGCGTTATAGTCGTCTTTGAAGTGTCTTTGAGTGTCGCTCCAGCCGACTAATTCCCCAAAATCTTTTAACAAGCATTCCATCACCACCGATTTGGAATCGCCGTATTAGTTGTTGAACTGATTGTTTTCTTTACATTTGGTCACATAAGTTGTTAGGTTCGACTTGAAAACGCCAAAGCTTCGCTCGGCCAAACGCCACACCGAAATCGCCGACGCTAGCCAATTTCTTACCGATACCATTTTCGGAGGCTCCAAGTTATGCGCCTTGATTTTTTACGACGGTTTTTAACCCCGTCGACTTAAGTTAAACACTGTGTGTATCGCAATATTTTACTTTTTGTTCGACCTCAACACATATGTTTACGCTACCAGAACAAATGAATGCCAACAAAACACAATAAGTTTGTAGGATAATAATAGATTTTATTTTAGAACGTGATATACTTGTGCTTTCTTTTTAGCGCGTCTGTACAAAACAAAATGTAATAATGATTATGAAAGAAAAAATACTATCTTATAGGCATATGCTCGGTTAGCATGTGTACATAATATTGGTTGTTTGCCGGTAAACAGTTTTCTCTAGACTCCGCTAAGTTCGTAGAACAACAGTCCAAGTTGAATTTAATCATTTTTGCATTCCATGACAAAGTTGAAAAAAGTTTAGTTAGAGGGAAACAATATAAAGAGAAATAAATCATACTACCCAGACAAATGTATGTTTGTCTACATTATTCCTTGTTCTTTTTAGACATTTCTCTCTTGCTTACTCTTAAATCTCTTTTACAGGAGATACAAATTAGTGCAGTCGACGACTGCTACAGTCAATTTCTAACATATCTTTAAGAAAATCAAGTGTATTAACAAACTTTTATATTATTTATATCATGCAATTTTTTTAATACTGGCTACACAAAATTTCATCGGAGGGTTGCAATGGAACAGTTTTTTACTTTAAAAAATTGGTACCAGATTCGCTATCTGTTGAAACTGCTCGCATCGTTCAATACTAACAGTCTTTTTAAAAGCCGACATTTCGTTCTGCTTAATTAACATAAACACGTGACAATTTTACTTAATTATCTATCTACATAATTATATAGATGCTATAAACTATAAACTATGAGCGACTTCAATCAGACTATTTACAATAACATGTTTTCATTAAATTCACTATTACACAAGTTTAAAACAGTTTAATACCGACTGCAAAATGTACTGGTTATTAGTTGCATTAAATAAATATTTTTTTAAAAAATTTACTTGGCCCATACATCTTTGAACATTTACTGACGTGACATTCCGTGTTCGTAGTCGTATAAGATATTGATATTTATAAAATTAATGACTAATTTAAATGGCGCGTAAACCGAATGAACGATTGAATAACCTCAAAGTTAACACCCTTAAAATTGTACTGGATGTACCGATTGAAAACTACAGCACTCACTAGGCTTTCTTGGATTGTTGGTATTTCGCTTAGAACATAATTGGATATATTTGTGACGAAAGCAAGTTTTGTGTCGATCGAGGCCATTAAGTTTAACTGGAAGGACACGTATATAGAGTCAAGGTTTTTTGGGTACGAACGTTGACAGCCGTACAGCTCAGACGACAATTCGTCCAGAATGAATTCAATGTTATGGTAAAATCGATTGATTTGAGATCGATGACCCAAGAGGCTGTTCAACATTTTCTCGATGTTCGTGAAATGATCGTCTTCGCCTAAGCCTACGAACTTCACAAACTTGGACACTTGACTGATCATCTTCATGTTGGCTATTTTCAGCGGTGTTCTTCTTATAAAACGGCGGCGCACCGCATCCCAAATGTTATGTGGTCTCAAGTCGTAGACATAGGTGCCGTGCCTCCAGATTATCTGGAGCATGATGATTTTCAGTAGGCAAATAATTCTAGTATGTAGTTTTCCGAAGCCCGCCAACCAGATTTCTATCTGTTTGTTTTCCGTACACGCGCTATAGTCGTCCATAAAGCGTCGTCGAGTCTCTGTCCATTCGAATAATTCCCCGAAATCTTTCAACAAGCAGTCCATCACCGCTGATTTCTCATACACGTGGTTCAAGCACAACCGCTTAATGTCGAAAATATCGCCCGTGCCGTCGGTCGGGCTTGCCAAGGTTTTGTTGACCGCAATCTGTTCGGCTAAGGTCTCTTTTTGTTCATCGATCAGGCCCAGTAGCGTGTCAAAGGTGATTCGATTAGATAGCAAAAATGTGACATCTTTGAAAGACACGGAATCGCCGTATTGGTTGTTGAACCGATTGTTCTCTTTACATTTGGTCAGATAATTTGTTAGGTTCGAGTTATAGGCGTCGCACCTGAACACAAAACCCATTTGATTGCGCTGCATGCGTTTGGATACATACAACGAGTACACGTATATCCACCAGATGGCATCCATTGTCTTGAGCTGGCCGCAGTTTTTCATGGTCGACAACATGGCCTTGGCTTCTTCGACGAACTTATACCGATCCATACTGTTTTCTTGCAGATAAGTCACCATGTCGTCTCTTTCTATCAGTTTTCTGCTGATCAGATAGTAACGCATTGCTCTCAACACATAACTGCACTTGAGCTCTTCGATTATCTGTACTCTGAGTCGGTCGATCGTGCTTTGATTTTTGTTCTCCGATGGAACCAACTGCGTGTAATCGTATCCCGTGTAGGTGTTTTTCAACGTGTTGTACTCGGATTCAAAATCTGGCACACCGTCGCACTCGAACTCATTATCGCCAAAGCATTGTCCGGCCAAGCGCCACACCGAAATCGCCAACGCTAGCAAATGTTTTACCGATACCATTTTCGGATGTCCCAAGTTATGCGTTGATTTTATACCACGGTTTTAACCCCGTCGACTTGAGTTAAACGCTGCCGAACTAAAATATGAGTACCGCCGTATTGTAGTTTTTGTACGACGTCAACACATATGTTTACGTTTACGCTACCAGAACAAATAAAAGCCAACAAAACACAATAAGTCTGTCGAATAATAATAGATATTATTTAAAACGTGATTTTTTAGTGCTTTTATATTAGCGCGTCTGTACAAAACAAAAAGTAATAATGATTATGAAAAAAAAACATCATCTTATAGGCAACTGCTAGGTTAGCATGTGTACCGGTTGTGTACATTATATTGGTTGTTTACCGGTAAACAGTTTTTCTCGACACCGCTATATTCGTTGAATAACAGTCAAAGTTAAGCTTATTATCTTTTTTAATTTGTTTTTGCAAACCATTACAAAATGTTTTAGTAGAAAGTATAACTATTTACTTTTCTGATATAAAATTTAACTGTTAAATTCGATTCCTGGGTTTACTGACAATCATGTTAAACTGAATGCCGTCATCGCTTACAGTGATTGTAGTCATTTTATTTTAAGATAAATATACTGTGGGTTTTATTTAATTAAAATGAACAATTTTAACTATGTAGAGTAGTCCAAGTATGAAAACTTGGAATTATCATGATTTGTCAAAGGCACAGAGAAATAATAAAACAACTTCTTTTCAGAACAATTCGTTTAAACATGGTCTACGTTGTTGGAAGTCTTTACCGTCTAATCTGCGTTTAATTTTTTTTTTTATCTTTGAAGCCATTGCACTTTTTTAATGTGTATACTAAACCAATGTTAATTTATATTTGCCATTAAAAGCACCGTCGTTTGAGTCCACTGTAGAGATGTACACAGAGAGAGGGCATGTATACAGTACTTATAAGTATACTATACACATTAGTACTGTACAAAATAATAATGGGTGTGTGCCGGTTCTCTTCCGCCCCTAGCAAGCTCTGCGACCGGTGACTTACTGCGGGCAGGGCCACATCCAAGCGGGGAAAACAAGTACAAAAACCCTCAACGGTAGAAGTATATACATTCATCCCGGATATAAACGCCGGTCCACAAAATGAACGCTTCGTCGATAAAATTGTTTTAAGAACCTACCTTTGTGGTTTTTTTTGTATACATTAATAGTGAGGATTGATGGCGATATTTATTTGATTGTTATCAATTATCCTAGATCACAATTTTCCCCTCTCTGGTTGCAGCCCTATATATGTTTTCTCCCTACAAAAACCTCTCGTCTAACTACCAATGCTTATTATCTCAATAATTAAAGTCTCTCGTTTACCACACGGAGGTGACCCGTCAGTGTTTTATGTTTTTATTCTACGTTGCCCTTCGAGTAGTGCAATATACGTCATGTACGGGTAATTATTCTAGTAGGCGTTAGACGTTAACAAGAATGTCCTCTTAACCGTAAGTAACAATATTTTACACCATAATGAAATTTCATTTTGGCGACGCTTTCGAGCCTTAATAACGCGGTTCTTAGCGCCGGCGGGCACTTGACCTGACAAATTTTAACCCACAAGTAATAATTTATATTGCACGTCCGGGTTAAGTTGGAACATGGCTGAATTGTTGAAACCATTTATTTTTTTAAATTTTCGATCGGCGTTTGGGTTAGAAGCAATTTGAGAAGCTTGAAAAAATCGTTCATCGGGGAGAAAAGGTAAATAATATTAATGCACTGGCGCGACTACTCTGCAAAAAAAGGTAGGTTTTTTTTTTAAAGCTCAAAACCAAAAACTAGGTACACACGTTCACAAATTGTCAAAACACGATTTCCACTTTTCAACCCACTCGATTCGTAAAGGAGAACGTTAACCATAATATTATGCTTTTTCACCGAAAATGCTGACAAATGCTTAATTTTCTTGAATTAATCAATAACATTAGCATTTGTTCGAAACATTTGCATTTCTAATTGCTTTACTTTATTTTTTATCGGACCACAAGTTAAGTATCACGAAACCATTAAAGAGTAAACAACACTTTTTCATTTCAGGAAATACAACCGACATATTTCTATATTTCATAATAATATTACCGAAAAAACCCCTTTTGAAATGTTAATACATACTGTACTATCGTGAAAATATCAAATAACTTAATTCTTATAAACCGAAATCATCGAAAATATGAATATTATTAGTGTATAATAATAATTTGGTTATGAATAGATAAGCATGAACAAGTGAACTGGAAGCGGCAACAGGGTAAAAAGAGCCGCTGGCATGAGCCATTATAAAAATGTTTTGTAAGGATTATGTTTTTATCCTATAATTGATACAGATAATTTGCAACCAATTTACTAGGACTTGTAACCAAGCACAGTAATTATTTCAATCCAATATCGTTTTGTCTAAGGACTAGCAGAAAGTGCTGTATTAATCGTTATTATCATAGAATGTATTGAATCTTTCTTAAGGCATTGCAACCCTATAATCATGTAACCGGTGTTAATCGATTAAGTGGTTCAAAATGTATCGTTTATAATAATTTAATATTAACAAAGAAGTATAAATGGAATTCATTAATCAATTAAACATAATAATTTAGGAGTCACAGAAATAATAATAATCAGTAGATGCCAACGATAAAGGATGAATGTGTAGATGACAAAAAGGTATCATAAAAAAATGTAAAGGTACCTAATTTTTCAGCGTGAGTCAATCGCATGTTTCCATAATCGGTAAAAATATGATGAAAAAATACAATTACCAATTAATGGGCAACGCAAATAATATTTAATCGAATCACACGGATGACGGTGTTTATGGTGGGTATGTTTTCGGTATTGTTACATGTTGGACAAACAAATTGTGTTGTCCGTAATCCCTCAAGGCGTCAAAAAAAAAAAAAAACCCAGTAGATTCCTTTTAAGTCGAGATAAACCGGTGACGCTCGGGGCCGTCCAACTCCCATCGGATGAGCCAAAACAATATAATATTATGTGTATCAAATATCTCTGACAATGACACTAACGCCAGCCGAAACAGTCTTTGAACGTTCGCTGTGTATATCGTTCCCCGGGATAAATTTAGGGACTCCGCCATGTTCGTAGAATAACAGTCCAAGTTAAACTTAATAAATTTTGTCATCCATGACCGAATTGGAAAAAGTTTATTTAGAGAGAAATATTGTTAAAAGAGAAATAAATTATATATATATATATATATATCTAAAGGACACGGTAGACTATAATTATTCCAAAGACGTCGAAGACATTCATCCTGACGCAAAATTTCGTTTAAAATGACTTTTTAAATGAATAAATTTGTTTTTACCAGTAGGTTTACAATTCAATCTCCAGCAAAACCATGTGTTTTCGGCTATCATACATTTTTTTTTTTACTAAGAGGCTTTTAATTTTTTCTACCCGCAGCTGTCATTTATGTGTTCTAAATATTAATCTAAACACCGAATACCGAATTTCGTTATTGGTGCACACATGTTAAGCGGGTTTGTTCGCACATGGCCATAAATCGTCATGAGCAATCGCCGGGATCATAATAGGTTCGGAGTGGAAATTTTAAATGGCAAAACGATGTGACGCTTTGGACGTTTATGCGATTTTTGTGGTACCAGTGAGTTGTCCAAACTTCTATACAAATTATTATAAACACAGACCCCTACCATGACCACGGCAGAACGATAATGAAAACGCGATAGACCCGTGCGCGGTTTGGACAATGGCTAGAGACTCACACACACCCCCCCAGAAAAAGCTGTTAAGCTTAAAATCCCCAGTGTCGGCCGGTTGATTTATAAACGCGGTGTTAGACAGAGCCAAACTCAATGATGTATTGATATCGCGTGGAAGAGACGGACATATCGACGACATCAATCAAATTCGGAATTTTTGACATTGTTTTTTTGTATTCAATATAGAACCCCCGGCCGGTAAATGTGTAATATAACCCCATCTGGTTGCCACGTCCCTCAGGTATACTCCAGATATACGGACCGTCGATACGAATTACAATATTGCTGCAACTCGACTAGGGATAACCCGATTGGTCCAACGGCGTGTCGGGATTTATGGCCTTTCAGTGTCAACTGTGAACATTTAAAAGGTGTGTTGTTTTAACAAAAAAAAACCGGTCGACCATTTTGGCACGTTTACCAAATTAATTTTCAACGAGTTCTATTGATATTGCAGTGTAGGAGGATTTAGAAGTAGAGGTGTAGGCCGTAGAAGATCAAAGACCTGTATACTGTTGTCATGTAAGTTACACATTAACTTATTTATTTGCGCTAACTACAATATCACCTTCCATTTTATAGATCGGATTAGTACAGAATTAATTCTATTTTTTAAAAGTCTACTCGGTTTTACTGTCACTCAATTCTTATGTGTTTGACTCGATTACTGAATTACTGGTGTTAATATTAGCAATGCAATAAACGGGTTAGGTTTATAGAAGTCGAACCCTAGCCGTGATGTGTTGGATCAAAGTTATTTGTTACCAACACCGACTCCACTATACTAAACTTTACTATAGAAATCTGCGACTAAACTAAATTGGAAGTCTGTGGGTTACCAATTACAGCGGTCGTCGTGGGTTTGATTGATTGAAAACATCAGTACGTTTTTGTAATGGATAAATATGCGTTTTAGGGTCTCTTCATGTTTTCGAAATTAAGTTTGAAACACACGTAAGTATTGGATGGATACGGACTTATCTCAGAACTCAGAAGTTATAGAAAAAATAATGATTTGTATGCAACTATTAACATATAAAACAGTACTTACAGTGAATTCCATTTAATACCATTCTTTGGTGTGTTCAATGGTTTTGTGACTTATGGTCTGTCTTGTATTTCATTCATTAGTTGTTTATGCGGTAAAGTTATCATGAAACCTTGGGCGATAATAGCACACAAGTATTAATATGTATTTGCATTTTGTTGAACAACAGTCATTCCACTATAACTATTAATAAGTACTGTACAATTTGGCTAACGGAAATAAATATTATGCTCTGAATATCTACAGATTCGCATCGAAGCGTTTGACAAGGGTTAAATAAATAACTATCTCGAACCACTATGCTAGTTTCTTATTGTGCTGGTTTAGAACGCACATGATTTTTCAGTATGCTTCTTTTATTTGGATAAAGAGATTCTAAAGTATAGAAAAAATACACCATTTAGTACCTATACGTACGAAAAGATTAGAACTTAAATGCAAATTTAGCAGTATTAAACTAATTAAACTATAAACTTTAGGAAATATTAACATAATATACTATGTAACTATATTTGAAACAAAAGTTTAATTGTTTAAATCTGGCTAACCTTGAAAGTGAAATTCGGTTCATGGGTTGTTTTGAAACTAAAAGTGTCATGAAAAAGGGCAACCAACCGACAAAATAAAACAACATTTTATAAAAACCATTAATACTGCCTTATATTACCTTAACACCCTTCATTAACCTCTTAATGAATGATATTTTTTTTCATATGATAAAGTATAAATTTAACAATATACTAATTTATTACATTGTTTCAATTAAAGTGTTTACTAAATTACATGAGACCTTATCCTTGAAGTTGAATAATTTGAAATACAAAAATAGGTAGTATTTTTTATCACAATTTATATTTTACATATTATCTTTAAAACGTGTATTTTTTTAACGTTCGAATAAAAAATGCTTGACAGTTACAAACGTATGGGAAATTGTATAAATTATAAAATGTTTTGCATTTTTGAAATAAAGGCGGCTTTGTTTTTAGACTATTACAGAAGTCGATAGAAAAGATTTATTTTAGTAACCACTAACTATACTAACCACTATTTTACCACTTACTACTATTTAAATGAGCGAGTAATTAAAATTCCTATAAATTTTCATTCAAGTACCCTCTCTTATAAATAACTGTTCTTCTTAGTTTATTTCTTTTTCAGCCAATCTTTTTATCTTTGACAATCGATGTTTACCGCTTATAAAACATGTTTTATTCATAATTTTCCACTACTCAGAATTATTTATACCAACAGCTATAATAATCCACAGCGACCATCAATGTTTATGATTAATTCGCAAGTTTTGTAAACGAAACAAATAAGTGTCGAATGTCTGTCACCGAATAACGGTTGTCCTTTATTATTTTTAACGATTCCAACAGTGTTTAGTTCAACTATCTAGATATTCTGTTAAAAAAAAACAAAATATACAGCACGTGAATCTTATAAAATCTCTATTAATATAGTTTGTAACGCGATATTGAAACGCCGAATTATTTGTAAAATATGTTCTAGTTTTATGCAATTCGTTAAATTATCTAAGATGCGATATTATGTTGAATTAAAGTACAATTGACTATAGTCATCGATAAAACTATACCTGCTGTCAATAACTAACATCAAATAATGTTAAACCTTTTGTAGGTACGTGCGGTCGAATGAAGTATGAAAAAGATGTATAACACTAACCCCTGGAATGAATGATATTCGTTTGTTGGGACAAGAGTCAAGAAGCCAGGGGACCATATGACAGATAGTTGTTGTACATTTTCAATTTTAATTAATTAACATCAATAGCTGGTATCTAATATCTATAAAGTTGCATAATAATATACATAAAGGCCATGAGTGAAATTCAAATACCATTGACACTTAGGTACAAATACAAAGAATAAACAAATCTACATGAAATGCGTTACTAGATATCGAATAACCAAGGAAATTTGATAAGAGAAAATGGGGGAAGATATCAGCTGATAAAATATACGGTATTGATAAGACTAACGATTGATAAGAGATGCAAATCTGATAAGACAGTTGTAACAATGGCGATTAATAGAGACTTGCCTATTGAACATAATATCGGATAAGAATGATGATCAATACAAATAGGCTATGCTGTAATTTTAATATAATGTTAAAAATATTAACAAACTTTTTGACAGCATTTAGAAAACATGCACATTTTTCGCTATATGTTATCACTCTCGGCTGACACTCTATACTGTGATGGCTTTTTTTTATGTTGTTCACATACATATAACAAAACAGAAGCGTTTGGTTAATGGTGGTTATACTTATGCACGAATAAATGGCGGCAATAATCGTAATGATATTAGGTCGTGCCGTAATCGTTAACGACGGACATATTATTTGTGTGGAAATTATAATGTTATGCTGGGATGGAACATAATGGTATAAGGAACGTGAGAAAACCGTGGACAGCTAATGGGCATAATACATACGTGGGAGGTAATACATATTATAAACGACGACAAATGGACGGCAATGCAACCGCTGTTTTCCGGATACCCGTCGGTGGTTGATGGCCTAATGTACGAGACCGTGTAAAAGCCACTATTAATCTTGCGGTGGCCGAAGGACCCGGGACAAGAAGACGAGAATGATTTCCCTGGAGAGAAAACCCGGCCACGAATAGTGTATACATATATATATATATATTTATATACATGCACACACGCAGAACAACGGGTTTTTCAAGTCTTATTTTCCTTCCTGGTTTCTATTTATATATACTTTGATACATCATACGTGTATCGTTGTTGTTGTTGTTGTTGTTGGTTAGGCGATAGAATTTCCGCACTAAGACTCTGTTCGTATTTCTCCATCGGACACCCCCAGGCAAGAAAACTACAAAGAAAAACGTTTTTTTTTTTTTTTTATCGGTTGGGCTCGCAAAATGTATATTATACACCTTTGGATGGATTCGCTGGACCACGAACAAAACTTAATCGTGCATAAGTCATTATTTTTCTCCTCTCGGACCGCTTTGCGAGTGTACAAAACCAATACTTAATCTCCATCGCTGTAATAATTATAAAATACATGCAAAAATATTCAAACCGGACCCGTCCCTTCTGAGTGTACCTCTGAATCTATTGAAAGCCTAATACAAGACTTTGGGTCTTTGTGTGTTTTGTACTTAGTCCGCATTCTGGCCCGACCGAGTACACGGTAAGACGTATTATATGAATCTCCGCCGTGTCGTCCAACTCTAAAGGGATTTGGCGAACAGCATTTGGATTTTCTTTAATTATAACCAGCACGTTTGTTTTTTCAATTTATCGTTACAATTTTATCTTTACGGGTTTTCTCTACGGACGAGTTTTTTTTATACAATTTAAAAATGTCCTTCTTTTACATTTTGTAATTTATGTTTAAAAAAAAATTAAACATAACTTCACATCACGAGGACGATTTTGTTAAATATATGTGTGTATAAATTCCAAACTGTATTCGAGCTCGGCGCAGATTGGACCGGACATCAGTTGATAGTACATTTGCCTATCTGGCTCGTTATGACCGAAATTATTCAAATGATTTTACGTTCATTAGACATCACACAATGAACGCCCTGGGGAGGTTAAATGGGCGTGCGGTCATTTAAAAATGCAAGGGATATAAATTGGCTTTGTGGAAACCCGCGCTCGGGTAAGGACGTATAGTACAATAGCAAAACACAACAAAGCCATGTACCGAAAAAAAAAAAAAGGTATAATTAATTTTGAAATGATTAAAAAATCAGAAACCAGACAAAAAACGATCTTTAACGATTTTCGTTGTTTTTGCTTGTATACAATTATATCTATATTACAAAATTACTTATGAATTTTACACTTTTCCTTAGCACAATTTATGCCGTGTTTCTCGATTATAAATAGTATGTTCAAAATGTATTGTAATTCAAAAAGAGTTATAAATAAACAACATAATAGTGTTTTTATTAATTTTATAATTTGTTCAAAGAATATTAAACCGTTTTCCGGTTCAAAAGTATACAACGATAACGTTTTTCATACATAATCATTACTTATCAAAAGATTCATTCCTTTGGCAATAACAAATATTTGTCTTTAATTTTATAAATCAATAATTTTCAATAAATACTATATTTATCGTGAGACGTAGTGTGTATAATAATTTAAAATACCTCCAATATCGATAGTAGTTTTCTTTTGGGTAATCGTCTCAATTATAACTCGAGGGCACTTATATTATCATACTAATTGTATGCTAACTATTTGTAATGTTTTTAAGGATTTATCAAGAACTACTCCTACGTCACTCTCTTTCAACCCGTTCACCAGAACTCGGTAAATTAAAAATTTTTAGGAACACGCCATTAAGATAATTCAACCAACTTAACTATCGCGTGAAATTCCTTCGTCCATTAAGGGATGTACACTTTTCCTGAATCACTGAACCGGGCACAGCTGATAAACGAACGAAACATTAGTAAACTAGAATTAATTAAAAGCAGACAGTTTCATTTCACAAAAAAAACGATTAAATATTTTCAAATAAAATTATCGCTAATTGAGACTGTTTTGCATTATGTTTCTATTTGTTACAATGTCGTGCCCACAATTAGAATAATAATAATATCAAACAAATTGAAATAAAATTGTAATTTGTAGTAAACATGGAAAAATGATCGGCGTTGATCAACAATAATTAACTAGTACACATTTTACAAGTATAACAACAATTTTTAATTAGAAATGTGACCATTTTTATAACATACACAATTGTTTGCATATAGTTTTCCAACAGAAGATCTGTGTTGGGTTTTCAATGCAAAACGTACAGCAAACATTGTGTACAAACAGTATTAATCGTAGTCAAACGCAATAAATAATTAATATTTTATTCTTCTTAGAACTGTAAGTGCGCATTATTATAGTTAAACGGAGAAAAACATGTTGTCTTAGTAAGGATAATATTATGGCATCATCTATGTTAACCAATGAAAAGTGTTTTTTTTTGTAATATTAGTAATATTGTTATTGTACAATATCGTATTTAGAACATTCTCTATGTTCTTATATTATAATTAGGTGTCGGAGGGTGTCTTAGTTACTCACTTTTCACACTATTTTCATGTAAGCTAACAGTCAAGTTAATCGCTCTATCTGTGTACTATATTTCTATAAGTTTTCTTTAACAATTACTTTATCGTATTAGCCGTAGTAAAATATTACTTTATCATTATTACTATACAAGTAGTGTTAATTCTTATTTTGTCTCGATCCACACAAACCTCAAAGTTCAACAACAATATTACCTATGTGACTTTGCTATTAAGTTCACCATCTGCGTTGCGATTGTCGTGTGTCTTATTATATACCTACTCCTTCATTGTTAAAAAAAAAAAAATTACTTAGCTTTTGTCAAAAAAAAAAAGCTATTTGGTACTGACGGTTTGAAAAGTTTTGTTAAGTATAAAAAGACAAAAATGTATAAACAGCCGTCGTGCTCTGTTGATCTGATTCGAACGTACTTCGCAGAACAATTACCGGAACTTTTTTTAGTCATTCAGATTTACTTTTTAAAACAAACCCGTCTCTTCAAAAAAAAAATCTTTACCAAATGTTTATAACGTAGAAACAACATTCGTGCCTAAGTATGATATTGTCGATAATTTAGCATCTACAATTCGGGTTTAAAATTAAGATCTTCTAAAAAAAAAATATATAAAAAAAAAACGTTTATCTTATTACAAAATTTGAATTCCAAAATCGAGCCCCGATAGAACAAACGTCCTTTGACAGGGCTTCGCCCCCGTTCTGTCCGGTTATTACTTCAATGGTGATTGTTTACAGATTGGAAATCAGCAACAACAATACTCTCTTTGTGTACAGTTAATTTGTTTTATAAAATGTATATTTAAACGGTACAAAAGAGGTTTCTTTCCATGGCATGTATTATTATAATATTACTGTTGTTGTAAAACACAACATATAATATACACCATGAACATTTAAGGTTTTTCTTATATTTTCCAACTGTATAGAATACAATTAAGGAATATATATATGTATCATATTTTTTTGTTTATTATCGATACTCTGTCAGTAATGATTATTATTGTAATGTCGGCCTTCGTTTCCAAAGGTCTACAACTGATCGGTAAAATGTCTGGCGGAATCCCTAGAAACGTTTGTCGTTTTATGCCAATAATAATACATATAATATATGTATTTTCGGCATAAAACATAATATTATTATGTTGCATGGGTTTTGCGGGTAAAACAAATAATTGTTAACTACCCAAATTAAAAGCGTCTTAAGGATATCAATCGCCAACGGCTTCAGTATACATAGTGTATTTAAAATGCACTGACCAAAAAGGCATTGTTTGAATACAGTTCTACCTTAAACTTATTAGTCGTTAATAATGTTTTTAATGGAAATTTGTACAATTCACTGTGCAAATAAAATAAATTTAGAAGGCAAGCCGAAGAAAAAACAAAAACCGTCTAATAAACACAAACGCGGATAACCGAGCTAAGCGGTTTGCATTCGCTTCTCCAACGCTAGGGTTGCCGTCCGCTCACCGCACCCACGCTAAAGATGATCCTTGCGGTTGTTCACATTTTTTTTTTTTTATGATTATTATGTTGAAATATATTTACATGCTCACATTACCGGAACCGCGAGTCCGGGGCACGATTGATAGTAACATAACAATGATAATAATAATACATCAACCCTCCGTGGATATGTCCGAAATCAATTTTGACCGGCATCGTATGGCCGACAAGAGCACAATGCTTACACCGAGTATAGGTCCGTCTCGAGGTCGGATTAAAAAAAAAAAACCCCAAGAAAAATATCATGTTCGTCTTCCTTTGGCCGCCTTAAGTGGTCCGCCATAATAATATAATATAGCAATCTTATTATCGTTTTTGACAAGCAACTTTAATGCATAACGCGATTCCCGAAAACCGCTCGTCGTCCTGGTCGAATTTGAAAAACTTACTACAATATGAATACTGTTATTATTGTACCGGATTTGCTTAACCACTATTTCAACAGAGGCTTAAACCAATAACGTTATTATACGTGTAGGATGATGTATCTCAGGGCTTAGAGCAAAAAAAAAAATATATATATATATATATATATATATATATAACTATATTCATAATACAGATTAAATTTAGACCCAGGCGCGTATTTTTTAAACGATGCGTTAATATTATCGTTTTTATCGTGTGACCAATAGAGAATGAGATGTTCACATTTCAACTGTACAACTAAACAAACTTAATATGTTTTTACCTTAAAATTGGTCATTAAATTTAAAACGGCTACTAGATCAATTTTTGTCAATTATTGCCTAGCGTTTTACACCTTATTGAATAGTGCTTTCCGTTCCCTTTAGCTTGTACGGCGCGCTGTACATGCAAAATAGGTACACGGACGCCTTTTAAAAAAAATATTGCCTATTCTGCTTTTTGGCCTTAATGGTAATCGGTTAACCGGCTAAACGTATTAATCTACTGTAGATGAGGTTTAAACCAAAATATAGTAGCTGTGATCATTTTAATGAATTCTATATCCGAAAAGAAATTTCAAAGAAGGGTCTTTAAATTCGGTCTAAAAATCCCATTTTGTTTGTTTGTTGACAAACTTGCAAGTAAAATGCAAACGTCAATGTCGTATAAAAGCGCCGATGTCCGTGTACCTTGTTTAGATAAGATTCTCTAAACCATCGACGAGGCTAAGAAAAAGGACCATCCCTCCATCGTGGAATGATGAATAAATCGAGAAACGGTTTCTAATTCAACGTTTAAGGGTTATATAATTGTCAATAAATAAATTGTGAGTGACACAATTGCTTACTGCTTACTCCATAATTTAAAGTAACTTTTTTTTAGCGTTAACTTGCGTTTTATGGTGTGTTTGAATGTCGGGTATTCACAAAACATATTTTCATTCGATTATGAAATTAGTAATTTAACTTCTATACCAATTACAGTTTGGTCGCAACTAGGATACTGTATTGAAACATTTGTTTTGTTAACTTTTAGTTGTTAAATTACACCGCATGATGTAAAAATATTTTTAAGTGTTCTGACAATAGTTATTGCTATGCACCGTTTTGGAAACATTTCTTAACAAAAAAAAAAACATATTTACATTATTATTGTTGTGTAGGTTTCCCTCGTATAATAATAAATAATAATTGCGAGCTTCTCGAAAACGTTAACTTCGAACAGGCGACGACTTAATCTGTCCGGGGTTTTAGCGTCAAGTATTCCCTCACTCCGCCCACGCACACTTACTCTTCTGTGTTTTGTTTATTCGCCCCAAGTTGATAAATGATCTACGGTAAAATCGCCGGATCGTTCCGTTTTGTGTCCAACACAAACGCCGTTCGCGCTTAATGTATTCTTGTTTTATGTTTGTTTTTTACACACAGACACTCGACAATTTTTTTAGTAAGCCGCGACTCAGCCCGGTGGGCACTTTATATACCTCGCACGGATGTCTTTGTTCGAGCGCTTTGTTCTTGTACCGCATTAGGTCAGATTCCAGAAGGTTAGTGTAGAATAAAACAAACACAACAAAACTATATAGTTTTCCAAGACTTTTCGCTGTAGCCAATGCATGTCCAATGCATACACCGTTTTACTTTGGGACATGTCTCATAATAGTTTTCTTTACTGAAGCGCTAAAGTTTTTCGTTCTTAATTTTGAAATCAAGACTACTCGAACGTGGATTGTTTCTTCGCCCCCTATAGCGTTTAGCAAGTTAGTTTTGGCACAAAATCTATACTACAATTTCAGTAAGTTGAATCAACCAATTAAATCTGATTTTATTTACTAGTATGACTGTATCAGGTATGCAACTACCCGACTACAAGCTAAACAACCCATTTAAGCGACCAAATCCGTTGCTTTTATTGTTTAATTATCGATGAAGATATAATACAAATACTCTCTGGACCTTCCACCAAAAACGTCGAGTCGTAGAAAGGTTTCCAAAATTCCAAGTAAATAAATTAAATAATAACGAAAATGCTACATAATAGTTGTGCTTAAATTGCAAAAATTAACTAACATTTTTTGACTCAATATTTAATTTAATTGAAAAAAAAAATAAAAGTACGTTGTAGAAACTCATTTCTTAACTAATTGAAGAAGTCATAATTTTACATCATTGTTAGGTATAATTTAAATAGATTTTAAAAACGACTATACATTTTTACTATATGCTACCATATTATTTTTACAATTTACAAATTTAATTTAATATTTATGGTTATTTCAATATTTTATTACTCTTTCAAGGGCTTCAGGGTCCAAATGATTTGACTAACCAATTTATTTTGTCTTTAAATAACCGTTATAAAATAGGTAACCGATATTTTATTGCTTTCGAGCTTAGAGGTTGAAAGAACCAATCAATTTTTATTTGTTGACCATTAGATGTTTAATAATAATTTAAATTATTTGATAAGCTGTTAATCATAGATGATAATTTGCGTTAGAAATCATTTTTCTTTGTGTTATCTTGGACTTAAAATACGTACGTTTCCTGTCCAATTGTCGTTTCGATAAGTCCAACAATAAGATTTGGACAAAATGTCATCTGAGTGTCGCCTATCAAAGTCCGAATTATTATTCTCAACGACAACGGTGATGTATTTGATTTTGAGCCACCGAGACTGTCGTTATTGATTACTTTTCCTTTTTTTAACAACTAGTTCCTCAGAGGATTCGGTGAAAAACAGTTAAAATATTATGTAAACAATACATACAAAGCTTGTCTTTTTAGCGAAACACATTGATCACTTTACCTAACACACGTTCCTGTTTTCTGTGATAAAATCCACAAACATAATTTGAAAAATAAATACTTGATGCTTCGCTTTTCCAAACTTAATCAACCGACACTAATATGAACAACAGCTGCATAATACCAGAATTTTACCTACCAAATTCTACTTAAATGAAACTCCAAAGTTTCTCAGACACTTCGACGTAGGTATTTTAAATAACGTTGTGGCGCCTTCTTATAAATGTTAATAGTTTAAGAAAACAAAAGTTTTACCTTGTT
This sequence comes from Adelges cooleyi, assembly GCF_023614345.1. Classification (NCBI taxonomy): domain Eukaryota; kingdom Metazoa; phylum Arthropoda; class Insecta; order Hemiptera; family Adelgidae; genus Adelges; species Adelges cooleyi. The sequence goes on along the minus strand of NW_026096058.1, from coordinate 50,884 downwards.
AATTGGTTTTTATACTTTTTTTCCCGACGCCGGAATGTGATTTCAAATGTTTGGCTACAGTTCGAGTGGTGTTTTTTTTTTTAGATATTGTACTTTGTAAACTTTCCTAAATCGACGATTGCGCGTTAAGCGAGTCAGACCTGATAAAAACAAACATTTACAAAACAAAAGAATAACAAATAGATAATACAGATATTAGTGCATTTGTACGGGGAAATGGTTTAACGACTAACGTTTACATAAAACGCGTACACATGAGAAAAAAATTGTTGTTTAAAATACTATTATACAGGACAACGGTGATAAATTATAATTTTTAATACTATAATATAGTAATTAATAAATATTTTATTGTTGTATATAAAAATATAATATTTCATACTATGTGATATAGGTGTAAAATATCTGCGCCGTCAAAGCGATTGCGACATTAGTGAATATTGCGTTTTGACTTTTGTTTTAGGCGGTTTCGTTTCAATTTGTTTTGGCCGTCAGATTTCCTTGGATATTATAGAGTCACACTTTGTTTTCGCCGAGAACAATAAATTTAAGGCCCGAACACTTTTAAGAGCGTTTACGGCAAGACAACGGCGGAACGTGTCCAAAGCGCTGGCCGTAACGCTAAAAGGCGTATTTTGCACATAAAAAATTACACATAAATCCTGCAACTACAATAAAATGTAAATGGTTCTGTAATAATATTGTTTCGGCCTTTTGCTTATGACGCGCACACACAACTTACACTTAGCCGTCTGAAGGGATTTTTCAGAAAATAGAAAAAAGAAAGATCAGACTTCTCCAGGACCCGAGTCCCGACTACACTTGCAGAATCATCCTCTATGTGGTTTGAGCCGATTAGACAACTAACACAGTTGACTGGCAAGCTTTGAGATTTCGGGATTTGAATATCATACTCACGCCCGTTAACTTATAAATTATAGTTATATTTTTATTTTGAATAAATCGTATCAACTGTTTGTTGGTGGTTAAATGTTTTAGCACACTTCAAACACTGTTTCTTGTATTTTTTCATTAACTAACATTTTTATGGGTATATTTTGTTTTTAAATTACTAGTTTAGAAAAATGTATATTTTATTACCAATTTTTGATATAGTTTGATACAGTTTTTGTGTTTGCTTTAACAAGTCACTTCATCACGGTTCAGTAAAAAGTTCTTTTATTAACTTGATAATCTTTGGATGTATCCGCGTGTATGATTTGTTGTTGATGTCTTAGACTCATTGCACAGTCCATCTTCACAATGATATAGTGGTATACACTTAGTATAACTGTGACAGTAGAACGGTGACCGGAACTATGAAGATGGACTGTACAAAATGGGTCTGAAACGTCATCAACAAATCCAAGGCAATGGACGATGATTGTTAAGTGAATAATATTTCAGTCCATTAAATCTTGAACACTAAGTTCTTCCGTTTGTTTGTACCGATTCGTCTAGGATTGAAGTTCTTAATCGAATTAGATAAAATAAAAAGCAACTTGTCTTCATGTAAGTAAGACAATCTGTTGTTTTATAGCACAACAATTCAGCTTTATCACGAACTGCGCTTATGCGATTAGTACTTTTTCCCCTTTCACACGGCCATGTACTAAACTCCAAAGGGCATAACTGTCTAGGTCTCGTTGAATTAAAAATCCCTCTTGTTATGACAAATTTCTTCTAATACTCTATTATGATCTTGCGACATAAACCCGTCGGGACGTTTGTTTATCTATACGTTTTTTCGCTCGCCTTACTCGAACATACACTTACGGCCGTCTAACCGCGGTGTTACTTACAATTTTTATTTTTATTCAATTTATAATTTATTAATCCTTTTTCCGCTTTTCAGGAACACTCAGAAACGCACATCAAACACGATTATACACATCAAATACCGCCAAATCTTACGCCAAAGATACACAAAGGAGATACTATAAAAATAATTAATCCACTACTTCACTTTGGTTTTACAATTATACTATATATTTTATTAGTATTCGTAGATAGATTATAATGTAGTATATATTGCGCCGTGGCCGGACAAAACAAAAAATCAAAATAACTACAATTGTTGTTTACAGTTTATATGTTTCAATCGTCTAATGGTGTTCTGGGAGATAGTAAAGCAATGACGTTTAATTAACACACCGTTAAACAGATATCTAAAAAATAAAACCCATACCAAAATAAAATAAAATGTTTTAAGTCAACTCGGTTCTCTGTCGTTACAAGTAAATCGTTTTTAACTAATTTAAACGAAAAGTCGCTGTTCATCATAATTTACATTTAAGCTCTCTTGTAAACTATAATTAATTGATGGCAGAACCGCTATAGTTCTTATAAAAAATAAAAAAAAAGGAAAATTGCAAGACATAACCGCAATAGGTTTTTTTTCAAGGAAACTTATCTTTAAACGATATTATCGAACGATAGAAGTTATGCACTTCAACTACATTTAGTTACTTAATAAATAACTTAATATGACAGTGATAAATTCTAAAGCAAAAGTTTTTGCCGGTTCTCGGTTTTTTTTTTAAATTCAAGTTTTAATTAATATGAGTTTTAATTACATTTTGTCTAGATATTGTGTTTGTTGTTGTACGCAAAACCATAACCGTTTAAGTATTTTATTCTTGCGAGACGAAGAAAGAGCATTTACCTAATTTAAATCGACCAATATATGACACAAGAAAAATGGAGTTTCTCAAATATATAAACGCACATTATGATTGAGAATCAGATGAGTAGAATGAAACGAAATAACGAAAATTATATTTTATAAAACGGTAATCTATGAATTTATAATCTTTATAAAAATGATTCATTGTTTTGTAGATTTATTAGGTACCGCTATGTCCTAAACTAAAAATGTAGAAAACATTTATACTTGTTATTTGCTGTGTGGATAATATATAAATAAATAGATTTTTTCGGTTATTTAGAAATACAATATGTTTTTTTAACATAATTTAGTATTATTTAATGGTTGAAAAATAACAAATTCTAAACTTAACTTTTATAAGAGTTTTGCCGACTCACTGATTTTTTTTATACATTTTAGTAGTTAAGGCTAGACAAAATTACGGGTACTACTACTAGTTACAGGTAATTGTGTGATTTTGATTTTCTAAAATATTTTGGATTAAACTTGATAAAAAATCTCAAATCGCCATTCCGGTTAGTTTCCGAAATAAATTAGCATACAATTGTGTTTGATTTTAAATGACTAAAAAAATTGAAACAATATTATTTTTAAAACATATCTATACAGCCAAACAAATAAATTATGGGTAAAATATGGATTTTTTTGTAAAGTTAAAGCTGATCATTGTTTAAGAAAAAATACTAAAATTTTGTAACAACTTACAAAATATGAAATAGCATTCACAACAAAATAATTATTATTGTTTCATTAGAAAAAAAACGCGCAATAATTATTTCCTACTCGAACTCGAATCATTCTCTAAGAAAATTATCAGATTTTTAGTAGCTTCTGGATTTTACTTTTGTATAGACTTAAAAATCAGACACACAATAAGAAAAATTCAATTAATTAAGAGTGACGGCATTTAGTTGGGTTTTCCCTAAAATATAAACACATTAATGTTAATGTTTGTATGTAAGGCAACAGCGAATTTGTAAGCTGTATTATATTTATAACAACATTTAACTCGCGCGAATTTTGCCATATTTAAACGGATTAAACGTTAAAATAAAAATATGTGCAAATGCTGTGGCGGAGACGCGGTCATAAGAGCTAATGTGTGTAATAATTGTACGCACAAGTGAATATAGGATATAGTAAAAGAAACCCTTACCTCGTTTGTTGGTGTGTCCAGTACAAGCCGTATGCTACCCCGCAAACAGTTAAATAATTATTAAATCACAAGCAGCTCAAAAGCCGGTACTTTTGTAGCAGCGTAACGGTCTAGGCGCATCCCAGTCCACGCACCAATCGCGTTAGCCCATACAACACTCACCGCTCAAAGCGCCTTTCAGCTTTTTCTAGTTCAGATTCGTACAGGACCTACCAGAACTAAAGGCTGAACCACACACCACTGTAGGTTTTCAAAAAAAAAAGATTCAAACGTCGACCCTATCGTTTTTTTTTTTTTAATACATATATAACTTCCTCTAAACGTATTTCTGTCACAAAAAAAAAAAACACTTATAAAACTATGACCAGTCATCTACATATGTAAACGACGAATAAATTTAAATATAATCCTCAGACTTCCAAAGTTGGCTTAAAAACTTCATTGGCCCAACACAAACAAGTTCTCAACCGCACTCCACCTGCCGTTTTATAAATTGTATACTTGTATAATTGTGAAAATAATTATGTATTACAAAATGGTCGTCGACCAGTCAACATTTTCAGTAAATTATTCTTAACTTAAAAAATCAACTAAATGTAATATACAGTTAAAGTTTAAAAGTTAGATAAAGTTTTTAAAAATACTAAAAAAAATGAATATTGTATTATATAACGTAAAAACAAAAATGTTTTCAATAAAAACTACAAAATTGCAATAATTATTTTAAGAGTAAACTAGTGTAGGGCGTTAAACGAATCATCCGGTATAGGTATGATTAAACTATGTTATAATTTTGGATACATTAAAATCCGAGCCAAAGTATCTTTACAACATATTAAAAATGTGGTCAAAATGTTTGACGACATTTTATACAATAATTAAATTTATTTAGCTGTATGTAAAGTTTAAAATTTTGTAAAAAAAACTATTTGCTAAAAAATAAGAAAATGACTATTTTTTAATGAAAAAATAGTCAAATACGTTTTGCATCAAATTTTTTGAAAAAAAAAATAATAATAATAGCAGGCAACAGGTGATGATAATAAATGTCATAAAAAATTCTTGCATTTTGTAATCGTCTTCTTTTGTTATTTTTTTGGTTTTTTATGAAAAAAATACAAGTTTTACTACAGATTTTTAAAAATTTTGAATAATTTATACAGCCACAGATATAATATATATATAAACAAAATTGTTAATACTATATTAAATAGTTGGCAATTAAAAATACATTTTCATTTGTTCAAGTATAAATAACTTTTTTATTTAAAATTTTTTAAATAATACACATATTTTTTGATACTATTTATTACTTGTATGTTTCAAGAATATAGTTATTGATTTTTTTTTTTTTTAATAGGTACTACATAGTGTACGTTTGTAATATATATTTAATATCGACATAAAAGTACAAAAATGTTGTCACAATCACTATCTTATATACTAAGCTAACCGTGAAAACGCAAAATTTAAAACACTAAATTTGATTTTTTAATCTAATGTTAAACGAGTACCCTGAATTTAATTTGAATATTAAGGAAATTACATATTCAGCGTGCATAATGTTTTAAACGAATAAACGTTATCTCCGTTTTACGGTAAATGATTAAATCAACAAACTTTTTTTCGATCTAATGTAATATTGAACAATTTGTACCATTTTAAAATGCTGTCTTTTAAAGAAGCGCTGAAAACCAAACAAAGCCGTAATTAAATTAATATGCCACAAGCGTTGTACATGTTATTATAAATGTTTTTGTTAAAAATCCCCCCCCCCCCAAAAAAATGACTTGTAAAAGTCAAACGTCATTTATTAAATAATTTTTCAAATAAACACAATAACAATATAGCAGAAAAAAGCAACATATTATTTTGTTTTAGAACGAAACAACTGATTAAAACATTTTAAATGATCCTTAAAGTGATTTAAATGTAAATAATCGAACAATTTTTTTAAAAATGTCAACAATAATAAAAAAAAAAATTTCAGTTAAAACATTTTGACTATTAATATTTTACCATCTGCTAAAATACTATTAAACATTTATTATTGTACCTTTAAACTTTTATTTTTAAAAATGTGTTATAATTAATCAATATAATATGTTATATTTATAATAGTTTCCAAGAACTTAAAAATAAAGTTTTATTTTTACTATTTCTAATACCCTTGTGGATAAATATTAAATGTTTTTTAACAAAATATTATGAAGAGATTTTACAAATTTAATTTTCTCATTTGCATTGTGTATGAAACTACAACGTTTGTAACTATTTAATACTCAACTTGTAAATTTTGTAAAATTTGATGACCCGTTGGACAGTAATTATGCGGTTTTTTCAAAAACAGAATGAATGGAAAACTCATTCACCTGCGGATTAATGTTGTATTGTGCCAATGCTTGTGTTCTCTACTAAAGTTTGCGGGATTACAATTGGTTTTTTAAAGAGTTTGTTTTAATTACATCAGTGGCTTAAAGTGCACACGGGGGGGGGGGGGCCAAAAAAGTAGGTACTACCTATGAATTGAGATTTTTTCCCTATGTACATATTGTTAATTGGAACTATACATTTATTTGCGTTACCAAGGTGACTAAAAAAATAAAATAACAGTTTTTATTTTGAATTAGTCATAATAAATCTCTTTTGGGTGAGATTGTGTTTTTTTGTTTAACATTGTGAACCAAATATATTAAACCGGAGCACATCACACGGCAGATAATGAGTGGTTAAAGTACAGCTGTTATGCGCCTTAGACGATAAGCTAATAAGGGTGGTTTAATATTTATTAGAAACCAGTGTATAAAGGCTTCTTGGAAAAAAAGGCAACACAATGAGTACATTAGAAAACGTCGAAGATAGATACGGGATAAGATGCGCGATACGCTCACTCGATTGCTTGTTGGTTGCTTATAAGAGGAACAAGATTAATGGAACAGATCCTTTTACCGAACATAAATTATAAATGACAAATGAATGTAAGCATAAGCCGGAAGCGACCACGTTTTGGGACTACAACTGTTTAAGTACAATATTATTATAATGTGTACATTTTTTTTAAACTATCTTAGATTGAAATCCGAGATACATGTCGAATAATAATATTCAAGACGACGCTACTAAGGCATTTTTTTAGGAGTAAAGTATAGGCAAAACATTTAAAACAAATTTTTACTTGAAGTTTGAACTATAATGTATATTTATTTATATACAATCGTGAGGATGGTATATTGATTGTCAAACTATCACAGCCATTTCTAAAGGGTAAATTACAATTTTTTCACGGTTAAAACTGCTTTGCGCGGGACAAGAATGTGGGGCCAGCATTAAATAGTAGATTTACCAAATGTTCACAATGTAAAGAGAAGAACTTTGTATAGACATCTATACTAAATCACACTTCGATCGTAAACTTGCACACATGTGTGCTGGAACCGGGAAAGCATAACAATCGCTGATAAGTAGTTAATGCCTAAACCGTGCATTATGTTTTAGTCTGCCGTTTTTTATATACATATATCTTGTAATATATGTTCATTTTAATACAATTTCTTTTCGTTTTCTAGCCAAAGTTGGTGTAACTATGGCTAGAACAAATATCAGACCGAACGCAGCTGTCGGCTGAATACATCACAAAACACATTTTGTTGTTGTTAGTTTTCTTATTTACTCAACTTAAGAGGTATGACGTACGTTTTACAAAAATATGTTTTTTTCGTGTAACGGAAAAAATTAACACTTTTATTTTTACTGCTTTAGTATATGATAAGACATTTTACCATACTACAATTTAAATCCTGAATTATTCTTTAGATATTTTATTTGGATTCAAAAAGGAAAAAAATGGAATCCTTTTAAAATATAGGTTTGATATTTTATCAGCTAAATGACATACACTCTAAAATTGTTAACATTTTATAGTACAAACATTAGTGTTACGAGCGATTGTAAAACCAATAGTTGTAAACACAATAGTTTATACTATGATTCACGCTTATGTAAACAAGTGAAAATACTGAAAAATATTTGCATACTGCAAAACCTATTGAAATTTTACTGTTTCGGCTGACAAAATTTGCAAGAAAGTCACTTTAAAACGGTTGTTTTAATATAAAAGATCACAAGAGTTCTACAATAACTTCAAAGATTGCCAGTGAGTTTTTAATATTTTTTTATTTAGTTTTTCTAATTTTCTATTATTTTATTATCATATTTAGACTTGCGATGTACCGCTTGACACTAATTTCAATAATATTACAGAAATTGTACATATTAGTCAAGTTATCACCGGCACATTCTGCCAGGACTATAAAAGTCATTCTGAACTATTGCTAGGAATTTTCTAGATTTTCTAGGCTATTTTCATATTTTCTTAGGGGTCCTATATAAAATTATAACAAAAACAATCATGCCAGTGCTAACGTGACCACGCACCAGAAAATCGTCCAAATATCAAATTTCATATCCCAAAATATTTATGGAGAAGTGCTTGATTTCACTTGGCACTTTTTGTAATTTTCTAGTTCCCAAATTTCGTTGAAAACAAATAATCAGCAACGGAAACTAAGTATAGAATAGTAAATTATACGCTATATTAGCTTCGGTGCGGAACTGAGAAGGTATTGTTCCTAAAATGATGTTTTTAAAAAAAAAAAATTAATTTTGTATCTGGTCCCACGATTTTGTAAACCGCTGAACCGATTTCTTCGTATAGCAACTCTATAGATCAGAAATCATACCTGGAAGGTACTTAATAAGGCCAAAATTTTAAAAAAGTCACCCCTTCCCTATCAAAATCGAGAAAAACACCCAAAAATTGTACACATTTTTTAACTTAAAATTACGATACTCTATAACTTTTTTAAAAAATAGTCGAAAAAGCTCCAAATTTATAAGAATTGTTCTTCAAACATAGCATTGTTCTTCAACATCAATAAACATTAATAAACCGTTTCCCCTAGAAGGGATAGAATTTTTTTCTTTATTTCGCTTTTTCAAGCAAAGTTTTAAACATTTAGATCTGAAAATTAGACCAAAGGTAGATCTAAAATGGAACTATAACATATACAATTTTCTCAAAAATAAGTACAGGTGTTCCTTGACTTTATAGCTGTAAAAATAAAACGCTCTAAAACTACTTTTAAAAATAGTAAAATTAGTTAAAATAATAAATAAGATATATTTTTTTTTATTTACCTTGTTATCTAGGATAACTGGTTTGCTACGCAAAAATATCGGTTTATGGATTAAAAAGTTTCATTTTAAAACTAAAACCTTCTCGTGAAGTGTCGTCGGTGGGCGGCTTCTTACTCAAGCCTAACTTGTTACTGTAATCAAAATTAGCATCTATACATGTATTTGTAAAGATTCTATATACCAAAAAAAAAAAAAAAACCTTCTCAGTTCTGCATTGAAGCCTATAATTATATTTTGAAAATTATGTCCAATACAAAACGCGTTTTTGTTTATTATTTTTTTCAGATAAAAATGAACCGTTTTTGTGTTTTTGTATCATTTGTAATTCTAAATGTTTTAGCAGATGACCTTGGTAATTTTTGTTTATTTTATTTTTACACTTACCTACTCAGGGAAATTAAAAATCTAAAAAAAATGTAATAATTAATTTTTTTACAGCGGATTATAAGGAGCAGGTTGCCACCACAAGTAAGCATTTTTTTTCAACACATAAATTTAACTTAATGTTTCAATATTTGTATATACTTATTTTAAATAATGAATTACAGACAAATACATCAAGCTTGCAGGAGGTAAGATGTATACCGTCACATAATAATTATTGGTTTGTCATGTTTTCCTGAACAACAGATGATTTCTAAATTAAAAATTATAGTTTCTATAATTTGTTTAGATGAAGAGTGCATAAAATGTATAAGTCTTTCGATCACTTTGTAAATACTTTATTTATGACAATGAATTTATATATTACAAATATATATATTTATATATTATTTATAGTACAATTATAATTGTAAACTTTATGCAGCAGTTTCTATAATTTACTTAGAGCGCAGTTAGTTATAGATAGAGACTATTTTACCTAACTAGAGAGAAAAGTATTGAATATTCAACACTTTAAACATAATGTATTCTCATTTTGAAGATGTATATACTTATAATTATAACTAATTTTATAGCTAAACACATTTTTTGTTTATTCTAGAAACCATGCATACTATAATTATAAAATATATTGAAGAAAATGAACCGATGGGTAATATTTATATAATCAAAAATTAATAAAGTTTTTACTCGACAGATAAAAGCAATCTTTCAGACAAACAACACCAATGTACATGAATATGATTGTTTACATTCACATTGATTTTCTCACTTATAATATAATAACAACATAATTGCAATATCATTACCTAATTCAATTACACTGTACAAATTTCAGAAATAATGTCTTTGCTGTTTGCTGCACCGGGTAATAATTTTTTTTCAAATGTTAGGATGATTTGCACATAGTTGTTTGATATTAAGTATAAAATGTATTCCTTCTAATTTCAGACATGGAAATCAAGGAAAACGAACTGCAGCGTAATTACTCTTATATGTTTTGTATTTAGAATACTATGCATAATTTATATAAATGGAGATTTATTATTATATACTTACATACATTTAACTTCTAATTTAAGAAAAGATGTACATTCAAATTACTGTTTTTTTTAATTTTAGAACGCATTGGTTACGAAACTAAATTGCAAAGCGAAATACTCGAAATCCTAAGTAAATATACCGAATTGTTATAGATAAAATAATAATAGTATTTATTTTCTGTATAATTATTTAATAATTTTGTTACAGAAATTAATTATACTGACATTGAACAAAAAAGTAATTACCCATTTATTTGTTAATAGTATTTAGCTCTAAGACTTAATTGTGTAACTTAATTATACATTATTTGTTATTGTCTTTAAAATAACATTATGAACATGAATATATTATTTTTATTTGTGTCAATATTTGTTTTGTCCTCCATATCCATAACTTCATGCAAAACGAAAATAAGTGCTAAAAATTAATATTATGATTTAATTATAATATTTATTGAAAAATTATAATTTATTATATAATTAGATATTATTATTTTCCTATAAATTTTCATTTTTTTTTACCTTTTTCCGTTTGTGGTCTTGTTTTAAAGAAGGTGTCATCATTAATTATTAAATAATAACGATTATTAAGTTGATTATTTTATTTTTATTTATTTATGCTATTTAAAACTATCTTTAGCTGAACTAATTCTTTGTTTATCTAGCTGTATTATGTAATTTATTGAAAAAGATTTTTGTAAAAAGAAGTGAGTACTTAAAATGCATAAACTTAGTTTTATTAACACATGATTACAAGTTTTTTTAGTTTTTTTTTTGTTTAATATGTATATAGAATAACAAAAACCTAAATATTGTATAATTAAAAACGTTCTACTATTTGAAGCCTTTCGCTTCTTATCAATTAAAGTGGAATGTTGGCTAATGTTAATGTGTTATAGTATGTTATTAAAGTTTAAAGTATAGAAAAAATTACTTTCTACGAGTTCATTATAAGGAAAGTTATACAAAAATATTACATTATTACAGTTCATTATTCAATTGTATTATGCATTACATTAACAACAAGAGCAATTCATTTTTTTTATGTATAATACATTTGTCATCAGCACGGTTATTTATTTATTTTTATACATTTTTAAGGTTGTGAGTTTCCAGCACTTGGAAATGCGAGAAGAGATATAACTTTAGAAGCTGTAAAGATTGCAATCCTAAAATATGCTGTACCGCGTAAATATTATATCAAATTTTAAGAGTATAATTCATATTATATATTATATATATATATATATATATATATATATATATTTATATACTCGATATTATTATTTGAAACTACTTTATAGCTGAACTCATTATTTGTTTATTCTAGCTTTTTTGAGTACTAAAACGATAGAAATGCCTTCTTCTGAAACTAGTGAGTATTTAAAAGCCATAATCTTGTTTTAGTTTTTTTACAAAATTAATTTCAAATAATAAAAACTTAAATCTTGTGTGATTAAAATATGTTATTATTAAGTATAGAAAAATTACTTTCTACGAGTTCATCATAGGGAAAGTTAACAAAAAATTACATTATTTCAGTTCATTGAATGTATTATGTACCACATTATTAACACGAGCTGTTAATTATTTTTTATGTATACTATTATTGCCATCAACATGGCTATTTATAAAATTGTAATAGTTTAGTTTATATTATAATTTATATATATGTACATATTCTGAAAAATGGTTCAGACAAATTAAAAAGTTGTCAGCACTTTAACTGACAGAATAAAAATTAAAATACAATTTTGATATGAGAACTTCTTTATTCCTATTTAATTAACTCAGGCAATAACATGTTTTTGGGTTTCTTTTTTAATTCTCAAGTAACATAAACTAAAAATCTCGACTATGGGAAGTTGATTTTGACTGGTGCGTTAAATAGTAAAATCTTTCTTCAAACCTAAAAAAAAAAAAAATAGCGATAATATATTTTAACCTGTTGAAACTAAAAGTAACATGGATTTTATTAAACGGTTCAATTTAGTTCTTGTTCTTCAATTTCCTATGAACTTTTTGGGTTTGTCACTTAAACCCCTATTATGCCACGAGATTAAATGTAAGGGGTAATAATACACAAGAATATAACTGATTTCATATAATTTAACATAACAAGTAATGACTAAAGTGATTATTTGTAAATATATAATATTTAGCCACCACTAACACAAGTTTGTCTTATAATAACAAGTATTCAATCTACTTCAAAGTTATGTGCAACATGGCGAAATTCCAGCTTCCATTTGCAACGTTTTAATTTTAAAATATTATACACAGGTGTCCAGTTATTTTATCTACATTAAAAAAAATTATTGACTGAATGTTATATCTGTCTAGCACATTAAATGAATGTAGTAACTACTAAGTTAAGTTAAGTTTGTAAAATGTTTAAATAAACTTTTAAAATTTTTTTAGTTCCAGAGATTGAAATGTTGAAACGGTTTAACCGGATGTGTCGTTTAAAAGGATTGCGCAGTAGTATAGAAAAACCAACATTTTTTATAAAACAAGCTGTAGTTAAAGATGAAGGTGATACTTGTTGGCTAACTGATTGTAACAACGCTTTCGTGTGTTTTAGTTGGATGGGGATAGCTTATCATTAGTCAATCAACATCATTAATATAGTAAAAAGTATTCACTTGCTTCTCAGTTATTGTAATTAATACCAGAAATCTTAGAGATAACTAATTAAAAATTATACAGCACTATTGTTATTATATTAAAATACTTATTTTAAAACGCACTTTCCTAATTGTCAATTGTAATGTATTTTTAAAATTTTTGATTACAATTCTAAACTCATATGTTGTTTTTTTCTTAAAAATAGTTTTACTTCATTTAATCATCCTATTAATTGACTTAATATAACCCATTAAGCCTTATACGTTAAGAATTGTCTTCATAGATTATAGTTGCCTTTTATTTGACATAATTTATTCCTAGCAAATTTAGGTCATTATGGACTATATTGGGCATTTTCTGGAGTAGTGAAACAAACATGTATCGTTATTCTAGCTTGTACAAACCACGTCGTAGGCAATACCATGCTCACTTTAATGTTTATGATTATTATACAGGCATAGTCCGTTTACACTGATTATCAAGAAATAATATACCTAATGTATTAGATTGTGAAAAAAGAGAACACTGGTTTAAAATATAAAATCTGGTGCTTGTATAGTTGAATCTTGCTGGGCAGTGTACTAGAAGTAAGAAAGATATGACTTGCTATGGACAAACTGTATAATAATGTATAGTTACAGGATTATTAATACAAATACTTATGTTTAATTTTTTACAGTTATAATACTGTTAATAAAAATTAACACTTATTTTTAGCTATGCATTTTGTGTTTTGGCAAGTAGGTTTTTTTGCTATAATGTGTCCTTTTTACTATGACAGATTCGTTCAACTTCTGATACATATATCACCTATGATTTTAGAACACAGAACACTGTTTAAGAGCATAATGATAGTTGTTGCGTAGCTGTCAAGATCTACGTGTGTCCAGCTGATATCATTCAGTAACAGAGTTTAGTTAAAAAGCATAGTTTTCAAGTTGTGCACGGATTATTTATTTTATTGTGTACCTTAAGTTGCCTAACTATTTTTTTAGGCGCTAAAATAGTTTTACCTAATAGCCTTTTTGTATACATTATGTTTTTCGTCGTTTATAAATTAAACATTTCTTTTAGTTAATAATGAACATTAAAAAAAATATATATCACTTATTTCTTGTATTTTTTTGGTGTAACAATTTGGTGGGCTCTAAAAATACTTACTTAAGAAAACGTAAATCAGTCTGTAAAGTAGTAGTTTACTATAAAGTGATGTACAAATTTAAAATAAACCAGTACAGTGGAGTCGGAGCTTAGTGGGGATGGATCATGGTGGGGTTGGGGTATAGTGGGGAAGGGGAGATAACAGAAGGGTTTTAAAATCTGAAAGTGATAAAATAGCTATCGAAAAAACGCTTCGATGCCAACCAATAGTTTCAAGCCAGTACAGTCCGAAACAAGCACACTGTAAACCAGCAAAATTAGAAAGTATTAAGTTGAGGTGCTGTATTTACAAATAAGCATCAAAGCGTTTATATGAAAGTGATTTTATTCACTTTTATCACTTTTATTTATAATAATTCCTGTAGACCTCTGATCTCTCCGTCCCCTCTATACTTTGATTCCATTATGCCTATGCTCTACTGTACTAGTCCCCTCGGATAAAATCACTCTTAAACGGAAGAATATTTATTATTTTGTACGCACGCATGTGTACTGGAACCGAGAAGCATAATATTCGCTGTCTGCTAATAAGTAATGGCTAAACCATGCATTATACTTTTTTTTACCGTTTTGTGTATACACATATTATCTTAATGTTCATTTAAATAAAATTTCGCTTCATTTCCTAGCCAAAGTTGGGTCAACCATGGCTGTAACAAATATCAGACCGAATATCGGTGGAATACATCATAAAAACACATTTTGTTGTTGTTAGTTTTCTTATTTACTCAACTTAAGAGGTATGACGTACGTTTTACAATAATATGTTTTTTTCGTGTTACGGAAAAAATTAACACTTTTATTTTTACAGCATCAATATAATATGATAAGGCCTTTTACCATACTACAATTTAAATCCTGAGTTATCCTTTAGATATTTTATTTGAATTCAAAGAGGGAAAAAATGGAATTCTTTTAAAACATAATATAGGTTCGATATTTTATCAACTAAATGACATACATTCTAAAATTGTTAACATTTTATAGTACAAACTTTAGTGTTACGAGCGATTGTAAGACCAATGGTTGTAAACACAATAGTTTATACTATGCTTCACGCTTATATAAACAAGTTAAAATACTGACAAATATTTGCATACTGCAAAACCTCTTGAAATTTTACAGTTTCGGTTGACAAAAATCGCAAGATAGTCACTTTAAAACGGTTGTTTTAACATAGAAGTTTACAAGAATTCTACCACAACTTCAAAGATTGCCAGTGAGTTTTTAATATTTTTTTATTTAGTTTTTCTAATTTTTTTATTTTTATATTTAGACATGCGATATACTTTTTACCGCTTGATAATAATTTCAATAATATTACAGAAATTGTACATATAGGTCAAGTTGTCACCGGCACATTATGCCAGGACTATAAAGCCATACTGAATTATTGCTAGGAATTTGTTAGATTTGCTATGATATTTTTATATTTGGCTAAGGGTTTTATACATTTTTTTAAAAAATTCAAACATGCCAAAGTTAACGTGACCACGTTAACTAAAGTGACAATAACTAGATTTTTAAAAATAGTTCCCTTAAACTTTAAATGAAAGTAGGATACTTTTGGCTAAAAAGATATTCTAATACATATGATTTCAATTTTTATTTTTAACATAATGGTGACGGGAGACGTTTTCAATTTAAATTTAATAAAAAAAAAATAACTTAAATGAAATGAAACATAGTAAGTGTATTCTTTTTGTCGGTTACTTATAAAGAACTATTATTTTTTAAATTTGAATAGTGCTTTGTAAATATTATTATTTTAAAAATAATTCCAAATTTATATGAAATATTTTTAGATGTAGTACTTACAAATAAAAACACTTCATAAATGCCATGTAAGATATTGCTAAGTAAAAAACAAACAGTGGGTTTATCAATTAAGGGGCTAAGTAATAGCATGCAACATTTTGTTTTAGCTTTGGTGACGAGCTGAGAAGGTATTGAAGGATTTTTATTAATTACAATAATGATTTTATTTTTTATATCTAGACCCGCGATATTTTCCAAATCGAAAAAAACACATAAAACTTACATATTTTTCAATATAAAATAACATACAACTTTATATACGCTATACGACATTTGAGAGTCAATCGAGTTCGAATAATAATAAATAGGATTTAATTTTTTTATTTTAAACTTTTTATTTAGAGAAGTATTTTTCAAGTATGGTTTCTTACAGACTAGCTACATAAAAATATCGGTTTGTGATTAAAAAGCTATCATATTTTAAAACTAAAACCTTCTCAGTTCCGAATTGGAGCCTAAAATTATATTCTGATTTTTATGTTTACCTAGTGAGATACCGCAGACCATGTCTGCGTGGGCTAATGATTTATTTCTGTTTATCCATAAGTTAATTAGTGATTAACGAATGATTTTAATAATAATCAAATGATAAGTAATCGATATAAAAATGATCGAACGAATTCGATTGTTAATAATAAATCTATAACAGTTATCACGGATGTAGATAGACTGGTTGCGTATCGGCCTATACCTCGCGTATATCTGCGTCAACAAGAGTTCTTTCTTAATAGCGCTCCTTGTGGAAAAATCGTGGAACTTATTATTTTTCAATGAGGATCCATGTTATATTCAGCCGCGTATATGATAACAACCAGGTTATCAGTGCTAATAATTCGGGCGCACTCGGGTCTCAAGGCGTCCGGCAATACCATCCGCGTTTTAGGATTTTCGTTCTGGTCAAGTGCGCTATTTAAAGTCGGCTATTTTTCCCACTATAATCGCTATTTTAATATATATTTATTGTATAGATTATTATATAAGATATTTTAGTGTATAGATACAAAATGCTTTTATGTTTATTATTTTTTGCAGATAAAAATGATTCGTTTTTGTGTTTTTGTATCATATGTAATTCTACATGTTAGAGCAGATGACCTTGGTAATTTTTGTTTATTTTATTTTCACACTTACCTACTCAGGGAAATTAAAAATCTAAAAAAAAATTAATAATTCATTTTATTACAGCGGACTATAAGAATCATGTTGCCATCACAAGTGAGCATTTTTTTTCAACACATAAATTTAACTTTATGTTTCAATATTTGTTTATACTTATTTTAAATAATGCATTACAGACAAATATATCAAGCTTGCAGGAGGAGGTAAGATGTATACCGTCACATAATAATTATTGGTTTGTCATGTGTTCCTGAACAACAGATGATTTCTAAATTAAAAATTATAGTTTCTATAATTTGTTCAGATGAAGAGTGCATAAAATGTATAAGTCTTTCGATCACTTTGTAAATACTTTATTTATGACAATGAATTTATCTATTACAAATATATATATTTACTTAGAGCGCAGTTAGTTATAGATAGAGACTATTTTACCTAACTAGAGAGAAAAGTATTGAATATTCAACACTTTAAACATAATGTATTCTCATTTAGAAGATGTATATACTTATAATAAAACTAATTTTATAGCTAAATACATTTTTTGTTTATTCTAGAAAACATGCATACTATAATTATAAAATATATTGAAGAAAATGAACCGATGGGTAATATTTATATAATCAAAAATAAATAAAGTTTTTACTCGACAGATAAAAGCAATCTTTCAGACAAACAACACCAATGTACATAAATATGACTGTCTACATTCACATTGATTTTCTCACTTAAAATATAATAACAACATAATTGCAATATTTTTAACTAATTAATTTATACTCTGAACATTTCAGAAAAAATGTCTTTGCTGTTTGCTGCACCGGGTAATAATATTTCTCAAATGTTAGGATGATTTGCACATAGTTGTTTGATATTAAGTATAAAATGTATTCCTTCTAATTTCAGACATGGAAATCAAGGAAAACGAACTGCAGCGTAATTACTCCTATATGTTTTGTATTTAGAATACTTTACATAATCTTAAATGCATAATTTATATAAATGGAGATTTATTATTATATACTTACATACATATAACTTCTAATTTAAGAAAAGATGAACATTCAAATTACTGTTTTTTTTAATTTTAGAACGCATTGGTTATGAAACTAAATTGCAAAGCGAAATACTCGAAATCTTAAGTAAATATACCGAATTGTTATAGATAAAATATTAATAATAGTATTTTTTTTCTGTATAATTATTTAATAATTTTGTTACAGAAATTAATTATACTGACATTGAACAAAAAAGTAATTACCCATTTATTTGTTAATAGTATTTAGCCCTAAGACTTAATTGTGTAACTTAATTATACATTATTTGTTGTTGTCTTTAAAATAATATTATGAAAATGAATATATTAGTTTTATTTGTGTCAATATTTATTTTGTCCTCCATTATTTCATACAAAACGAAAATAAGTATTAAAAAGTATGTGTGTGTTAAAAGTAGTGAGTATTTAAAATGCATAAACTTAGTTTTATTAACACATTAGCACAAGTTTTTTAGTGGTTTTTTTTAATATCTATATCGAATAACAAAAACCTAAATATTGTATGATTGAAAACGTTCTACTATTTGTAGCTTTTCGCTCCTTAACAACCTAAGTGAGTTGTCGGACAATGTTAATGTGTTATTAAAGTTTCAAGTATATTAAAAAATTACTTTCTACAAGATCATCATAAGGAAAGTTAAACAAAAAAATTACGTTGTTACAGTTTAAAATGAATGTATTATGTATTACATCAACAGCAATTCACTTTTTTTTATGTATAATATATTTGTCATCAACACAGTTGTTTTGATATTTTTATCAATTTTTAAGGTTGTGAGTTTCCAGCACTTGGACATGCGAGAAGAGTTCTAACTTTAAAAGCTGTAAAGATTGCAATCCGAATCTATGCTGTACCACGTAAATATTATATCATATTTTAAGAGTATAATTCATATTATATATTTATATACTCGATATTATTATTTGAAACTACTTTATAGCTGAACTCATTATTTGTTTATTCTAGCTTTTTTGAGTGCTAAAATAATAGAAATGCCTTCTTCTGAAAGTAGTGAGTATAAAAGCTATAATCTTAGTTTTAGTTTTTTTTAATAACTGTTTCGAATAACAAAAACTTAAATCTTGTGCGATTAAAATATTTTTTGAAAATTTCAAGTATAGAAAAATTAAGTTAACATAAATATTACAGTTCATTGAATGTATTGTGTACTACATTAATAACACGAACTATTCATTTTTTTTTTATGTATACTGTTTTTGGCACGAACACGGCTATTTATCGTATAGTAATAGTTAAATTTATATTATATACATACATATTCTGAAAAACGGCTCAGGCGAAATTTAAAAGTTGTCAGCACTTTAACTGACAGAACAAAGTTAAAAATAAAATCTTAATTTCTCCGCAATATTTTGATATATGAACTTCTTTATTCTTATTTGATTAACTCAGGCAATAACATGTTTTTGAGTTTTTTTTTACTTTTCAAGTCACATAATCTAAATATGATGACTATGGGAAGTTGACTTTGACCGGTGCATTACATAGTAAAGTCGTTCTTCAAACCTAAAAAAAAAAAGCAATAATACATTTTAACATGTTCAAACTAAAAGTAACGTGTAGGGACGTGGTTTAATAAAAAGGGTATATTTTGGTGGATTTTATTAAACTGTTTAATTTAGTTCTTGTTCTTTAATTTTCTATGAACTTTTTGGGTTTGTCGCTTAACACACATTTCAACCCCTATTATGCCACAAGATCAAATGTAAGGGGTAATAATACACAAGAATATAACTGATTTCATATAATTTAACATAATAAGTAATGACTAAAGTGATTATTTGTAAATATATAATATTTAGCCTCCACTAATACCACATGTTTGACTTATAATAATAAGTATTCAATCTACTTCAAAGTTATATGCAATATGGCGAAATTCCAGCTTCCATTTGCAACGTTTTAATTTTAAAATATTATACACAGGTGTCCAGATAATTTATCTACATTAAAAAAAATTATTGACTGAATTTTATATCTGCCTTGCACATTAAATGAATGTAGTAACTACTAAGTTAAGTTTGTAAAATTTTTAAATAAACTATTTTAATTTTTTTAATTCCAGAGAATGAAATGTTGAAACGGTTTAACCGGATGTGTCGTTTAAGAGGATTGGGCAGTAGTATAGAACTACCAAAATTGTTTATAAAACAAGCTCTAGTTGAAGGTGAAGATAATAATTGTTGTCTAACTGATTGTCACGACGGTCTTGTGTTATTCAATTGGAAGGGGATAGCTTATTAGTTTAGTCAATAAACATCATTAATATAGTAAAAAGTATTCACTTGCTTCTCAGCTATTTTAATTTATACTAGAAATCTTAGAGAAAACTTATTACAAATTAAACAGTACTATTGTTATTATATTAAAATAATTGTTCCAAACCGCACTTTCCAAATTGTTAAATGTAATGTATTTTTTAATAAACAGTTTTGATTACAATTCTAAACTCATTTGTTATGTTTTACCTGAATACAGATTCGATTCGAAATATTTTTGAAGTCTATCAACTCTAATTTTGAGTTTCGAACTTTTTCACAACAAGATGTAAAATAATTTTATCAACATTTTACAGATTTTTAGCCTTTTTTATTGGTTTTAAACGTATTGAACACCATACAACGGCGATTCGGACACTTTTCGTAACAGTCGGTCGGTCGGCCGAACGTGACACATGCGATACAATGTAATATTATAATCTTACAATTAGTTTCTGTCTCTGCTAAGGAGGCGTTAGACATTCGTCAGGTTGGATACTTTCTTGATGCACACGTCATATTACAAGCACACACGTACCATATTGCATATATTATTGAACAAAAAATAATATAATATTATTATTATTATATCAATAAACTGCAATTTTTAACTTTTTTTAACTAAAATAATCAATTAACAAAAAATATTTTTAAAAAACTAAGTCACGATCGATGCCTTGAAAATGTTACGAAAAATTCAAGTATTTGTTCAAAACTCAAATCGGGGTATTCTTGGGAACGTTTAAAGTAGAATGAGTTGTTTTCGACCAAAAATACGCAGGTGTAGAGTGGCCTCTAGATTGTTTAATTTTGGTATAGGTTAAGTTGCCTATCTATTTATTTAGGCGCTAGAGCATTTCTAGTCAGTCTACTAATTGTATACATATTTTTGTTTTTTCGTCGTTCTTATATTTTAGTTTGCCGTTTGGTATGTACATAAATATTTAATGTTCATTTAAATAAAATTTCGCTTCGCTTCCTAGCCAAGGTTGGTGTAACCATGGCTGTAACAAATATCAGACCGAATATCGGTGGAATACATCATAAAAACACATTTTGTTATTGTTAGTTTTGCTTATTTACTCAATTTAAGAGGTGTGACGTACGTTTAACAATAATGTGTTTTTTTCGTGTTACGCCAAAAATTGATATTTTTATTTTTACAGCATCAATATAATATGATAAGGCCTTTTACCATACTACAATTTAAATCCTGAGTTATCCTTTAGATATTTTATTTGGATTCAAAGAGGGAAAAAATGGAATTCTTTTAAAACATAATATAGGTTCGATATTTTATCAACTAAATGACATACATTCTAAAATTGTTAACATTTTATAGTATAAACATTAGTGTTACGAGTGATTGTAAATTCAATAGTTGTAAACACAATAGTTTATACATTGTGTCACGCTTATATAAACAAATGACAATACTAAAAAATATTTGCATACTGCAAAACCTATTGAAATTTCAGGTTTCGGTTGATAAATCGCAAGAAAGTCACTTTAAAACGGAAGTACGCAAGAGTTCTACCATAACTTCAAAGATCGCCAGTGAGTTTTTAATATTTTTTTATTTTCGTATTTAAACTTGCGATAGACTTTTAACCGCTTGGCACTAATTTTAATATATTACAGAAATTGTACACCGTTTTATTTGTGTGGCATGTCATCGATCAGAAATAGCACCTGAAAGATATGTACTTTATTGGACCCAAAAAAAAAACAGTGCATCTCTTCTCCTCCAAAATCCAAAAACCAAAAAAATGTACATATTTTTAAACTTAAAAATACAGGGCTTTATAACATTTAAAAAAAAAAAGTGACTAATTAGTTTTATTTTATTTTGACCTAGTAATCTAGGAAAGTATTTTTCAAGTACGATTTCTTATTTTTTTTCTTTCTTTTTTTTAACCAAGTAATCGCTAACCTGTGAGGGAACTGTTTACAGACTACTTCCTCCCACGCAGCACCGTTTATTAGCATCACTACAAATAATTGGAGTTATAAAATCCCGTTTTCCTCTTTGCGAGGCGGGCTCGCAATTAACTTAATTTTAATTACGACATGTACATTTTCACATTTTTTTCTGATTTGGGTCCTCCGACATTGGGCATAAGACGGCCAAGCGCAGCTGCTGGCCTCGATGCCTTGTCCTTGATAACCAGAAGATGGTCGCGAAACCCCAGATTAGAGCTAAGCTCAACACCCAGGTATCTGGTTGTCTAACCAAAATACGATTTCTTATCTAAAAAAACTAGCTACATAAAAATATTGGTTTTATGATTAAAAAGTTATCATTTTAAAACTAGAACATTCTCAGTTCCGAATTGGGGCCAACAATATTTTGACGATTATGTGTATGTCTAATACAAAAGGCTTTTATGTTTATTATTTTTTGCAGATAAAAATGATTCGTTTTTGTGTTTTTGTATCATATGTAATTCTACATGTTAGAGCAGATGACCTTGGTAATTTTTGTTTATTTTATTTTCGCACTTACCTACTCAGGGAAATTAAAAATCTAAAAAAATGTAATATTAATTTTTTTACAGCGGATTATAAGGAGCAGGTTGCCACCACAAGTCAGTATTTTTTTTTATCATATAAATTTAACTTTATGTTTCAATATTTGTAAATACTTATTTTAAATAACTTATTACAGACAAATACTTGGAGTACGCAGGAGGTAAGATGTATTTAAATTTTAAAATGTATATACTGTCACATAATAATTATTGGTTTCTCAAGTTTTCTGAATATCAGATAATTTTTAAATTAAAAATTATAGTTTCTTTAATCTATCAGATGAAGAGTGCACAAAATGTATAATATCATTGTTTTAATCACATTGCAAATACTTTATTTATAAAAATATATTTATATATTTATTTATTATTTATATTTTATAGTATTATTAATGTATACTTTATGCAGCAGTTTCTAAAATTTACTTAGAGCGCAATTAGCTATAGACAGTAAATATTTAACCTAACTTGGGTGAAAAGTGTTCAACATTTAAAATATGGTGTATTTCCATAGGTATATGGTACATATTATTATAACTTATTTTATATCTCGACGCATTTTTTGTTTATTCTAGATAGAATGTATCCTGTTATTACAAATTATGCTCGTGGAACTGCATCAATAGGTAATTATTTTTATTTCTAATAAAAATAAACGAATAGCTGAAAGTGATATAATCACTTTTAAATAAACGCTTCCAAGCGAATCTATGGATAGTAGGTTAAAACTAAGCGCAGTATGAACCAGCACTGTAAGAGAGTTATATGCAAGTGAGTAGCAATAGTAAGTAGTAGTAGTAGTAGTAGTAGTAGTAGTAGTAGTGAAAATTATTTTCAGACCCAAATCTCTAAAACTTTGCTTGAAAAAAGTGTATCCCTTTTAATCGGTAGAACTGTGCTAAAAGAATTTTCCATAAATTTAGAATTAACTCGAATTTTTTTGAAAAAGTAATAGCACATCAAAGTTTTAATTTGGAAAATATGTACATTTTTAGATAATGTTGCCGTTTAAAAAACGATACATCTTGAATTTTAGCTCAGCATACAAAAACAATCTTTCGGACAAACAACACTGATGTACACCCTTCCAACCTTTTCTAATGTTTATAACAATAAATATGATTGTCTACATTCACATTGATTTACTCACTAATAACATAATAACAAAATAACTGCAACATCATTAACTAATTCAATTACATTGTACAAATTTCAGAAAAAATGTCTTTGCTGTTTGCTGCACCGGGTAATAATATTTCTCAAATATTAGATAGATTAGTTGTTTGATAATAAGTATAAAATGTTCTCGTTCTAATTTCAGACATGGCAATCAAGGAAAGCGAACTGCAGCGTAATTACTCTTATATGTTATTTAGAATACTTTCATAATCACATATGTATAATTTATGTACATATAATTTCTATCTTAAGATATACATTTTAATGAATGTTCGTTTATTTTGAAATATTAGAACGCATTGATAACGAAAAGGAATTGCGAAAAGCAATAGCCGATGAATTAAGTAATTATACCTAATAATTTACATAATTAATTTAATTTAATTTAATTATTTATTTCTAAGCAACAATGCTGAATATTCGATTTGATTTCAAAGCCTTAGTGCTATATGTTTATTACTAAAAGTTGGAATGTTTGTTAGAAACATAATTATTCAAATGTCTGATAACTCACTTTAAACAAACTCAGTTCTAAATACTGTTATAAATAAAATATAAAAAATGGTTTTTATTTACTTTATAATTATTTAATATTTTTGTTACAGATATTCATGTTCGTGTTGTTGAAAAAAAATGTAATTACACACTTATTTGTTTACTGTAAATAGTCCTAAGACTTAATTGAGTAACTTGAGCCACACCGCCCATTTTTAAGGAGTAAAGTATAGGCAATTTTTACCAATTCTTAACTTAAAGGTTAAACTGTGATGTGTAACTATAAGTTCAGTAGTTAAATTATTTTTCGGACTACCACAGCATCCTTGACAGCGATTTAAAACAAAATTTCAGTTGAATTGAGTTTTACGCGGATTAATTTTTCTCAGGCTTCATAAATAGTTAAGGAAAAAAATTCATACATATTATTTATGACAAAGTTATCTGAGTTCCATCATCCTTATTTTTTCGATATACCTAATACAACCAACGCTATATCATTTTTAAAAAAGTCAAATAAGTCCTTTCTTAATTAATTAATTATTCATTAACTGGTTGGAATATTAAAAAAAGTTGGCTATTTTTCCCGCTATAATCACGATTTTAGTACATAGATTATTATAAACATGAAATATATTAGTCAAAATATGTGTGCCAATATGTATAAGTTCTCCACAACTTCATACAAAACGAAAATAAGTGCTAAAAATTGATATTATTATTTAATTTAAAATTGTCATTATTTTTTGCCATTTGTTTTTTTCTTTTCAAGAAGGTGTCAACATTTATTATGAAATATCAACGATTATTAAGTTGCATGCTTTATTTTTATTAATACTAATACAGAGTGATAAATTTGTCGTGAAACACTCAATATCTCATAGGGTTTAATAAGATTTTTAACTTTTCTTTTTTTTCTATTATGTTTTCATACAATGTGTACTCAATTCACACTCCCTTCTCAAAGGGGAGTAATTATTTTCATATCAACTTTTGAAACTTACATTTCATTAACTTTTTTAGAACTGAAAAGTTAGGAGGGGTGTGAAAACAATAAAAATTGTGAAAAACTAAGATCACATGATACAAAAATATTATTTAAACAAAAAAAACTCCTATTAAACCCTATGAGATATTATGAGTGGTGCAAGATATAAATGATCATCCTATATTATCATTTGAAACTATTTTAATAGCGTAACAAACTATTTGTTTATTCTAGCTTTACTGAATAGTATAGTGAACAATATACGTTATGCTGAAAGTGGTGAGTATTTAAAAGCCATAATCTTAGTTTTAGTTTTTTTAATATTTATTTCGAATAACATAAACTTAAATTTAGTATGATTAAAATATGAGATTATAATATGTTATTAAAGTTCCCAGTATAGGAAAATTATTTTCTACGAGTTAATCATAGGGAAAGTTAACAAAAAAATAACATTATTACAGTTCATTGAATGTATTATGTTCTATAAGCTTTTTATTTTTTTTTATGTAAAATATTTTTGTCATCAACACGGTTATATATTATTTTTTACAGGTATTGAAAGCTCTGATTTGTCAGAACTTGGACGTAAAAGAAGAGAGCTAACTCTGGAAGTTACAAGATTATGCTTATACTATGAGGCAGACGGTAAATATTTTATCAAATTGTAATGGTTTAATTTATATACTATATATTATATAACAAATTTCAGACAATTTAAAAGTTCTTAGAACTTTAACTGACAGGATTAAATTTTAAAAAAATCTTAATTTCTCCGCAATATTTTGCCTTTAACTCTAAACATACACAAAACAATTATTATTTTAAACATCAACTTCTTGGTAATTTTATGTCTTGCCACATTAAAAAAATGTAGTAGGTAAGTTAAGTTTGGTAAAATTTTTAAATAAACTTTTTTAAATTTTTAGACAATACAGATGCAAGTCAATTTGACGTGATGTATCGTTTAAAAGGATTGTTCAGAAGTATAGAATACCCAAAAACATATACAATAGAAACAAAAGTTGAAGGTATAGACAAACATTGCTGTGTAACTGATTGTCAGCACGGTGTTGTGACATTCAAGTGGATGATGATAGCTTATGTTTAGTCAATAAACATTATTAATATTGTAAAATGTATTCACTTGCTTCTTAGAGATAACTTATTAAAAATTACACAGCACTATTGTTATTATATTAAAATAATTGTTCCAAACCGCACTTTCCTAATTGTCAAATGTAATGTATTACTGTTATTTAATAAATGTGAATTTTGTCGAAAACTAGTTTTAAATATATATTTATACTATAACAGTTCTAAAAATGTAAAAATATTATTATAGTTTTTTAAGAAATTGCGAGTAAAAATTGTTTAAACAAATAATTCAGCGTTTTTTTTTAATTTACGATCAAAATATTGGTCATCCTAAATGTTACCTTTACCTTCAATTAGTTTATGTTTAAGAGTATAATGATGAAATTAAAGTAAAATGAAGGAATTGAGGGGTTAATAAATTATATATATATATAAGCTTTATAGATTTAAAATATTGAATAATAAATTATAAACCGTTAAAAACTCATTTTAAGTCACGGTACTTATCGAATATACACTTGGAGAGCCAAAATTGTGCAGTTATACATTTTATATTGTTTTTATAAATTACAATAAGTAGGTATATTATGTATAATATAGATATATCAGAATAGGAAGGAAATTCTATGAAAATATGTAACGATTAAATTCTTGGACACCCAATTTTGTTGTTATACAGAATTTAAGTGGAATTCATATTTTCAATGTGTAGTGATAGTTAGGGATTTTAAGTCTTTTTTTTTTTTAAATTTTGAAATAGCCGAAAAATTAAAATACAAAATTAAAAAGATTTTATTAAAATTATAACTTGCGCCTACTCATTTTTGGTTTTCATTGTATCAACCAATAAGCAATACGTTTATTTTTTTATTTTTTTTGGGGTCTTTAGTTAACAACCTCTTTAGGGCGTTTCACTGAAGCGATGCACGTGGTCGTCCGTTTAAGTGACAAGTTAATTTGGTCATTAACTTAACAATGAGAATTTTCGTTGTTGTTTAAAAAGCTTTAAGCGCGGTCCGAGGCAAAGTTCGATCACTCCTCGTCGAGGTCGATAAAAAACAAATTAATGTTACAATAGGTAATGACCTGATTTTTAACAGTCCTTGTGGCACCCAATACACAATATTATTAATAATTTTCTAGTTGATATCGACTTGATGTGATTGCCGAAACACTTAGGTTTCAATTATTATTTTACATTAGTATGGATTCTCCGTGCTTCATCAAGTCGGCCGTGGACCGAGCAAAATATAATATGAGATGACGGTGGAGTTTTAATCATTGTTAGAAAAACATAATATTTTTTGCGTCGGTTGTTTTTTATAATAATAATAAAAAAAAAGCATCAGCTATTCTAGGCTTTTGTGGAATTTGTAAAAAAAAGTATTCCTTCGAGGGGTTTTCATCAAAAGTCATTAAGAATCTTTGTCAACAATTACAAAGCATTCAATCATTTTTCCGGCCGACTTGGCCTTTTTTAAAACACCTTAAATCAATATGTATGGACGTTTTGGAAATTTCCTATACAATTGTGTGAAGTTACCAATCGGCAATCTGATACTCTAAAATACATTTTGATAAATTTAGTTTATAATTTGTAATAATCAAAAGTAGAGTATATAAAATGTTAAATAAGATTAATTTTTTTTTAATGTTAGACAAATTTGTATGTAAAATTGTAAATGTTAATTATAAATATTTGTTTTTCTGGTCGTGTGTAGGATTTCATAAAGAATATGTTTTCTAAATGTCTTTGTTTTTTTTTTCCAAATATGCGTAAAATGGTTTTGTTTCAGTTAGTGACTAATTGATAGAAACAATTGAATAATAAAAAAAAACCTTAAACCTTTTCTTTTTATTATTTCTGCTTTACGCTGATTGTTCTTAGTATATATTTTATGGACGATAAAAAAGCTATTTGCGATGCGCAGCCAGACTAGACTGTAAAACTGCAAGTGGACATACTAAAGAAAAAAAAGACCATCGTAAATCTTTTTAAAGTAAAAGTATCAAATAAAAAAAATACATTAATTTGAATCATTAACAAAACGGTCGTTCTGCGAATACAAATGCTTGTATTCGAGGATAGGAAAGGTGTGAATGGAGGGGAAAAATGCAAAAAGTTTGTCAGAAGTGGGATTCGAACCCACGCCCTCAGATGAGGACCAGAACGCTCAACCGCCTGCATAGCAGGCCAAGGGAAACCTTGAGTCTGGCGCCTTAGACCGCTCGGCCATCCTGACATGTGTATTAAACGGTCTAAACTAAATGTGATGAATGCTCGCTGAGCAATTAATGAAACATCATTCTGATATGGTTCAGACAAATTTTAAAGTTTTCAGCACATAAACTGACAGAATATTAATAAAATGTTTATTTCTCCGCAATATTTAGACTTTAACTTTTGCAACAAGAACTTCTTTATTCATATTTAATAAACTTAGGAAATAACATGTTTTGGGGTTTTTTTTTACTACTCAAGTAACATAATATGAATTTATGATGACTATGGAAAGTTGATTTGTCTGCATCAGACAAATCAACTTTGACCTGTTCAAACTAAAAGTAATGTTTCGGGGATGTGGTTTAATAGATAGATTTTGGTGGATTTTATTAAACTGATTAATTCAGTTCTTGTTCTTTATTTTCCTAGGAACTTTTTGGGTTTGTCACTTAACACACACTTCAACCCCTATTATGCCACAAGATCAAATGTAAGAGGTAATAATACACAAGAATATAACTGATTTCATATCATTCAATCTAATAAGTGTGACTAAAGTGATTATTTGTAAATATATAATATTTAGCCACCACTAACACATGTTTGTCTTATAATAATAAATATTCAATCTACTACAAAGTTATATTGAACAAGGCAAAACTCTAGCTCCATTTGCAATGTTTTATTTGTAATAAAAAAGCCTGTGTATTTTATAGAATTTTCATGAATAATGACATATGATACACAGAATGTCTGGTCATTCTATCACCATTGAAAAAAGTTTCTGACTAAGAGTAATATCTGTACAATAAATGTACTATATAGTAACTAGTAAGTTAAGTTTAGT
This sequence comes from Adelges cooleyi, assembly GCF_023614345.1. Lineage (NCBI taxonomy): Eukaryota > Metazoa > Arthropoda > Insecta > Hemiptera > Adelgidae > Adelges > Adelges cooleyi. The sequence continues at coordinate 21,012 of NW_026096058.1, read as the reverse complement.
AAATTTTAAATCAACTTTTTTTATTTTTTAAGTTCTGGAGCATAAAATGTCGAAACGTTTTGACCGGATGTGTCGTTTAAGAGGATTGTGCTGTAGTATAGTACTACCAACACTTTTATAAAAAAACAAACTCTTTATTATATATTTATAGTTGAAGGTGAAGGTGATACTTGTCTTTTAACTAATTGTCAAGACAGTTTTGAGAGATTCAGTTGGATGGGCGTAGCTTATATTTAGTCAATAAACATCATTAATATAGTAAAAAGGATTTTTGCTTCTCAGTTATTATAATTTACACCAGAAATCTTAGAGATAACTTATTAAAAATTATACAGCACTATTGTTATTATATTAAAATAATTATTTCAAACCGCACATTCCAAATTGTCATATTATCTAATGTATTTTATAATAAACAGTTTTGTTTACGATTATAAACTTTCTGAAAGTAAAGAACTTAGTAAGAACTAAAAAATAAGTTTTCAGAAAAGTCATTATGATTCATTGTCAGCAAATACAAACTTTTAAATTATCTTTCTCGGTCGACTTAGCTTTTTTAAACACCCTATAATAAATATTTTGGAAATGACCTATTCAATTTTCTTAGTTACCAAAAGTGTGAATGAGGGGGAAAAATGCAAAAAGTTTGTCAGAAGTGGGATTCGAACCCACGCCCTCAGATGAGGACCAGAACGCTCAACCGCCTGCATAGCAGGCCAAGGGAAACCTTGAGTCTGGCGCCTTAGACCGCTCGGCCATCCTGACATGTGTATTAGACGGTCTAAACTAAATGTGATGAATGCTCGTTGAGCCATTAATGAACCCGGGTGAAATATATTATTGTGATTATTATACCCCATAAACCAAAAAAAATATATTTTTAAAATATAATAAAAAATGTTTAAAATTATAACTATTTTTATTGTGCTTTATAGTCAGATTAGCCAAAAAAATAAATTGATACTTGCCCGGAAGCAACATTGTAAAAATCATTTTTCGTGGTCGGAGCTTAAGTGTACATACAGCTGATTAAGCAGTGACACACTTCCTTAGTATTTTTTATTGTTGTTTTTTTAAGTTGCTTAAAACTGAATTGTTTTGTTATTATTATTTGTATTGGCCAGATATTATTATTTATGACCAAATTAAATGTATTAAAACATTTTTTAAATTTGTTGATATGATAATTATCTTTTAAATTGGTTCGCTAAACACCTTGGAAAGTGACTTAGCGTTTTTTTGGTGTTTACTTGAACAAAGTTTCCGGCTCTTTCCCTTCCCTCAAGTCAAACAAACTTGGCATAGTGTTGTTGCGCATTATTTGGCTGGTAAAATCTAAATGTCAGCCCAGGCCTAACAGCAAAACCCATAATATTAATATAATCAAGAACTCCTGAATTAGTTTTTATCATGAACTATATTTACTACATACCTGTTGGCTGTTAACCTAAGCCAACCTATACCTGTTCCACCCGAGTTGGTTAGCTTTTATGCAAATTCCCCCAAATCCCTACACTAAATTATACTAGAATAATATTAAAATAACGTGGACGCCGATGCAGTGTTATTATTATTATTGTATACAATTCTCGCGTGACATTCTACGGAATAGGTACAATGTTTTTAATTGCGTCAATAGGAAAAATGTCAAAAAAAAAATATAAAGAAATACACTTGGCCGCCTCGCTAAACTGTTTGACCAAGACGTGCAAAAAGTTAAAAAAGAAAAAAAACACTGACGTATTTGATTTTTTTTTCGGTAATGTTATTGATGTTATATTTATAGTTGATAATAATATTTTATTATTATAAGGCATCTTAACAAAACGATGAAAAAACAATCTCATTGACGTCAAATTTCGGAAACAACATTTAAAAGAAATATTATACAATATAATATCTTAAAATAGTGTAGAAACGATAATAATTAACAATAAGAATAATCTAAAAGTAAACACAATAGGTATAATCAAGGCCGGATCTACCAACAAGCAAAATAAGCATTCTTTCCGGCCCTCGGAAAAATTCGGCCCATAAATCAGCTGATACCTATTTAAAAAAATATTTTTTAAAAGATTTTATAATATAATATATAAATGTATATTTACCTATTATATAATAATTTTGTTGGACTGGTTAAATGTGTTCAACTTGACATGCGTTGTAAATAATCGTTTTTTATCGTAGAAATAGGGGCGAGAGAAAATTAAATAAATTCATATTAAAAAAATGCAAAAAGTTTGTCAGAAGTGGGATTCGAACCCACGCCCTCAGATGAGGGGACCAGAACGCTCAACCGCCTGCATAGCAGGCCAAGGGAAACCTTGAGTCTGGCGCCTTAGACCGCTCGGCCATCCATGTCATGTTACATCAGCGCGAAAATAGCTCCATTTAACACAGTCAAAGTGATGTTATATTATAATTGATTAATTTTTACCGACCACTATTTTTTAATTAAAATAACGACTATAAAAAAAAAAATAAATCATTCACGAATTTTAATAATTATACAGTTATACCCATTAAGTAAAATGTTATTTAAAAAAACATTTTGGCGAAATAACAATTTTTTTGCTGTTTTAAGTAGGTATATATTGTATTGTGTTATAAAATATTAAGTGCCATAACACTTAATATAGTCTAAATTTAAATTAAACAGTATTATTATTACATTAGAGAGGTATGTATTTCATAAAACTTTAAATATTCACCTATTATCTTTGAGCTAGAAATTTAGCTATATCAACTTTTTAATAGTTTTTAATACTTTATGATACTCACGTGTCACTTGGGACATAAGCATTGATTATTATTTAATATGTATGTGATACTGAAATGTTTTTGAAAAAATATAACCAAAAGAAAAATGTAATTCAAATAATAAGTTTTAATTTTCTTATAAATAAAGTACAATAATTGTTGTTTTGTATTAATAATATGTTTTAAATCTTTTTTTTAATAGTACCTACAAAATTCTATACTACTAAAAATTTAACGTGTGTGAAGTTAGCCATAAACGAGCCAGCAATATTTGATAACAGAAAGTGTCATGGCGTTGGTGTATGTTGTGTTGCCAATACACTTATTATTCTAAGGGGCAGTCCATATATACCCCAAACACCGACGATTATTATTATACGATATCGACTTAAATAATTAAAATATATTATAATTATCGACAAAACAGTAAGAGTATATTATTTAACTTAAAAAAATGGCACTTGGGGTTTTGCGGCCGCCGAACCCAACCCAGCAATAAAAAAGCGGCCGACCGCCGACCGATTGCCGGCCTAAACCGACGGCAGTTATGTCAATTTTTGACAATGTTCCGGAAGAGGTCCCCTCAATTTGATTATACCAATCGAAAGCTTACTAAAATGTCTAAAAATTCGTCTCTATGAAAAAAGTTGGCACCGGGGGTCTTGCGGCCACCAGAAGCCGCCGAACCCAGTCACAAAAATATAAGCAGCCGGCCGTCTACCGACCGCCGAAGAAGCGCTTATATAATGTTAACTAATCATATAATTTGTTTTTAAATAATTTTATATTACATTTAATGAAAACAATATATAAATCAATCTGTACTTATTTTTTTAAAAGTTAATTTTAAAAAACATTACATTACATTTATGCAAAATCAAAACATTTGTATAAAATAAAAGTGTATTTAATATATATTTGTATAAACAGATTCGATTTAAATATCAATATTTCATTGACACTAAAATTAAATAAATATACATTAATCTCTGTGTTATAAAATCCTAGCCCCTCTAGAATGGCATTAAGTAATTCCTCGTTATATATTATAATTTTAACGTCCCTTGTTCTGGCGGCGAATCGGTCGCGCCGAAATCTCCGGGTTCGGGCACCGCGACCAAAACCGGTTTTAGGTGGCAACTGGCATGTTTGATAACAATAACAATAATAACAATAATAGAGCATTATCGTATGTTGAAAGGCACTGGGCGTGACAACAGTAACCGGCGCAGCAGGTGCCCCGTGCCGTGGAAAAAACCATGATAAATAGTATATAAAATATCTATTTAAAGCAGCTAAGCTACTTTGGAGTATCTAAAAAAAAAAAAAATAACAGGCACCTAACTGGTGGCGTTGCGTCACTACTATAGATTAAATATATGCTATTGTAGTAAGCAGAGCTCACTACATAAAATTGAGGACCAAGAGAATATATATAAACCACGTTTTAACTTAAAAGACTTTAAAGCTGTAATTTATAATAAACACACAATAACAATTATATATATATATATATATATATATATATATATAATATAATTATAACTTTTACTGACACACTATGTCTATGATCTGGCATAAGTAACTGGCCTAATTGTGGTTAATTAAAAAACAGTTTATATAGTAATATATAAATTAGTGAATGACGTTTAACTTAGAGAACTAGGAAGGCCTAATAATATTATCGTGGATGCGCGTGAAAAAGAGGTTAAGTCAACATTTTGTGCAAAATGAGTTATATGCACCGACAAATTCACAAAAAAAACTATCATTTGTGTTTTATAGTTTAAGTCTAAGTGTAATATTCAATGAATAATAAAGAAGTGTTTGATGAGATGTCACTATTTTTCTGATCTTAGTGTATTTTGTAATAAGTCGACTTAAATATTTTTGAATTTACAATTTAATAGTGTTCTAATTCTAATTTATACAGGAAAGTATAAAACAAGTTATTTTATTATCTTATTAAAAAGATATTTATCTTATCCTAATACCTGATCTTACATATTCTTCTAAACTTTATTTTCCATTTCCTGAAAAGTTCATAGTGGTTGACTTAACCCCTTTTTCACGCGCACCCACGAATTTTAAAAATAATTACAAGGGGTAACTAGACGTGACCTAGTTTACAATAAGAAATACTGTGTAATAACAATTTAAAAGTTTAAGGCCTATGGGCTATGATGTCATTTAGCCAATCATGACATCCTGCAAAACAACCTAACTATAATATATAAAATAATATAATATAAACTAATATATAATATAATCCATTAACATAAATTAACAATAACCCAGAATTATGAGCTGCTTACATAATTACATTGTGTTATTGAATTAATTTTATAATCATACTAGACCCGATATTCTATCATCCCTTTGAAATAGTCCATGGTGGTTTTAAAAAACACATTTTGCGTAGCTAACTTATAGGCCAGTAAATACAAATTTAAGCAAAAATAAAAAAAAATCTAAAAGAATTATTTTTTTGTAAGTGTACTATGTAGTAGACTACAGCAGTAGGAAAATAAATTAAGCATTACGATTTCATAATATTTATTTAATATTTAGCTGTAGAATAATAATTTCCAGCAATTTGTACACATGCCCTACAGGCTACAGCCTACATCATTTTAATGTAGCATAAGAAAAATCATATCCATTCGTTGCAGCTGTAGTGTACGCGTCTGTGAAGGACCGTACAGTACACTAAACGACTAACGGTATCGGCAGGACTAAGAGTCGTTGTTAAATAATTAAACACATTTAAACTTAGTTAATATTAGTATAATAATAAAAAGTATTATTGGTTAAACTGGATATTTAGCATAATAAATATTTTAAACAGTTTGTAGTTAATATAATTTACCCGAGTACTTGTTGCAGTCGCACTACTCTACTAAATAATAGCTTTATAATAAAGAACACCCAAATTGAAGGGCGACAATGCAAAACGTGCTATTGCTATTTTTCGCTTTTTCCAGTGACATCGAATTTCTGTTGTAGCATATAAGAAAGTCATAGACAAAAACTGTAATATTCTAAAAATGCATAAAAGAATTCTGAACTTATTTATGATAATTGTTAATATGTAAATTTAAATTTAGATACATTAAAACATAATTTTGTGAAACGAATCGCGCCAAAACGTACCATATCCACCACTTAGTTTGTTTTGGCAAAATTCAGTGGAAATAGTGTATTTTAACATAATATATTTATATAGGTAGTCAATAATATTATTTATTTTAAATAACAAACTATAATTTTTTTTTTCATAATTAACTATTTCCTGAAAAATTAAATATTCCATACATAGTTTTTTTGGTGACTGTAGATTTGTTACAATATGATTTGTATTATCTTGAAAAATTATAAAACCTTATTTAACAGTCATAAAAAAAAATGAATAATATTACAAATATAAAATAAAATAAAAACAAGACACTAATTAACCTTAGTTTATTTACCATCAATTAAAAAAAACTAGTAGACAACTGCCGCCGGTATAGGTCGGCGGTCGGCCGTTTTTTTATTGCTGGATTGGGTTCGGCGGCTTCTGGTGGCCGCAAGACCCCCGGTGCCAACTTTTTTCATAGAGACGAATTTTTAGACATTTTAGTAAGCTTTCGATTGGTATAATCAAATTGAGGATACCTCTTCCAGAACATTGTCAAAAATTGACATAACTGCCGTCGGTTTAGGCCGGCGGTCGGCCGTATTTTTATTGCTGGATTGGGTTCGGCGGCTTCTGGTGGCCGCAAGACCCCGGGTGCCAACTTTTTTCATAGAGACGAATTTTTAGACATTTTAGTAAGCTTTCGATTGGTATAATCAAATTGAGGGGACCTCTTCCGGAACATTGTCAAAATTGACATAACTGCCGTCGGTTTAGGTCGGCAATCGGTCGGCGGTCGGCCGCTTTTTTATTGCTGGGTTGGGTTCGGCGGCCGCAAAACCCCAAGTGCCATTTTTTTAAGTTAAATAATATACTCTTACTGTTTTGTCGATAATTATAATATATTTAATTATTTAAGTCGATATCGTATAATAATAATCGTCGGTGTTTGGGGTATATATGGACTGCCCCTTAGAATAATAAGTGTATTGGCAACACAACATACACCAACGCCATGACACTTTCTGTTATCAAATATTGCTGGCTCGTTTATGGCTAACTTCACACTCGTGTATACAGAGTAGACTGTCAACATCAAGGAGGATATATCATCTTTTTTTTAAAACTCATAATATTATGTTGTGTGTTTACATATAAAAAAAGTTTAAATTGCATAAAGTGTGTGATTAAAGATTTTATACCTGACGTTTTAGGTTTAAGGCCTAGGAGCTCCGACCAAGGGTTTCGTAGACGTATATCAGTAAGTCTTGAGTAACGTTTTGGTTAATTATTATCATTTTATTTGTTCTAATGAATGGATTAGTTTTCTACATAGTATACAAGTTCTATAGTGATTTTTAAAACGGTCTAAACGATTCTTGCGTACAATAATTTTAGACCCGTAGAGTGAGATTCGCTATCAATGGCTGTAGTTACGATAACTCTAGTCACTACAGCCATTTGCCACAGTAGATGCCACTTTTTTCTTATATAAATTGGCCTCATTATTAAAAAACACTTTTTCTTATGTTTGGTAAATTTGCACCCTAACTACTGAACTAATTAAGAAAAGTTTTGTGTGTTATTCAATTACTTGCATTTGATAACATGTACGACCAGAGTGAGCCATTCCAAATGGAGATATTTATTAAAATATGAGAATAAGTAATTCCAGAACCACACAAAGAAAATGTAATGCCTTTTTTTTGTATGCCAGACAATTTACAAAAAAATTAGTAGTTGTGATAATGGCATTAGCTGCGCAATTTTGTTTCTTTTATTTTATAAACCATTGCTAGCTATTTTATTGTTAACCATGAGTTCTATTTAAAATTAGTATTGATGATATTTGAATAATACCCATTTTGTATTAATATGTATATCATCTGTAAGCAACCTATATTGAGTTATCTTTTTTCTAAATTAGTCAACTTCCCAGGTTATTATATCGTAGTTTGCGCCAATAATAAAAGTCGTATATCTCGTCATCTAAACAAACTAGAAATAAATTACTTTTAAAATGTCATGAAACATAAATTTGAATAAATTTTAAACGTTCATTTTGCTCTCCCTGAGGAAATTTGGAAAAAGACATTGTTTAATAGGGCAGTCGATATTATGACGAGAAATATAACATCAATTAATGCAATGGCAAAAGCCATTTACCGTTAATCAACAATGGTTTGATTAAAGTTATTATTAATGTTTGTATGTTAACAAGTATATTTTTTTCTTAACAAATATAATCTACGTTTGCCAGAAAAAAATAAAGACTTTTTTACATATTTATTATTTAAGAGTAGATGTAAATGGAATTTGAAATTAAATTTTTGAATGAAAATAGTTACGGTTTTGTTTGTTTTATTTATTTGTGTTAGTCCTTGTATTTTAATTTTTTAATGAGTTTAAAGTCGGCCTATAGTTTATTTTTGAGAGATAAATCATGTTTTTTTGTTCAAATTTTATTAAATCTAATTTATTTTTTATAGTTTTTTTTAGTGAGGAACCACCCAGAATTGAAACTAAAATGGACAATTATATCCAGACAACCAAGATAAAAATAGAGGACGAAAATAAACAGTCTATAGAGCAGTTTACCAAAGACTCTGAGAAAACAACCGATGGAGATGCGTCTAAGTAATATTAGTTTTAAATTAAATATTTTAAATACATTTAAAAAATAATGTAATAAATGTTTGGATATGATTTGAATGCTATCGAAAATGTATCAGAACAATAATAAATATATAATAATTTTAATTACATTTCAAAAATAATATGTAGTATTTTAAATATTATCTGTATATATCTGTTTACAAAACGGCAACGTTTAATCTGACTTTGTAATACCGAATGTGTTATTATCCATGAAGTTAACAAAATAAGTAGTTATATCTTTAAAATAGGTTTGCTTACAATAAAATATTTTTAAATACATCACAGTAATAGTAATATTTGTTTAAAAAAAAACCCCACTAACTTTTTAGCACCCGGCTGAAACTAAAAGTCTTACGTTTCAAATTTAGATTGACTTTTAATTGAATAACAGATATGTATATTGTATGTTCGAGACACATAGAGCATTTTAATTAAATCTAATTTGTACAAAAGCTTTTAACAAATATTTTTTAATTATTTTTTTGTTTTTTGTTTTTAGTGACATAAGTACGTGCAACAAAACCACAGTTAAGGTCGAAGTGGACATTTTGGGTGGTAATCGTTTTGAGTCTGTATTTGAATATGAAGAAAATGATCTTTCTGGTACGCCAACGACAAATGACGATTTGGACGAAATATGTACATTTGTCTGTGACATATGTAAAATGTCATTCGCTAGCAAAAAGAAAGTAACACGACACATTACTCAGACCCATGGTGATCACTCGACAACCTGGAACAGCATTAGAAAACAAGATGTCAATAATAAACTCAGGTAAAGCAAATTATTATTTAATGTTTATAGTTGTCAATCTTATTGTTGTTTAGATAAAAGCGCAATATCGTTCTTATTATTAATTCAGTCACATATTGTTCAAAAAGATACTGTCTAATTCGAATCATAACTCTTGTATAATTTTGAACTAGTAGTTATAACTTTAAGGATTACATTATATTCGAAATAAGGGCAAATAATGAAAATATTGTATTTTATAAAATAGAGGGGTAATTTTTTTGAAAAAAATAGGTTTGCTTACAATAAAATATTTTTAAATACATCACAGTAATAGTTATATTTGATTAAAAAAAACCCCCACTAACTTTTTAGCACCCGGCTGAAACTAAAAGTCTTACGTTTCAAATTTAGGTTGACTTTTAATTAAATAACAGATATGCATATTGTATGTACGAGACACATAAAACATTTTAGATTAATTTAATTATTTACAAAAGCTGCATGATTCTTAACAGATATTTTTAAATACTTTTTTTCAGCTTTAAAATTAATTTTGTTTTTAGTGACATAAGTACGTGCAACAAAACCACAGTGAAAGTTGAAGTGGACATCTTGAGTGGACATCGTTTTGAATCTGTAATTGAAATTGAAGAAAATGATCTTTCTGGTACGCCAACGATAAATGACGATTTGGACGAAATATGTACATTTGTCTGTGACATATGTAAAATGTCATTCGCTACCAAAAAGAAAGTGACACGACACATTACTCTGGCGCATAGTGATCACTCGACATCCCGGAATAGCATTAGAAAACAAGTTATCAAAACCAAATCCAGGTAAAGGCAATTATTATTTTTTGTATACAGTTGTCAATCTTATTGTTTGATGAAAGCGCGATACCGTTCTTATTATTAAATTAGTCACAATTCGATTAAGAACATACTGTCTAATTCGCATCTAAACACTTGTATAACTTTAAACTAGTAGTTATAACTTTAAGGTGTGCATTATTTTCGAAATTAACGGTAAATAATGAACAAATTGTAATTTGTAAAATAGAGGGGTAATAATCAAATAAGTTATTTTTTTAAATAAATATGTCGCTTTATGCGTTTAAACCCTAAAGTTTAAAATTTAAGACGACAGTTTCAGTTCAGTGGGTAACGCAAGTTTGTGAACGCATAGGCGCATATATCAACCCTCAGACTCAAAATTAGCACTCCTAAAAATTCAAGCCCCAATCCTTGATTTGTACGCATAAAATTGTAATAATGTTCATACTCTGTTGAAATTTGTTATTTAAGATTTTTTTTTTAAATGTTTTATATTATATCAAATAGTATGAAAATTGAAGGTAAGAACTTTTTATTCATTAGTCAGGTATACATAGTTATAACACCCCCTTAAATGTAGGTCTAGTTGCGCCTATGTCTGAATGTAAGTTCGTAAGTCTTTAACACATAAAGGATGGGATGATATCACCTTGTATATTTCTAAACTGGATGGATTAGTCAAATCTACTAGGTAATTTTTTTGCACAATCAGTACGTTTACTTAGTTAAAATAGAATGTATAATAATAATAATTTATAAATTGTGATATGAATAATTTGTTTTTGAACTTTATACTTATTGCTTGACAATGCTTTGTTCTAGTGTTAATGGTACAAGTAATGAAGCGAATAAAAAAATAGAAGGTTCTTCTACAAAATCCAGCCTCAGAAAACATCAACGAGCACACAATGGTGAAAAGTTCTACAATTGTGTAGTTTGCTTAAAGTCATTTTCTAATAAATCGAGTTTCGCAACACATGAACGGGTACACACTGGTGAAAAGCCCTACAATTGTGCAGTGTGCTTAAAGTCATTTATTCGAAAAGAGCACCTCACAACACATCAACGCATACACACTGGTGAGAAGCCCTACAATTGTGCAGTGTGCTTAAAGTCATTTACTCGAAAATCGTACCTCACAATACATCAACGCGTGCACACTGGTGAAAAGTCCTACAAATGTGATGTATGCCTAAAGTCATTTTCTGATAAATCGAACCTCACAAGTCATGAACGCGTTCACACTGGTGAGAAGCTCTACAAATGTGATGTATGCCTAAAGTCATTTTCTGATAAATCGAGACTCACAAGTCATAAACGCGTGCACACTGGTGAAAAGCCCTACAATTGTGCAGTTTGCTTGAAGTCATTTGCTCAAAAATGTGATCTGACAAAACATGAACGCGTGCATACAGGTGAAAAGCACTACAATTGTGCAGTGTGCTTAAAGTCATTTATTCGAAAAGAGCACCTCACAACACATCAACGCATACACACTGGTGAAAAGCCCTACAATTGTGATGTATGCCTAAAGTCATTTTCTGATAAATCGAGCCTCACAAAACATGAACGCGTGCACACTGGTGAAAAGCCCTACAATTGTGCAGTTTGCTTGAAGTCATTCGCTCAAAAATGTGATCTGACAATACATGAACGCGTGCATACAGGTGAAAAGCCCTACGAATGTGATGTATGCCTAAAGTCATTTTCTGATAAATCGAGCCTCACAAAACATGAACGCGTGCACACTGGTGAAAAGCCCTACAATTGTGCAGTTTGCTTGAAGTCATTCGCTCAAAAATGTGATCTGACAAAACATGAACGCGTGCATACAGGTGAAAAGCACTACAAATGTGCAGTGTGCTTAAAGTCATTTATTCGAAAAGAGCACCTCACAACACATCAACGCATGCACACTGGTGAAAAGCCCTACAATTGTGATGTATGCCTAAAGTCATTTTCTGATAAATCGAGCCTCACAAAACATGAACGCGTGCACACTGGTGAAAAGCCCTACAATTGTGCAGTTTGCTTGAAGTCATTTGCTCAAAAATGTGATCTGACAATACATGAACGCGTGCATACAGGTGAAAAGCCCTACGAATGTGATGTATGCCTAAAGTCATTTTCTCGAAAGGACAATCTATCTGTTCACAAACGGGTCCACACTGAAGAAAAGCCCTACAAGTGTGCAGTTTGTTTAAAGTCATTTTCTAATAGATCGAGCCTAATAAAACATGAACGCGTGCACAACGGTATAAAGCCCTTTCATTGTGACGTATGTTTAAAGTCATTTACTCGAAAATGTAATCTGACAAGACATGAACGCGTGCATACTGGTGAAAAGCCCTACAAATGTGATGTATGCCTAAAGTCATTTTCTCGAAAGGACAAACTCACAGCTCACAAACTTGTCCACACTGGTAAAAAGCCCAAAAATGAGATGTATGCCTAAAGTCATTTTCTCGAAAATTGAGCCTCACACAACACAAACGCGTGCATGCTGTCGAAAGTAACAATATCTATGATTTAATTATATTTGTAAAAAATTATTTGTGGTATTATATTCTGTAAACTCTTACAGAATTTTTTTTTATAAGACCTACATAAAATGTATTTTTATATGTTATTAAGTAATTAGTTAAGTAATGAATATAAGTATTTTTTAATCATTGTATTTGTATGTCGGGTGGTAATTTAAATTATTAATTAATTTTTCTTGATATATTCTATATTATAACTGAAATTCAGAATACTTGCATTTTGTTTTTTGCTTTTTTTCTAAACGAACAGTAATTGAGTAAAACACATTGAGAAAGGTTACGCGCTATTTTACGAAGCCCTACAAATGTGATGTATGCCTAAAGTTATTTTCTGCTAAATCGACCCTCACAATACATGAACGCGTTCACACTGGTGAAAAGCCTTACAAATGAGATGTTCTGCTCAAGATCTTTTTCTCAACACTTGAACTTCACAACACACAAACGCGTGCATGCTGGCGAAAATCACTTCAAGTGACATTATTAATGTTTCAATTATATTCGTCAACATTTAATTAGGGTATTATATTGTTTTATATACTTTTAATTTTTTTTCTAAGTTTAAATACTAAAAACCTATTTAAGTATAACTTAAATAAAAATGTATTTTTAAATACTACATTCGAAAATAGTTCTAAAACACACTTAAATATATTATATCAGTATTCTGTACAACTTTGTTAGTAGTAATACATCAAGTTATTAAGTTATTAGGTAGGTATACCTGTTATTGAAAATTCTTGACAGATCTGCATCTAACTTTAAACAAATTTACTAGGTATTGTAAAATCAATACCTTTTTTGTTTCTTTTTCAAGCTACAACTAGCTAACATATATTAAATATAAAAAGAAATCACAAAGTTTAATAATAATAAAAATAAGAATAATAATTTCATTGATTTTTAAAATGGATTGTTTTTGTTATATGGGATGTTATTCGATTTTTAGGCTGACTTGATGTGTAATAATGGACCCAAAATCTAAAATAGCTTTGAAATACTAAATGAGTTAGTTGCATTAAATGGTTATTAATTGGGTCTTGATTTAAAATGTGGTTTTTTAGTGATAGGAAAATATTGTTTAAATTAATTTGGGAGGGGTGGCTTTTTTAATTAAAATATTGGGTATTGATGAAAGTTGGTTTTTATAAATTTTATAAACACTCACCAACTTTACATAAATATACATATGTTACGTCTATTTTACATTACTAATAATAATGTATCAATAGATATAACATTATTAACAGTGGTGTAGATTTAAGAAGACGGACCCCGCGGTTTTGTGTAATAAATAGGTTTCACCCCGTGTTATTATAATCAAAGTTATACACACTGATGAAAAGCCTTAAAATAAGATGTTCCAGATCTTTTTCTCAACACTCGAACTTCACAACACACAAACGCGTGCATGCTGGCGAAAATCACTAAAGGTGACAATATCTAAGACTCAATTATATTCGTAAAATTCAATTGGGTTATTATATTCTATAAACAATTACAATTTTTTTTATAAGGCCTATATAAAATGTATTTTTATATGTTATAAATTAACTAAATAAGTAATGCGTATTATTATTTGTAATGATTTTATTTGTATGTCAGGTGGTGACTTAAATAATTAATTATGTTTGCTTGACATATTCTATATTGTAATTAAAATTTAGAATACTTGCATTTTATTACGTTGTTACATGTTTTTTAAAAGAACAGTATTTGTATAAAATACCAAAAGGTGTCGCGCTAATACACGTTATCCAACTATTTTCCATCTCATTATTTTTTGTTCACTTATTTCCAGTTAGGTATTTAGCTGAAAGGCTATTGGTTTTATAAAGTTGTGAGCATTTTTTTTTGTGTACACTAGCTTTTATAATACTGGACTAATTCCTTTAATTAGTAACTTTACAAAGCATAAATTTTATCTAATTTTTACTTTGGGTGAATTAAAGTTAGAAAAATCTACTTCTTCACCCTTAAAATTTGTAAAAAAAAAAAAACAAATATAAAAACACGGCTAAGATCTTTAATATCGCATAATATAGCCTCTATTTTTGTACAAAACATGTGTTTCTATTTCCAATAGAATGCTTCTAAGAGCAAACCAATTTAAAATTTGATAAAAAGAATTTGTTGCCATTGCCGATATTTTAAATTGAATATAATTTATAGTGCATAATACAAAAATGTATGTATATATAGTTGTAAGCTTCTCATGAGTTAATAAAATTAATTTTTGTAAAACAATTATTCAACTTTGAGTGTCGCTAAACAAGAACTTTGCAATAAGCTACAATTTGTAAACTCATACAAGGCAAAGAGGTATCCTTTTAAAACAAATTGTGTCATCTTTAATATCTCATAATGCCTATATTTAAATACAAAATACTAAACGTGTAAGTATGTTTGAAAACTGTTTTTCTTTACAAAGTCAAGAGACAATTTACTGTTGGTAAACTATTATCATTACACTAAAATGTTGTAAATATTGTTTTACATACTTTAAGTTTTATTGTAAGTTTGAATACTAAAAACCCATTTGAGTATAACTTTAATAAAAAAAACTCAAAAATGTGTTTTTAAGTACTGAATTCGAAAATAATTTGACAACATACTTAATATATTATATCAATATTCTTTACAACTTTGTTAGTAATAATACATAAAGTTATTAAGTTATTAATTTGTTGTGATTAAAAATCCTTCACAGATCTGCATCTAAGTTTAAACAAATTGACTAGGTACCTATTGTTAAATCAATACCTTTTTTGTTTGTTTTTCATATTAGGTAGTTGTACCTAATATGTACTAAATATAAAAAAAAAATCACTAAGTTTAATAATAATACAAATAAGAATAATAAATAATAATAGGTAATTATAATAATAAAATATAATTATAGGTAATAATAAATTATATTGATTTTTAAAATGGATTGTTTTTGTTAAATGGGATCTTATTCGATTTGTAGGCTGACCTAATATGTAATAATGGACCCAGATTCTAAAATAGCTTTGAAATACTAAATGAGTTAGTTGCAGTAAATGGTGATTAATTGGGTCTTGATTTAAAATGTGGTTTTTTTAGTGATAGGAAAATATTGTTTAAATTAATCTGGGAGGGGTGGCTTTTATAATTAAAAAATGTATTAAATTATTGGGTATTGTTGAAAGTTAATTTTTATAAATTTTAAAAGCACTCACCAACTTTACATAATTATATGATATTATCTACTGATGGACTTATTAAACCACCGCGGTTTTTTTTTACTTATTAGCGACCTTGGTTCACTATGACTTCAAACTAAAGCTGCTGTGCATTTATTACAAATAATATTTTTTCTTAGCTTTGAGCAATATACAGGGTGATCCAACTAACGTAAGACACTCATTTTCTCTGAAAGTATGAATATTTTGCGAATTTTTTTTTCCCTAAAATTTTAGGTACATATTTAGCTACATTTTTCAATATTTAGAAAAATTTTATCTTCAACCCTTATACGTTAAATAAGTACGAACCTCGTTTTTTCAAATGGGAACATATGTTTTAAATTCCATAAATATAAAGACAAAAAATCTAAAAAAATGTTAGCGTTTGAATTTTTAATTTTCATCCATTTGTTCGCTGTTTATGACTTTGTAAAGATTTGAATTTTTGTCTATATTTCTTAATAATTTCATTCGATTCGACAAAGACAAGTAGTTTTATTACGACGGTCATCACATCAAATATAATAATAATTTGATGTTAACGCATTCCGTATCATAATCAGATATAATAAATAACCATACATTATTAGACGAAAGGTAGACTGTTACGGATAACGGACTTTACACTTTAACCTAATCTAGCTGGAGCTAGTCATTAGCTGGTTATCTCGGATAACAATCTAGTATCTAAACTATGCATCAGTTACCACGGAATAATCGAGTGACCAGTACCCATAATATATTTTATTATTTGTACAAAATCGCATTATATTTATTATTTGTACATAACCTCATCGCTAACAAATTTCGACTTCGAAGTTCACACGTTTTCCATTAGTGAAATGAGAAATTGCAAACTTAATTAAAAAATGTTAGTAAATTTACATTTTACTTTATAGTAAATATGATAGCATGCTTATTGTAGTTATGTCATAACTCGTTATTTTATAATTTTTTAAATATATCAATTGATAATATTTGCTCTCGACTTTATTTTGACGTTACATTCTTGGACACATCATTAATTTAATAGGTAAGTGTATTAAAGTTTAATAGATAATTTAATACAATACGAATTCAATTAGCTTTTTTTATTTTAGGTTGAATGCTTTTTTACTGAAAATATTTCATCTTTTAAAAACCAATGTTATCATGTAAAATTGGTTTTGAGTATGACGTATCAATTGCTATGGAAATGTCTTTCCAATCGGACCCAAGACCTTACAATTATATATCAAGGTGTAAATTATAAGTATAAAACATTTATTTCTAATATGACATTTTTTCATGTGAATGTATAATATCAACACTAAGCAATTTGAATGAAAAGTGTGTTGTGTTAACTTAAAATAATTATTAATGCATGTATTTGTGTATGTGGGTTGATAATACTCATATACCCGTTTCATTTATTTTTAAAAATATCAGTAATTAATGTATGAATTTCATACTACTACATACAAGGAATCGCTTCTTGATTATACCAATATTTATAATAATATGTAAGTATATTATTTTTATTTGATTAAACTTATCTAAGGTAGTTCAAATGTCTGCTTTCAGTTTAGTTATTTCTTACAATGATATAACCCATATATTGTGTGTCTGACATACATTACGGATATTTTATCATAAAGTTTTAGCTATAACTGACACAGGTATTTGGCTATCAAAGTTAAATTTTATATCAAATTTATTAATATACAATAATTCTCTCTTTAAAAAAGTAATAATTCTATTAATTTGTATTTAATGAATTCAGTAAATCAAGTAAATTATTTTTTTGAACTTGCCTAAGATAATTCTTATAGTTAATTTTATTTATTGAATTTTGATTTTGTTAGATTTGTTTAATTACCAACGATTGTTAAAAGAAAAAAATTTAAATCAGTATTGTAGAAGTTGAACAATTTCAAATGTATAGATATTGTTTTTGTTTAATATTTTTGATTGAATATTTTCAAAATAGTAACATTTGTAATTTTTAAATTTATTGTTGTATTAATAATTAGTTTATGAATATTTTATTAGTTAAATACTTATATTATCAGACAAAAGATTATTATTGTTCTTTAAATGTTATACTATACTATATATTTGTCGTTGAAATTTATCAACACAATTGTTTGACTATGTGTTATCAATGTTCAAATTTTGTAAACTACACAGTAAAAATTAGTAAAAATTGTTTTTAACTCTTTAAAGTAGGAAAATTGTCGCATACGCATTACAGCAAATATTCTTTTAACCATTATTTGCATCATTAAAGGTAAACAAATTTTATTTTTAACAACTATGCATTATAAGTTAGTATAATTGATTTTATAATTATTTGTATTCATACATAAATATAGTATACATGTATGTATGTGTATAAAATCAGACAAACTTGTCGCGTACAAATTCCATAAAATTTAAATCCTTAAAAATGTGTTTTATTACAGAATAATTGTTAAATTTAGATACTACAATTTAGCTAAGGCTATTTTTGATTTAATATTGCCACTTTTACATAATCTTAGTAAAACGTACCCGTTATAATAGTTTAATAATGTCAATACTTTAATTTGTATAGTAAACAAGGAAATATCAAATAATGGTTTTCTTTTTAAACAACTAAAATCTATTAAGCTTTTAATTTTCTAGATATTAAATAGTGAAGAAAATAATAAAAATAAGAAAATACTGATTATACATAAAATCAAAATAAGCAGATTCAACTGTAAAAGAATTAACTTTTCAATTTGAAATTTTTGAAACAGACATATTTTATTATAAAGGCTTTAGAATCACTATTATTATAACATTATACACCTTATAAGTTATAATAATAATTAGTAAGTACTAATAAAAAGATAAGAACATATAAACTATTTAATTTAATAGTTATTAATAAAATAAAAAAGACAAGTTCTGATAATTTAATGTTTGCGTGACACAAACCCTAACTTTATTTCTGAAGTTTGAGTATCACTGTGTGATTTTGTGTAATTGAGTCACAAACTATTGATCCATATTTTTATTAACGGGATCTTAATAAGAAATAACTTGACTTAAAAAAAAATAAAATATCAATGATGTTGAAAAATTTACCGTTACAGAAAAATCAAATCTTTTTTGCCAACAGGATGGGGAAAACAGAAAAAAAAGTAAAAGTACTTTGAATCACAGTTTGGAACTACCGGCTTAAATTAAGTTGATAATTAATACAATTTCAAACTTAACTGTGATTTTGTTGTAGGTTCCTAAAACACTGTTTACAAACATCTAGTCTTTAGACAACTTAATCATTTAAACACAGTCCACTTTATTGCATTATTTTTTATTAATAAAGTTGTTTATATAATAAAAAAAAGTTAGTTATAAATGTAAAATAAGCAACATTTTAAATATTTACTGTAGAATTAAAATAGTAAGCAAATTAAATCCAAAATTCCTTATTTAGTGTAAATTGTTTAAAACAATTATTTGAGCACAGAATATATTTTGAATAAATTGAACATAACTAAACAAATAATAGTAACGCTTCGCGACGCGTGTCCATTCAATGTATGCACTTATGAGATTGTAAGCCAAATTTTAAAGCTATTGTTTACTACCTATAAAAACTAAAAATTATAATTTTCAAATAGCATAATAATGATCTGTTGTACTGTGCTGTTACTTGTTGAATGTAGAACATAGATAGTAGAAAAATATGATAACTAATGATAATAATATTTTGTATTATCATCATAGCAGCAGTTATCAACCTACTTGTACCACGGTTTTTGATTGTTGTGGTTAAATAGCCATTCGTTAGCTGCTGTCAATATAGGTCTGTCAACCTACCTGTCATGACGGTGTGTTAGAAAAGTCGGTAATCTATAAATATGAAACGCTGGTCAAACAAAATATCACAAAACATTTTATTGTGTTTGGTTATCTGTGTACTCATCTATCGGACAATGCGATCATAAATAAGTATTTTATTGGCTCCCGGTCTTTGGAAAACCAAAGAAATATAACAATATTTAAGAGAAAATGTAATATCTTTACAAAGTCATAGCTAACGACTAGATGGATAAAAATTAATAATTCAAACGATAACATATTTTTAAATTTTTTGCCTACAAATTTATGGAATTAAAAACATATGTTGCCATTTGAAAACGTGAACTTAGACCCTTTTTATCGTATAAGGGATGAAAATAAAAATTTTCGAAGCATTGAAAAATGTAGTAAAACTTATACCTAAAAGAATAGGAAAAAATGTTTTTTCAAAATATTCATATTTTCCGAGAAAATGAGTGTCTTACGTTAGTTGGATCACCCTGTATAGGCAACACAATGTACAGTTCAGCGGATCAGCACAATATAATTCTTGCCATCTTGGAGGTATACTTTACAAAACATAATTTGAAAAATGGGATTCCCTAATAATTGTATTAAAACAAACAGTATTTTTTCCAAACGTACCTACACAATACACTGTTTTTTGGGGAAACAAGTGACGTTTAGTAAAACGGCGAGATGCATTTATCTAACTAAATTGGTATGCGTTCTTTTGTCGAATAATTGAATTTCGCTTATCTGCTTAAAATGTACATTGTGTTGCCTATATTTACGAACATATAATAATATATTATTGTATTATATTGTGATATATTTAAGTGAGAAAATATATGGTTTGATATGATGTATGTTTTCCAACACGGAAACGAATTCTATCTACAAGGGCTGTGTTACTTATTTGTCTAGTTTTTATTCAAAAATGGATTAAAATAAGGAAATGTATGGTTTGATGTGATGTTTGTTTTCTAACGCGGAAACGTATTTAAAACAAATAAGTTGTGTTATTTATTTGTCTTGGGCTTTTAAAATAATTTAGTGAAATGAGAAAACATATAGTTTGATGGGTTATTTGTTGTCTAACACGGAAACATATTGAAAACACATATACTGTAATACTTATATTTGTTGTGCTTTTAAAACTTATGGAAATAAGAAAGGAAGGATGTGTTTGATGTGATGTTTGTTTTCGAACACGGAAACGTATTCTAAACCCGAGAATTGTTTTTTTTATTTGTCTTGAGCTTTTAAGTCAATTTATGGAAATAAGAAAAAATATGGTTTGATGTGATATTTGTTGACTAACACGGAAACGTATTCA